>NW_027514454.1:6385649-7024214 GCF_048772815.1 Callospermophilus lateralis
AGTTCTTATGTAAGTTTGCAACTTGTTATGATTCCTTAAATAATAACTATCTCTTCTTACTATGGTAATATCCTTAAGGAAAAAATTATAGACTTGTTATAAATCATAGTTTCATTTCACGTATGCTTAGATTGAGTTTTTTTCTTTTTCTTTGCCTTTTTTTTTCTTTTTACAGCATTATAACAGCAAATATTTCATTGGGTTCTGTTTTTATTAAAACAAAAATATTTATGTATGTTGTTTCTTTTTTCTAATTAGGGATCCTTGATTCCTGACTAACGTATTCTAATGCTTACAAAACTAGAGAAATATATTCAAGTGGTAAGTTATATAAAATTCTGGAATGTTTATAGTATTTGATTAAAACGTGTTATTTTTGTTTGAAGAAAGTATGTTTTTTATTTTTTTTATTTATTTATTTTTATTTTTTTTATTGTTGGTTGTTCAAAACATTACATAGTTCTTGATATATCATATTTCACACTTTGATTCAAGTGGGTTATGAACTCCCATTTTTACCCCGTTGATTTTTATTTTTGTTTGTTTGTTTGTTTAACAACAAATGATTGTTTTCTTTATTTTAGATTCTGGATCAGACTGGAGTCAAGGAGTTTATCTTACACAAAATCAGGGATTTGACACAGCATCGGAAGGACGAGGAGAAGAAGGTGAAAATATAACAGAATCATTTCCAAAGAAAATAAAGGTACTGAAAGATAAATATTACTGAAACATAATATATTTTAGTAAACTTAGCCAGTATAATTTCTATGTTGAACATAGTAGTTTATTTAAAGTTATATACTGGATCTCTGAAAAAACTGTATAGCAAGAAAGATCTAAGGAAGGGGGAGAGAGAGGGAGAAAATATGCTGCCCTTCACTCCCTCCTTTCTTCCAGAATTAGTGACCAGATCTTTTGGTCAATTCTCTGTTAACTAGATATTGAGAAAAAAGGATGTTGGAAGTAGCATCCATGGTTGCTCAAACAATGTCTAGTACAGTCCACCCCATCAAATAGAAGCAAAAGGTAGCACTCACCTCATGCTTCAAATGAAAACAGGCTAAAATAAATGACTTAAAAGAAAAAAAAATCCATGAGAATCTATTTCATTTTATTTCCATATTCCACAAATAATAATATATTGTATTTCATTTTATTTCCATATTCCACAAATAATAATATATTGTATTTCATTTTATTTCCATATTCCACAAATAATAAAATACAATATATTAAATAATTATGTTATGAAGATTTAAAAAAATAATTTTTATTATTGCTGATTTTGTTTGCCAAAATTATAAAAGCAGTCTCAAGGAATGGAAGTTTTTCCCACGGTATTTCTTTTGGTCAAATCAATGGCTAATCATTAAATCTAGGAAGAGTACATTAGCTAAACTGAAGGAACTTAGAGGTGAAAGCTATGGAAATCATAGACCATCTGTTGCAATTGACTTAGCTCTCCACAGGAAGAAGGCATTTAGTAAAGGTTCCTGGAGTTTCTTTTCTGCGGTTCCTTTTCTAAATCTATTTTGCTTCATAATGCTATATTGCTTAATATTTCTCCTTGTAGCTCTCATTTTTTCAGCATTTGGAGAAGTTGTCATAACTTTGGCTTTTGGATTTTGGTTTCTAGGGATTACTGAGAGCTGTTCATAATGAGGGCTTGCAGGTGCTTTCTCTCACTGAGTAACCATGTGGTGAAAGAGAAGACCATTCTATTCAACAGGCTTCAGAATTTTGGCTAGAAGAGAGAAGATCTTATCTTAATATCATCTCATCTCTTAAGGATTTAATTACCAAAATACAAGTGCAAAGGGAATCTGAGGTACCCAAAGAATATTATAGTCTTTGTAGCATTATTATTTTTAATGACAATAATGAACTTTGTATATTAAATTCTTTTTTATATGAATTTTCACATAAATTATTGTCTGTATTTTCAGACTCAAAAATACATACATTCTTTTAAAAACCTATTTTGGTTAGTAGAATGTTTTAAAAACATGTTTATTTGAAACCTAACTTTTGTTATTTGTACTCTGCTAGGTTAATGATAATTCTCAATCTCCTGAGAGCCTCCCGGACTGGTGAGGGGAATTTCTACTTGCTCTCCAACATGTTTTCTTAAAGGAGCACAATGTTTTGCTAGCTGCTTTTCAGATTGAACTGACAGCTCTAGGCACTAAAGATGCAGTTGGATTATTAAAGTGTTTGGAACAGTGAATACAAGAACATGTATCAAAACAAAATTTTATTTTAAAGAATACTATTTTTAATAGTAATAAAAAATCAGTTGCTTATTTGTTTTAGAGTCTTAATTTAAGTATGAAGATAAGCATTTTTAACAGGGGCCACTAAGAGTATTTAGGAGAAGAACATTACCTTTTGTCTTATATTAGAAAGTAAGAAAAACTTAAAATTAATGAGATAGTCCTCAAACTTGGAAATTTAGAAAGAGCTGTAAAACCTAAAGAAAAGAGAAGGAATAAGATACAGTCACTTCTCATTATTTTCAGTAGTTATATTTTATAAACCTACAAGGAGTCATTGGTCCTGTGGGAAATACAGAAATAGGTTACTGCAAGCCTCAATCACAATATTTTCATCAACCAGTCAATACATGATCTTATTTTCTGTGTGGTTGTGTTTAAAGAATTCTTATATGGGGAGGGGAGAAGAAATGTATCTCAGTGGTAGAATGCTTGCCAAGCATACTCTTGGCCCTGGGCTCAGTACTCAGTGCCATTAAAAAAAAGAAAAAAGATACCTTCTGTGTTGTATATTATTCATTAATGTTTAACACGGCCAAGAGCAATCATACAGAAGCTTATCTAACACACTTTTCTCCTTAAAGCACGTCACAGATTTCTTGCAATTAGGAACACCAAGCCCTTCACTTGTGGGCCATTTAAAACCATGAAATCACAAATAAAAAGCACAATATGGAAAAACAAGTTACTAAACAGGACATTTGTGTACAATATGAGAGCTAAAATACAAAGGTAGAGTATGCCCTTGTTTAACTTAGCCAGGAACATGTGCATGAGGAAATTTAAATTTTTTACTACTCTAACTATGTCTGACAAAGCAATACAAGTATTGGTTTGAGGGTTACAAAAACTTTTTATCAAGTAGACAAATCTGAAAACACAGGATCCATTAATAATGAGGATTAACTATAATAAAGTAAAAAACATTAATGAAATGTACAGTACAATATAGAGGATAAATCATTAAAAATTGGTTCCTTGAAAATGCTAATAAGAAAATCTTTTCTGGAGAATTCATTATGATTTTTAAATGTTATAAATGAATATGAGATCATAATTAAACATGTAACAAATAAAATAACAAAATATTATAAATTATTTTATTTATACAAATAAGAAAATTGAGGTGAAATTAAAAAAAAAATTACTTATCAAAATTCATGCTGGAAGAAACAGAATACCTGAAAAGATATACAACATCATCAAATCAGTAGTTAAAAATAGACAGAAGAAGCTTATTATCTGAAATTGAAGTACCACATGCTCAAATTAATGACAAGAAAATGACCTTGAAAAGAGAACAAGAAAATGATAAACCAAACCTAGGTATGTTACAAAACAGACTCATATAATTATACAAATGGGTGAAAATATTTTACTTTACATTATTATTACTCAGTTAAAACATTTCCTTTGAGTGGTATTGATTTCTCATTTTCATAACATTAATTATAGTAATTACTGCAGTGTCTAGAGAGGATTGTCAAATTGATTTTAAACAACTGTATCTAATTTTAAATACAGTAGCCTTACCTTGACCAAGTTAAACAAATTAATTTCATGGTCTCTTTTTGTTTGTTTATTTGTTTTAATTGGTTATACATGACCGCAGAGTGCATTTATGCACTTTGATATATCATGCATAGATGGGATATAATTTCTCATTTTTCTGAGTATACATGTTGAAGAATCATATTATTCATGTAGTCACATATATACATACAGTAATAATATCTGTTTTATTCTACTATCTTTCCTATCCCCAAATTCCCTCCCCTCTTCTCCCATCACTTCCCTCTACCTAATCTAAGGTAACCATATTCTTCCCTACTATCACCCACCTTATGTGAATTAGCATTCACAAATTAGAGAAAACATTTGGCCTTTAGTTTTATGGGATTGGCTTATTTTGCTTACCATGATATTCTCCTACTCCAACCATTTTCTGGCAAATGCCATAGTTTTACTCTCCTTTAAAGCTCTGAGTAATATTCCATTGAGTATATATACCACATTTTCTTTATCCATTCATCTGTTGATTGATACATAGGTTTGTTCCATAGATAAGCTATTGTGAATTGAGCTGCTATAAACATTGATACAGATGCATCACTATACTGTGCTAATTTTAAGTCCTTTGGGTATATAAACCAAGGAATTGGATAGCTGGGTTAAAGGGTGGTTCCATTCCCAGTTTTCTGAGGAATCTCCATACTGCTTTCCATAGTGGTTGCACCAATTTGCAGTCCCTCCAGCAATGTATGAGTATGCCTGTTCCACCACATCCTCGACAACATTTGTTGTTGCCTCTATTCTTGATGATTGATTGCCATTCTGACAGGAGTGAGGTGAAATCTTAGAGTAACTTTGATTTGCATTTCTCTAATTGCTGGAGATGTTGAACTCTCTTAAAGCTGTACATTAAGAAAGGTGTTTTATATACTAGAGAATAACTACCTAAAGGAAAAGGAAATCCATAATTAAAGTAGCCATTTCTTTTTTAATCCCTCTTTTTAAAAATTTAACTATAACAACATACAGAAAAGTGAACAATTCAACTCTTCAGTATGACATTATTTTTTTATTTTTTTAATATTTATTTTTTAGTTGTAGTTGGACTTAATACCTTTTTTTGAATTTATTTATTTTTATGTGGTGCTGAGGATTGAACCCAGGGCCTCGCACATGCTAGACGAGCACTCTACTGCTGAGCCACAACTCCAGCCCCAGTATTACATTATTAAATGAATGTCTGTGAGGAGACATTGTTTGTGTTAAGAAGTAGAACATTGCCCACATCCTAAAGGCCCCCTCTAAAAATCAGTTTATCCTGATTTTTCTTTAGTTTTATTACTAATTTATATATTCCAAAATCATACATGTTTAAAGTGTTTCTATTTTTGAACTTTATATTTTATATCTTGCTTCTGTCACCTTCCTGAATTATCCCAACTTACTGCATTTATCTATAGTTCATTTTTGTTACCATATAGAATTCTCTTGTTTGGACATTCAACAACTTATATTTTATTCTGTGGTTGATTAGATTTGGATTGTTTCTACTTTTTAGCTATTAGAATTATTGCTGTTGTGGACACTGTTGCAAAGTGTTTCTGATGCAACTGTACTTATGTCTTTCTAGGAGTGAAATTGCTGGGTCATAGAATTCATATCTTAAATTTATTAGAGAACCCCAAACTATTTTAAAGAGTAGTTTTGTTAGGGGCTCACAGGTAGAGTGCTCACCTAGCACATTGGAGGCCCTGGGTTTGATCCTCAGCACCACATAAAAATAAATAAAATAAAGATATTGTGTCCAGCTACAACTAAAAACTAAATATTTTTTTTTAAAAAAGTAGTTTTGTCAATTTGTGCATGCACTAGCAGTATATGAGAGTTGTGTTATATACAACTTTGCCAACTTTCCGGTATTATTAGACCTTGCTGACAATCCGTTTGGCGTGCAGTACATAATTGTAGTTTTAATTGATTTTAATTATTCAAGTGGCTTAGTGCTCTTTCATATGATTATCAACTGTTTGGATTATTGTTTTTGTGATATGCTTGCTTGGATCTTTTCCCTACTTTTTTTTTTGTACTCTATTCTAGCAACTTTATTTTATTTTTTTATTTTTTTATTGGTTATTCAAAACATTACAAAGATTGCAGAATCACATCGGTTACACATCCACATTTTTACATAATACCATAATAGTAACTGTTGTATTCTGCTACCTTTCCTATCCTCTACTATCCCCCCTCCCCTCCCCTCCCATCTTCTATTTCTACCCCATCTACTGTAATTCATTTCTCTCCTTATTTTTTTCCCATTCCCCTCACAAACTCTTATATGTAATTTTGTATAACAATGAGGGTCTCCTTCCATTTCCAAGCAATTTCCCTTTTCTCTCCCTTTCCCTCCCACTTCATGAATCTGCTTAATGTTAATCTTTTCCTCCTGCTCTTTCTCCCTGCTCTGTTCTTGGTTGCTCTCATTATATCAAAGAAGACATTTGGCATTTGTTTTTTTAGGGATTGGCTAGCTTCACTTAGCATAATCTGCTCTAGTGCCATCCATTTCCCTGCAAATTCCATGATTTTGTCATTTCTTAGTGCTGCGTAGTACTCCATTGTGTATAAATGCCACATTTTTTTTTATCCATTCATCTATTGAGGGGCATCGGGGTTGGTTCCACAGTCTAGCTATTGTGAATTGTGCTGCTATGAACATCGATGTGGCAGTATCCCTGTAGTACGCTCTTTTGAGGTCTTCAGGGAATAGTCCGAGAAGGGCAATAGCTGGGTCAAATGGTGGTTCCATTCCCAGCTTTCCCAGGAATCTCCATACTGCTTTCCATATTGGCCTCACCATTTTGCAGTCCCACCAGCAATGTATAAGAGTACCCTTTTCCCCACATCCTCGCCAGCACTTGTTATTGTTCGACTTCATAATGGCTGCCAATCTTACTGGAGTGAGATGGTATCTTAGGGTGGTTTTGATTTGCATTTCTCTGACTGCTAGAGATGGTGAGCATTTTTTCATGTACTTGTTGATTGATTGTATGTCCTCCTCTGAGAAGTGTCTGTTCAGGTCTTTGGCCCATTTGTTGATTGGGTTATTTGTTTTCTTATTGTTTAATTTTTTGAGTTCTTTGTATACTCTGGATATTAGGGCTCTATCTGAAGTGTGAGGAGTAAAAATTTGTTCCCATGATGTAGGCTCCCTATTTACCTCTCTTATTGTTTCTCTTGCTGAGAAAAAACTTTTTAGTTTAAGTAAGTCCCATTTGTTGATTCCTGTTTTTAACTCTTGTGCTATGGGTGTCCTATTAAGGAATTTGGAGCCCGACCCCACAATATGTAGATCGGAGCCAACCTTTTCATCTATCAGACGCATAGTCTCTGATTTGATATCAAGGTCCTTGATCCATTTTGAGTTAACTTTTGTGCATGGCGAGAGGAGGGGATTCAGTTTCATTTTATTGCTATGAATTTCCAGTTTTCCCAGCACCATTTGTTGAAGATGCTATCCTTCCTCCATTGCATGCTTTTAGCCCCTTTATCGAATATAAGATAGTTGTAATTTTGTGGATTGGTTTCTGTGTCCTCTATTCTATACCATTGGTCCACCCGCCTGTTTTGGTACCAGTACCATGCTGTTTTTGTTACTATTGCTTTGTAGTACAGTTTGAAATCTGGTATCGCTACACCTCCTGATTCACACTTCCTGCTTAGAATTGCTTTTGCCATTCTGGGTCTTTTATTTTTCCATATGAATTTCATGATTGCTTTATCTATTTCTACAAGAAATGCCGTTGGGATTTTGATTGGCATTGCATTGAACCTATAGAGAACTTTTGGTAATATTGCCATTTTGATGATGTTAGTTCTGCCTATCCATGAACAGGGTATATTTTTCCATCTTCTGAGATCTTCTTCTATTTCTCTCTTTAGGGTTCTGTAGTTTTCATTGTATAAATCTTTCACCTCTTTTGTTAGGTTGATTCCCAAGTATTTTATTTTTTTGAGGATATTGTGAATGGGGTAGATGTCCTCATTTCCAGTTCAGAAGATTTGTCGCTGATATACAGGAATGCCTTTGATTTATGCATGTTGATTTTATATCCAGCCACTTTGCTGAATTCATTTATTAGCTCTAGTAGTTTCTTTGTAGACCCTTTGTGTCTTCTAGGTATAGGATCATATCATCTGCAAATAGTGATAATTTAAGTTCTTCTTTTCCTATTTTTATGCCTTTAATTTCTTTCGTCTGTCTAATTGCTCTGGCCAGTGTTTCGACAACTATATTGAATAGAAGTGGTGAGAGAGGGCATCCCTGTCTTGTTCCAGATTTTAGAGGGAATGCCTTCAGTTTTTTTCCATTTAGAATGATGCTAGCCTGAGGCTTAGCATATATAGCTTTCATAATTTTGAGGTAAGTTCCTGTTATCCCTAGTTTTTCTAATGTTTTGAACATAAAGGGATGCTGTACTTTGTCGAATGCTTTTTCTGCGTCCACCGAGATGATCATATGGTTCTTATCTTTAAGTCTATTGATGTGGTGAATAACGTTTATTGATTTCCGTATATTGAACCAGCCTTGCATCCCAGGGATGAATCCTACTTGATCATGGTGCACAATCTTTTTGATATGTTTTTGTATACGATTTGCCAGAATTTTATTGAGGATTTTTGCATCTAAATTCATTAGGGATATTGGTCTGTAGTTTTCTTTCTTTGAGGCGTCCTTCTCTGGTTTGGGAATCAGGGTGATATTGGCCTCATAGAATGAATTTGGGAGTTCTCCCTCTTTTTCTATCTCCTGAAATAGATTATGGAGTATTGGTATTAGTTCCTCTTTAAATATTTTGTAAAACTCTGCTGTATATCCATCCAGTCCTGGGCTTTTCTTGGTTGGTAGTCTTTTGATGGCTTCTTCTATTTCCTCCCTTGATATTGGTCTGTTTAGGTTGTTTATATCTTCCTGATTCAATCTGGGTAGATCATATGTCTCAAGGAATTTATCTATGGCTTCACTATCTTCTATTTTATTAGAGTATAGGATTTCAAAATAATTTCTAATTATCGTCTGTATTTCTGAATTGTCTGTTGTGATGTTGCCTTTTTCATCCCGTAAGCTAGTAATTTGGGTTCTCTCTCTTCTTCTCTTTGTTAGTGTGGCTAGTGGTCTATCAATCTTATTTATTTTTTCAAAGAACCAACTTTTAGTTTTGTCAATTTTTTCGATTGTTTCTTTTGTTTTGATTTCATTGATTTCTGCTCTAATTTTAATTATTTCTTGCCTTCTACTGTATTTGCTGCTGATTTGTTCTTCTTTTTCTAAGGCTTTGAGGTGTAGTATGAGGTCATTTATTTGTTGGCTTTTCCTTCTTTTAAGGAATGAACTTTATGAAATGAATTTTCCTCTTAGTACTGCTTTCATAGTGTCCCAAAGATTTCGATATGTTGTTTCTGAGTTTTCGTTTACCTCTAAGAATTTTTAAATTTCCTCTTTGATGTCTTCTGTATCCCTTTGTTCATTCAGTAGCATATTGTTTAATCTCCATGTGATGTAGGGTTTTTCCTTTCTCATTTTATTATTGATTTCCAATTTCATTCCATTATGATCAGATAAAATGCATGGTAGTATCTCAACTCCTTTGTAATTGCTAAGCTTTGCCCTGTGACATAATATATGGTCTATTTTTGAGAAGGATCCATGTGCTGCTGAGAAGAAAGTGTATCCGCTTGATGTTGGGTGGTATATTCTGTATATATCAATTAAGTCTAAGTTATTTATTGTATTATTGAGCTCTATGGTTTCTTTATTCAATTTTTGTTTGGAAGATCTGTCCATTGGTGAGAGAGGTGTATTAAAATCTCCCATGATTATTGTGTTGTGGTCTATTAGACTCTTGAACTTGAGAAGAGTTTGTTTGATGAACGTAGCTGCACCATTGTTTGGGGCATATATATTAATGATCGTCAAGTCTTGTTGGTGTATGGTTCCCTTGAGCAGTATGTATTGTCCTTGTTTATCCCTTTTGATTAACTTTGGCTTGAAGTCTATTTTATTTGATACAAGTATGGACACCCCTGCTTGCTTCTGGGGTCTGTATGAGTGATATGATTTTTCCCAACCTTTCACCTTCAGTCTGTGTATGTCTTTTCCTATCAGATGAGTCTCCTGTAGGCAGCATATTGTTGGATCTTTTTTTTTAATCCATTCTACTAGCCTATGTCTTTTGATTGGTGCATTTAAGCCATTAACATTTAGGGTTACTATTGAGATATGGTTTGTATTTCCAGCCATATTTGGTTATGTATGATACTTAACATGATTAGTTTTTTCTCTATGCTTAGTTTTTCCTTTATTGTACTACCTCTCGTTGTTAGTTTTCATTGTTATTTTTCATTTCCTCTTCCTGTAATGTTTTGCCAAGGATGTTTTGAAGAGCTGGTTTTCTAGCTGCAAATTCTTTTAACTTTTGCTTATCGTGGAAGATTTTTATTTCATCTTCAATCCTGAAGCTTAATTTCGCTGGATACATGATTCTTGGTTGGAACCCTTTTTCTTTCAGTGTTTGAAATATATTGTTCCAGGATCTTCTAGCTTTCAGAGTCTGTGTTGAAAGATCAGCAGTTATCCTGATTGGTTTACCCTTAAATGTAATCTGCTTCCTCTCTCTTGTGGCTTTTAAGATTCTCTCCTTATTCTGTATGTTGGGCATCTTCATTATTATATGTCTTGGTGTGGATCTCTTATGATTTTGTATATTCGGTGTCCTGTAGGCTTCTAGTATTTGGATTTCTTTTTCATTCTTTAAGTCTGGGAAGTTTTCTAGTATTATTTCATTGAATAGATTACTCATTCCCTTGGTTTGGACCTCTGTACCCTCTTGTATCCCAATAACTCTTAGGTTTGGTTTCTTGATGTTATCCCATAATTCTTGGATGTTCTGCTCATGATTTCTTAACATTCTCGCTGAGCTGTCTATGTTCTTTTCAAGTTGAAAAACTTTGTCTTCGTTGTCTGAAGTTCTATCTTCCAAGTGTTCTACTCTGCTGGTAATACTCTCATTTGAGTTTTTAATTTGGTTTATTGTTTCCTGCATTTCCAGGATTTCTGTTTGTTAGTTTTTTATATCCTCTATCTCCCTATAGAGTTGATCTTTTGCTTCTTGGATTTGTTTATGTAATTCATTGTCCAAGTGATTTTTCATTGTCTGAATTTGATGAATAATGTCTTCCTTGAGACTCCAGATCATCTGAAGCATGTATATCCTGAACTCTTTGTCTGACATTCCATCAGCTGCAGATATTACCTCATCTAATGTTGAATTGACCTGTATTGTTTGTGGTCCTTTCTTTCCTTGTCTTTTCATACTGTTCATGATTCTTTCTAGCTTTGTGAAACTGTTGAGCTAATGTTTTTCCCCTTATATATTTGTATTGTTCTTGAATAGCTCCAATATCCCTCTTTTTCGGAGAAAGACAATGTTAACAGATCCCAATATCAACAGTACATTATCTAAGGACAAGTTTTCATTATTAATACATTTATAGTTAGATTCTAAGACAATAGATATTGGATTTAATTATTACTTAAGAATATATTCCTTAGTTTCATAAAAGGCGTACCATATCTGGTGGCATATAGAAAACTTAATTTCAGACGAAGGATGTTATACTTAAAGAGAAAGGAGTGAGGGAATGAGGTTAAACTATCTTAGCACCTTTGGAGAACTCTAACCACTCGACTGGTAATTTATGGAAGAATGTATAGACTCAACCTCCTATTTAGATAGTTACCCTATGTATAGATAGCAAAAGTTAGGAGATTGAAAGTGGTATAGAGAGAATATGAATTAAAAAAAAAGAAAAGAAAAGAAATAACAAGGAAGAAAAGAGAAATAAGAGAAGGGAAAGGGAAGTAAGATAGAAATACAGAAAAAAAATGGGGGGGAGGTGGGGTATATGCAATTCCTCTATATTATATTACTTTGGTAATTCAGTTGTTCATGCTCAGTTCTTGGTTTCACATATGCTGAAGTTGTGGAAGAGAGAGAAGAAAAGAGAAAGAGAGGAAAAAAAAAGTCTCTCAGAACACTGTTTTCCTTGCTTCCAGTAGGTGGCGTTGTCTATTCCTAGTTTGAGCCTCTGTATTCAGGGTGGTGGGTATAGCCAGTGTGAAGGGAAATGAGCTTCCACCTATATCTTCCCTACTCTAGTCTCTGAGGTAGAAACCAGGTGCCTCTACAGTTGTTGTTTTGTGTTGATAGCTACAATCCCCAAAAGCTTGTGGGAAATATTTTGAGTTATCGCAGCTAAGGGAGGTTTTCCCCACTTTTTGATAAAAGTCTATTTAATTTAACTCTAAATGGAAATCGTTATTAAATTCTCATCGTATCTATTGAGGACACATGCATCTTTAGTAACTGTTTCATGTAGTGATGGTAGAAAAATCTGTGCTTTTGCTGATTTAAAATCATGACACAAGCTCAAAATTTGTCATTGAAAAGCTGAATCATGTTAAAATTCTTCAGAGAAAACAGGTATAATAAGTTAAATTAAACATATCCCTGTAGACAAAGGCTTAATTGAAAAATTTTAGAGGTAATTAATATTTTTTATATAGAATGCTATTGAAGTCTTAATGAGTATCTCTGTAGATTCATGTTTATATGTATAATTTATTGACCTCCACCCCTAAGAATCACATCTTGAGTCACATAAATCCTAAAATAATGACTATTTAACACCCAAGTAAATATGTCTACAGACCTTTTCAATGTCCATATGTACATAAGTATATTTTTTGTCATAAAAACAGGATCCTGATGCATATTTTGTAACTTGTTTTTACTTAACATGTATAAGATTTTAGTTCAGTGATTGAACTCAACCACTGAGCCCTATCTCCAAATTTAAAAAAAAATTAAAAAAGGCCTTGGGATGTAGCTAAGTGATTTAGCTTCTGTGAGTTCAATCCCTGGTACCAATGATGGAGGTGAGAGCAAAAAAATAATAATAATAATAGTAATTTATATTTCTCTTTACTTTAAAACATTCAATATAGGGTAATTTGGTTAAATTGGAAACTTTAAAAAGATTTCAGGATTTTTAAATTGCACTCAAGAAAGTTTGTATTCCACCAATGAGGCATTTTTCACTGCCCTGAAACATGTTCTTATTCCTTTATGATTTTTATTCTGATGTTTAGGATCAAACCCAGATTTTTGTGTGACTAGCATGATGGGCTACTGCTGAGATAGTCCCTCAGCTACATGTTTATCAATAACATTTATTAAAAATTTAAATTAAAACTGACTATAAATTATTTTATTCAAATTCACTCTCATTCATAAATTAAATTTGTTCAGACTTCTATATTGAAAGGACATATACTTTTTAATGTTTTTTAAGTATACATGACAGTAGACTATATGTTGACATAAGGCTATTTTTTGTTATAACTAATATTCCATTTGTGTGTGTGTGCATACATTTTTTAAAGAGAAAGAGAGAGAATTTTTAATATTTATTTTTTAGTTCTTGATGGACACAACATCTTTGTTTGTATGTGATGCTCAGGATCGAACCCAGGCCTCACTCATGCCAGGCAAGCACTCTAACGCTTGAGCCACATCCCCAGCCCCGCTTACAATTATCTTTATCCATTCATCTGTTAAAGGATGTTACTCTCCATTATTGAATTAAATATTAGGTAATTTCTTGTTCAAAAGTAAATTTAATGTTGTTTGTAAGATGCATAATAATTAACAAGGTAAGTTGAAAGTGTTACCATAAAAGAAACATAAAAAGTCTAATAATAGGTATTAGATTTCTTATCCCAGTTTGGGGTTATAGTAATACAAAATATACATTTTTATATCTATATTTTATTTATATATGGTGCTAAGGATCCAATCAAGCACCTCACCCATGCCAGGAAAGTGCTGTACCACTGAGCTACAGCCCCAGCCCCAAAAGATACATATTGAAAGAAGATTTTCTAAATATGCTATTATAATGTAAGTCAATTGTAGGTATACCTGAAATATTTTATGAAGATAAATCATATTACTACTGAATTCATAAGTTTATATATAAACAGTAAGTTTGTAAAACTTATTTAACTTGAAATTATTATTTTTTAACTGAGGAGGATATATGATAGTGCCAAAAAAATCACTTTAAGCTTGTCAATTTCCTGAATCATTTGAAAATTCCTTTTCTGTAGTATCAAAAAGATTTGTTAATAACTGAAACTTATCAAACAACAAAACAATCTTTTATTATTGACTTTCAATTTTGTATGATTTAGATAAGATTAAAAGAGAAATTATAAATGTTAAACTATAAAAGCTTCAGAGAACATTCAGCTTTTATTAGTATGCTAAATTTGCATACAAAGAGCTAGAACATAAAAAGACATTTTTGTTTTCTGGCAAAAATCAATTATTCTTGAGAATAAAAAAACTGTATTTAAAGTGGGAGTTGGGGAAATAAAGATGGCTGCAATCATGCCAACAATTGTCATCCATTTTTTTGTTGTTGTTCCACTGTTTTTTAAATCTTATAATATTTCTAAAATATCTTGCCATTACTTTTTCTGGAAGTGTATTTTTCTTGATTTTATATTAGCACAATATTTAAAAATGTACATTATTTATTATTTGAAAAAGATAATTAAGTCTTATGACATTGCTCAGTAAAAAATATTTTTAAATAGGACAGTCAATTTATGAATTTAGAACACAGAAATCTACTTTACATGGGTGTATTGGTTGTAATTATTTAAATAAAATTATATATCTAGCAATATCACTGTTCTTTAATGTAACAGAATTTTTAAAAAATATTTTTTTGTAATTTCATTGAAACAGTGAAAAGCAAACTTAGAGAAATATAAATTGTTGCAAATACAATTTGACTAGAGAATAACTAATTTCAAACTGATTCAAGATGAAACTAACAAAAATGAAACAACAAACTCCAGAAACAGGAAAAAAAGGATTATTTTATGTAAATTGTTAATCTAGGTTTTTCACAAATCATTTATGTCCAACATCTAAAAGTTAGAGCAGTAAGTAAATGATCTTATTATATGCTATTAATACTAAATCTGATTTAAGAATGAATACTGTTTCAGAGGTGCCTATGGAATCTCCAATACTTTTCTTTTATAAGTTTTTTCAATGGCATTGTAGGTGCATATGTCTAAAAAAATACATTTTAAGCGTGATTTAAATAAGTCTTAAAAAATAAGAAACTGGAAACTACCAGTGATCTGTATAAAGCAATATCAACTAAAATGCACAGAATCATTTTTAAAAGTTAAAATTAGAAGATGAGATGTAGCTCTGTGGCAGCACTGAGTCCAATCTCGAGCATAAAAATATGGGAAATAGTAAATTGTGCAGTGCTACTAGCATGATATTTGGCTTAAAACTTGCCGAAGTCAGTAACAGCGACTTGAAATCTAAATACTAGTATCCACATTATTTTCTTTAGTTCACCAGTTCAAGCTTAGTTCTTCATTCAGAATTTGCAAAAACTAATGGTGATATCTTTTCTTCATGGGATTTGGATTTTTATTTTCATAAAATTTGGGTGAGGTTAGATGTTTGTGTTCTTTATTCAAATTAAGTTTTACTCATTTTTTTTAAAAAAGCAAAACCTTAAAAACTACATTATGCTTCAAAAAGTCTCCAATAAACTGGCTTAATTTTAAATGTCCTTAGAGTTCTCAAGTAGGTAAATAGATTAGAAACATCAAAGATATGCCACTGAACCACAATAATGTTTAAATTAATAAATTTTGCTTAGATCACATAAACAGTGTTAAAAAAAAGTCAAACAAAGGAGTTCTTTTTAAAAAATGAAGGATTCACTGTCTGAGAATACCATAGTAGGGGCACAAGATCGGCAGCACTTTCAGACAGAAAATAGATGCAACTACACAACAGCCTAATTGGATACAAAGTCATCCTCTCAGCTTGCAGATGGTGTTTGTCTTTTTTGGAATCACTGCTGTTATTGACTGGAACTTTCTGTTAGTTACAGGTCACTCTTCTAGCTAGAATTTCAGTCCTCTTAATAGCAAAATAAATTACAAATGGTGGTTAATTTTAAATTAGCCCTGAGACAGGGAAAGCCAGAGAAGAAGCAAGTATGCACAAAAGTAGTGAAACAACATTAAGCTCTTATGAAATTGTAAACAAAAACCCAGGACCATTTACTTAAAGGGAGTAAGAGCCTATGGAGCTTCTGGTAAAGTGGTATAAGGCCCATGGGCATGCAAAACAGCATCGCACTAGAAAAAGACAGGATGTGTACACCTGAATTCATCACATGCCTCATCCACAGCTAAATCTTGCTGGTTCTTTGTGAGACCACATGACAAAGCAACAGCTCTGTTGCTGGTGAAGCTTCATGTGGGAGAAGTCACCACCATTTTCCTGAGGCTGTGGTCACTCCTCCCAGTTTTGCCAAGTTTAAATATTTGTTTACTCTCTCAGGGGCCTATGTGGCAGCTGGCCTTCCATATCATAGCTGCAACATATTATAAAAAATTCCATCAGTACTAAAAAATGTACATTTCTCCTTGTCATTACTGCTTAACCTGTTACTTGTTGTATATGTCGTACTGGGTATTTTAAGTAATCTACACATGTTTTAATGTATGCAGGAGTGTATGCAAAGATTTCATGGAACTACTATGCCATTTTCTATGAATAGCTTAAGCATCCCTGTGGTTTTGATGTTTATGGGGGTCCTGGAACCCATTCAAGCTGGAAGTTAAAAGCCAGGTTTCTCCAGATGCTGACTCTCTGTACAAGGTTTGGTAAAGTAGGGTTCCAGTAACACCTCCTAAATCTGCCTCTAGTATACTCATTGGCTAAGAGGAAATAATACCAGCTAGTTAGTTTAAACTGTTTCAGAGATTTAATGTTGATTAAATGAATCATTCTAGTTAACAAGTTGGATATTAAGAGTATTAAAACTAATCCCATTTGGTAAATTATAGTAATGTAATTCCATTCTAAAATTAAATTCAAATTATTATGAATAAATTATTTTTTATAAAATTTTAAAGGAAATACTGAAAGATAATTTTCATTGACAAGTTATAGAGGACATGGAGAGTTGTAAAAACAAAAACATTTCTAGAATAGGTAAAAATCCAGAAACAGCTGAGTTAAGGCTGATTGAACTTCCATGGAAAGGACAGTTTTGTCACAAGAGGAGGTGGGAATGGGCTACCTAATTAGGCCAATTACACAATTGTGCCCTTCAACAGATAGATGGATGAAGAAATTGTGGTACATATACACAATGGAATGTTTCTCAGTCTAAAAGAAGAGAAAAATTATGGCATTTGCCAGTATATGGATGAAACTGGAGAATATGGTGCTAAATTAAATAAGCCAATCTCAAAAAAAAAAAAAAAAAAACAAAGATCTAATGTTCTCTCTGATATGTTAAAGCAGCCTCCAAGTAAGCAAGGTGAGGGAAGGAGTGAAGGTTTACCTGATTGGACTGGGGAGTGAGTAGAAGGATTTGGAAATAGAAATGGAAAATACAGTAGAATGAATCAGACACAACGTCTCTAACGTTAAAACATCAACTGGGGGGAGGCAAGACTCATCACCGGGAACCAATGGTATCAATTGTTTCTTGAAAACAATCTTGACTGAATGGGTCACATATAGATGGAAACGTGTTTAAAAAAGATAATGTTTTATTGTAACATTTGATCTTTGAATATTTTTCTAAAATATTGTACAATATTGCAGCTCAGAATTGGCTTATTAGAGATAAAATAATTATCAGAAACACTAGCAATTCATATTATAGGAACAAAAGAATTACATGGGATAATTAGTAAGAAAACATACAGGTCCCCTCTGTTCACATAGTTAGCTCTCACAAGACATGGAGATTATTAATCTACTATCTGACTGTGTATTATGCTTGTCAAAATCCTGTTATATGTAAGTCCCAAGGCACCCACCCCCTTGCACCCTTGGAACTTTGTATGCTAAAAACCTCTTTCCTGAAGATCTGGAGTGTTGATATCTACCATGTGCTAAGAGAGACAAATGTTAATCAGGTCTCTTGGTGTAAACACAAACAACCTTGCTGTAATTTGATTTAAAATTAAAGTTGGTGGTCTTTTCTTTGTGTCAGCATTCAACAATAATGATCATTCATTACAGAGAGGATTTTAATTTTATAGGTTATAATTAGGTTTTTTAATCATTGGGACTTCTGGATGTTTGAATAATCAGTGGTAGTTGTGGAGTTTAAACCCTTTCAAGAGATGAGGACTAAAATTTTGTTCTTTGTTACTCTTTCTCTGAGATACCTTGTTTCCTAGAGTTTCAGTATTTACTGTGTCTCTGTTAAAGACCAATTTTCTAGGGGAAAAGTCAAATTCCAGAGGTCCGTATTTAGTATTGCTCCCTTCTTTCTGGGCTTTTAGTTGTTGAAAATGGATATACTGGGATGTGAATACCTGGCTTGTTTCCCCCCATTCTCAGCTGCACCAACTCTCCAATTTGCTTCAGGGGGTGTTTTGTATGATTATCATTTTCAGTAACTCTTCACTTTCTTTTCAATTTCTTTCTTTTCGATTTCTGCATAAAATAATACTTTAAGTCATGGCTAGATTTTTCTCATACACATGTTTCTTATATGTTTTATACAGTGAATTACTGGTAACTGACACTCTCAGCTAATTCTGGATTTTATTATGTACATTTATTAAACAAAATTAAATAATCCAAACTAAGGCTAGGGATATATCTCAGCTTCATAGAGTGCTTGCCTCACATTCAAAAGGCCTTGGGTTCTATACACAGCAGCCACCCCCAAAATTAAAAAAAAAAATCCAAACTAATATATAATTCAAGATATGTGTCTCTTCTTTTACATGATTTATGTGAAGTAATAACACATATTTAAGTATACACTCACACACACACACACACACACACACACACATATATATACACATATACATATGTGTTGTATGTGTGTATATATACACAAAGAGACACATATCCAATCACAAACACACATACATACACAATGATGGGAAGGCCCTAGTATCATGGCAGATACCTTGTGGGTGCTCAACAAATGGAAGAGATAATTAGTATGGATCACGGTCATCATCTTCACCATTGCTGTGTGCAGGAACACACAGAGAATGATGTTATAGGATTGCAGATATTTTCAGCATCTAGCAATTCCTCCTCCTTCACACCACTTGGTGTCCCTAGAAATCACTGTTCTGACTCTCACATCTGAGTCAAGACAGCTGCCCCAGTGTATAATCTCCTGGGTTCAGCAATCCCATTGGGCAGTACCCTTTGGGAAAGATGCAGAGAAGCTAACTGGGACACCTGCAGCCTCACCAGTCACATTAGCTGGAAACTAGGCCCCAGTGTCCTAGGCCCAATGTTTTTATTGAGCCAAAATAACCTCCTCTGTGTCCTCAGAGGCTCTGAGAGTTAGGCAGATGCCTGGAAGGGCAGGAGGAAGAATGAAAGCTCCAGTAATAAGTCATCAGTTCACCTCACTGGGCACTGTGAGGAAAGAGCCCAGTGTCCTCAGAGGGTGGCTCTGCTGTCTTTGCAGGACCTGAGCTGACTTCCCCTCGGTACAGTTTTGGGGTTTCACAAAAGACACAAGACTGGGAAGCTAGCAGAAGCCTCAGAAGGCATTTGGTTCAAAGCCCTTATTTGCAGATGAGGAAGCTGAGGTTCATTGCAGTAAGCCATGTCCCTGCACAAGAGTAGGGTCAAGGTGCCCCTGAAACCCTCCTCATTCTGACTCCAACTCAGGGTTTGCATCTATCCTCTAACCTGCTATAGAAGAATCAGAGACAACCAGGCCAAGCCCTGGTGCTGTTGTTATCTTCCTGAGGGAGTCAAGCCTGCAGAAGCTACCTATCCATTCCTCTCTTTAATCATCTAAAAAATGGAATCAAACAGCTGAACACCATATAATATGCCTACAACCCCAGCATATGGGAGGATAAGAAAGAAGAATCACAAGTTCAAGGCCAAGCTGCACAACTTTCCAAGATCCTGTCACTAAAATGATATGGGCTGGGGTGTAGCTAAGTGGTAGAGCACACCTAGGTTATGCAGCATTCAGGAAGGAAGAAAGAAAGGAAGGAAGGAAAGGGAAGGGGAATGGAGGGGAGGGAAGGGTAATGGAGGGGAGGGAAGGGGAAGGGAGGGGAGGAATGATTTTGAATTGACCCCTATCTGCCTTCTGTGTGCCAGGTTCTCATTAGATGTTCTGCATGGATTAGTTCATTCCATCCTCCCAATGGTCTTTTCAGGCTGATGCTAGTTAACCCCCACTTCAGAGAAAGGGAAAAGGAGACAGGGGCTCATTGAGCAACTCAGAATAGGCAGCCTGGCTCCTTGGCCAGTGCTTTTCCTCCTTAGTGCAATCAGAAGACCCCAGGTCCCCAGGGCATTAAAGCTGTTTATCCAAGGGCATGTTGGGCTGTGCAATGTGCATTGGCTATCAGTAAAATGAATTTTTAAAGAATATGAATTATGAAGGTAGGGCCAGGATCTAGATCCTGTTAACTAGGAGGCTTCCTAGAAGTGGCTTTCAGTGGGGGGCTTTGAACATGGGGTTGGGGAGCTTTGGTTATGATGGCAGAGGCCCACTGATAGCATATAAGAGATAAAGTCGCTTAGGACAGTGCCAAAGAATTGACCTGCCTGAAAAGCCAGTAACAACCCACCATCTTCTCCCCCCCACACACACACTGAGAAATCTGTACATTAAGAAATGTCCAGAGGGACTGGGGTTTTAGCTCAGTGGTAGAGCACTTGTCTAGCATGTGTGAGGCCCTGGGTTCAATACTTACAATAACATAAAATTAAAAAAATAAAAATTAAAGTCATTGTGTCTATCTACAACCAAAAGAAAATATATTTTAAAAAATGTCCAGGGTCCAGGGCACTCTCTTTTGAAGATAGACCCAAGGGCAAGCCTCTGACTGAGCAAAAAATTTGAGGAGGAGGATTCAGGAACCTTCCAAGTTAAGAAAAGATTCATGTGGTCCCAGGTCAGTCTTCAGTCATCCAGCAAAAGGCTAGAATTCAGTTCAACCAATATTTTCCAAGTTTTGTTATACTTGTCATTTTAATATATATACAATCTAATATGTACTTGAAAAATAACACCACATCCACAATTAAGTGAATATAATTACTGTTTTTAAGATGAATCTAAAAGAAGTAGATTTGTCCTTTGGTATCCACAGAGGACTGGTTCAAGGACCCCCATAGATACCCAAACCCATGCATGCTTAGGGCAATAATATTGGAATAGTAAGTGCATATAACCCACATGTTTTCTCCTGTCTACTCTGAATTATCTATAGTTTAGTTATAAAACCTAATACAGGGCTGGGGTTGTGGTTCAGAGGTAGAGCACTTTCCTAGCATGCGTGATACACTGGATTCGATCCTTAGCACCACATAAAAATAAAATAAAATATTGTGTCCACCTAAAACCAAAAAAAATAATTTTTTAGGAAACCAGAATACAATGTAAATAGTATATAAATAGTTGTTAGACTGTATTTTTTAGAGAACAGTAACAAGGAAAATATAATAAAATAAAAGTTTACCTGTTCCATGTCAATGCATTTTTCCCCATGGTTGAATTCTGGATGCAGAACCAAAGTATATAAAGCACTGACTATATTTCCCTTTTTAATAAGTAGAAAATGTTAACTCATAATACCAGGATTCTGGGTGTAATTCATGATATACATAATATATATTTTTGTCTTTGTCCTAGCTCCTAAAACCCATGTACTTCCCCAAGTAATGAAACACAAAAGGACATCTTTTCTTATAATAGCTGGATTTTGGTCCCCAGTTCCTCAAACAGTGCCAGAGAGAGGAAGCGCCTTTTAACCACACAGTTTAAATAAGGCGATTTGGGAAGAGCCCCTGGATAGCTGCAGAATAGAGGTTTCAGGGAAACCAACCCTGTGAATAGATAATTGGAATTATCAGCATCACCTCTCAACTCTGGAGAGGAAACTGGGACTGGGGGTTGAATTACTCAATAAGGACCAATGATAAAATCAATAATAGCTAAGTAATGAAGACTACATAAAACCCGAAAAGGATGGGAATTCACAAAGCTTCTGAAGAGATTCAGGCATTGAGCAGGTAGACACCCTGAGAGAACATGGGAGCTCCCTCCATACTCCTTTGCATCTTTTCCGTGGAGCTGCCTCTAAGTTGTAACATTTATAGTAAACCAGTTCATTTAGTTAAATGTTTCTCTTAGTTTTAAACACTGTTCTAGCAAATGATCAAATGGGAACCCCATTTTTTAGAGAGAGAGAGAATTTTAAAAATTTTATTTTTTATTTTTTTTAGTTTTCAGTGGAGACAACATATTTTTTTTTTAATTTTATTTTATGTGGTGCTGAGGATCGAGGAGTTCAAAAGTACTAATGGGAAAATAAGCAAGCAAGAATTCCCAGGAATATGAAAAGCAATAAGGGGAAACTAGTTTTAAAAGATATTAAAACTTTTATAAAACCAATAATGTGATACTGGTATATGAAGAAAAAGACTAATAGAATACAAACCCCAGAGACACCCCAATACCTCCAAAAGTTAACAATACCGTAACAGATTCAAAGAAGGGCTCTAAAAGCAACAGGTGAAAATAACAGACACACAGAAAACGATAAAGTTGAACCTATGCATCATTCGGAACACCAGAATAAATCCTAATTTGAACATTTAAATTTAAATGTGATACCATAAAAGTACTAAAAGAAACCATGGGCAAATTCTAAAAATCTTGGAGGCCTTTCAGTGACTTAAACTCCAGATACCTGGGCTGGGGCTTTAACTCAGTGGTAGAGTGCTTGCCTAGCACTTGTGAGGCTTTGGGTTTGATCCTCAGCACCACATAGAAATAAAGAAGTATTTTTAAAAATCAAGATACCAAAATGATTAATATAAACTGTAAAATTTAAAGAAAAAAAATGTAAGACTTTTGTATACCAAGATATGTGAAGGTAAATAAAAATAAGTGAAAATCTGGGGAAAACTAGAATTGATATCACACAGGGCTAATCTCTCCAATTTACAAATTTCTAGAAATTGATAATGGGAAAAAGCAACCCAAAACAAAAATGTGAAAAACCCATTAACAGAGAGTTCACAAAAAAAAAAATACAATTAGTTTTTAAGCATAATATGCTCAGCCTTATTAATAATGATAGAAATCCACATTAAATTACTCTATACTAATAATTCTCATCTATCAAACTATCAACAAATTCAAGGGTTGTACACAGTACATTGGAAAGGTCCCAGAAAAAAAGGAACTCTCTGATACACTGAGATCTGCCCTCTTGTATCTGTGGTATTCAGACTGGATTCAACAATCATAGGTGAAAATATTTTTTTAAAAAATTGTCATACTGAAAACATACCAACTTTTTGTTGTCACGAGTATCTAAACAATACAGTGTAATGACTATTTACAATGCATTTATATTGTATTAGGTCTTCTAAGTAATCTAAAGATGATTTAAAAGTATGTGGAGAAAGTGCATAGGTTATATGCAAATTCTATGCTTTTTATATAAGAGACTTAAGCATCATTGTATTTCAGCATCCACAAAGGGGTCCTCAAACCAATCCTCTATGAATAATGAGGAGCAACTGTACTTGTGGAAGTTTGAAATGGTGCAACACCTAAGAAAGGAAGCATTTAACTAAATGATAAATGCATTGCCCACTGGCACAGTGATCCCACTTCTAGGAATGTATCCCACAGATGTACTTGCACATGTATAAAATGATATGTATACAAGCTGTTTCACCATAGTATGGTCTGTGATAAACCTAGAAACAACCCAAACATTCTTATTCTATGTGCAATTCAGAAGAAAAATTGCCATGTGGTTACAGCATGCCAATTTTAAGATTCCATCCATCTCAGATGTGCATCTTAAAAATCAATGAAATGCCTTAATTATAAACCACAGAATTGTATGGTAAATTATTTGGTTTTCTTCTAATTAACTCGTATGTCTCTCAAATGTAAAACTCCAAAATGGAATGCATGTTTTTTTTCATTTGACATCATTTCCTCCATGCTTAGAAACTGGAATATTTTCAATAACTTTATAACTCGTTATTTATTTAGTTTACTTAGGAATATGTGAATATGAAAAAAAGTAATGGTTTTTAACAGTATTTTTAACCGTACTGACCTCTTTTACTCTGGGACATTTTACTTGCTCAAAATAAAAAAAATAATTATTTTCAATTTGGCTGACTTCTCAGGTCAAAGAGATTCAATACATCTCTACACAATTGAAAATATATTCTCTTCCAAGAAGTCATTACTTACATGTTTGTTTCCACAGCACCTTTCAATAGTAATAAGCAACAAACACCTTACAAGATTTTTAAAAAGTCAAAATGAACATTCTTTTTAGAGTTAAACAAGTTGAAGAAATTTTTGTTACATTGTAGCTAGCTTGAGCTAAACGCTTTTTTAATTTTTCTCTATCATAACTAGTAGTGTTTCAAATGAAAAGATAAATTGTAATGAGTCATACCATGAGGTCTGGTGTATGTACATCTATCTACATTTTCCATATTTGCTAATATGAACTCCAGTAAGTAGAAAGGGTTATTTTAAAAGTGATTACATCTGGGCATGGTGCTGCTTGCTTGTTAATCCCAACAATTTGGGAGGCTGAAGCAGGAGAATCACAAGTTTGAGACTGCCATTTCAAGAAGGGGAGAAAGGGCTGGAACCCAGTGGTAGAGTGCCTCTGGGTTCAACTCCTTGTAAGTAACACCCCCCCCCAAACTGATGACATGAATGGATATTCTACTCAACTCAGAACTGCTATCGTACACACCGCTGTCACTTCCCAACTCTGTTCTCACATCAAACTGCTAAAATGATATTAGTGTTTAGATGTCAACATTTCTAATGTGAATTCCCATTAAACACAGAC
Source organism: Callospermophilus lateralis (assembly GCF_048772815.1). Lineage (NCBI taxonomy): Eukaryota > Metazoa > Chordata > Mammalia > Rodentia > Sciuridae > Callospermophilus > Callospermophilus lateralis. Next base: position 6,410,484 of record NW_027514454.1, read on the forward strand.
AAACACAACCTTGCCTTCCAAGATTCTAGAATAATTGACAAAGGTGTCACTAACCAAGATCATGGTCTTTTTTATTTGTCAGACATATCAGAAAAAAAATTCCCAGAAAAATGTTGTTTTTCATCCCTTTCTTATTAAAATATTGTAGATAATGGATATGTTCTTAATAGTATTCTCAAAGAGGCAGAACAGTCCTTAAGGAAAATTTTCAGTTATCAAAGATATTGAGGAACACCAATTTTGTGTTTGGGGGCATTTAGTGTTTGAGGGTCAGGATCTAGGCTTCAAACAATGCTTGAGTGGGATGGATCTGTATCATCAAGATTCATCCTGGTCACAAGAATTTTGATTTTAAAATGGTTTAATCAAGCCCACTTTAAATGACAATTACTTTAAGACACAACTTTTAAAAGTTTTTATAGGAAACTCCACCCCTTGCCTCTAATTATGTAAGACAAATGAGTAAGGGGTGCTTCAGGAGAATAAGGAAACTGTCTGAAAACTAGTGCTCATTTTTTCAAACTACACATTAACTCAACATAAATTTAAAATTATAGTGAGTATACATAGACTAGTATATATGCTAACAGTATGAGATGGCACATAAATCCCCCCCCCACAATGAATTCAAAAATTTCAATCTTGTTATTACTGGCAACTGAAGGGATCCATGGAAGGGTCATAGTAAAGCCTGTGGGTAGACTGAGGCAGTATGTAATTGACCTTGGCGTGTCATCCCTAGTTCAATCTAGCCTCTCATTTTTATTAGTTTAAATAAGGTTGTCCCAACACTAAGTGTCCCAACACTAGTTTCTATCTTCAACTCCCTCTTGGATTTTTTTTGTTTGAACTGGATCCTAGTACTTTTTCTTTCTTTTTTTAACCAACTCAAACTTCTTCACTAGCAGCAGGTGCAAGCACTCAACACATTCTGTCTTTCACCACAGCTGAAGTTTCTGGTTATAAGTGAGACTGCAATGTATGTCATATATTGTCCTCCCTTTATTTTTCTTCTACATGTAAGTGAAAGTATCACACCCACTTTCACTTTTGTTTCTAGGCAGGTTCTGTTGTGTGCAAATCTCATTGCTCACTAGCCAAGTGGGCTTAATAAACATTCAATACCCAGGAGAGGAGCCTTGGTTCTGTGGTTGACAACCAACTGTTCCAGACTGGAATCCCGTGCTTCAAGGATAATCAAACTTTCCTTTGCCTGAGGCAAGGCTTGGGCTGCACTATTTCACTTTCCTTCTGTGAGTGACCCCACCCCTGTAGTACAAAAGTCACTCTAAGCCCACCTCTGCTTTCTCACACAGGGCAAAATGATACTTCAGGGGTGGAAGTGAAAGGAAAGTGACCACAACACTCGGAGTGACCAAGAGATCTTTATTGCAATAGTGCAAAAGAGAAGGAGAGAGAAAGAGAGAGCAAGGGAGAGTGAAGCAAGAGATGAAGACAGAGAGAACAAGAGACAGGGGGCCCCCAGCAGCAGGGAGTTTTTAAAGCTAAATTGTAATGGGGTCTCTGGGTCTGCAAACTGCCTTGTTAGCGGACAATGATTGGATTACATAGTAGTTGCTAAGGATCGCCTATTCTGCCTTCAGGAAGATGGGGCAGGGGTCAGATGTGGGTTTCTGTTGCACCAGATAGGTGGGGGTCCAGTGTTCAGACTTGATATAATCAGGTTATAAAGGATCAGTCAGGGGGTTTGAGTGCATGTGTTATCCTGCAGCTAACATCCATTCAGCCTGCCCTACAGACAACTTGGTTCAGCCTGTCTTGAACCTAACATTCCTCCCATTTGTTTTTCTAAATGACATGGGGAAATCATAAAATCCTCTGGCTACATCCTGCTTAATGGTGGGCAGCGTGGGACCTAAGAGGGAAAGTGGAGGAATGTTCAGGGACAAGTCTGGGAACACTAGGCAGCCAGAAATAACACCCGGTGGCTATAAACAGCTATTTTGGCAGGGGTAGAGTCCATAAAAGTTCCTTGAAACCACAAGTCATCAATGGCATCAAATCAGTCATGGGCAGAGGAGATCCTTGGTATCAGCCATTGGTCCTGTCATGGGGACTCTAGGAAGTATCAGAGGTAGCTTGGTTGAATCCAGTAATGTTAAGGGTGACAGCCCAATTTCAGCCAGTGGAAGGGCAATCGCCATGACCCATTAACTGAGAGTGGGTGATGTAATTCTGGTGACATGTCACTTAGATGTTAAAGCACCATCTGTGGTTGGGATAGAAACTTGAAAGAAATTTAATGATTAGTAAAAGAAGAACAGGAATGGTGAGAAATTTTGATTTTGGTGGGTGTGGTGGAAGTCCAGGACTGGATATTTGGAACAGGTGCCTTTTTAAGGTGGGAGACATGGTACCAGGGAGAATGTCTAAAAGCTTGGTCACCATTGGGGTAGTAAGTATGACTGTATGGGGTCCCATCCAGCGAGGTTGCAATAACTGAGAATGCAGATCCTGAAGTAAAACTGAGTCACCCAGTGGAAGAGGGTCCAATTCAGTTTGTGGTTGTGCTGGGACTGAGGCAATGAATGTTGCAGGAAGGCACTGGTCTGCTTGTTTCCTGAGAAGTGGGGGCTGGACTTTTGTCTGACTAGGTGGAGGTGAGAAGTCTGAACCTGGGAATGCTCTGCTTGATGAGGATGGAGGTGACGGTGTCAGCAGTTTCCCTAGATGTAGGGAAATCTTCTATCTAACCTGAAAAAGTATCAACCAAAGTAAGAAGATAGTGAAGCTTTTTGTGCCTAGGCATGTGAGTGAAGTTGATCTGCCAGTCTTTGTCTGGCTGGTGGCTCCTCATCTGATGTGTGGGGAGTTTAGGTTTGATGCTTCCTTGTGGGAATGCTGTAGAACAGACAGACCAAGTAGAGTGAACCTGCCAGAGAGCAGATCTCATTTCTAGGAAGTGAAAGAGAGGTTATAAAATCTGGAAAAGAGGTTATGAAGGGTGTTAGGTGGGGGCAGAGTCTCTGGAGCTAGTGTTATGCTCAAACTCGGGACCCCCAAAAGACCATCAGAGACCCAAGATAGATGTAAGCAGCAAAAAGGTGTTTATTGGGAGTTAGCTCAGTCCTCCGCATGCACACAGCAACTGGTGAGGCTGAGAGGGCCCGAGCCCAGGTTTTGCAACAGTTTTGTACATTCTTTGGAGAAGGCAGGGACCCCCACATACATCATAGCATCTCTTAGCAAATCATCACACACTGCAGGAAAATCAAATATCAACTCTAAAACATGATTAGAACATTCACTGGTGGGAACAAGTTGGGTTGAAGTGATTGGTTACAAATATTCATTTGAACTGTTTGGTTTAAGCCAAGAGGGGTATTCATGCTGAATTACATAGTTTCCCAATACCATAAACTACTGGGAAGGTCATCTGTCATCCCAGGTAATTCCCTGTCTCATGCTGATTTGTGGCTGCTTGGGGGTTACTATGGGTCTCCACCCAGCCTGACTGAGTCAGGGACACCCTCCTGTTATTTGTAGATAAACCACTTAGCAGGGTGTGAATGTGCCTAGGAGTGCTCTGTGGGTCTTTCCAAGGACAAAGGTCTTGTCCCTTCCTTGGACAGGCTTTGCTCTGAGGTAGAGGCTGGTTTTTCACTAGAAGAATTGGTAATGAGTCATAGGTCTCTGTTTTGGGCATCAGGGGCTGATAGTCTTAAAGAAGTAGTTGATTGACTGGCTGGTTGGTGAATTTGTGTATCTGATCTTGCAGGAACTTCTGTAGGCAATTTAACATACATAGTTCTATTAGGAGAAATATAAAGAGGACTAATAGGGGTCCTGTGAGGGGGAGGAGCCAAGGCCACACTTGACGGAACATTCCCCATTGAGGTATCCATGGAAGGGCGATGTCTTTCTCTTTTTATAGCTAAGGTTTTCTTTTAGCTTTCCTGCATTTCTGTCAGTGTTTCTGTCTTTTGTTCTATTATCTTTCAGTGATGGAATGTAGGTGGGAAGGCCTGAAGAGTGGGGCACGTGTGGGCCAAAGGTAGCCTTGTGAATCCAGCAAAAAGAGATGACCAGATTCCCTCTAAGAGTGGAGGAATGTAAGAAAAATTTCTCATATCTGTTGAGAATTAACCTCTGAACTATTTAACCAAACATTGGCTTATCCTGTCCTTGGATAAGGTGTATCCAGAAAAGATTTGAGAAAATTGGGAGGCTATTCTTTTAAATTACATCAGGAGGGGGCTTGTTTCTGCTGCAGAGCTCAGAGGGTTCTGTGTGAGAAATCACATCACCCTCAGCACACTCACAGACAGAATTGAGTGCTTTCTTCTGACTGGGAGTTCAGGAATTCACAGGGATAGATAGGTGTTATATAGATATACAGATAAATAGATATAGATAGACATATAATATATATATATATAGATATATGGATATATAGAAATATAGATAGACAGGTAGATAGGTATATAGATAGATAGATGTGTAGAGAGATTGATATATAGATATAGCTATAGATAAAGCAAGATATATTCTAAAATAAAGTGCATGCATGGCAGGTTGTCTGACCTGAGCCAGGGCTATAGCAAGGATGGTTATGGAAGAAGAAATGGTTTGTGTCACCATCACACAGAAGTTTCTAATGGTTCTTCTGCAAGGACATGACCTCTTATTTTTCCAGAGACCCTGTGTCAAGACTTCCAGAGTGTTGAGGACCTCCAAGGACATGCTTCCTGTCCCAGCCCCCACTTTGAGTGTAGAATTTCTTCTTTCTTGGCAGGATGAGCCAGAAAGAATTCTAGACAGTTAGGGCTGGCCAGCCAGCTTCCACTGGCAGATCAAAGTCATTGCAAATCCACCAGGCCTTGGACAGAAAAGTTGGGGTCTTGGCTTCGGATGCTGCCAATTGACCCACCTTCTCCCCTGTTCTTTTTCTTACCACCAAAAGATAGGATCAGGTTCTATCTCCCTTTCTATGACACAGTTAGGCCCTCTTCCAGTCCCACCCAGGCTCCATGGGAGGTGTCATGAACACTAGAGGTAGTAGGAAGTGTTCCATGAATGCCTTCTGTAACCCCAATACTAACCTCTTTTTTATATTAGTTGTTCAAAACATTACAAAGCTCTTGACATATCATATTTTATACATTTGATTCAAGTGGGTTATGAACTCCATTTTTACCACGTATATAGATTGCAGAATCACATCGGTTACACATCCATGTTTATACATACTGCCATACTAGTTTCTGTTGTATTCTGCTGCCTTTCCTATCCCCTACTATCCCCCCATCCCCTTACCTCTCCTCTCATCTTCTCTCTCTACTCCATCCACTGTAATTCTCATCTCTCTCTTTTTCCCCTTTCCCTTCACTTCCTTTTATATGTAATTTTGTATAACAATGAGGGTCTCTTTCTATTTCCATGTAATTTCCCTTCTCTCTCCCATTCCCTCCCACCTCTCATCCCTGTTTAATGGTAATCTTCTTCTCATTCTCTTCCTCCCTGCTCTGTTTTGAGTTGCCCTCCTTATATCAAAGAAGACATTTGGCATTTGTTTTTTAGGAATTGGCTAGCTTCACTTAGCATAATCTGCTCTGATGCCATCCATTTCCCTGCAAATGCCATGATTTTGTTATTTTTTAGCGCTGAGTAATACTCCATTGAGTGTAAATGCCACATTTTTTTAAATCCATTCATCTATTGAAGGGCATCTAGGTTGGTTCCACAATCTAGATATTGTGCTGCTATGAACATTGATGTAGCTGTATCACTATAGTACGCTCTTTTTAGGCCTTTGGGGAATAGTCCAAGAAGGGGAAATAGCTGGGTCAAAGGGTGGTTCCAGTCCCAGCATTCCAAGGAATCTCCATACTGCTTTCCAAATTGGCCACACCAATTTACATTCCCACCAGCAATGTACAAGTGTACCCTTTTCCCCACATCCTCGCCAACACTTGTTGTTTTTTGACTTCGTAAAGGCTGCCATTCTTACTGGAGTGAGATGGTATCTTATGGTGATTTTAATTTGCATTTCTGTGATTGCTAGAGATGGTGAGTACTTTTTCGTGTATTTGTTGATTAATTGTATATCCTCCTCTGAGAAGTGTCTGTTCAGGTCCTTGGCCCATTTGTTGATTGGGTTATTTGTTTTTTTATTGTTTAATATTTTGAGTTGCTTGTATACTCTGGATATTAGAGCTCTATCTGAAGTGTGAGGAGTAAAAATTTGTTCCCAGGATGTAGGCTCCCTATTTACCACTCTTATTGTTTCTCTTGCTGAGAAAAAACTTTTTAGTGTGAGTTTATCCCATTTGTTGATTCTTGTTTTTAACTCTTCTGCTATAGGTGTCCTATTAAGGAATTTGGAGCCCGACCACGCATGATTCATGATATAGATTAGTGCCAACATTTTCTTCTATCAGATGTAGAGTCTCTGGTTTGATATCAAGCTCCTTGATCCATTTTGAGTTAACTTTTGTACATGTCGAGAGAAACGAATTCAGTTTCATTTTGTTGCATATGTATTTCCAGTTTTCCCAGCACCATTTGTTGAAGATGCTATACTTTCCCTATTGCATGCTTTAGCACCTTTGTCAAATATAAGGTAGTTGTAATTTTTTGGATTGGTCTCTGTGTCCTCTATTCTGTTCCCTTGGTCCACCCACCTGTTTTGGTACCAGGACCATGGCCACTGAATTTAGTAATGACAACTGGGGGTTTGCAATCCACCCCCTCTAAGCTGCTGGACCCTAGAGTCATAGCCTGTGGTCTCCCTGGAGGTTGAACAGCTACAGAAACCTGCAATTTATATGAGCTTGTGACTGTGGCCTCGGAGCCTCCTATTAACAGAAAGAGCCAAAGAAAAGCCTCTATTTTCTTGTCTATGTCTCTTTTTTGGAGGTGGGGTGTGCCAGGATTAAACTTGGGGAGCCTTTGACTCTTGAGCCTCTCCCCAGTCCTATTTTGTATTTTATTTAGAGATAGGGTCTCTCTGAGTTGCTCAGGGACTCACTTTGGCTGAGCCTGGTTTTGAACTGACATCCTCCTGCCTCAGCCTCTGGAGTCCCTGGGATCACAGGTGTGGGCCACTGTGCCCAGCAGACTTTTCTCTCTCACCTTCTCTCTCACCATCCAGAACAGTGCATGGAGGGTGCTGGCACCCAGGGTTTGTTGGATTAGTCTGTGAATCGTTTGGACCAGGGACTGCATTTTTTCCCCACTGAAACACAGTAATAGTGACCATTTGTAACCTCTGTGCTGCAGGCATGTGATGTCATAGAAGGGATAATCAAAACAAGAAGATGGCAGAAAGAGCCATTCTGTGGGCGGGAACCCTGGGAACTGGAAAAGTCCTTGTGTTCTCTTTGATTTCTGCTGTTCAAGAGGACGATCCTCACTTTGAAGCCAAATGGAATTCACATCTTAACTAGTCTTTTTTTTAACGACATAAGTCACATGTGTGTTTAAGAAAGGAATATGATCTCAAACTTTTACTTCTAGAATGAAAATCATCCTGGCCAGAGGGGAAGAAAAGTCCTCTGAGAGGTCTGGTCACTGGGATCGTCTTTGAACTCTTTCAAGTCTCCTTTTCTTGGAAAATCCATCTCTTTTTTTTTTCTTTTCTTTTTTTTTTTAACCAGTGATTGAACTTGGAGGCACTCAGCCACTGAGCCACATCCCTTTTTTGTATTTTATTTAGAGCCAAGATCTTGCTAAAGTTGCTGAGGGCCTTGCTAAGTTGCTGAGGCTGGCCTCCAACTCGTGATCCTCCTGCCTTTGCCTCCTGAGAGGTAGGATTATAGGTTTGCACCACCATGCCCAGCTGAAAATCCATTTCTATTGGTCCAGGGCCTCATAAAAATTTGTGATGGGCTGTGGTTCATTGGTAGAGCACTCATCTCACACATGCGGGACCCTGAGTTTGATCCCAGCAGCACATAAAAATAAATAAGTGAAATAAAAGTATTGTGTCCAACTACAACTAAAAAATAAATATTAAAAAAAATTAAAACAAAGATATTATGTCCATGAACAATTAAAAAATATTAAAAAAATTCTTCTGTGGCACATTATTGGAGGGGGAAAAATGAGTCAGCCAGTATTTTTTTGAATGCAAACTTTGCCCACCACTATTTTGGCTACGTGCATGATTGACAATAACAGAAACACGCTTTTGATCTTTAAGGGCTTCTAGTGTTTTTCAGGCAGAGAAACAGGAAGTCTCCTGATGGCATAAAATGGCTCAGTTGAGTGCTGAGCTTCAAACTGCTGACTGATTTTGAATGCTGGAATTGGGCAGAGGGTTTGATAATTCCCCTTCAGAGTAGGGCTTTCCAGGGGACAAAAGAGGACATATGGTGGAGCTTGTTGGGTTCTGCAAGGGGATCAACCAGATCCTCAGGCTTCCCAGTGCTCCTGGTCTGGACATGGCTTGTTCTCTTGAAGGGCCTCTTGGATAGGAGAGTAGGAGCCTGCGCTCTTGTATGTAAAGAAGAGGGCTCTCACCAGGTGTGGTGGCCCCTGCCTGGCATCTCAGTGTCTCTGGAGGCTGAGACAGGAGGATCACATGTTGGAGGCCAGCCTCAGCAGTTTCACCAAGCTCTAAGTGACTTAATGTCACCCTGTTAAAAAATAAACAACATAAAGTTCTGGGCTACATCTTGGTGGGTATTGATTGATCAGCTGGAAGGCCTGGGGAAGGCCACTTGACCTTTCAGAAGCAGAAACACAATCAGCTGTGAAAAAAACTTGAATTCTAAGTTTGAAGTTGTACATATGGAGTTGCCAGGGTGTGTTGTGTGGTGACTGATGGTGGATGAAGAAGTCCTATGTCTGGGGGAAGTTTTTTGAGGCTGGAATGCCATACAGTGTGCACTTACAAGAACATTAGCTTGTCCAAGTCGTCTTCCATTTTTTTTGGGGGGGGGAGTTACCAAGAATTGAACCCCAAAAATTGAACCCAGAAGCTGTCAACCCCTGAGTCCCATCTTCAGTCCTTTTTGCATTTTATTTAGAGACAGAGTCTCACTTAGTTTCTTAGGGCTTCACTTTTGCTGAGGCTGGCCTCCAACTCGCGATTCTCTTGCCTCAGTCACCCGAGCTCCTGGGATGACAGGCCTGTGCCACAGCACCAGCATGATAGCTGTTTCCTTCAGTGCTGTTTTAATTAGTGTTATTTAGTACTTTGTGTCTTCCAGTGTTGCTCTTAAGAAGTCTGATTTTCAGGGTTGGGACCTTTCTTTCTGGATGTTTTGGAGGTATTTTGGGATAGGACGCTCTCCCCTGATTTTCCTTTCTTGATGTCCACAGGGCTTTCTGAGTCTCACTGTTTGGTGTCATTGGTGTGGACAGTCACCAGCTGTGAACCCCTTAGCTGTGGGCTGTTCCTATTCTCTGTGTGGTCTTTCTGGAAGTCCAGCTAGGTGAGATTAGCTCTGAAGTGATTTTTAACCTGGGTCAGTTTTGCCCCCAAGGAGATATTTGGCAGTATCTGGAGAGTTGTCTCTTTTAGTTTTCAAAATGTGATGGTGGGACTCCTGGCATCTAGTGTTAGAGGTCAGTGATGCTGCCAAGCAACCTTCACTGCAAGGCTGTGCCCCCAAAACAGAGGCAAGACTGAGAAACCCTTTTTTTGGGTGAGGGCTACTAAGGATCAAACCCAGGGGCACTAAACACCTGAGCCTCATCCCCAGCCCTTTTTGTATTTTATTTAGAGACAGGGTTTTGCTGAGTTGCTCAGGGCCTTTCTAAGTTGCTGAGGCTGGCCTCCAACTAGCCATACTCACACCTCAGCCTCCCAAGCTGCTGGGATGACAGGTGTGCACCCCCACACCCAGCTCTCAGTTTCTTAATCGATAAAATACAAGTTAGCAGGCTGGGATTGTGGCTCAGTGTTAGAGGGCTTGCAGAGCATGGGCAGGACCCAGGTTTGATCCTCAGCACCACTTAAAGTTAAAGGCATTGTGTTGTGTCCATCTACACCTAAATCAGTTATATCAGTTCAGTCACCTATATCAGTTCAATATTTATTGTTAAGGAGAGGGGTGCTTAACTTTATAATGGCTTGATTTTTGAGAATTTTTTAAGATTTAAGTTCTTTCCCTAATTTAGGGCTGGAACAAAATTAAACTTGTTTCAAAGAAAAAAATTAAAAATAAATATGAATAATGCAACCCTGTTCAAAAGTAAACAACATAAAGTTCTGGGATGTGTCTTGGTGGGTAGTGATTGATCAGCTGGGAGGCCTGATTATATTAAAATATTAAAAAAAATACAAGTTAGACTATCAAGATGACAGGCTATGAAAAGATCAGTGAGATATAAAGAGCTCCTTAGGAAAGGGTTTGTATATTTGCATTTCTTCCATTAGTTTCTTTTTTATAATATAGTTTTTTAGTTGTAATTTGACAGAATACCTTTGTTTTATTTATTTATTATTATGTGGCATGGAGGAAGAAACCCAGGGCCCTGCACATGCTAGGCGAGTGCTCCACCACTGAGCCCCCATCCCCAGCCCAGCCCCTTCCATGAGTGTCTAATTGGAGAAAACTGGACAGAAAAGGAGCCATTCTTAACCAAGTATTGTTTCTATTTGAATGGAAGGGTAATGGTCACCCCTTCAGTATTAGGTGGAAGGAGTCAGGGATTCTGTTCAGTGGCTAGTGGTCACTGTCTTTGACACTGGAAACTGAGAATGGGGAGTTGGGGGTTGTGAAAGAACAGGGAAGAGTCAGGCACAGTGGCTCACACCTGTAAACCCAGCAACATGGGAGGCTGAGGTAGGATGATCTCAAGGTGGAGGCCAGCCTCAGGAGCTCAGTGAGACCCTGTCTCTAAATAAAAAAAAAAAAGCTGGGCCTGAGGCTCAGTGGTGGAACAGGTGCCTGGCACATACCAGGCTCTGGGTTCCATTCCCAGAAACATCAAAATAATACAGATGAGCACTGTCGCCCGTGGCCTCCCCTGGGCCTCATGGTGTTGGAATCACATCCCTCTGTGTTCTATTCTAGACATTTTCCCTTTGCTATTAGAACACATGCTTTGGGCTTACCAACTCAGGTGCCTAAGCATTCGGGCAGCGAGGTAAGCAAAGTGACTTGCTCAAGCCCAAGGTTGTGGTGCCCTTTCACTAAAAGAGGGCCACTGTGTTCAGACCTGGTTTCTCAAAAAAACAAAAACAAAAACAAAAAAAAAACAAATAGCTGGATTTTAACAGGAAATTTCCTAGGGTTCAAAAAATGGCAAGAGCCATGCACAGTGGAACATGCCTTTAATCCCAGTGGCTGGTTTGGGTTGCTGAGGCAGGAGGATAGCGAGTTTGAGGCCAGGCTCAGCAGAAGCGAGGCCCTCAGAAACTCAGGGAGACTCTGTCTCTAAAAAAATACACAATAGGGCTGGGGATGGGGCTCAGGGTTTGAGGGCTTCTGTGTTCAATCCCCCTCCACAAAAGCCAAGTTTAAAGGCACATCTAAGACTACGGAGTCCCAATCAAACCATCCTGTGGGCAGCTTGTTGGCTCCTTGTAATCTAAACAGTATTTTAGTTCGCCAGATGAGGCTGTCCAGCATTAGCACTATTGTGTGCTCAAGACCACCCTAGAAAACATGGAGAAGATCAGAACTAGAACCAACCTCTGCCCCATGGGCTAGTGGATTCGCTGATCATTCCCCATATCGGCTGCTCAGAGCTGAAACCAAAAGGGCATTAAAAAGAGGAGCCTTCCCTGGGCCATCTTTGAAGCAGTAGCTTCAATTGGCCTTGTTCCAGCAGCTTGGGAGGCTGAGACAGGAGGATCTAATGTTGGAGGCCAGCCTCAGCAACTTAGTGAGGCCCTCAGCATCTCAGGAGGCTCTGCTTGACCTACACACATGGGGTCTGACCTCATTCTTATTTCAGAGATGAGGGAGGATGAAATGGCACTCAGAGGCCATGGCATTTCCCAGTCCTGAACCCACTTGAGAGCATTTGCTTTCCAAAACTTGGTATTTGATGAGATGTCTGTTTCACCAGGTTCTCTTTAGCATCTGCCAACCAAAGTTATGTTACTGAGCATCAATTTATAGTTGACCACAGGGCACCGTCAGGGGGAGCTTGTGCAGACCAAGCCACCGCTTACAGATTTGGCCTTACGCATTATCCACTATTTTCTGGCCTTTTAACATAAAATAAAGGTCATGTAATAAATCCTTCCTGATTTGTTAGTGTTGTTTATTTATTTATTTATTTTGGTCCCAGGGATTGAACCAAGGGGCACTTAACACCTGAGCCCCATTCCCCAAACTTTTATATTTTATTTAGAGACAGGGTATCACTGAGTTGCCCAGGGTCTTGATAAGTGGCTGAGACTGGCCTCCACCTTGCCATCCTTCTGCCTCAGCCTTCTGAGTCTCAGGGATCACAAGTGTGCAATACCACGTTCAGCCTCTTGAATAAATATTTTCATAGATGGGTTTTAAATATGTTTTCAAGACTGTAAAATGAAAACCTTTCCTTTCTTGCCTCTGTAGACAGTCCTTTCTCTGGTGATTGCTCAGGAGCTGGGTAGTAAGGTGCCTTTCTTCTTCTTGGTGGGGAGCAAAGTTTACTCCATGGAGAACAAGAAGACAGAGGTGCTGATGGAGAACTTCCGCAGGGCTATTAGTGAGTATCACGTCAGTGATACTCTGGTGCTTTGAATCCTTTCATCTTAAAAATGCTCATGTTCTTTGGTGCTGTTGACAAGACAGGCAAGAGTAGCTAGCCATCCAAGCAGCTTAGGAGGATGAGGTAAAAGGAACACAATTTGGAGGCCAGCCTCAGCAACTTATTGAGGCCCTGAGCAACTCAGCAAGACTCTGCCTCTAAATAAAATATAAAAAGGGCTGGGGACAGGGCTCAATGGTCGAAGGCCCCTGGATTCCATCCCTGGTACCCAAATAAATAATAAATAAATAAAAAGACTAAGAAGTCTACTTGGGGAACTTTTGATATAATGCTGAAGGAAAGAAAATGCAGTAGGAGGGTGCAGCATTTGGAAGTGCGGAGACATCATGGGATCCTGTTTTACCCCCCACAGCCACCTGGTACCCCCATGGATGGCACTCTATCTTCCTGCAGTGCCTCTTTGTGGGACTGGCTCTGCCTTTGATCTTCCCCAGCAGGTCCCTGTAACCACTCAACTATGGTGCGCTCTCTCTCTCTCTCTCTCTCTCTCTCTCTCTCTCTCTCTCTCTCTCTCTGTCTCTCTCTCTATCTCCCTTTTGAGACCATGGCTGCTGAGCCACCCCTAGCCCCTGTGTGACACTAATGCTGAACTGAAGAGTTCTAATTCTGAACTTGTGTCTAGAAGCTAAGCTTTGTGTCACATTGAACTTAGGCTTTTTATTTTTATTTTTTTGTACCAGGGATTGAACCCAGGGGCACTTCACCCCTGAGCCCTGTCCCCAGCCCTTTTTATATTTAATTTAGAGACAGCTTCTCACCAAGTTTCTGAGGCTGGCCTCCAACTCTCAATCCTCCTGCCTTAGCCTCCTGAGTTGCTGGGATTATACATGTATACAACTGGGTTTTACTTTTAAAATTTTTCTCTCTATTGTTTTTTTCTTCACATCTTCTTTTCTTTTCCCTTTTCATGTCCTATTTTTCAGGATCTCAGTATGTTTCCCAGGCAATCCTGGAACTCCTGGGTTCAAACCATCCTCTTGCCTCAGTATGCTGAGTAACTATGGCTACAGATGTGTGCTACGGTGCCTGGATTATTTTTTTCTTATTTAAACATGTGCCAGTGATTTTATTCAACTCATAAGTTAAACATATGCACCGTATTCCAACAGCTCAGAAGGCTGAGGCAGCAGGATAGCAAGTTGGAGGTCAGCCTCAGAAACTTAGCCAGACCCTGAGCAACTAAGTGAGATCTTGTCTCTAAATAAAATATGAAAGGGGCTGGGGATGGTGCTCAAGGGTTGAAGGCCCCTGAATTCCATTCCTGGTAAAAAAAGGAACCAAGAAAAATATGTGACCAGTAAGATATTACTACCTTTCAAATACCTGAATATTAATATTTTAAGAACTTAAATTTAAAAAACGCCATTTTTCTGGGATGGGTCAGGGGCTCAGTTGTAGAGCACCCACCTAACATGTGTGAGGCCCTGGGTTGCATCCTCAGCACCATATAAAAATAATTAAAAAAATAAAGAAATTATGTCCATCTACAACTTAAAAAAAAAATTTAAACCCCCATTTTTGTGAAACAAAAACCTGATAAAACTGGTCTTCTCACAGTTGCTTGTATTTCAATGGCTCAGTGGAAACTGAATTTTGCTTTAAAGTTTGAAAAAGTAGAGGTCACCAGGCACATTTGATGGGAGTGGCCCCTGGAGTGGGGTGGTGGGGGTCACAGCAGGGCTTTTGGTGGCAGCAGGTGAGGAGAAATTTCTAGATCCTGCCACAGAATAAAAGGGGAAGCTGTGGTCTCCCCTCAGACAGAAGCCTGCTTTTCCCACATCTTTAAATTCCTGCAAAGCTGCAGAGAGAGGGAGAGAGGGTCATCTGTCCCCATCTGTGCAACTTCCTTGATGTGATAAAGTCCATGTCAGGGACTTAGAAACCTGAGACAGCAGATGAAACCCGTATCCTTTGTGCTGTCTTGGCCAGAGACAGCGCCCACAGCCTCTCTCTTGGCCAAAAGCTGGGCCCATGGTCCACTGGGCCTTCCCCAGTCTACTTGTCACCACCAAGAAACTGCTAGACAAATATGAATGGCTGAGAAATGGGGATGCCTCTTTTCCTCTCCTGGAGGAATTTCATATCACTGTCCCCTCACAGTGAGTATGGGCAGGCATTCCATTTGGAGGAATTTCCTCTTTGCAAAATAGAAATGGTTCTATTAAAAAAAAAAATCAAAGGAGGCTTAAATGCCCAGAATTTTCCAAGCTTGATAGAGTTTTCTGTTACCTTCATGTTGTCTGGAAAATTTCTTTTTTTTTTGTACCAGGGATTGAACCCAGGGGCCCTCGACCCCTGAGCACCACCCAGCCTTATTTTGCATTGATTTAGAGACAGAGTCTCCCTGAGTTGCTCAGGGCCTCAGTGTTGTGGAGGCTGGCCTCTAACCCATGATCCTCCAGCCTCAGCCTCTGCAGCTACTTGGACTCGAGGTGTGCACAGCTGCTTTGGGATTTGTTTGGGAAGTTTGTTTTGGGGTTCAGGAGCTGTGAATTTGGTTCATCAAACACAGAATGTGGCTTCCCTGTTGGATGTTTTCCACAAGCCCCACTTATAGGCTCTCAGGTGGATCACAGACAGAGGAGATCTGACCCTAGCTTCCAGTCTTGAGTGTCCTTGTCCTGGTTGGGTTTCTGGAGAAGAGAAGGCAAGGAATGGGGTGATAAGATAATGCCCCCCTTGAACTGAGGGAAGTGGCCTGAGTGTCTGATCATGTGGCTGTGTTTCTCTGCCTTTGGGATATTTCCATATAAGCTCACAGGGATCCTGATGGCCACCTGCCAGCAGAAGTCTTTTGTGGCCTCCCCATTTGTCAGGAGAGCAGCGACCCTTTTTTTTTTTTTTTTTTTTTTTTGAGGAGGGGCACCAGGGATTGAACCCGAGGATCCTAACCACAGAGCCATCTCTCAGCCCTGTTTTGAATTTATTTGGAGACAGGGTTTCCCTGAATTGATCAGGGCCTCACTGAGTTGCTGAGGCTGGCCTCCAGCTTACTATCCTCCTGCCTCGGCCTCCTGAGCTGGAATGACAGGCCTGTGTCACCGCTCCCAGAAGAGTTGCTCTCCACCCATGATGGTGTCACTAGGTTGTACTGTAAGGTGACTTGTCAGTTCTTGTGCTGTGGAAGTTTGAGGTAAGAAGGGTGTTGGTGAGGAGGAGATGTATGTGAACAGAAGAATGGTCCTGCTTCTCACCATGTGCCCATCAGCCATCCCTTCCAGGGCTGTGGATAAAGGAGGCCAAGGAGGTCTACGAGAGGAAGGTGATGAAGCTGACGTCATGTGAGACCGAGAACCCCATGCGCGGCTATGGCAAGACCATCAGCCACGTAATCATAGTGCTCAAGACAGCCAAGGGCACCAAGCAGCTCAAGGGAAGTCTGTCCTGAGCCCTGTTCTCAGCACTGTGGCACAGGCAGGTGGTGTGACCTCTGAGTCCCCCTTTACTTGGCCTCTGCACTATTGATGCTATATGGGATACTCAGGATAACACCGTGTAGTATAAAGGGACACCTCGTAAGGGCTAGGACATAGGTCCCTTCATGAGGTAGGTCTTTCTTTTTTCATTGCTTCTGTGAGTTGTGTGGTTAAGTCAAGAAATTGCTAATGCCATCTCATCCGCCAAATGACAGCCATTGGCCAGCCAGGCACAGTAGAGCATGCCTGTCATCCCAGCCACTCAGGAGGCTGAGGCAGGAGGATCACATGGTGGAGCCCAGCCTCATCAACTTAGTCAAGGCCCTGAGCAGCTCAGTGAGAGCCTGTCTCTAAATAAAATACAAAATGGGGCTGGGGATGTGGCTCAGGTATAAGTCACCCCTGGGTTCAAATCCCCAAACTGCCCCCTCACCTCCCCAAAACGTCAAAGTGGACATAATTTTGTTTTCTTTATTCTTTCTTTTTCATAATGTTTTTACTCATCCACTGTGTTATGATTGACTCACATTAGCCCTGTACCTGTCCCCTGCTGCATGGCCAGGTCTCTTGCTGTGGGCTTAGGGAGGTATTTTACCTGTGGCTCAGCACAGCTGTGTGCCCGTGTGCACAGGTGCCAAGAATCTCATTTCCCCTGTTTTCCAGATCAAGTCTTCAGGCTCAGAAAGAGGCTCCACAGTCATCCTGTGCCCATTGCTGGCTGAGGGCCAGGGTGACTGCAAGTCCTCTGGTGCTGGGTAACACCTATGCATCCTCTGAGCTCTCTGGGGCTCAGTTTCTCATCTCTAGACCACTATCCATCCACCATAGAATCTCTCCATCTTTCCCTCTTTTATAACTTGGTGATTCTTTGATTCTCTGAGGTAGTTTCTTGGTCACAGCTTTATGGAGATCATGAAAATGTCACTTCTATCAAGGGCTATTTTTCTGTTTCCTAATGGGGCCTTCATCTCAGCAGCTTGGCTCCACAACCTGTCTTTATCTCTTTAATCCCTCATCACATCCTGTCCATCCTGGATTAATGAGGTTCTGAGAAGGTGGCCCCTTCTCAAGAATAACACCTTGAGAAAGTTCTTCTGGAAAATTAACCGAATAAAAGTGCCTGAGATGAAAAGAAAAATTGACCTCTTCCCTGTAGGAGAGAGGACACAGAAACACAGTGGAAATTTGAGCCATCCATCACTCTGCTTTGACCAGCTTCTCAAAGAAATGAGCCTAACAGAGAAAAGGAAAATTGTCTTTCAAAACAAAGGTGGTTCCCACCTCTGATCCCAGCAGCTTGGGAGGCTGAGGCAGGAGGATTGAGAGTTCAAAGCCAGCCTCAGCCAAAGCGAGGCCCTAAGCAACTCAGGGATACCCTGACTCTGAATAAAATGCCAAAAAGTGCTGGGGATGGGGCTTGGTGGTTGAGGGCCCCTGAGCCCAATCCCTGGTACCCCCAGTTCCCCCAAAACCCATGTCCTTCTGGGCTGTTTTTCCACATGGATGACATACTGGGACAGAAGGACCTCAGGTGTGTTGTGTGGAGTTGTGAAGTGTCTGAGTTTGAAGGAGGCTTATGAAGTTTTTTGCCTAGGGACTCCCCAACCTTGCTCCTGTTTCCACAGTGCCCCAAAGAGGCCAAAGAGGCCAGGTCCTGGTGAGCTCCTGGCAGCTCTGTTGGTGCAGTTGTGAACATGATCCACCCATTTTAAGTTTGTGTATTGCACAGGATTTTGAGGCATGACATTGTTTACACTCCCCATCTTAATTTTAGAATATTGTCACGACCTTCCAAGGGACCTCATTCCTATGAATGGCCACCTGATGTCTCTCCCCTTGACCTTTGGCCACCACATACTGACTTTGTTTCTGAATTAGCCTTTTGGGGGCCACCTTCTTCCGAGAGAGCCCTACAGGGGGTGTTAGTCTGTGTCATGTCCCCCGCACCCCCCCTTTGACTCTGGACTCTGTCTGGGAAAGAGCTCAGGTGTGTTTCCACAGGGTGATCCTCTGTAGCAGCTGCTCTGGAAGCTCAGCCTCAGTACCTGTCTGCCAGCCTGGTCCTGCAGAGGCTGCTGTCCTTGCCCAGTGCACACCGCTGGGGAAGAGCAAGACTCCGTAGAGCACCATCACCCTGAGATGTGTGTGCACAGCCCCGGGGGCCAGAGGGTGCTAGGATTTGCTTTTTTATTGTCCTGGGGATCATACCCAGGGCCCTGGTCATAGTGAACTAGCACTCTGGCACTGAGCTGTGCCCCAGCCCCAGGGCCTAGCTATGTGGTCTAGAATGGCCTCCACCTTGGTGATCCTCTTTCCTCACCTTCCTGACCCAGACAGTTTGGGGGAATTCCAACTTATGTTTCCCCTTCTGAGCTGGACTTCTCTGTGGGTACTTCTGGGTACTGTCACATAGAGGAGGAGACTGAGGCCTAGAGAGCCGGGAACATGGGCCACATCAAATGCAGCCTCAGGTGGCTAAGCAGGAAGCTCTGGTGTCCGTAACCCAAGGACTGGAGCTGTAGTGGTGATCCTGGAAGGTGCCATGGAGCGTGGCCAAGGACATATATCCCCTCTAAGGGCACCTGGGTCCCTGTGAGAATGTTCCTTCCACTTTGCAACCCCTGAAGGCAAGGCAAGGAAGAGTAATGGTGACTTTCTCTTGTCCCCTGCAGGTAGACATGGTCACCCTCAGGTTCACCTCCTGGTGTGCTAAGCCCCCAGTCCAGGCTCTTGTGCCCTGCCAAATACCCTCATACCCACCCACTCCTAGGGTCACTGGCTACTTCAACTGTCGGTCTGTCTCTCTGTATCTCTCTCGTGTTTAGTCCTGTGAACTGAACCTGTAGTGCTTAAGCAGGGAGCCAGAAGCCTGCCCTTTTTAATTTGATTTGTATTGTTTTGAGAGGGAGTCTCCCATTGCTAAGTTGCTGAGGCTGGCCTCCAACTTGGCGATCCTCCTGCCTCAGCCTCCGAGTCCCTGGAATGACAGGTGTGCACTTCTGTGCCTGGCCTCTCAGGTCTCTTCGGGAAAGGTGCCTTCCCTCGGGGTCAGGAGAAACTGGAACATGCATCAGGGTTGTCTGAGTCCCCCTTTGTCTGGTTTGGTTTGGTTTTAGCTGAACTCCAGCATTTTTTAAAGTCTGTAGAAGGAGCGGGTGGAGGCCAGTGACGTCATCTACATGGAGGCCAACATCGGGGCTGTGAAGGTATGCTCCCCGGGGACAGTGTTACACATGAGGGTCTGCCAGGGTGACAACTGGGTAACTAGGGCATCACTTTGCTCATTGGTGGTGGGTGGGGGAAGGTCAGCAGCTGTCCCTTTACCTAAGTCACCTTGGCTTTTCTGTCTTCCTCTCCTCATGACTTAAGCAGGCAGAGTGTGCAAGACGCAAACCCTGTTGGGGACAGGGACCAGACAGCCTTTGTCCCTTCCCGCTGCACCAGGCAGCATCTTCCATTTTCCTTTATCTCCCTGGTGTCCCTCCCAGAGTCCTAAACCTTGGGACTGCACCAGGTGGCTCGTCCTCTATCTGCTGCTGTGTCCCATGGTGGCAGCCCCTCCCTGGTGCATGGATGAGCCTAAGGCCTCGTGTCACCCATAAATAACCACCTAGAAAAGCCCGGGACCCCGGCTCCAGTGAGTCCCCTGGATGCTCCTTTATCAGGAGTGAAATGAAAGGGGAGAGAATCTTCCAGAAAGTCTCAGGTGTGGCCCCGGGCGGGTCTGGGAGCCAAAGTGGGGCCCCTGGCTGCGGGGCACATGCGGAGGTTGCCATTGGGGGCCCTCGGTGGGCAGTGGTGAGCTCTGTGTGGTCCCGGTGCCCCATGGCTCTGCTGGCAAAGGCAGAGGCCACGGAATTCGCTCTGAATGCCGATGAGGCCATGCCCTGCCCAAGGGTGACATGCACAAGAAGAAGGAGGTCATCCAGAATGGGATATTGCATGACCTGGATGTGGCCAACACCAGACCCCACGGACAGGCTCTCCTGGGCCAGCACATGCCCAAGGCCCTGGGAACCAGTTGTCAGGGCTGTTCTGTCCTCCTGGAAGCCCTCTGAGAGGCTCAGCAATGAGCACGATATGAGCTTCGGCCCCTTTGTCCCAATGTCCAGATGCTGTCACAGCTGATCTCTGGGCGTTGTCTGCCCCTGGCCGCCTGCCAGCCTGCTGGGGGCTGCTCTCCACCCCAGACTGGGGGTTCCTGGTGGGAGCCTTCACAGGGCTTCAGACAGCCTCACGGAGGCTCTGGCCTCTACAGAGTAAGAGCTCCAAATCCTCCAGCTCCCAGCTGGACAGAGAGCCAGGTTTGCTCTTAATCCTGAAGGGGCCTCCTCCTCCCCACCAGGAACAGGCTTTCTGCTGGGAATCTGGTTTTGCTTTTAGTCCCTTGGAGCTTTTCCCAGGAGAAGCCAGAGACTCTTGAGATTGGAGTTTCTTCCTTCTTGGCTGGAGGTTTTTGTTTTGTTTTGTACTGAAGCTTAAACACCAGGGGTGCTTACCCATGGAGCCCCATCCACAGCCCTTTTTATATTTTATTTAGAGACAGGGTCTTGCTGAGTTGCTCAGACCTGACTAAGTTTCTTAGGCTGGCCTCCAAATTGTGGTCCTCCTATTTCAGCCTCCCAAATTGCCAGAATTTTTAAAGACACGTTCCACCGCGCATGACTCTGCTTGATTTTTGCAGGTCAGGGGAAACCTCAAAGGGATCCCTCTGAGTTCAGAAGCCCCTCATCCTTCCCAGGGGAGTGTGCTGGGCCTTTCCACCTCAGGCCTCCAAGTTGAGTGACATCAGGGACCCACAGGAGGAAGGAGGATGAGCTTTGGTAGCTGCCTTAGAAAGTCCTCTCTGCTACAGGGGGACAAAATGTCCTGTCCATGATGGGCCAGTTGATGAAGCCGAAGAAGACAGAGATCACAGGTAGGACAGGTGGCAAAGCCAAAGCCTGGAGCCAAGTTGAAGCCCTCCTCTGACAAGCTCCTGGCTCTGAGCGCCTCCCACTGCATGGCTCTGGGTCTTCACTCCCTTTTGAAGCTGTGGCCACACTGTGTGTTCTGGCCCCACTGAGGTCAGCATCTGCTTCTCTTGAGGTCCTAGAAAGGTGCCAAATTTGACACCAGGCAGTGGGTCTCCCTTGCTCCTTTATGGGCTTATTTATTTATTTATTTATTGATGCAGGTGTTTGAACTCGGGGGCCCTCGACCACTGAGCCCCGTCCCAGCACTTTTATTTTATATTTAGAGACAGGGCCTGGCTGAGTTGCTTAGGCCCTTGCTAGGTTGCTGAGGCTGGCCTCCAACTTGTGATCCTCCAGACTCAGCCTCTCTGGCTGCTGGGATGACAGGCATGTGCCATCGCGCCTGGCTCTTCCCTAATTTTATGCCCTTCTCTGGACCATTACCACTTTACTCCCTGAAAATGTAAGTTCAACATGAATCCACTGTTGCCTTGAGGTGTTGCAGCAGCCTAAGCTCCTCCATGAGTGACCAAGAGCAGATCTGTCTTTGAATTCGGTTTTGACAGCCCTGCATCATGGCTCTAGGCAAGGACAGGTCTCAGATACTGGTTCTTTGGGAACAGCTCCATCCTTATGACAGGGGGCGCTGGTTTGGAAGGTGAGGGCTGAGACCTGAGGTGGGTCTGCTTTTCTGTAAGGGCTGATGTTTCTGGGGCCAAGGCTGGGCCTGCTCTGACACTCCTTGGTCAGGTTTCCTGGGGAGAGGATTCTAAGTGCACTTGATGGAAAGCTCATTAACCTAAGCATTGTCATGCACGGCCCTCAAAAGAGCTCCTTGACTGAGTGCAGCAGAGAATTCACATTTGAAAACACATCTCCCTGGAGCTCCCAAATGAGGTGTCTTGGCATCAGGGTCAGGGCTTGATGGGGCAGCTCCTGGTCATTGTGCCCCACACAGCTCCACAAAAGGCGTTTTGTGGCATTTGGGGGTGATCATGCCTGTTTTATTTTTTTTTAGATGAGGGTACAGGGATTCAACTCACGGGTTCTTGACCCTGAGTCCCATCTCCAGCAATATTCTGTATTTTATTCAGAAACAGGGTCTGAACTGAGTTGCTCATGGTCATACTAAGTTGCTGAGGCTGGCCTTCAATTTGTGATCCTTCTGCCTCAACCTCCCAGGCTGCTGGGGTTATAGGCGTGTGCCACCACAACTGGCATGATTCTTGTTTTCAAATGATGACACCAAACCTGGAATGGGTCCAGTATCCAGCCGTGGGTCAGAGAGCCAGTAGGAGAACCAGGCTGCAGGGTTGGGTCTTGATTGAATTTAGGTGTGGAGAAGAGAGCAGGTGACATTCTCCCCACTGGCTGGGACCCTGTCCAGGGCGAGATCAGCAAGGTGGTGAACAAGTACATCGACCAGGGCGTGGCTGAGAAGGTCCCCAGCATGCTGTTTGTGGACGAGGTGCACATGCTGGACATCAAGGGCTTCACCTCCCTGCACCAAGCTCTGGAATCTTCCATCGCCCCCATCATGATTTTTGCCTCCAATAGAGGCCACTGTGTTATCAGGTAGGTGCTGCCAGCTATCCCTGCTGCCTGGGTCTATCCCCTTCCATGATCTCATAAGTCAGGATGGGACGAAGGGAGTGCATGTTGCCCCTGGGAGGAGACAGCAGGGGGACTGAAGGCCGCAGCTGCCCTGTTCCTGATGGGCAGGGTCTCCACGGGCCTCTGAGGCTCAACATTCCTGTGGGGAGCAAAGGCTTGAGGAGGTGGGGCTGCTCTGGTGACCTGAGTGTCAATTCCCTCACACTGGCTCCCAGAGGCCAGCAGAGCAAGCTTCATCTTCAATGAGGACACTGAATGACATTGCACCTTGTCCCTTGGCATTGGTGGGAACACAGGTTTGTCTCTGAATTGGTTCTTCTTAGTTCCCCATGACCGCAGCATGAATGCTGCCATGTCACTTACACGGGGTGTGATTTTCATTCCTGTGACTGGCCCTTCTGTGGGGTGTCCCTGGTTGTGTTCCTATGTAAACATGGGAAAGTGACGTCCATTTATTTTCCTGCATCCCCCAGTCCCTCCCCTCCCTTCCCTTTGGTGTTTGGAATTGGCTTACTTAAGCAGCACAGTCCTCTCCAGCTCCATCCATTGACCTTCAAATGCCACCATTTCATTCTTCTTTATGGCTGAGTAATATTCCACTGTGTATAGGGACCACAGTTTCTTTATCTGTCCATCTGCTGAGGGGCACCAGGTCTGGTTCTGTAGCTTGGCTACTGTGAGTTGAGCTGCTCTAAACACTGAGGAGAACGCAGGTCTCTCCAGGAACAAAACCAGTAAGAACAGGAAGACATTCCTGAAGACACAGTGGGACCTCTGGCCCCTGCCTGGCCTCAGCCTGCCTTTAAGTATAGCTGCTTCTGGCTGTATAAATTACATGATGCACTTTTTCCTGAGTCCCCTCTCTTCCATTAGCCCATGACTCTAAGAAGAGCACCTCCTAGAGGCTGTAGGGCCTGCTGCCTTAGAGCATTGAGCTCTGCCCTGAGCAACCTAAAATTGGCTCTCTGGTGAGGTCCAGAGAAAGGCAGGGATGGAGAAGTTTGGGCAGGGCAATGACATGGCATGACAAGAAATATCCTGGAGGATACTGCCTTCTGTCTGGAGGATCTACTAGAAGAATAGGTGTTGAAAGGAATTGTGACATCAGGGAACTTGGGGGAGGAACCATGCAAAGCATGCTGAGA
This sequence comes from Callospermophilus lateralis, assembly GCF_048772815.1. Classification (NCBI taxonomy): domain Eukaryota; kingdom Metazoa; phylum Chordata; class Mammalia; order Rodentia; family Sciuridae; genus Callospermophilus; species Callospermophilus lateralis. The sequence continues at coordinate 6,434,295 of NW_027514454.1, forward strand.
AACCTGGCTTCACCTTAGAACTTTTCAGTAAACCTTTCTCTAACTGTGCCTGGAGAGGTGTGTGGCTGTCGGCACTTGGGACAAAGTACCTAGTGGCTCTTCCTTCATCAAGGATAAAATCAGAACCTTAAATGAGACCCTGTCTTTTTTATGACTGGCTTCTTTGAGTTGGCCTAATATTTTCAAGGTTTATTCATATAATAGCATTTCATCAGTATTCCATTCCTTTCTATTGCAGAACAACATTCCATTATATGGAAATGCCATATTTATTAATCTGTATTGTTAGTTGACTGAGTCACTTGTACTTTTTGGCTATTTGAATAACTGCTGTGAACACTCATATACCTTTGTTTCTCTTGGGTGTACACTTAGAGTAGGATTGCTGGGTCATTTAGTAAGTCTGAGACTAACATGGAAGACTCGAGTTACCAGACTGTACTAGAAAGTAGGCACATTCTTTTTTTTTTTTTTAATTAATTTTTATTGTAGGTTGTTCAAAACATTACATAGTTCTTGATATATCATATTTCACACTTTGATTCAAGTGGGATATGCGCTCCCATTTTTACCCCATATACAGATTGCAGAATCACTTCAGTTGCACAACCATTGATTTACATATTGCCATTCTGGTGTCTGTTGTATTCTGCTGCCTTTCCTATCCTCTACTATCCCCCCTCCCCCCTCCCCTCCCCTCTTCTCTCTCTACCCCCTCTACTGTAATTCATTTCTCCCCCTTATATTTTTCCTCCTTTCCCCTCACTTCCTCTTGTATGTAATTTTGTATACCCCTGAGGGTCTCCTTCCATTTACATGCAATTTCCCTTCTCTCTCCCTTTCCCTCCCACCTCTCATCCCTGTTTAATGTTAATCTTCTTCTCATGCTCTTCATCCCTACTCTGTTCTTAGCTACTCTCCTTATATCAAAGAAGACATTTGGCATTTGTTTTTAAGGGATTGGCTAGCTTCACTTAGCATAATCTGCTCTAATGCCATCCATTTCCCTCTAAATTCTATGATTTTGTCATTTCTTAATGCAGAGTAATACTCCATTGTGTATAAATGCCACATTTTTTTTATCCATTCGTCTATTGAAGGGCATCTAGGTTGGTTCCACAGTCTTGCTATTGTGAATTGTGCTGCTATGAACATGGATGTAGCAGTGTCCCTATAGTGTGCTCTTTTTAGGTCTTTAGGGAATAGACCGAGTAGGGGAATAGCTGGATCAAATGGTGGTTCCATTCCGAGCTTTCCAAGAAATCTCCATACTGCTTTCCAAATTGGCCGCACCAATTTGCAGTCCCACCAGCAATGTACAAGAGTACCCTTTTCCCCACATCCTCGCCAGCACTTGTTGCTGTTTGACTTCCTAATGGCTGCCAATCCTACTGGAGTGAGATGGTATCTTAGGGTGGTTTTGATTTGCATTTCTCTGACTGCTAGAGATGGTGAGCATTTTTTCATATACTTGTTGATTGATTGTATGTCCTCCTCTGAGAAATTTCTGTTCAGGTCCTTGGCCCATTTGTTGATTGGGTTATTCGTTATCTCATTGTCTAATTTTTTTAGTTCTTTGTATATTCTGGATATTAGGGCTCTGTCTGAAGTGTGAGGAGTAAAGATTTGTTCCCAGGACGTAGGCTCCCTATTTACCTCTCTTATTGTTTCTTTTGCTGAGAAAAAACTTTTTAGTTTGAGTAAGTCCCATTTGTTGATTCTAGTTATTAACTGTTGTGCTATGGGTGTCCTATTGAGGAATTTGGAGCCCGACCCCACAGTATGTAGATCATAGCCAACTTTTTCTTCTATCAGACGCCATGTCTCTGATTTGATATCAAGTTCCTTGATCCACTTTGAGTTAACTTTTGTGCATGGCGAGAGAAAGGGATTCAGTTTCATTTTGTTGCAAATGGATTTCCAGTTTTCCCAACACCATTTGTTGAAGATGCTATCCTTCTTCCATTGCATGCTTTTAGCCCCTTTATCGAATATAAGATAGTTGTAGTTTTGTGGATTGGTTTCTGTGTCCTCTATTCTGTACCATTGGTCCACCCGCCTGTTTTGGTACCAGTACCATGCTGTTTTTGTTACTATTGCTCTGTAGTATAGTTTGAAGTCTGGTATAGCTATACCGCCTGATTCACACTTCCTGCTTAGCATTGTTTTTGCTATTCTGGGTCTTTTATTTTTTCATATGATTTTCATGATTGCTTTCTCTATTTCTCCAAGAAATGCCGTTGGGATTTTGATTGGCATTGCATTAAACCTATAGAGAACTTTTGGTAATATCACCATTTTGATGATGTTACTTCTACCTATCCATGAACAGGGTATATTTTTTCATCTTCTAAGATCTTCTTCTATTTCTCTCTTTAGGGTTCTGTAGTTTTTATTGTATAAGTCTTTCACCTCTTTTGTTAGGTTGATTCCCAAGTATTTTATTTTTTTTGAGGATATTGTGAATGGGGTGGTTGTCCTCATTTCCATTTCAGAGGATTTGTCGCTGATATACAGGAATGCTTTTGATTTATGCGTGTTGATTTTATAGCCTGCCACTTTGCTGAATTCATTTATTAGCTCTAATAGTTTCTTTGTAGACCCTTTTGGGTCTGCTAGGTATAGAATCATGTCATCTGCAAATAGTGATAATTTGAGTTCTTCTTTTCCTATTTTTATGCCTTTAATTTCTTTCATCTGTCTAATTGCTCTGGCCAGTGATTCGAGAACTATGTTGAACAGAAGTGGTGAGAGAGGGCATCCCTGTCTTGTTCCAGATTTTTGAGGGAATGCCTTCAGTTTTTCTCCATTCAGAATGATGCTAGCCTGAGGCTTAGCATAGATTGCTTTTACAATATTGAGGTATGTTCCTGTTATCCCTATTTTTTCTAGAGTTTTGAACATAAAGGGATGCTGTACTTTGTCGAATGCTTTTTCCGCATCCATCGAGATGATCATATGGTTCTTATTTTTAAGCCTATTGATGTGGTGAATAACATTTATTGATTTCCGTATATTGAACCAGCCTTGCATCCCAGGGATAAATCCTACCTGATCATGGTGCACAATTTTTTTGATATGTTTTTGTATCCGGTTCGCCAGAAGTTTATTGAAGATTTTTGCATCTAGGTTCATTAGAGATATTGGTCTGTAGTTTTCTTTCTTTGAAGTGTCTTTGTCTGGTTTAGGAATCAGTGTGATGTTGGCCTCATAGAATGAATTTGGAAGTTCTCCCTCTTTTTCTCTTTCCTGAAATAGCTTGAAAAGTATTGGTATTAGTTCCTCTTTAAAGGTTTTGTAAAACTCTGCTGTATACCCATCCGGTCCTGGGCTTTTCTTAGTTGGTAGTCTTTTGATGGTATCTTCTATTTCCTCAATTGATATTGGTCTGTTTAGGTTGTCAATATCCTCCTGACTCAATCTGGGCAAATCATATGACTTAAGAAATTTATCGATGCCTTCACTGTCTTCTATTTTATTGGAGTATAAGGATTCAAAATAGTTTCTCATAATCTTCTGTATTTCTGAAGTGTCTGTTGTGATATTGCCTTTTTCATCCCGTATGCTGGTAATTTGAGTTCTCTCTCTTCTTCTCTTCATTAGCGTGGCTAAGGGTCTGTCGATTTTATTTATTTTTTCAAAGAACCAACTTTTAGTTTTGTCAATTTTTTCAATTGTTTCTTTCGTTTTGATTTCATTAATTTCATCTCTGATTTTAATTATTTCTTGTCTTCTACTTCTTTTGCTGTTGTTTTGCTCTTCTTTTTCTAGGATTTTGAGTTGAAGTATTAGATCATTTATTTATTGGTTTTTTTTTTTTTTAAGGAATGAACTCCAAGCAATAAATTTTCCTCTTAGAACTGCTTTCAATGTGTCCCATAGATTCCGATATGTTGTGTCTGTGTTTTCATTTATCTCTAAGAATTTTTTAATTTCCTCCTTGATGTCTTCTATAACCCATTGATCATTCAGTAACCTATTGTTCATTCTCCAAGTGATGCATGATTTTTCCTTACTTCTTTTATCGTTAATTTTCAATTTCATTCCATTATGGTCAGATAAGATGCATTGTATTATCTCTACTCCTTTATATTGTCTAAGAGTTGCCCTGTGACATAATATATGATCTATTTTTGAGAAGGATCCATGTGCTGCTGAGAAAAAAGTGTAACTGCTTGATGTTGGGTGGTATATTCTATATATGTCAATTAAGTCTAGGTTATTAATTGTGTTATTGAGCTCTATAGTTTCCTTATTTAACTTTTGTTTGGAAGATCTGTCCAGTGGTGAGAGAGGTGTGTTGAAGTCTCCCATGATTATTGTATGGTGGTCTATTAGACTCTTGAACTTGAGAAGAGTTTGTTTGATGAACATAGCTGCACCATTGTTTGGGGCATATATATTTATGATTGTTATGTCTTGTTGGTGTATGGTTCCCTTGAGAAGTATGTAGTGTCCCTCTTCATCCCTTTTGATTAACTTTGGCTTGAAATCTATTTTGTTTGATATGAGTATGGACACTCCTGCTTGTTTCCGAAGTCCATATGAGTGATATGATTTTTCCCAACCTTTCACCTTCAGTCTATGTATATCTTTTCCTATCAAATGTGTCTCATTTAGGCAGCATATTGTTGGTTCTTGTTTTGTGATTCATTCTACTAGCCTGTGTCTCTTAATTGGTGATTTTAAGCCATTAAGATTTATGGTTATTATTGAGATATGGGTTGTTCTTCCAGCCATATTTGTTTATTTATGTCACTAAACATGGTTTGTTTTCCTCCTTGATTATTGCCCCCCCTTTTTGTCCTACCTCCCACTGTTGGTTTTCATTTTTATTTTCCATTTCCTTTTCCTGTAATATTTTGTCGAGGATGTTTTGAAGAGATGGTTTTCTAGCTGCAAATTCTTTTAACTTTTGTTTATCATGGAAGGTTTTAATTTTATCTTCCATCCTGAAGCTTAATTTCGCGGGATACACAATTCTTGGTTGGAACCCATTTTCTTTCAGTGTTTGAAATATGTTATTCCAAGATCTTCTAGCTTTCAGAGTCTGTGTTGAAAGATCATCTGTTATCCTGATTGGTTTACCCCTAAATGTAATCTGCTTCCTTTCTCTTGTAGCTTTTAAAATTCTCTCCTTATTCTGTATGTTGGGCATCTTCATTATAATGTGTCTAGGTGTGGATCTCTTATGATTTTGCACATTCGGCGTCCTGTAGGCTTCTAGGATTTGGGATTCTGTCTCATTCTTCAAGTCTGGGAAGTTTTCTCGTATTATTTCGGTGAATAGATTGCTCATTCCTTTGGTTTGGACCTCAGTACCTTCCTGTATCCCAATGACTCTTAAGTTTGGTCTCTTTATGTTATCCCATATTTCTTGAATGTTCTGCTCATGGTTTCTTAACAGCTTTGCTGAGCTGTCTATGTTCTTCTCCAGTTGAAATACTTTGTCTTCATTGTCTGATGTTCTATCTTCTAAGTGTTCTACTCTGCTGGTAGTATTCTCAATTGAGTTTTTAAGTTGGTTTATTGTTTCCTGCATTTCCAGGATTTCTGTTTGTTTGTTTTTATAACCTCTATCTCCCTGTATAATTGATCTTTTGCTTCTTGGATTTGTTTATGTAATTCATTATCAAAGTGGTCGAAGTGGTCTTTCATTGTCTGATTTTGCTGTCTAATGTCTTCCTTGAGACTCCAGATCATCTGAAGCATGGATATCCTGAATTCTTTATCTGACATTCCATCTGCTGCAGATATTACCTCTTCTAAAGTTGAGTTGACCTGCATTGCTTGTGGTCCTTTCTTTCCTTGTCTTTTCATATTGATCGCGTTTCTTTCTGCTTGGTGAAACTGTTGTGTTATTGATTTTTCCCCCTATATATTTATATTGCTCTTGTATAGCTGCAAAGTCTCCCTCGCAGGCTTTGGCGGTGGTTCTGCCCCTCCTCCAATTGAGGCAATGTGCCTACCACGCTGGGAGGCCGCTGTGCCTGTACTTTCGATGGGCCTGTTCTTTCGGTGGTCACAGGTCCGCCTACCTTGCAGGCGTGAGCAGCGGCTTTGCCCCTCCGCTGGCCACTAGGCCTGTTCTGTCTGTCGGTTGCAGGTCTGTCTACCTAAAAGGCGCTGGTGGCGGCTCTACCCCTCACCCAACCGGGGCGATGTATCTGGCGGGCCACTGGGCGTGTTTTGTCAGTGGTCACAGTTCCGCCTACCTTGCACGTGCGTGGAGCAGCTGTGTCCCTCCGAGAGTTGCTGGGCCTGACCTGCCGGTGGGTGGCAAGTGCACCTACCTTGCAGGCGCGGGGGTGACTCTGCCGCTCCGCTGGTCATTGGGCCTGATCTGCTGGTGAGTTGCAGGTCTGCCTAACTTGCAGGCGCCCGGCGGCTCTGCCCCTCCCCCAACCGGGGCGGGGCGATGTGTCTGGCCGTCCGCTGGGCCTGTTCTGTTGGTGGTCACGGTTCAGCCTACCTAGCAGGCACGTGGGGCAGCTGTGACCCTCCGCAGGTTTTTGGGCCTAACCTGCCGGTGGGTCGCAGGTCTGCCTACCTTGTAGGCTCGGGGGGTGGCTCTGCCGCTCTGTGGATTGCTGTGCCTGTTCTGCTGGTGGGTCGCGCGTCCGCCTACCTTGCAGGCGCCCGGCGGCTCTGCCCCTTCCCCAACCGGAGCGATGTGTCTGGCGGTCCACTGGGCCTGTTTTGTCGGTGGTCACGGTTCCGCCTACCTTGCACGCGCGTGGAGCAGCTGTGTCTCTCCGAGAGTTGCTGGGCCTAACCTGCCGGTGGGTGGCAAGTGCACCTACCTTGCAGGCCCGGGGGTGGCTCTGCCGCTCCACGGGTTGCTGGGCCTGATATGCTGGTGAGACGCAGGTCTGCCTACCTTGCAGGCGCCTGGCGGCTCTGCCTCTCCCCCAACCGGGGCGGGGCGATGTGTCTGGCCATCCTCTGAGCCTGTTCTGTTGGTGGTCAGGGTACTGCCTACCTAGCAGGCTCGTGGGGCAGCTGTGCCCCTCCGCAGTTTGTTGGGCCTGACCTGCTGATGTGTGGCAAGTGCGCCTACCTTGCAGGCCCGGGGGTGGCTCTGCCGCTCCGCAGTTGCTGGGCCTGATCTGTTGGTGAGTCGCAGGTCTGCCTAACTTGCAGGCGCCCTGCAGCTCTGCCCCTCCCCCAACTGGGGCGGGGCGATGTGTCTGGCCGGCCGCTGGGCCTGTTCTGTCGGTGGTCAGGGTTCTGCCTACCTAGCAGGCTCGTGGGGCAGCTGTGCCCCTCCGCAGTTTGTTGGGCCTGACCTGCCGGTGGGTGGCAAGTGGACCTACCTTGCAGGCCCGGGGGTGGCTCTGCCGCTCTGCGGTTGCTGGGTCTGATCAGCTGGTGATTCGCAGGTCTGCCTAACTTGCAGGCGCCCTGCAGCTCTGCCCCTCCCCCAACCGGGGCGGGGCAATGTGTCTGGCCGGCCACTGGGCCTGTTCTGTCCGTGGTCAGGGTTCTGCCTACCTAGCAGGCTCGTGGGGCAGCTGTGCCCCTCCGCAGTTTGTTGGGCCTGACCTGCCGGTGGGTGGCAAGTGGGCCTAGCTTGCAGGCCCAGCGGTGGCTCTGCTGCTCCGTGGTTGCTGGGCCTGATCTGCTGGTGATTCGCAGGTCTGCCTACCTTGCAGGCGCCCGGCAGCTCTAGTAGGCACATTCTTTACATTTTTTCCCCCAGGTCACAGTGTGTCCTGAGAACATATGCTATTGTCCATGTCTTTGATTGTAGCCTTCTAGCCATAAAGTGGTCTCCTGTTATGACTTTGATTTGCAATTCCTTAATGATAAATGATAAAATGATTACTGTTTTGCAAACATAATGATCTTTAGAGAAGTGCACATGCAAGTCTTTGGATATATTTTATTGGATTTTCTTTGTGTTTAGTTGTAACAGTTCTTTCTATATTTGGAAACAGTCATTTCTGAGTTATAATCTATAACTTACAAATATTTTCTTCCATTCTCTGAGTTGTCAATTCAATTTATTAGTGCATTCTTTGATGCTTAGAAGCTTTTATTTTCATTAAAGTTCAATTTACTTATTACTTCCGTTATTGCTTTCCTGGTGCCTTATATTAGCAACCACTACTAAATATAAGGCCAAAATGATGTATTCCTGTTTTTTTCCTAAAAGTTTGTAGTTTTAGTTTTGCATTGAGTTCTGTGATATATTTTGAGGGTATGTGTGTGTTTGTGTGTGTGTGTGTGTGTGTGTGTGTGTGTGTGTGTGTGTGTGTGTATGTGTATATGAATTGATGTAGGGATTCTGAGTCCATTTTTTTCTGTTCTTACATGCCCATGCATGATTGGTGATAACTTAGCACATCATAATATTGACCATACATATAAGGGTTTTCTGCCAAATCCCATTCATATTTTGCTCTTCAGGATAAGGAGGCATGGAAGCCCTAGGTAACAGGTTTTCTGTCTCCATCCTTGCCAGCTTTCTGTACACTACTCACCTGCAGGTATAGGTACAGCCTACGCTTCCAGAGGCTGGGCTCTCCCTGGGACTTATGCCCTGAAGACTCCACTTCCAATGAGCACTCATACCCATACTTCTGTTTCCACATAACAGATTATCACCTCTGCAATATGACACCCTATTTGCTACTTGACCAAGCACATGTCCATCTAGATTGGCCAGAGACCAAGTCACATTGAACCCAAAATGGACTGTTAGTTCTTTTAAGTGCATAGCTCCATGTGTTTACCACAAAGGTCTCTTCCTAGGATGTCATTCAAAGGGGAACATTAGCAGATTCTTTCTTAATCCATCCATGTAGGAATCAGTTATTGATTGTATGGGTAAGAGATAATTACACTTATATTAAATATCCAAAATTAGAAAATCATAGAGTTAGGAAGGAGAGAGTTTGTTGCCAGGAACTTGGAAGGCATTTAAGTGGTTGATTAACAGATTAAATTAATTAAATCAGTTATTAAAATGTTTAAAACAAGGTAATTGTGGTAATTTTACCACAAAATTGTAAAGGTCAATACTTAATTAATTTTTTGATGGGCACTCTTATGAGAATTAAACCTCAATAACACCAATAAGAAAAAAAAATCATGAAAACACTGAAGTCTATACAATTATAGCCAGAGGTTACAGAAATGAACTATGTATTTGGACATAACTTTCTTATCTTTGTATTTGAACAGATGACCAGAGTAACTGTATTATGTAGAACAACAATATAGAATTCTGACTACAATGAGCTATACTCACTGTATGCATAATATTCCAAAATATTTCCTATCATTATTAATATTTAAAAATAACAAATAAAATATAATAAAAAGAAAGAAACTATGGAGTTGTAGTCACCCACGTGTACTCTGCATCACCAGACTAAAGCTTGGATGGTAACACTGGATAACAGAATTCAATAGCTTTCTCTGTGTCAGACATTCATTATTTACTTTGTCCTTATCTTTCCATTATTTTGAGTCCTGATTGGAAGACTTCTAATCTTATAGATGAGTACACTAAGGTTGAGGGATGACTGATTGTCCCAAGGTCACCATCTATGCAGACTAAGGCTCTCACAATTAATTTGTATGATTTACAATTTACTGTATCATGTATCACAATACAAAGTCAGTCCATGTGTTTTTTTTGTTTGTTTGTTTTGGTTTGGTTTGGTTTGGTTTGCCACCCCCCCACTGTAGGAGGAGGAGAAATTACAACAAGAGGTAGAAATTACAACAGGGCACCAAGAAACATATGCATAAACTCTCAATGTAAAAAACTTGATTGTGGTCACTGTTATATTGGTAAATAGGTATGTCCAAACATGACAAAATATGAATTATATATGTATATTTTATTGTATTTTGGTATTATCCTAATACAATGGTTTTACATTTGAATGAAAGAAATAAATATATTTGGAAAGCATAGAAAAAAATACTGAATAGTATATGTCATTATTAAATTACAAATTAATCACACCTATAAAAATTTACAAAATTTGAAACCTCACAATATCAAGAGCTGGCAAAGATGTGGAACAAGAACAACTCTCGTACACTGCTGTTGGGATCACAAAATTGGACAGTCACTGTGGAAGACAGTTTGGTAGCTTCTTAAAATTACAATATGCACTTAATATGGTTCACTAATTGTATTTCTCAGTGTTATTTCAATGGAATTAAAAACTAAGTCCACACAAAACCCACATACAAATGTCCACAGCTTCTTCATTCATGATTGCCAAAAACAGGAAGCAGCTAAGAGAGATGTCAGTAGCTATTTACCTGTTATTAATGTAAACACTGTGATACATCCATACACTGGAGGGTCATTCAAAACTAAAAAAAAATGAAATTTACTATCAAACATAAAAATAATGTAGGCATCATAAATTTATATTTGCCAGAAAGAATATATTGTCTGAAATGCCATATTTGTGACATTATGTAAAAATCAAAACATTAAAAGTGTTAAACATTGCCAAGAAATCAGGGACAGTAGAAGGTGCTAAAGAGGTGAAGAACAGGGACTTCTGGTGTGATGAATATACTCTGTAAGACACCATCATGAAGAAAATTGACATTATTCTTTGTCAATGCTTTAAAAACTGTAAAATTAGTGTTTTAATAAATAATTAAACTATTCATTGCCATTAATAATTACTTAATACCAAAACTATTGACAAAATATTTTGATTTTTTTCTTATCAAATATTTCTCAGTCATATACAAAGAAAAAAGTAGTGAAAACTCTAAATAAGGGAAGGCGTATCATATCAAGGTACTATGTGCTTCATTTTCCTGTAAATCTAAAACTCTTCTTAAAATAAAGTCTGTTCATTAAAACAATCAGAGAAGGTTTGCTGATTTTCCTTGCCTCAAACACACACAGCCCTACGACTGGTCCTCAACAATAACACTTGTACTAAGAATAAATAATTTCCAACAACATTATTTTTCTTTCTTTTTTTCTATTTTTACAATTTTCATTATATTTTTAGAGAACAGTGAACATAAGTCCTTAGTGAATAAACTAGTACCTTACATTCAAAAGATGCTTTTACATCAATAAAAAATGGTTATTTATCACTCTGCTCCATAGGTAGTAATTCTTTGAATACTAAGGAAAAGATGTTCTAAACTTATTTTACTAAACTCATATTCATGTGAAAATTATCTGAGATTTTTTAAGTCTACCTCACTTCCAATATGCTACCTATAAAATGAGAGTACTTTCTTTTTCTTACTCAACAAATCTCTGGTTGAAATAAATAAAGATAGTCCAAGTAAAGAGGAGTGCTGATACACATTAAAGGCCAAATAAATTGTGGGTGATATTACTGAGAAACACAGTCCAATTGATCTGATAAATAGTAGACATTTGGTAATACTGAGAGCTCCATATTCTTTCTTCATTATTTTAATAAATTAACCCTTTTCAAGTAGATCTTGCATTTCTGAGCTTTGGTAGTTACTAACACTAACCTACCCCAAACAGATAACAGGGACTTTGAGTCATTTCTGTCCAGATCAAGTTCCATTATGCTCACAACAATATTTAGTAGAGTTGGACATAATCAGGGGAGTCAGGACCTTCCCTTACATTCTCAGCTAAGGTTAACAGAAAAGAGGTTCTCATTTTGGTTCCTAGAATGGGAAAGAGAAAATCCTGCATGATTTGCAACCACAGTTCTTTTTTTTTCACAGTTCTTAAACTACCTGACCATGGCTAAGCTGGACTGTACAGTGGCTGAAGAAATTATCTTCAAGCACAGATTAGTTCATAATCACAATGTATATTTGGTATATATTCAACATGATGAGTGTGAGAGAATGAGAAGATGGACTATAATGAAAAGGGAGTAATTGGAAGGAAAACTGGCTCCCTCAGGAAGAAGTTGTTTAACCTGTCTTCATTCCCAAATGAAAAAAAAATAAAAATAAAAAGTCAAATGTCTTTTTTCATTTCTCTCTTCTCTATTTTCTTCCTTCCTCATTTTATTGGTTATTTCTTTCTTATCTCTCACTCTCCATTCATTCCTTGATTTCTTTCTAAGAGAAGATGTCTCAGTTCGCTCTTCATATTTACTTCTCACAAAATAGTCATTTGGAAAATAAAGCTCTATGGGAGACATATTCATTTATATTAGGTGTCATTACTCTGAATTGGTTTTACTTGAAAAACCTGAAAAATACATTTTAAAAGTATACACACTCACATAAAACATTAGTTTTTTGTTTGTTTGTTTGTTTAATTTATTTTCTTATACAACAAGCCATACATGTCTGGGGTCTAATGAGAGGTCTTACATTGTTTTGCGAGGAACACAACAAAAAACAAACAGCCAAAAAAAAAATCAATAAATACCAAATTATTTTCTATTACGTTACTGACTTTTCTGTAATAAGAGCAGTTTACAATAATTTAGAGAAAGGTATTTTATCTTTTTCTGAGAAGTATTCAAACTTTCAAAGGAATTTTGACAGATTTTTTACCCAAATATCAAAGGATGATTTTGTTCATTGGAAACTTTCAAAAAAAAAAATGCTCTTCAAAGACAATTGAAGTTCTTTCAAAGAATGACAACAGACTTTGGGTGTTCAGGTAAAGTAAACATTTTCTACAGAAATTTTTGAAATTTTAAAAGAAAAAGATAACCGGATCATCAGAGTACAGATTTGCCCCAAATATCTGAATCCACACATTGATGTCAAGATGGCCAAATCTTGGAAAAAAAAAATGAAAATTTTTTTGAAGAAGACTATAAGCCCTTGGTACATATTTCTTTGTACCCATGAGTCTATCAGGAACTGTGAGACTATTCTGTAAGCAGAACCAGAGTTAATGAATATTGCAAAATTATTCAAAGTGTAGCCATTAATCTGAGAAAACTTTTTGTTATTACTGAGTTTATTCATGGAAAATAGTCATTTTTTCTTCTCGGTTATAGATGTGTTAAAGACAGTTGAACAAGTTGAACTTGATAGTTCCTTCAACCACAGCCTGGTTTATTAGTTTCCCTTGAAATGAAGCATTTTATTGAATTTGTTAAAAATATGTGTCATAACTATAGTTTACCTTCTAGTTTGTACTCAGAAGCAAGAAAACTGATGATCTATTTGCTTAACTTTGTTGCTTTCTACAAAACATCTCTAGGCTTCACATTTGGGTTTTCAGCAAAATTCAACATGATGTTCATGATAGAGCTCCTTTTATTTCCCTATTTCTTAACACTGAGATAGTATCTTATATCCTCCTACTCTACAAACACCTAAATGTCTTAGTGTAGTAATTATCTCAATACACACACATAAAAAATATTGATTCAACATTTCATGGAACTTAGATTTTAATTCAGAAATATTTTATAATCTTCATCCTGCTCTCATGAGGTCTTTGTCACTTCCCTTGACTGATATCCTTGTGTTTTGTTTATTTCAAAGTTTTTATATTTATTTCAGGGGAATTTTGTGAGGTATGAATAACACTAAATTCAATTAGAAATAAATTTTAAAATATTGGAGAGTTAGAGTGTTAAAATATTTTATCTCATTATTTCATATTTCCATGTAGAGACTGATAGAAATTATAGCTAAAAGTGTTGTATGGATCAAAAATTTAAGATGAGGGCTAAAAAACTTGATTTCACACCCAAATTGATGTGATGCCTGTGTTATTTAATGCAGTTTTACCAAGTGATCACAAAACATTGGATACACACACACACACACACACACACACACACATTTTAACATACATGTTTAAAGAAAGAAGTCTTGGAGATGTCAGTCTTCTGGGGAAAACAAAATAAGTTTAAAAAATATTGTTATTTGAGGACTAACATTTGCTAAAGCAGGCTAATATTAGAGTAGGCCTTTCTCCTCTGAAGTATAAAGTCTTGAGTATTTTACATTAATTTTCACAAGCCAGAGTTTATCACAAGCCTAACAACTAAGAAAAACCCAGGATCAGAGGAATTCTCATCCCAGTTCTACAAGAAGTTGAAAAAAGAATGAACACAAATTTTTCTAAAATTATTTTATAAAATAGAAAATAGAAAAGACCTTCTAACCTCATTCTATGAAACTGATATCAACCTGATGCAAAAACCAGACAAAGACACATCAAGGAAAGAACATTTCAGACCAGTATTCCTGATGAACAGAGATGTCTTAATTCTCAATAAAATTATGGCAAACAGCATACAAAATCATATTAAAAAGATAATACAACATGATCAGTGGTCTTTGTCCCAGAGATGCAGAGTTGGTTCAATACATGGAAATCAATAAACATATTTTTTAATTAAATAGATGTAAAGACAAGAATCAAAAAAAATCTCAATAAATGCAGAAAAAAAACTTTTGACTAAATACATAGTCAAAATACTAGAAAACTATGTATAATATAAATATGTCTTAATACAATAAAAGCTATCTATGGTAAACACATGGACAATATTCTCCTCCTCCTCTTCCTTCTTCTTCTTCTTCTTTTTGGAGTAAGGAGACTTTACTGAAAACAGAAAACAGGGAACAAAGGTTTACAAACAGGAATGTGGACTCCTAGCAAAACAAAAACAAAGAACAAAAAGGGCAGTGAGGAGGGGTCTTAGAAGGACAAAATTGGAAGAGCAAGGAAAAGGCTTAATATTTTTTTTCTTTTTCCCATTTCTTTTAAAAAACACACACACACACAAGGAAACACACAGGGACACACAACCATTTGTTCACGAATAGAAATGGTGCAGAATCTAACACTCTGTTCTTCTCTTTTCCAAAAGCAAAACAGAAAAAGAAAAGGCAGGCTGGAGGCTGTGCCCCATAGAGACCCCTTCCGCAGTGGTGTGTAGGAAGGGGCAACTTCGGGTTTTTTCAACACCTGGCAGCAGCCAGGGAAAAGAGGCGGGGGCGGGGGGTGGAGGTCATGGGCTCCACCCCCCCAATGGAGCAGGGGGTCAAGCTTGTCAAGCCCAGGGCACCCATGGGGATCCCTGGGGACCGGGCCCTCTTCGAGTCCTGGGCACCCTCAGGGAGGTGGTCGCCAGGGTTGCACCCTCCCAAGTCCAGGGCGCTCATGCAATCTCCCTCCCCTTGTGAGCCCGACCCTCAAGTAGGGGGCCGCTTATGCGCCCAGTGCTTGGACCTGTACAAAGGCACCTGGTGCTGGGGCACCAGCTGGCAACCACTGTTGATATGACTGAGGACGTTCTGCTTGAGCTGCGCCACCTGCTCAGTCAGCAAGCTCCTGGTGGACGCCAGCTCCTGTTCTGGCTCTTGACCTCTTTACTTTCTCCTCCAGGGAGAGATGCTCCAGTTTGCCCTTGGGGCACTTGAAGGCTGCAATGTGGTTGAGCAGCCGCTTGCGCTCAGCCTGGATGTGTTACTATGTGTCCATGTGGATGAACGATATCCGCAGGCTCTCCTTGAAGCTTGGCAAGTCGGGCACCTTCTGTGGCTCATCCTTTATCACAGCTAGGCATGGCAGCCCCAGTGCGTGAGGAGGGGGGCGGCAGTGACGGGGAGAAGGGAACGGGATTGGAGGTGAAGAGGACATTTGCAGCACCCCCCTGTAGCTGCTCAAGTTTGTGGAGACTGATGTCAGCTTGGGGGGTAAGGGTGTGGCGCCCAATGCCTGACAGAGGGTCTTCCTGCGGAGGCAGCAGCAGTGATGCTGCACACTCGCCAAGCTGGTGCTGCTTTTCCAAATCCTCCAGGGCCTTGACAAGTCCTCGGTGAACTCCTGCTTCTAGTTGGCCAACACATTGGGGTAGAGGAACTGTGTGCTCCTCAGTGTAGTGGTAACCAGCACATTGTTCTGGATAATGAGGCACTGGAGCTCAGGAGAGCGGAGCTTGAGCAGCCTCAGGTAAGGCTGGAGAGCAGGCTGTCAGGAGGCACCTGTTATGTGTACAGTTTGCAGATAGGGCGGCCAGAGTTGGCTCTGATGGCACCTGTTCCCTCAGGCTCAGCTTCAGGGCATCATTCTTCACCATGCTGCCTGCCACCCATGTTGGCACCTCAGGGACAAGTGGGCCAGGGACACAAAGTTGCTGCCACTGCCACTGATGCTATTGCCCAGGCTTCTCAGTGCCTCACCATAGAAAAGTGTTTCCACCCTCTGCTGCACCAAAGGCTGGCTCGGCTGGGGGAGGGTGGCCAGGGACTTTTTCCTGGGGTCTCCCACCCCCTCCCCTGCCCAGTCAGTCCTGGGCCCACCCTGCCAGTGGGCTCTGTGCCTGGCCCTTCTGTGGGGGCTCCTCAGAAACATTATTATTAAGAGAGAAAAAATTAAAGCATTCACTCTAAAATTGAAAAAAAGCAAAAAGATGCCTTTTTTGCCATTTTATTCAACATCATCCTTGAAGCACTATCCAAAACAGTTAGAAGAAAAAATTAAAGATAATGAATAGAAAAACAGAAAATCAAACTATCACTATTTGCTAATGACATGCTTCCATATTTAGAAAATCCAAAAAATTTCACCTGAAAACTTTATTGACTAATAAAATTAGTAAAATAGTATAACATGAAATAAACACTCAGAAACCAAATGAATTTTTATAATGAAGTGTTCGAGTCTGTAAACAAGTCTGGATGGCGCCTGGCAAAATGCCAGAGGAAGTGGTTTGTGAAGTAACAAAAGCGAGCCATTAAGGGTGGAGATTCCTTATTGGTTGACTGCTGTATCTAGTTTATGCTAATTAAGATAAGCTGTGTGGAATGTATAAATACCGATCCAGTCCTACAATAAAGGGTTCCCATTCTTGCTGTATCAACATACACAAGTTCATCACCCCCCACCCCCCCACACCCCGCTAGTTTGCTGCAGCCAGACTGCTGCAGATGGTGGCCCGTTAAGGGGAGCCCCGGGACACTCGGGGGTAAGTGACAGGAAAAAAGCTACCCATCCATAGATAGGACGGGAGCAAATCTGCTCATCCCTAGGCAGATAGGGCGAGAGGAAAAATGGCCATTTCGAGAAAATGGAGAAGATTGATAAAGTATGTTTGTGTCTTATTTTGTCTCAGTGTATTGTATTGTCTTTGTGATGAAAATATGGAAGGGGTGTTAAGCAAATTACTAAGGGAAGAAGGCACCCCAGTGGAACCAAGAGCAGTTAGGGCATGTTGATGGAAGCCCAGAAACTCAATCATAAAGAAGAAAGTTCAGAGGAGAAAGGATTATCAGGAAAAAAGTTTCAGCAAAAGGCTACTACTAAATACTTTTTGTTACCGGAGGGTGCGTGAAGTGGCGTGGTGGCTGCCAAGCCAATGAGCCAGTCATGGCGCAGCAAGGACTTTCCAAGCGGCAGCAGTCAGCTCTTCCCCACCCCCCACCTGGGGAGCTGGAAGCCACTGAGAGAGCCCAAATCCAAACCTGATCTGGAAGCAGTTTGAGACCGGGACTCTCAATGGCTCCACCTCAGAAACCACTCCCCCTGGCGTTTTGCCAGGCACCATCCAGACTTGTTTACAGACTCTAACAGTTTCCAAGAGCCATCCAGACTTGTTTAACAGACTCTAACATCTGTAAACAAGTCAGGATGGCACCTGGCATTTTGCCAGAGAAATGTTAGAGACTCTAACATTTTCCAAGAGCCATCCAGACTTGTTTACAGACTCTAACATCTGTAAACAAGTCTGGATGGCGCCTGGCAAAATGCCAGAGGGAGTGGTTTGTGAAGTAACAAAAGAGAGCCATTAACTGTGGAGATTCCTTATTGGTTTACTGCTGTATCTAGTTTATTCTAATTAAGATAAGCTGTGTGGAATGTATAAATACGGCTCCTGTCCTACAGTAAATGGCTCCCATTTCTGCTGTATCAATCTACACAAGTTGTTCGTCACCCACCCCCCCACCCCACTGCAGCAATGAAGCAATGAATCCAGTGTAAAAACAAATTAGGAAAACCACCCCATTAACAATGGCCTCATAAAGAAAAATAAAGAATAAAATAAAATACTTGGGAATCAAACTAAAACAGAGGTAAAATACCTTTACAATGAATACCACAGGACACTAAAGATAGAAATTGAAGATCTGAGAAAATGTAAAGATGTTACATACTCTTGAATAGGCAGAATGATCATAGTCAAAATGGTGATACTAACAAAATAGTTATAGAGATTCAATGCAATTCCTTTTAATCTCCCAATGACATTCTTCATAAAACTATAAAAATCAATCATGAAATTCATTTGAACAAATAGTAGAGCCACAATAGCCAAAGCAATTCTCAACAAAATGAGTGAATCAGTAGGCATCACAATACTAGACCTTAAACTATACTAGAGAGACATAGTAAAAAAAGAAAAAAAAAAAGTACCAAAAGACATTGAGACCAATCCATACTAGACAAAGGTGAAAAAAACATAAATTGGTGAAAAGAAAGCCTCTTCAACAATAGGTGCTGGGAAAACTGGAAATCCATATGTAGAAAGATTAAATTAAAATTCTATATCTCACTGTGCTGAAAAATCAACTCAAAGTAGATAAAAGATTTAGACATGAGAATGGAGACACTAACAACAAAAAAAAAATTGTCCACATCCTCATCCTGTTAGCTTAGGACTTTACTTCTTGAACAAGACTCCTAAAACACAAAGAGTAAGATTAGGAATCAATAAATGGGATGGATTCAAACTAAGAAGCTTTTTCTCTGCAAAGGAATCAATCTATAACATGAAGAGAGAGCCTATAGAATGGGAGAATAAATCCTTAGCACAAACACATCAAATAGAGCAGAAATCTCCAAGATATATAAAGAACTCAACAAACTTATTGCCAGAAAAAAGAGACATAACCCATCAACAAATGGATGAAGGAACTGAAAAGACACTTCACAAAAGAAGAAATACAATTGATCAACAAACATATAAAAAAGACCATCATCTTTAGCAATTAAAAAAATGCAAATCAAAGCTATTTCAATATTTTATTTCACTGCAGTCATAATGGCAATATTCAAGAATACAAGCAATAATATTGTTCATGAGAATGTGGGAGGCAAAGGTACACTCATACATTGCTTGTGCCACATCAATGTACAATAGGTCAATTCACAATAACTAAGCTACGGAACCACCTAGGTATCCTTCAACAGATGAATGAATAAATAAAAAGTTGTATATGCATATACAACATTTATATATAATATAAATATAATATAACATTTATATATAATATAAATATGATATATATATAAATGTTATATATATATAAATGTTATATATATATATATATATATATATATATATATATATATATATATATATATATACACACACACACACAAACATACAGCCACACACAGATATATATATATATATATCAAGATCAAAAACATGTATTTGTGAGCATGCTCTTACATCAGTAAAATGTTGTTGATATGCCTTATTTGTCTGACCTGCATTAAAAAAAAAGTTTTATTTAATAATTTGGGGGGCTGAGGGATAGAAGCTAGAGTTTGTTTATGAGCTATTGCTGCCTTCAAAAGTAGCATACCTACCATTCCTAAAGTTCCTCACATCTTCATTCAACTGCTTGAGCCCCAAACCTTGCTTTTTTGATATAAGCCCCTGCACAACAGCCACAGATGTGAAATCATTTTGAATTTGAGACTATCACAAATCCTCTGCTTTATTTAAGGAGTATTGTGTTGTTTTGTAGACATACTCCCAGATAAAATTCATATAGTGGAGATTTAGTATATTATTTATTTTAGATTACACATATGGCCTTAATGTTGTCTCACCCTCACTTTTTTAATGTAGTGTTTCATAGTCTCCATTTACAAAACTTTTGTGATACAGATACAGTCCTTTTGTTGCAGTTTCCATAGCATCCTGCATTTTCATTATGACTGAAATAAAATATGCCTGTTTTCAAATTTCTCCTGATAAGAAATTTTTAAAAATATTGCTTGTTCTAGATTTTTCAATTCAATTTTCAGCAATTTCCCAAGTTTATTTTAATTCCTTGCTATAAGCTTTAGACGTTTTTCTCAAACATATGATCCCCATTGAATAAAAAGCTCATCAGATGTAAAAATTTTGTTTTTCTTTTTTTTATTCTTTCTTTTCTTTTTTTTAAGGAGAGAGGAATGAATACTTAACCCAGGGTAGTTCCCTAAACCCCTATATCAACAGGATTTTTTAATTGTATTTTATTTTATTTTTAGCTTTCACACAAAGTCTTGCTTAGTTTCTTAGGGCCCCTCTCATATTATTTAGGCTGAATTTGAAATTGTGATTATTCTGCTTAAGTCTCCCAAATTATTAAGATTGCTGACATGAGCCACATATCTGTGTAACCCCCCCTCCCCTTTTTGAATAAATGTCACTACTTAAAAATGTCACTACTTAAAAATAATGATGAATCATAGCTTCTAAGGGAGGTAAGTTTTGCCTTTGTGTCAGGCATATTTGATCTTGATGTGTACTTAAAAATTGTGGGCACACAACAAACATCTTTGCAAGATCCTGTTTCAAAATAAAGAAAAAGAAAAGAAAAAAATTGAGAATATAGCTCAGGAATATTAATTCTCTCAGTTTGACCAGCAGCACTACACTCATATAAACACACACACTAACACACACACACACACAGACACACACACACACACACACACACAGTACTTGTGGGATTTTGAAAATATTTTTTGACACTGAACAGCTGTATAAACCTCATCTATTAAAAAAGGCAGAATTAGTGACATAATATCAATAGTCCTTTAGCCTTATCTGTGTACAGAAATTTGGTAATGTGATTTTACTCCTACTCTAGCCAAATGCAGAATGCATTCTACAAACTTTGGGTCAGGGCTCTTCTTCTTTTTTATGGCTTTTATAAAATTGTGGCTATGAAAGAGTACTAGTCAGGTATCTAGTCAGGAAATATTTTTTAATATTTTTGCTTTTTCTTTTAGAACACTGTCTCCTCAATGAGAACAATCTCACTTTAATTTATTAGATTCTGAGATGTCATGCGAAGAAGATTCAGCGTGCTTTTTCTTTCTTTCTTTCTTTTTTTTTTTTTTGGCAGCCAGATCACCCTCTGAAGTTCAGTAATATTAACAGCTAAACATATGCAACAAAAATATTGCAGATGAATGCAGTTCAATCCAAATATGAACCAGTAAGTTTTAGAGTGACTTTTTATACAGTTATAGACAACAATATATCCACTGGAGGGAAAATGTCAGGTTTTAATCATATGTGGTACAGTGAATATCTGGAAAACAGCAGATATCTTATAAGAAGTATTTAGATTTATTTTATTTAAGTTCATATCCCCAGCCCTGATCCTTAGTCTTTTAACAATGAAAATGGACCAGCTTGCATTTTGGACTTGATTCTGGGCCCACTACGCTTAGGTTGGGTCAGTGCCTGAAGACTTGTCCAATCAGTCTCTTAGGTTCCATTCTTTTAATCATTTTGTAGGCTTTCTGTCATGGATCAGGAGCCCAAATTTCTGTGTTAAGAAGCTGAAAACAAACCACAGAGAGAACTCTGAAAACCCTGAAAGCAAGAAAATGATAAGTGTGCCTTGTTTTCTTGAGACTGGATAAGTAGGTTGTTTAAAGCTGGCAAGAGTGGCAATGGTGGAAAATAAAAATTGTGGCTAGGGACTTGTTGTGAGGGGGCAACAATTGTGATATATGCAGTACATGAGAGAAATAAAGAATTTCCATGCAATTCTTCCCCTTTCAATGCTTTATTCATTCAATTACTCAACATAATTTCACTCTATAGGTTCTTTTTTTTTTAAATAGAGAGCCAGAGAGGGAGAGAGAGAGAGAGAGAGAGAGAGAGAGAGAGAGAGAGAGAGAGAATCTTAATATTTATTTCAGTTTTCGGCAGACACAACATCTTTGTTTGTATGTGGTGCTAAGGATCGAACCCGGGCCGCATGCATACCAGGCGAGCGTGCTACTGCTTGAGCCACATCCCCAGTCCTCTATAGGTTCTTAATCAAAAAAAAAACAATTTTTAATGCTAGGTACTGCAATAGACATAATCCATTCACAGCTAACAATTATAAATTAATTCGAAGCACTGCAAAGCACACGTAATAATGACAGGCTAATTACAGACATTCCTTCTGCATGCTAAGTTCAAAAGTATCAAGCCTTAGGCTTTATGTCCAGCATATGCACACTCACTCAGACCAGGGTAATCAGGACAAAAACCAAGGCAGGGCTTTCCTGGTGTGGAGCAGATGACTGGTTGAGGAGAGGATGATAGGGAGAAGTTGCAGCTCTCACTAGGGTCCAGACAAGGGCATAGAGTTGGAGAGTGGTGAGTATTATGCAGAGGATCAGGAAATGAAGACAAGTAATGGGATGTCAGGCCCTCATCAGTCTTTCCATCTAAAGTGCATCCTTGTTTTGGCTGGCTCAATCCCTGTTCATTAGCTCTATTATTTACATAAAATTTTGGGCTTTTTAACACCCCTTGCAATCTTCTTCAGCTACCACCAGGTTTCTCATTATCATTTACCCTGGGGTCAGAAACATCTTGTCTGGTGGTCTCCACCCTGATATTTTTGCCTTTCTCTCTTATCAGGCTAGTAGAGCCTGCCAGGGGCATCACTCTATTTATCAGGTTGAGGGGAAATAACTTGTTAGAGGCCATACTGGGGTGCTCTGTGTGTGTGTGCCTGGTGAGACTGCAGGTTAGAAACTTGAATTTTTAAAATAGAGTTGTGTAGGCTCAGGCTTAAGACCATCTTCACAGGACTCCTCAGAGGGTCTCTATGACAGATCAACCTCCATCTGCCACCCTTACTAGTCTAGTGAAGCTTAGATCAGCAGTTAAAAACCTGGGCATTTTGTTCCATAATTGTATGGTGTTTTCAGCTTGTCTCTAAAGCCCTCTGTGGGCATCCATGTGCCATGAGTCCAGCATGTTCCCACATTGTGTGGTGAAGACTGGAATAATTATCTGAAGAGAACCACAACTTCATTTGTTGTTTCCCTGCACAAGAGAGATTGTACTTTTAGAGCTTGTTATGGAGGTTTTTCTTTGTGTGTGTGTGTGTGTGTGTGTGTGTGTGTGTGTGTGTGTGTGTGTTTTGTTTTCTTTTTGGTACCAGGAATTCAACCCAGGGGAGTTCAGCCACTGAATCGAATCCCCAGCCCTTTTTAAATATTTTTATATGGAGACAGGGTCCCTTTGAGTTTCCTAGGGCCTCATTAAGTTGCTGATGCTGGATTTTAACTCAATGCTCCTCAAGACTCCTGAGCTTTTTTAATGTAGGGGAAGCAGTATCACAAATTCAGAACAACAATATAAATTTCAGAACTTCAGCATAGCTCCTCCTAGGTCTGAGAATAAACCTCTAGTTTTCTAGCTCTCTTTTCACATGTTCAAATCTAGGGTTCTTTTTTATAGTGAATTAGTATAAAATAGAAGGGATACTAAAATGACAGTGTAATCAGGATAATGAACCTCATTCTAACACAGCTAGAGCCTAACTGGAAGATACGTTAATGAGCACCATTAAGGCCTATTTCAAATGTAAAAAAACCTTAATGCCCACTTTGGGGAACACCTTCAACAAAGTCCTTTGTCCCGTGGTGAAGTTGCAAGAGGAAAGATGGGTTATGGAAAAGATGAAAATGAACCCATATGGTAGTCAGGATGTCTTTTTTAAAACCTATTTTAAATAAATTTTTTCCATGTCTTCTGAAAAACATCTGTAAGCTTTTAAGATGGCACACAAAAATGAGTTTATCTGGTATCATTCCCCATCCCACATGGTGGGAGTTCTATTTCCACTTGCTTAAATAAATACATTTTTTTCTTCAAAATTTGTGAGACAAGCACCCAGATGCAATTGGCAATGTGAGAAATTTTGTTTCATCTCAAAACTCCACTTTCAACATTATCAATGATCATTTTCCCATATTTCATTTTATTTTTCTTCAAGAACTATAGTGCATTTTTAAAAGATTTGATTTATCATCTGTGTAGGAATGGAGAAAAAGCTCCATAAACTCAACAAGCAGGACTGTAGAGGCCTGTCACAGAAGAAAAGGGGGAAGAGGGAAAAAGAGAGAGGGAAGGGAGAAGAGAGGGTGAGGGGGATGGGGGAGAGGGAGAGGGAGAGGCTTTTGATATTTATGAGCTCAAGGGCGATGAGGAGAGGCAGGGGGAAGTGGGCTCTTACTTCTTTATTGGCTGAGAGTTCATGATACTTTGGGGATTTGGAGGTGTGCCATTGTGCCATTAAATGTTCACGCCATTCAGTGTCATGGACCTGAGCTCCTGGAAGATAAATGCTCCAGGCACCATCTTTTTTTTTTAAGAGAGACAGAAAGAGAGAGAGAGAGAGAATTATTTTTAGTTTTTAGTTTTCAGCAGACACAACATCTTTGTTTGTAGGTGGTGCTGAGGATGGAAACTGGGTGGCACGCATGCCAGGTGAGTGCTCTACCACTTGAGCCACATTCCCAGCCCCTCCAGGCACCATCTTTACCAAGAATCCGAGCTTTTTACATATGAATAAAGCAGAATAAATTAGGTGACATTAAAAAGAATTAATCTCCTCTAAATGAGGTAGTGTAGTTTATGTGTCCCAATAAAGGTCCTCAATTCATTTTGTTTTCATATGTAAGACCTTTTTATTAAAATGGCCCTGACCCATAGAGACATTCCAAACATTTCAGTAAACACCTTTCTCTGGTGTGGCAGGAAAATAAAAGTGGGACTTCCTTAAATTTAAACTACATGAAAGATTAATCTCTTTCTTTCTTTCCTTTTTTTTTTTTTTTGTTTGTTTTTGTTTTTTTGTGGTACTGGGAAATAAACCCAGGGCCTCATGCTTAGAAGGCAAGCACTCTACCAGCTGAGCTGTATCCCCATTCCCATATTTTGGGAGGCAAAACCAGGGATTGAAGTCATGGGCACTCTACCACTGAGCCACATCCCTACCCTTATTTTTTATTTTTACTTAGAGAAAGATTTTCACTGAGTTGCTTAGCTTCTCACCATTGCTGAGACTGACTTAAAATTCAGGATCCTCCTATCTCAGCCTCTGAAGCAGCTGAGATTACAGGCATGAACCACCATGCATGGCCAACTTCAATTTCAAAAACTAAAGTACACAGCAAATTAGGTCACAGGCTGTCAACAAATAGGTAGACTATGTAAAAGACTAGTTTTTAGTTGTTGATAGACCTTTATTTTATTTACTTATATGTAGTGCTGAGAATTAAGCCAAGTGCCAGACAAGTTAGCTACCACTGAACCCCAGCCCCAGCCCCTGGTACATATTTTTTTTTTTTTTAAGGTGGATACTAGAGATTGAACTTAGGAACCCTGGACTCCTGAGACTTAGTCTCAGGGTTATTGTTTACTTCATTTAGAGATGAGGTTTCACGGAATCATTTAGCACCTCACTTTTGCTATGGCTGGCTTTGAACTTTTGATCCTTTTTGTTAGACCAGGATGCAAGAAAAGACCACTGACTTCAATTAAAATCAAATTAAAGCAAGCTTATTTTTTCGACTGGCCGGGCTGCCTCTCCCTCCCAAAACAGCGGGAACAAGACAGCAACCCCACCAGCTTTATAGCCCAGAAAGTTAAACAAAAGGGGGGGGGGTTACAGATAACCGAATTCTG
Source organism: Callospermophilus lateralis (assembly GCF_048772815.1). Taxonomy (NCBI): domain Eukaryota; kingdom Metazoa; phylum Chordata; class Mammalia; order Rodentia; family Sciuridae; genus Callospermophilus; species Callospermophilus lateralis. Next base: position 6,459,926 of record NW_027514454.1, read on the forward strand.
AAAAGCATCACACTAATGGTAGTTTACATATTTTTTATGCTGGCCCCAACATCAGAATTTATGAGGACCATTAGAGCCTCAGAAAGTGTCATTGTCTGGCCAGGGAAGGCCAATATTTATGAGGTGTAACTAAAGTTTCAGAGATGGCTGCTATCTGGTCAGAGAGCCAGGCATGGGTGAGTTCAAGGCACTGGCAGGCATTCCAAGCAGGTTCAGAATTTGCAGTAATTTATAGTAAAGCCGAAATTATCTTTTCATGTCTTTGTGGCAAGATGGCTCCCAATTTTAATAAAATATCAGGTTGGGTCTATCACTTTTGCCTCAGTCTCTCCAGCAACTGGGTTTACAGGCCTGCACCAACACACCCAGCCTTTGGTATATTTTCAATACCAATTATAAATAGATTTTAACCAGTAGCCTTAAGTCTTTTCTAATGTATGTTTGGATTAAATCCATAACCCAGAAATCAGTGAAACATAGAATCTAGTTTTATCTCCAAAACTGTTTCATCAATTAGAGTATCTGAGTTAAGATTACCCATTGAAGAATTTACTGTATATTGTGGTTTCATTCTGACCTCCCATATGTACCTCATTCTGAGTTTTAGAACAGTCTGAAAAAAGGTGCCAACAAATACCAAATATCTTGGAGTACTTAAAAAACACCAGTATCTTAGTCTTGACTTCTAGGGATCAGTTTTAATTTTAAGTGTGTAGTTTCTAAAGGCATTAGTTGAATAATCTGCAGCTGAAAGGCATTTTCTGATAATACCTTTTATATAAAAGGCACTTAATTTTTTTCTTTTATTAGATACTGTGAATGAAGATACAATAAAAATAGAAGTGCAGCAATATCTTCAACAAAAGGATTTCAATTGCTTTACATATATACCCATAATTTTTTAAATTTATTTTGAATTTAAATTACATGCAAGTTCAATATATCTCTTTCTCTCTTTTATTTATTTACTTATTTGTGGTACTGAGGATTGAACCCAGGGATTAACCTGAAAAGGTCGGGCAAATGTCGGAGGAAAAGACCACCAAGAGACTGTCTCATGCAACAGCAAAGGGGTTTATTGGGGGTCCAGCATGCTGGGGCTCTGAGCTCACTTCAGAGGAGCAAAGAACAAAGAGCCCTGGGAACAACTTGAGCAGAGCTTATATACATTCTTTGGAGGGGGCAGGGAGTTTACATACATCATAGCAAATCATCACATACCACGGAAAAATCAAATAACAACTCTAAAATATGATTAGCACATTCACTGGTGGGAACAAGTTGTCTAGGGGTGATTGGTTAGTACAAAGGGGGTATTCATTTGAACTGCTATGGGTCCCCATCTAGCCTGACTGAGTCAGGGACACCTGGTGCAGAAGATCTCTCCTGTAGATAAACAACTTAGCAGGGTGGAAATGTGCCTTGGAGTGCTCTGTGGGTTTTTCCAAAGACAAAGGTCATGTCTCTTCCTTGGACAGGCTTTGCTCTGAGATAGAGGCTGGTTGTTCTCCTTGAGCAACTAGGTGGTCAGGGGAGATTTTGACACACATCTAATGGGCAGTTCCGGGAATTGTTTTACTGCCACATGAATTTCAGGTTCCGAATGCAACTTAAAAACTTTTCAGGACAAACCGTATTCTTTCAAACCCATGGGCATTTTACCAATGTGCTACATACCCAGTCTCCACCACTTTTATTTATTTATTTATTATTGAGACAGAGTTTACTGATATGCTTAGAAATTTGCCAAGTTTTTGAGTCTGGTCTCTAACTTGAGATCCTCCTGTTTCACCCTTCTAAGCCACAGAGAGTACAGGCATGTACAACCTTGTGGTAGTACTCCAAATTATTTCTAGTGGATTATGTAGCATTTTTATTTTGAGCTTTTAAAGAACCTTAACATTTTTATCAAAGATATATTTATTAAATTTATGCTGTTGCCAACATTTTTTACATGTTTTTGTACCCTGAATCCTTATGTTTATTTATTTTTTTTTTAATTTTTGGTTTGGTGCTGAGTATTGAACCCAGGGGTGATTTCCACTGAACCACATCCACTGTCTTTTTTATGTTATATTTTGAGACAGGCTCTCACTAAGTTTCTTGGAGCCTTGTTTAGTGAATGAGGCTGTCTTCAAACTACCAATTCTCCTGCCTCATTTTCCTGAACTTCTAGGATTTCAGGAATGTTTCACCACTCATGACAATTTTACATTATTATAATAGCCATTACAACAGAACTGTACAGGCTGCAGGAAATTCATTAGATTTATGAATTAAATCCCTGAGGCAATTTTATGTGAAGTAGACAGTGTAAAAGTGTTGTGTAAAGATTCCTTGGGAATAAACAGGGATTTTTATCTAACCTCTTTTGTGAATGACTGTTGGAAACCATAGTCCATAAAAGTCCAGAAAAAAGAATGCAAATTTATTTGTTTGAAGTTTACAGATATTTGCACATGCCCAGTCACCTTTGCATCTAAAACTTTAAACTTCAGAACATAGTAACTCGAACAAAATTTGTTAAAGTTGAAACAGTGCACAAACAAATTTCTTTTAGGAGCAATTGGTAGTTGTGGAGTTATTACTGTGGTCAGCAGAGTTGGGCCAGGGCTCTGGAAGGTCTCACTCAGGGTATTGGTGATTTACTTTATTCTACACTATTACACCCACAACACAATACTGCCAGCAATAGTAGTGTTACTGCTGTTGATCGGTGACGAGAGTCCTTGCTTCACCGATATTGAAGAATAACACCAAAGAAGCACACCAAGGCAAGGTCAGAGTAGAAATTAGAAGTTTATTAAAGGACAGCAGGAAAGACTATAAAGGTAAAATTTCTAAGCTGATTCTAAGCCGTAGAGCCTGGGTTAAAGTGTAAAAGACTGGACATTGTAAAGTTTCTAAATTGCAGGGCTTGGGTTAAAAAGTAAAAGACCAAGTATTGTTAAGTTCCTCTGCTACCCCCAAAACCTGTAATCCCTGTAGCTGTTAGGACAATACCCGAACTGCCCAGTAAATATTTTCACTGACTCCTCTGGTTGTCTAATAACTTGGGACCCTGAGTAATCCCGCAGGTAGGCATCCAAGCCCCCAAACCAATCAGTTCAAATGTGTACCCCGCTTAGAAGTGGCCAATCACCCCCCTCCAAATTGTTCCCACCAGTAAATGTGCTAATCATGTTTTAGAGTTGTTATTTGATTTTCCCGCAGTGTGTGATGATTTGCTAAAAGAGGCTATGATGAATGTGAAGTCCCTGCCCTCTCCAAAAAAATGTATAAAAATGCTTCAAACCCTGGGTTTGGGGCCTCTCAGCGTCACCAGTTGCTGTGTGTGCGTGCGGAGGACCGAGCTAGCTCGCAATAAAGACCTCTTTGCCGCTTACATCGATCTTGGGTCTCTGGTGGTCTTTTGGGGGTCCCGAATTCGAGCTTAACAAGACTTCTCCCAGAGGAAAAAGGGACCCAAGAGGTGGAATCTGTAGAAGTGCAGTTGTCTCCCCTTTTTATAGTTTTGGTGATGGAATGTAGGTTGGAAGGCCCAAGGGGTGGGACACAGGTGGGCCAAAGAAGTAGTCTGAGCAGGAAGGACTTCATTAACACTTCATTGGGATGGGCTATCTTCAAATCTGCTGGGGCTGTTCATTAACATTCCTTTGGGATGGACTTTGGGCCTAGGGCTTTTCTTGGGACTTCATTAACATTCCATGAGTTGTCCTGTGTTTCCCAGAATCATTCTCAGCATGGCCTCCATTTTAGATTTCACTCCATATTAGACCCGATTTACCTAACTACACTGACTACCTAATTTTAAATTTGGCTTCATTAGTTGAGAAAATATGCTGATAGTGCCTTGAGCTAATCTGGCACCTTTGATATTTGCCTAATTCTCAGCACTTATCCCAGCTAATTAATTAACATGGAACCAGAATGTGAATAGGGTATTTCCTGGGCTTATTGTTTTGGGGTCAGCTGCTCCATTAGGGTGTGGGGGTGTCTGAAACCAGGCTAGTGCAAGTATTTTCGTATATGTTCCTTTGCTCTGGCTGAGGTCTATCATTTTAAATGACAAAAGATTTAGAGTAATGTGCTTGGACTTATTTTTAATATACTTCACAGTTTTCATCAAGATGAAATGCCGCAGTCTGGCTGGGCACAAATAACCGAGCCACCACAAAGCCTTGTAGGTTCAAACAGCAACTACTTTATTTGAACTCTCACTGGCAGTGCATGCATGCTTTTTCACCAACACCACTCACATGGCCCTTCCAGCAACCCCCCACACTGGAAATCCCTCCTCCAGCACTTTCCCAAACAATGGGCACTCTCTGGGAATCCCCAGGAAAACTCCAAAGTAGAGGAAGAACTTCAAAGTATCAGGCGCCCAAAGCAGCAAGAGCCACCCCATTGCCTGACAGTAAAGGTCAAATATACAATGGAATCAATCCAGCTTCACAGCAATTAGATATAGCTTAACACAAATCATCATCTCAATGGTTCCCTGGCATAACATTTCAAACATTCCCTGTCACCTTTCAAACATTCTCTCTGGCAAATTCCAGGCATCATTCTGACTGGCCATGGCTCTCAACAAAGGAACAAGAGCTAGAATTTATCTCAACACCCCTTTACAAACAAAATATAGGTTGTCATTGAATATGTTGGAAGTTTAATCAAGGTTTATTAATTAGAGAGCAGGCTGATCTAGAGAGCATGTAAAGTACCACCAAGTCTTATGTTCTCAAAACAAAAAAAAATGTGAGATACATAGGCATGCAGAAGAATTTTTTTAAAATTTTTTCTTTGTTTATTTTATTTTATTTTTTAAATAGAAAGCAAATAGATGAAAGAGGAGACCAAGGTGGGAAATATAATTTCCGGCAGGACTATGAAACATCAAAAAATAGAATCTAGATTTCAGAAAAGAAAGATTTGACATATTGTATTTGGAGATGTGGATGGCATGAGTGTCCATGATAAGAATGTTGTAAGCGTCTGAAAGAAAATTGATATGGTGAAAGAAGCTTATGTAACTCTGATCCTTACTTACGCCATTTTCTGCCCCCCAAATAAGCCATGCTAGGTAAACCACTGCTTGACTCTACTGCTGAATACTGACTAAAAAAAGATTGCCAATGAGAGGTTTGCTTCATACCTTCCACCTTTGTCATGTTTGTGTCATTTATGCTATTGTTAATCAATCCAAAATTATACAAACAGTAATGACATTTCAGCCCCTTTGAAATTTGTCAGTGAATTCCTGACCATTTTGATGGAGGCTCACAGCAGGCCTAGCAGGTGCCCTGGAGAAGACTTGGACCTGAATGGCAGCATTAGAACATTATTTTCCTCCTTCTGAAATTAGTCAATATTTTGAGATGACTTTTGGCTGGAGGCAGAAAACAGGAATCATTTCAGAAGAGTTGAGTTACTTCAGAAATGTGTCAAACCCAGCTGGGCACTCGGCTCAGTAGTTGACTGGTTAGAAATATCTGCAGTGGCCTCATGATTCGCAGCCTTGCACAAAGAACGATCAACCTTGGTGCTTTCCCAGTTTTCAGGTAAGTCACATGGATCCCAAACATTGGTCACTCACCTGCCTTCCTAAAAAAACCTGCAAAGCCACTATCCAGTTGTTCATTCTTAATAGTTGCTGAACACTCTGTGCTTTTCAAGGTGAATAAATAAATAAATAACAGCATCATGACTGCTCACCCCAGCCTGCTGGTTTTATGCAAATAGAGTTGATCTGTTTCAAAATGTAGCTAAGTGGGGCTGGGATCCTGGCTCAGTGGTAGAGCACTTACCTAGCATGTGTGAGGTCCTGGTTTCGATCCTCAGCATAACATTAGATAAATAAGTAAATGTATTGTGTTCATCCACAAATAAAAATTATTTTTAAAAAAGAGGCTAAGTGTTCTGTTTTGCTTCCCAAGTGGTGCAAAAAGTCACATAATCCTTAAGAGAGACTCAAGAAAGATATGGGCAGGAGGCATGGGCAGGAAGAAGTCCACAGCTGAGGAGGGACTGACTCCTGGCACTCAGGTCTTTCTAGAGGTAAGAAAAGGAACCCAGTACCTCCCTGGGAACCGCGCCCCAGCGGCAGGCGGCTGGGTCCCCTGTCAGCCAAACTGGACCCGTTTCCAGACGGTTTCTCGAGGTCCCCAGTCCTGGGAAGGCAGTGTTCCCCTCTTGGTCTTTCTTCTTCTTTTAGTTCGCTCAGGTCTAGAATGGGCACCAGATGAGCAAGTTGCCTCAGGAGTCGGAGTTTACCCATGCCGGGGCCAGAGGACACGCCAGAGGGCAGGCCAGAGGGCAGCAGAGCTTGGCAGCAGGGGAGGCTGGAGCTCCCAGTCCCCTCTGTGGAGAGGGCAGGAGGCCTGTATTGACTGCGGGCTGTGCTCTGGGCTCCAAGCATCGGGCCTCTTCCCCGGATCGCTGGGCTCCGCAGGTTCCAGGGCTTGATGGTGTCTCTGGCACTCTGTTCTAGGGCTCTTACTTGTTGCTCTCCGTCACTGTGAAGGGACCAGCGTCAGAGCCCGCTTTCCTAAGGCTGTGGGTGCTGCCTGCTGTGTACCCTTGAGGCCAGGCTGCCTGGCTTCTGGAAAGGACCAGAGCGCAGTGTCTGCTCCAAGACCCTGAAAGTGCCTCATTGGGGAAACCGACTCCAGTATGGAGCTCCTGGACTTAAAGGGATCTCAGGGGACTTGTGAGTTGGATCGTGGCCTGCAAAATGTGGGTCTTGGGAGGAGTTGGCAGACCTTAGGTCAGGCGACAGCAAAGAAGCCCCCCAGTTTACTCTCTGGGCTGGCTGGCCAGGCACTGTAAGGTAGGGACACGTGGGAGATCAAAAGGATGAGAACAACACCTCTATTCCCGGGATGGCAGAGCCTAACAGAGGGGCATTTTCTAAAAGATGAAGAGATGGAAAATGGTCAAAACTAGTATATTTTAAACTTGAAATGAAAGCTTGCAATATTTTGGGACCGTACAGTTGTGTACCTTGTGCCTGAAGAAATATTAGGTCATTCACTCCCTTCTACTTTTTTAGTTTTTGTTTTTATTTTATTTTAGCAAAGACTCAGTTTTGCCAGCATTTTCCTCAGGAGCTGAGCATTACCCACAGCAGGGAAGACAAACTTTTTACTTCAAGTCTGGGATTTAGCACTTCTTTTTTTTTAATATTTTATTTCTCAGTTTTCGGCGGATACAACATCTTTCTTTGTATGTGATGCTGAGGATGGAACCCGGGCCGCGCCCATACAAGACGGGCGTGCTACCGCTTGAGCCACATCCCCAGCCCAAGCACTTCTTAATGTAGAGGAAAATCATTTCTTGCTGTATCTTCCATGTGTGATTCCTTCCCTTATCCTCAAGGACCCGGTGATATTTGTTTACTGGTTTCATAAGCATCTATTTAAATGTAGTTTTTGTATGAAATACTCCCAGTTGCCACAGGGTGTAGTTTTTCAGAGAAAGCTGCTAATGGCTTCACTTTCCAAGAATGTAAGTCATTTCCTTTCTCTGATTTCAGGGAGTTGATATTACACAGCATCTGAACTTTGTGGGGACAATTTTCCATAGTACATCTGTCACTAAAAAGGCTTTTGGGTTTCCTTCCTAAGAGCAGTGCATAAATTTTAACCAAGCAATATTAAAGGATAAGAAGTTTTTCAGCATCTAGAGTATTATAAGACTACTGTAGAAATAAATTTTAACAACCAAGACCTACTAAAAGCCACCTCCAGATGGTACCCAGACAAGCTTTTCATACAAATGATCATTGGTCAGTTGCTTTGTAGCTGCAACTTCAGGAAGCATATGTACTGAAACCATACTAATATTATTTTAATCATCTAGAATACATATGCAACTAAATCTGTTACATACTCATCATTGTGCTGCTGTTAACAAACAAAATGTCATGTGATTATGCAACACAATATTATATATATGATTTTTTTTTCATTCACTAGAAATAGATCCTTCAGTCTATGACTTAAGGCTTGTGTTGTATGCTCTCTCAACGCAATGATCTGCATCTTAGTCACCATGGATGAATTTAAAAAAAAAAAAAAGTACCTCATCCTTGGGAGTAACTAGAGTTACAGGAATGCACCATTACGTGAGTTTGTATACTCAACTTTAAGAATGTTACAAAATAGCCATGTACACGGTCATGCACTTCAATCCCTGTGATACAGGTTTCTGATGCTCGAGGATCAAAAGTTTGAGATTAGCCTTGACAACTGAGAAAAACCCTGTCATAAAACAAAGAAGAAAAAGATCTGGAAGTATTAATCAGTGATAGAGGAGTTATGAGTTCAATTCTTCATATTGCTAACTAAGTTAGAAATATGAAACAAAAATATGATTAAAATAAATACTATTAATATTTTATTATATAGACTTCTCTCTAGCTGTAAATTCATCATAATTTTGCACAGGCATTGAGACCAGTGTTCTATCAGAAAGCAGAGAAAGCACAGAAATTTTTACAAGATGAATTATATTTTCAAATTAAATCAAGTTTTGAACTGTAACAAATTGTATAGATAAAATGAGAATCAACAGTCTCCCGATTAAAATAATATTTCCTCATTATGTGTCAAAACAAGTCCAATGTTTAAATATTAGGAAATAAGATACCATTTATGATGGGGTGATTTTAACAGCTCTCTTTCTGTTTGACATCCCAATTCTGCCATTGTATGAACTGAAAAGAACCGGTATGGTAATGTGTTTCTGTAATTTCAGTGACTCAGGAGATTTAGGCAGGGAGATTTCACATTCAAGGACAACTTCAGCAACTGAGTAAATACTAAAGCAAACAAACAAACAAACAAACAAAACCACGACTGTTTTGGGCAAAGTGTACAAAACCATAATTCCAGAAGGATGGGAAAATGAGGCAAGAAGATGGAAAATTCAAAGTCACCCTTAGCCAAAGTGAGACCCTAGACAACTCAGTGAGACTCGTCTCTAAGTATAATACAAAATAGGTCTGGGGATGTGGCCCAGGGTTAAGTGCCCCTGGCTTCAATCCCTGATACAAAAAATAAAATAAAATAAAATGAGGCTGGAGGTGTGACTTTGTACTTAAATGCCCCTGAGTAAGATCTCTAGTACAAAAGAAACAAAAATTCTGCTCTTTTGAATAAGTGTCACGAGCTAACATCCAAAAGATTATGAAAATATTGATAACTCATGTAACCTAGAGGAGGTGAGTTTTGGCTTTGAGATAAGGTAAAGTTGAACCTGAATTCCAGTAAAGTTACTTAGCAAATATTCTTGTGAGACTTAGCAAATATTCTTTCACACTGAACACCTATGTGAACCTCATCTATTATAAAAGGTACAATAATCATAAATGCCAACACGTAAGAATTCTTCAGCTTCATTTATATACAGAAAGTAGATGATATGTTTTTACTCCTACTCTAGAAAAGTGTAGAATGTGTTTCCAAAACTTTAAATATGGTCTCTTATTATTTTTTATGAATTATGTAATTCTGTTTGTTATGAAAGAATATTAGTCAGGTATCTGGTCAAGAAACATTTGAATGTTTTTGTTTTTGCTTTCAGAACACTGTTACCTCCATGAGAACAAGCACACAATACTTTTTTAATCATGAGTTATTTTGGGAAAAAACTTCAGGGTGTTTTATTGACAGCCAGATTACACTCTAAAGTTCAGTGTATTTACCAACCATCTGCTAATCATATGCAGCAAAGATTCCAGGTGAACTGAGCCTAAATTGACGACCATCCCAAATATGAGCTAATAAGTTTTAGAGTGAGTTAATTAGTGATAGATAATTAGTTAATTTATTCACTATAGGCTGGATGCCAGGATTCAATCACATGATGTGCAGAGGTTGTATGAAAAACAGCAGTCATCTTATAGACAGTGGTAAGTTTCCCTTTAATGTATTTATATTGTAGAGTCTGGGCTACTGAAAAATCTGAAGACCTGGCACCATACACCTCCTGTGACACCAATTCTTTATGTTTACCATGTGGGATCTGAAATGGGAATGAATCTGTTCCTAGAATCTGGTGAGAAATAATGCCCACATTTGTACAGTTCTGGGTTGGAGCTGCCAGCTGTCTCAATGTGAACTATCTCTCCTGTTCTTTGGCCCTGTTGAGAATATGTCCAGGAAGTGTATTCCATCACCTAGGACAGAAAAATGAGTGGGTCAGGCCTTTCATCTTGCTGATGTCAATGAATCCATAGCTCTCAATGTGAAATTTGGATACAGTAAACTGAGATATGCCTGAGACTTCAGGTAAATAGTGAATATTTAGATGGTTTTCCAAAAGTGCATGTATGTATTAATAAATTCATAGTGTCAAACCATGATAATATATTGAATATAGAGTTTTTAGTTACAATTTGTTTAAGCTCTTATTTTCTTCTCCTCCTTCTCCTCTTTTTTCTCCTTCTCTTCCTCCTCCTTCTTCTTTTTCATTTAAGGACAGGGTCTTACTGAGTTTCTTAGTGCCTTACTTTTTGCTTAAGGTAACATTGAACTCATAGTTCTCCTGCAACCACATCCTGAGCCACTTGGATTATAGGTATATGTCACTGTGGCTGACTTTTGTTTTTCATTTTTAATTTGAATAGAAAAAAATTTAAAATTATACTTGTGAGTCTCTTTTTAGGGGTGAGAGATATGGGGATCTTGATGCCTAAGAAAATTGCTAATGAGTTTAAACTTCAAGCTGTTTTTCATAAGATCAGTGAACAGAAAAGTTAAATAAAATTTTAAACTAACTGTGATATCATTTCCATAAATAAAAATATATACATCTTTATTCACAAATTGCTTTAACCTTATATACAGTGATAAGTGTCAATGCACTTCTGTCTGGGTTAGGTCCTACTATTAGAAGGAAATTCTCCCTCAAAGTAAATCAACCCAAGGCATTTAATGCAATTCACAGCCACTCAAAATAATTATAAGAAGAAGAAGGGTAGGGGGATTCTAGAATTATGATGAACACCTGTAATTTAGTTACTTGAAAAAGCATCAAAGGAAAAATTCATACTCTCTATCTATCTATCTATCTATCTATCTATATAGGTTTATGGGTACACAAGTAGTGAGGGTACACAAGTCTAAGACACAGTCCTTTTTTTCTTGAAATTTTATTTGTTGCTGTAGATGGATATAATATCATTTTTAGTTTGTTTCTTTGTTGTTTTCATTAATGTGCTGCTGAGTGTTCAACCAGTACCTCACACATAATAGAAAAGTACTCTACCAGGAGATTCTGACCCCTTTTTTCTTTGATATTGAGGGTCTGCTATCCTCTCATGTTTTTAATTGCTGGACTCAGGAGTTTTAGGTGTGCTTCTTTTCACATTTTGACACCATTGTCGGCAGATCCAAGATCTTAAATTAGATAGTCCTTAATACAAAGTTTCTCATTTTGACTTCTTAAATATTAGTTTCTGAGTATAGGTAGATGCAAACTATTATTGAATTAAATAGTTTTTATTTGAGTTTCTTTACAAAAGTCTTTTTTTTTTCTTTTCTTAGGTCACTATGTTCTCAGGTTAGAGTATTAACAGAAGATGCTTTCAGTTCATGGGAAATATAATTATTTTAAATAACAAAAAAAAAGTCATTGAATGAATACTATTGATTTTAAAGGAGGAAAAAATGATTTGTTGAGACACATAAGGAAAATTAACAATATTAAAATCATATTTAGGATAGACTAGAAAGAAATCATAATTAATAAAAAAAGTGCAAATCATCCAGAAAGATTTTTAAAAATTTGAAAATGCCTTTCCCCCATAAGCCTGCAGAAGCATCATTGGATGATGATAGCAGCATAAAATATTTTAGGTTCTAAGGTGGAGACTAAGGAAAAAGAAAAATGTTGATGGCTTCAGAAGTTCTTTTTCTCCTTATGAGTTTTTTAAAAATTTTTATTACTTTTAATTTGGTGGAGAGATACTGAAAAACTTCCATGGCCCAGGAAGAATTGCCACACTTCTCCACCTCCTATGCCCTCCACCCATATATATATTTTTTTCTCAGTCCACCTTTGCCCCCTCCTCCACCCCTTCCTTTCCCCAGTGACAGGACTTGTTAGTGGTCACTGCTGGGGAGGAGGAGGGAGGGACAGCCTTGCTCCCAAGCCCCCTCCTCTGCTCCAGAGCTGGTGTGGTCCATCTCTCTTGGCAAATGCTGAGATGAGGAGGAGGAGGGGGAGGGGTGGAGCAGGAAGAGGAGGAAGAGGAGGGGAGGAGGAGGAGGGGGAGAAGGAGGAGTGGAGGAGGAGGAGTGGAGGAGGAGGAGGAGGGGGAGGAGTGGAGCAGGTGGAGTTGCTAACAGGAGGAATTATAACACGGGAACTTGGCGGCGGCAGCCTCAGCTACAGCTTTGGCGGAGAAGGTCAGCTCCCTGGGCAGCAGGCACCTGACGGACGATGACAGGAGCCAGTCACCGCGCCTTCCCCAGGGGCTGAGAGGGCGGGTGGGAGGTAAGCAGGGGCTTTGGGTCCCCACCCCTGGTTGTGAGTGCCCACGCGGAGCCCGGAGGAGCCCAGCGCCCCCAAGAGGGCTGTTTCTGGGTGAGGGCACCGCTGCCCCAGTGTGCGAAAAAGGGGAGTTGCATCCCGGAGGCGCCATGGAGCTGAGGAGTTGGGGTTTGGGGTGAGGAAGGCGGGAAGCAGCGGGGGAGAAGCGGAGTCCCGGGAGAGAAAGGAGGCGCTCCAGCGCCTCGGGAGAACTCGGGAGACGAGACCTGGAGCGCTAGGCGCGGTGAGGCTGCAGCCCCCGGTGCAGGCCAGAGGTAGGAGGAGGAGGAGGAGGAGGAGGAGGAGGAGGAGGAGGAGGAGGAGAAGGAGAGACCGGCCCCGCAGGCGGCTGCCCTTGTCAGGGGCGTCACACAACACAGGCTGACAGGGAGGAGCTGCAGCGGGCAGGGCAGCGGAGGCTCAGGCAGAGCAGGCCAAGCCTCCATTGGGAGCCTGGCCCTCAGTGGTGGTGGCGGGAGCCTGGGGCGGGGAGCCAGAGTCGGGGACAGGGAGCTGGAGCCAGGGGCGGGGATGGGGGCAGGGCCTCAGAGGCGCCAAGCTCGATCCCCCTTGACTTAACTTTCTGGGTGGGCATGTGTGCCAGAGGTGCGCTGGGGCCAGCTGGGGCAGGAGGAGTCTACCCATATTTCAGCTCAAAATTGGATTCATGGAGTTCTTGATGTCTAAAAAATTTTGCTTTATGAAAAGAACCAACTACTCTCAACTTATCTTTTATTCATTGTAATTAAATTATTCCTTTGTACATGGAATTTAAAAATTATTAAATTTATTTGAAGACATCCGAATAACATTTGGTTATGCAGTCTGCCTATTTTAATATGACTTGCAAAATTGAAAACTGCAGAGGAATTCTAAGTCAATAGAAAAATCTCTAAACTTTTTTAAGGACATTCATCTCAAAATGTGGTTTTAAAATTAGGCACTTCACTATCTGACACAGGAAGAGAAAGATAAGAAACCAAATGAAATACTAGCAAAGTCTGACAGAAACTCTCTTTCCAAAATTAGACTTATTAATCTTCACATGAGAGACTCCATTTTCTACAGAGGGCTTATTTTTTAATATAGAAGACCCCCTCTCCTCCCAACTAAACTTAGAAAATTACACTGGTTTCTTGGGGCTTCTGCCCAAGTTTCTTCCTGATGAACCACTGACATTTCTGCAAACCTCCTCTAAATATTGTGAGAGATAGAAGTGGCTTTTTATTTGGAAAAGTAGTTGTGATTTAGGATTATCAGTGAAACCCCTTGGGGCTTTATTGAATCATGTCAACAGCTGTCAGTAATAATATGTACTTTGCTTTCCACAACATAATGTATTGATATGTATAAAACAATGTTATACACCGGAAAAAAATGTTTTTTTATAATATATATGCAGTCTTATGAATAATACAGTGCTCTTTGTGAGCATTATGGTGCTGTAGATAATAAATTTACCCTGTTCTCTGGCCTGCCAAGAGAGTTGTAAAGCAGAATATATTGGTTCACCTTTGTGATAATAAAAAATTTTAGTATGTCAGTGGGTTCTAGCTAACATTTACTTCTGAGGTCTTAAAGAATAATGTGCTCTAAATGGTTCTGGGAGTGTTTATACTGGCTCTGACTCTCCTGGGTGATGTTTCAATGAGTGATATGATCAGATAACAAGTGGCAGTATTTCTCAAGTATTGATATTGTGATATCTCCTGTAGGATTATTGCCTGGAGTAGCTGATTTTTTTCTTAACTGGATCTGTAGTTCTTTGTATGTATTTTTAGTATGATTTTTTAAAAGTGGTTTATAAACTTGTGTACATTTTCTAAGTGATATCACCCTTCTTTCTCAGTTATTTTTGCATGGATCAGGAATCAATAAGTCTTTACTGTTCTTGTTTTATCTTCTTGACAATATACAGACACCCTTATAGGAAATGTCTCTCTTGAAACTGAAATAGCCATCAATTCATCACATCTTCATGTGTTCCAAATGGTAACAAGACATCTGCATTGGTAGCAAATCATAATTGATTATATAAATTTAATTTAGAGTAACATGTTTACATAAACTTTGTGAGAATAGCCAAGCTTTCTGTGTTTATTAATTTCTCCTACAATAATAGTAAGGGTGGTGATTTTTGCATAGAAAGGAAAAACTCTGATATTCAATCATTCTTTTGGCTGATAATATACAACTGAATTTTTAACATGTTGTATTTTCCTCACAGGATAACAAAGAAGAAATAAATTTATAAGCAGCACTTTATTGAAGGTAATAGCTTTTCTACAAGTGGTAAAGCATTTCATTTTGTTCTTATTTTCTTAAAACTGCATAGACTAATTCTGAGAAAGTACTTAAGCACTTTTTTTTACTTATATACATTTTTGGATGTTGATGGGTCTTTATTTTGTTTATATGCAGTGCTTAGATGAAACCCTGTGCCTCAAACATGCTGAGCAAGTGTTCTACCATTGAGTCACAATCCCAGCTCCAGGCACAAACACAGGTCTTTCAGCTCTTTCTTGATGTGTAGAATTTCTCACCCATGACTCTGCTGTCTTGATCTAAGTATCCATACATTTACTTCACACTGACACAGTGATTTGATGCACATACACAAGTACCATTTACTGCAACAAAACAGCATGGTTTTTAACTTAAATCCATTTTAAGCATTCAAGCTAATTAGAGTCATAAAGCTATAAAAATAGGGCTTTTTAATCCACTGGTATATTAACCTATATAAGAGGGGTGGTCTTTTTATACAAAAAATCCTGAAGTAGTCCTGAAGAATATTTGGATTGAAACAGGTGAAAAATAATGGTTGAGGCTCACTGCTCTTTTGTGTTTCACTAATATTAATGCAGAGACCATTAGGAGCAGCACACTAGGTGAGCTGAATAAAGATGGCCAATTTCAAAGTAAATCAGAATTTATATAATACAGGACCTTTTAGATCACATCAGATTGACTCCTTTGGAAAGCAAATGTGTAAGCCATGCAGCTCACAAGACATGACATGGATCATCCACATTGCACAAGGCTTGTGAGGCCTCTATTTGGCAGCAGAAGACCCTCAACACTGGCTCCCACAAAAGAGATTCCTGCAGTCCAATATTGGGATTAGAAAATTTTAGTAAACTATGGTGAAAGCAATTTTGAAGACAGATGCCTTCTGTTTGTTTCCAGAAAAAAGTCAGTAAGGAAAATATGAGTGAAAAAGTCCTTTTCTATGAACTCCTCTTTGTTTTGCTATGTGAGCATACCCTATAGAAGAAAATAGAATTCTGACTGTGAGGGGAAATCTGGACCTCCAGGGATTGTTAGAGAATAGGAAATGTTGACACCAAGGGTATGCTATCAAATACTTAGCATAGGACTGCCTATTTCTTTGAGAGAAGGCTCTGTGGTAAATAGAAAATGCTGGTAAAATCTTTTCTTTTGGTTTCATGAAGCCTAGAGTTTTATTTGATGATTCAGATTCATTGTGCTTTGAAATATAATCTTCCTAGCATCCCTGCCATAGATTTATATGAAAGGTGATTTAGCTAGCTTACTGTGGTGGGCTAAAATCCATTGCTTCTTTTTATGGGAAACATTTTCTACTAAAAAATAAATAAATACACTTTAATACTCTTTAATAGGGAATTTTATTAATCATTGAGTGGAGGCTTTCTTAAAATGCTTTTATTCAAACACATCTTTTTTGAGAGAGAGAGAGAGAGAGAGAGAGAGAGAGAGAGAGAGAGAGATTTTAATATTTTTTTTTAGTTTTTGGTGGACACAACATCTTTATTTGTGGTGCTGAGGATCGAACGCAGGGCCTTGTGCATGTCAAGCGAGGACGCTACTGCTTAAGCCACATCCCCAGCCCACTCAAACACACCTTTTATTTAAAATATAGAAATGACTGGCTTTACAAAGCCAGTTATGTAAAAAAAATTCAGATACTTTAAAATAAAGTAAACAGATCACTCACATTATATTTTCTACAAAAATATTTTATTACCATTATATTTAGAGAAATATAAAAGAATCATATTATTTCACATACATATAAAAGTTAACTTTAGATAAAACATATATACATTTATACATAGTGTTCTAGAGTGCACATGCACATACATATTCTAAAATATATAAAAGATTTCATTGACTTGGAGAAAAATTCCACGAAGTATCTAGTATTGATATTATTTAATAAACTTTCATGAATAAGTAATTACAAAATCGTGTCTAAACTTGTGAGAAATAGTTTCATATGTTATCTTTATCCCAAGAAAATAAGTTTTCAGAGATTTATCAGAGGATAAATACTCTGTCATTCCTCACAGTCTTATTATGCATTCACTACTTTTCTTATTTTTAGCATGGATTCTCTAGTACTTTAAAACTTATTTCTTCATTTGTATATTTAATTTTCCACTTCTACCTATTTTGTTTTACTTTATTAATCACTCTTTGTACTCCGTTTTTCTCTCTCTCACTCAAAGAATAGATTTAAATGAGACAATATATTATGTTTTTAATAAATAAATATATTTTATTTGCTTCAAAATATTTGCTTTTTTTCATAATATTTTACAGTTATTCTTGAGTATTACAAACTCCACAATGGAATATATAAAACATTTCAACATATATAAACATGCTTTTTTATTTTTGTATTTAAATATTTTATTTCCTCTGAATTTGCTCACAATCTTTTATATCATAATTTTTACATTTTATTCTAATTTGCTATAAAAGACAGTAGAATTCATTGTAATTCATATTATAAAAATAGAGTACAATTTTTCATATCTCTTATACACAACAGAGTCACACCATTCATGTCTTCATACATGTACTTAGGGTAATGACATCCATCTCATTCCATCATTTTCCTATCCCCATGCTCCCTTTCTTCCCCTCCCTCCCCACTGCCTTATCTATAGTTTGTCTATTCCTCCCATGCTTCTCCCTCCTTTCCATTACATGTCAGAAATTTTATGTCAGAGAAAACATTCAGCATTTGGTTTTGGGGGATTGGCTTACTTCACTTAGTATAATATTCTTCAGCTCCATCCATTTACCTGCATATGCCATGATTTCATTCTCTTTAATGATGAGCATTATCCCATTTTGTATAAAAAGAACATTTTCTTTATCAATTCATATACTGAAGGGCATCACAGCATACTACAAGAATGCAGCTACAACAATGTTTATAGTAGCACAATTAAAAAAAATGATTTTAACTATCAGATTATAAATTCTTTTTTTAAAAATCTGATATAAAGCTATTAAAACTCTCAATGGTTTCTATTGAACATTGTGGATGTTGAAGGTGTTGAATATTTCCTTATATATTTATCATCAGAAATACTATTATTTCTACTAATAAAATGTTTCTGAAATAAAAATATTAAATGGAGAAGCCAATAAAGTAATAGCCTTGCCTCATAATGTATTAGGTTTAAGACTTTGTGAATATTATAGTATTTTTTAGGTGTAAAATCTTAGCTAGATTTCATTTGAATCTTAGCTTTTCTCACATAGTAACTTTATAAACTATGATATATCACTTTACTCTGGGAATCTCAGTTTGATTATCTGTCAATCATTAATAATTGCTCTCAGATTTTTCTGGAAAATTTGAACATGCCCAATATTGTTTTCTTTTTCTTTTTTTAAATATTTATTTACTTATTTTTTAAAGAGAGAGAGAGAGAGAATTTTAATTTTTTGTTTTTGTTTTTGTTTTTGGTGGACACAACATCTTTGTTTGTATGTGGTGCTGAGGATTTAACCCAGGCCACATGCATGCCAGGCGAGCATGCTACCACATGAGCCACATCCCCAACCCTGTTTTCTTTACTTATATGTTATAAAAGAATTTTTTGGAATTCTCTAAATTAAGTAGCCCTGGAAAAAAGCAAGTGCTCTATACAATGTTGACATGTAGTGGTCATAACTTTTGAGATCAGAACTACATGAAGCTTGGTTTGTGTACTCCATCAATTCAAGTTTTGTAAACAAGGGATAAGACAATGTTTTTATACCATGAAGAAGACCTCATAGCAGGACAGGTAGACACTGCAGTCACTTGTCTCCATGAACTCCCAATATCACATCCACTTATCGCATCCACCACATTAGCTTTCAGAATCAATTTCAGCCTTCAGCACACTTGTTTGTGCTACTTGCCATCTTGAGGAATTTTTCCAGCATAAAGTATGCTTAGACAGTTATTTTGTGTATGGAGAAAAACTTGAATTTTTATTTTACTTGCCTCTTGGCTGACTCATGTCTCTTAACCAGTGATGAATTTCTATTAATAATTTTACATGAATAATAAACAAAAAGGCATATTTAATAGGATAAAATTATAAGTAAAAATAGAATGAGCCATTATGCCTTCACTAAGATTGCCAAATGAGAAAGAAAATTAATGTATTTTAAATATTTGTAATTTAAAATTATTGTACTTAAAATATTATAGCAAATACGGTGACTTTAAAACTGTTTCTTTATCTTAATATATATGATTGAAACTTTATAACTTAAAGATGATTTTTTCAAACCTGAACTCAATGAATCACACCTCACCAGGTGCAAAATTCAAAAATGAAGGCAGAGAATTTGTATATTAAGAACAAGATTAAAAAATTAAAAAAAAATAGATGGCTATTATAAAACCTGGAAGATAATGTTGAAAAGCTTCTTCAGAATGAAAACAGAAGATTGGACAAGGAGAATAAATTTTCCTAACATGATTATAAAATGAGAGAAATGAGATATGGAAAAGGGGAGATAGAACATAAAAAAATAAAATTCCCTACTGCTGAGTGGGAATGTGAATCTTCAAGGAGTTTAAAGTCTTTCCACAGAGTAAAAAGTGATCATGAATAAAGGTGCCAAACCCACAGTTGTCCCTGAGTTACCACCAGTCTCCCTGTCTAAAGACACAGAAAAGTTCTTTCAAGTTTTTTGAAATAAGGTTTAAAACTGAACATCCAAGCCTGTCAACCTTTCTTTAAACTAGGAGCTAAACATAAAGTCCATGGTGTATACACAGACTTTATATCCTGTGATATTACTGTGTCTGTGTTTTAAACAATTTCATCTGTTGCTTTATGAATTTTTAAAAATGACTGTATTCTGTAATGGAGTTCTTTGTAAATTACCTGATAAATGTTGAATAAGAAATGATATTCTACCATAGCTAGAATATCAATTAGGACATGGTGAGAGGCATTAAAATTAATTAATCTAGAGAACCATAAGTAAAAGTGTCCCAGAAATGAATGTAAATTTGCTAGTTTACATTTAACTTCTGGATTCTTACCATGTATCCATTAAAATATAAGATTTGAAGAAAAATATTTTTATGACAGTATGTACTAGTCCTTTGTCTTGGCTAAGGGAAGTCAGACCTCTTAAGACCAACTCCATTCCTCTTTGATATAGCCCTAAATGCTGTGTGGTCCTGCACTGGCTTTGGCCTTGTTTTTCAGTTCCTACTGTTCTGTAGCACTTTTTGTTCTGACATTATTTAAATAGTGCTATCATTCTGGGTGGTTCTAAACATTCTGTATTATGAGCAAAAAGCACAGGTTAATCGTTAATTGTTGAAGAAATACTAAGGCAAATTACTTCTAAAAATAGATAAAGAGAGCTAATTATTTTCTTTAACTGTTTTAAGAAATAAATATAATTACTCAAAAACTTGTTCTTTATTTTTTTTTTTTGATGTCACAGTGGAAAGACATGAGAGAGACACATGGACAGACACAGGGGATGTATGAAATTTTCTGAGTTTAAACCTTGTTGTGCACACCCATTTCTCAAGTCTTTGCTTGGAATTCTGATTTCTTTTCTCTAATATATTAAATCATTAAGATTTGGTAAATTAGAATGCTTATTAGTTTGACTTTACATCAAAATTGATTCTGACATTTTCTTGCCAAGAATTTATTTATTTCATGATTCTCAGATTTTTGAGGCTTACTTAATATTCTTATCATCTTTCTCTTATGCTTGCATTACTCAGAGACAGAATTGCAATACTGTTTCATACATATGAAATACATATTTCTTAAGAGTAAAAACTTCAGAGTATTTGTTCGGGTATCAAAAGTATTTTAAATTAATCTCATGGTAAAACAACTCTAAATACTCCTTTCTATGTTTTTACATTTTCAAATTGAGGTTTTCTTCAGAGCATATTTTACTGAATATTTGTGTTTCACAATAACAGACTCAGAAATTTCAGTCACTAAAAGCCATTTATTTACTGATATATGTACAATTTGGATTTTTAATTTTGTGCAGCTACAATAATATTTGATAATAATATTTATGATGCTTTCATGAACAAAAGTATTTACAAAAAGAGATGTAATTCACTATACCTTAATAAAAATGGACATGTAATTGTATCACTATTTAAATGTTTATTTTCACCTCTGGGTATATTTTACCAATATTATTATAAAATAAATCATATAACATTTGTTACTTTATGTTTCTTTGTTTGTGCCATATTTATTTATTATGTTATTGTTATATACATATTGCTGGTTAATACATTCTTTTTTTAAGAGAGAGAGAGAGAGAGAGAGAGAGAGAGAGAGAGAGAATTTTAATTTTTATTTCTTAGTTTTTGGCAGACACAACATCTTTGTTTGTATGTGATGCTGAAGACTGAACCCGGGCCGCACGCATGCAAGGCAAGTGCGCTACTGCTTGAGCCACATCCCAAGCCCCAGGTTAATACATTCTTAAAAATAAAATGCTATTTAATAACCATAGCAATGGTATGCTAAAGAGCTTTTTAAACTACTCTTTTATTTTCTTTTATCTTTCTAAAACCTTCTAGAATGTGTAAATTTATAAATATACACATAGAGAAACAAGAGATCCTATGGCAATAAGTAATATATCAAAGTGTCAAAACCTGATAAATTCAATGCTAGAATTAACAGTTTTCCTGAATTGCAGGTCAATGATGTCTCTAATGCAGATAGTAAGCAAAACATTTAAATAACTAAATAACTGTAATTGAAATGATTCAGCAAACTATTTGGCATGACCATATATGTCCTCAATTTTAATTAAATATATATTAGATTTATTTATAATATATAGGTTAAATTATTCCTTTATGATCATTATCTCTTCTTTGAGAAATGACCTCTAGTAAACAGCCTCATTTGGCCTCAGGATGTGTGTACAGTAAGAAAAAAAGTCTCAAGAGTTCTCTCTATTATATTCATAATGTATTCACATATCCCCAAGGCCTTTCACATACTGGTCAGTCACACACAGCAAGAAATTTAAAAGTTTATGAAGTTTTGCAATATAACATTTTTATCCTTCCAAGCTATTTCTAAGAATTCTGTGTGCTTTATTGAAAACATCAAGGAAAATGAATATGTCTTTTTAAACCCAGAACTTGAAATGACACTGGACTCAAGAGATCAAGTTTATGAAGACAGAAGTTATGTGTTATGGCTTCTGTATATCTGCAGAAGAGCTGTCAAGGTGAATGGGGTTGTGTGAGAATGGCCTTAGGCCTGAGCCTAAGCAACTCCTGTAATGCCAGATTCATGGGACCCCAATAGACCTCCAGGAGCTGAATCTGATGCAATCACACAAGAGTGTTTATTTTAAGCTCAGGCCTGGACTCACAACCATTTCAGATAAAGTGGTCCCAAAGAGTGAGTCTTGACCCTTAATTCAGTGAGGATTAATAGATTTTGGGGGATACTGTATGCATCACAACATCACACAGCTAATCATTTCACATCACAGAAAAGCCAAACAACAACTCTTGACATTGATTAGCACATTCATTGGCAGGAACAAGTTGTGTAAGGGTGATTGGTTAGTTCAAGTTGTGGATACATTTGAACCGATTGGTTTAGGCCATCAGAGGTTGCAAGAGTGTATATGATAAACTTGCCTAATCATGTTACCAATCAACAAAACGACTGGGAAGGTCACCTGGTGTTTCAGGTATTTTCTGTGTCTCATGCTTTTTGTAGTAGCTAGGTGGTTGCTCTGGGTCCTAAACTAGTGCAACTGAGTCAGGATCACTTGGCATGGAAGATCTCTCCAGTTATTTACAGACAAACAACTCAGCAGTGTGGGTATATGCCTAGGAGCACTCTGAGTTTTTCCATGGACAAGGGTAACTCCCCCGCTTTGGACAGGCTTTGCTCTGAGGTAGAGGCAGGTTTCTCAAAAATGGAGTCACATCAGTTTCTCACTCCATTTAAAAAACTCCATTTTGAAACCTGAGGTCATTATTAGAGGTCATTTATCACCAGGCACACCCACAGAGCCCTCTAATATGGCCTCAAACAAATTACTTCCCCTCACCCTGATAAACTGAATAAAGCTTCTGGCAGGCTTTTCTCTCCTGATAAGAGTGAAAGGTGAGAATATCAGGATGGAGAACACCAGACCAGATATTTCTGACCTCAGGGTAAATGAGAAATCTGGTGGCACCTGATAATTACAAGTTGTGGTAAAAAAAAAAAATAGTATAAAAAATAGAGTGAATAAACAGGGATTCAGCCAGCCTAAACAAGTATGTACTCCAGCTGGAGAATCTAATGAGGACCTACACTGACATCCCATCACTTGCCATCATTTTCCAATTCTCTGTGTGATCCTCACTGCTCTCAAACTCTACCACCTTGTCTGGAACTTTGTGAGAGCTGCAACTTCTCCCTGTGAGCCTCTCCTCAACTGGTCGTCCACTCCCCACTAGAAAAAGCCTGTTTTGGTTTGGGACCTGATCACTTCTGTCTGAGTGAGTGTGCATCTACAGGACATAAAGCCTAAGGCTTGAGAGTTTTGACCTTAGCATTCAGAGGAAATGTCTGTCACTAGCCTGTCATGATTAAATTTGTTTTGCAATGTTCAGAATTAATCTAAAATTGTTTTCTGGGAATTAATTAATCTAGAATTGCTTGGTGTTATTTTATTATCTCCACGGCAGTGCCTAATCACTAAGGATTGTTGTTTTCTTCATTAGGAACCTATAAAGTTGTATTAAGAATTTGAGTGAATAAAGAATTGAAAGGGGCAGAAACGCATGGACATTCTTTATTTCTCCCCTTGACTGCATATGTGACAAATTTGCTCCCTGGCAACTTGTTGTTATTATTTTTAAAGTATTAAATTAAGGAATTCTTATCACTAAAAATTATTATTATCTTCAATTCTAAATGTTGACTTTACTTTTGGCATTATCTCTGTCCTTTGACTGTTATTGTTACTGTTGTTTACTGGTAATGAGGCCTTGCTTTCTTTCTTTTTTTTTTTTTTTTTGAGAATTTTTAATATATATATATATATATATATATATATATATATATATATATATATATATATATTAGTTATCGGCAGATACAACATCTTTGTTTGTATGTGGTGCTGAGGCTCGAACCCGGGCCACACGCATGCCAGGCCAGCGTGCTACTGCTTGAGCCACATCCCCAGCCCTTAGGCCTTGCTTTCTTAATGCTGAAGTATAACACCAGAGAAGCACATAAAGGCAAGCTTAGAGTGAAAAGTTGAAGCTTTATTAAAGGACAGCAGATAAGACTTCTACCTGGAGGAAAAGGGGGACCCATTGAAGTGGTACCCCCTTTTGTCACCGAAAAGTCCGCTTCACCATGGCTGATTTGGGGACTGTCAGCCAAAGAGTCTCTGCAAAAGAGTTCAATGTAGATAAACTTTCTATGTTTGTGTTGCCCTGTTTACTTGGCCACTGGCCAGGAAGATACCAGCAGTCCAGGTGCTGGACACCCCCTTACTATTTTCAGAAATATATACAGTATAGTGTTTTGAAGAAATGTGCAAACAAGGCCTCTGGCCTTGAGCTGGGCTTCACAGAAATGTCTACATTTTTTAGATAAGTTACAAATGGGCTCCATGGTAACAGCTGGCAGAGGGAGGAAGAAAGGGAAGAAGTTCTCCTCTTCTCAACTGTTGTCCTTGATGGGTTAACTTGCCCAGAACAGTGAAAGAAAAGCTGCTTTTATGTGAACTTCTGCAGACTGTGAACATCTGAGCCCCTCTACTTACATGATGGGTATAAAACTCTGAAACTCCCTGAACTTGGAGGGATTGATTGATAACAGCAAAAGCTGTGCTCTCTGAACCTGGCTACAGCCAAATAAAACTGTTTCCTGCTATCCTCAGTGCCTTGCTTCATTTGTCCCTACAACAAACTGGGACACAGCACTGGAGGGAGTTCTGTCACATGTGGTGAGTCAAGTTTTGCAAGAGAAAACACCAACTGGGCTGCTATCCCATCCATTTTTTCCACTTAGAGTAGCAATCTGATTCTGATTTTCATTCCAAAACCTCTCCCCACAACAAGAGGCCTTTACATATAAGGGTCTGCTGACTGCCCTATGTTAGTCACATGTCATTTGGAAGCCAATGACAGATTCACATGGCTCCACCATAGATGTTTTATCAGACACCTGCACTCCACTGCTCCAGGCCCAGTTCCCAGCAGGCTCAAACTCAATGGCATTTCTGTTCTATACCATTTTCATGAATTCCAGTCAAAAAAAGCACTATCTGGTTCAGTCATTATGAGAAACAGGAGATCCAATGGATCTCCAGTGCTTCCTGGTCTAGAAATCATTCAAGGATGAAGTAGGTGGCACTGTGGGTCTCGATTCTTTCAGGAACCATTAAGGGGTGAGAAAACTCCTTTCAATGAATTATATATATATATATATATATATATATATATATATAAGAGAGAGAGAGAGAAATGTATTTCTTAAATACATGTAAAAGTATCAATAGATATGCTGCAAATCCAAATTCTTAATGGAACATATATCATTCGAAGAACACAAAAATATTCATTTGACTCTACATGGGGTTATGTATAAACTTGTTTAACTACGGAGCTCACCATTTGTTGAATTTTCAGTTCCCCTGGGGTTTGGGGAGAGTAATCTGTTCATGGAATTTGTATTTGGCAAAGTCAGAATACTCACAAGAATGTACGTGTGATAGCAAGAAGGGCAATATATATGTATATACACGTTCTGACCCAGGCTACAGAGAAAGAGAATTATAAGTTATACATTTGTTAAATTTGACGATCCATGGAGGAGTATTAGAATGAAAATGTGACTAGTGTTATAAAACATACTCTTGATAAAGCAAAAGGAAAATCAATGAATACACAATTCCTCCTATGAACTGCCTGCATTTCTTTATTTTAGGTTTGCTTTTATCCATAATATTAGAATTAGTAGTCAGAGTCTAGTAGAGTATGGATTAGGGTCAGAGATTCAATACTTCAAAGGGAAAATATTAAAATCACTCCAATGTGTATATGAACATGTGCTACACAAGATCACTTCCCACTGTCATAAAGAACAATGCCTTGATATTACCATCACCCCAAGTCATACACAATTAGAGGGAGAAGAAGAAGAATATCTGTGAATACAAATCTGAAATGGAAAATTCTCAGCAGTTTACAACCTTGTAGGTAGCAGAGAAGATTACAGTTACAGAGCCTTTAATCTCTCCTAATCTTGGCTGTGCCCTTCCAAAACCTGATCTCAGGTAGTTTTTACTGAGTCTCTGGAAACAAAGAATTGAGAAGCAGAATGCATCAGTGGAAAGCTTTACAGCACTCATCCTGGTGAATATATGAATAGACTGCTGCTTGCTTTGCAGATGGGCAACACCTACTATGTTCCTAAGTTCCTGTATTTTTCCTGAATTTTGGCCACTCTCCAGAAGGGGCTCATGGTTTTGTGTCCAAGATATGTACCAGCTCCAAGCTCTGTGAAATGGCCATGTCCTGGATTGCTGAAAGGAATGCCAAGCATCTCAGAAAACTCAGAAATCAGTGTGACCAGTAAGGCTCTCAGTGGAGAATCCCTGCTTGGCTAGATAGCAACCCAATAGACTCAACAGGAGCTGCCAGGGCCCTAGTGTTCATCTTGTGAAAAAGTGCGTCCTCAGGCTTTCTTCTTACCTATTGTTCAATTCTTCTGCATGTCAAGAAGGTCTTTGCCTCAGGCCACCCCTTTGTGAAGCCTCAAGAAAACAGTTTCAAAATGGAAATGAAGGAGCCTCACCTGTGGCTCTTTGGTAAAGTGCTTTATGAAGGGATGTGTCTGAATCAACCTCTTGGCACTGTGTGAGGCTGTGGATTAGATCCTCAGCTCCCCATGAAACTAAATACAATCCCATGTGTCCATCCAAAAACTAAAATTACAGAAAACAACAATAATTTTGGATTAAGTTTCTTGCCTTTTTCTGGTAAGGCTCCTGACCTCCATTTAGTGAGAAAAGGGATTATTTGGTTAAATGAGGTGTTCCAAGCCCTGCAGTAGCTAGCATTAAGTGGTTGGGTTTTTTCATGACTCCAAGACACATAAAAAATCTACCCCCAGCAGTCAGTAGTCCTATAATTTGAGAACTAGGGCAGTATTAAACAAAGTCTCCTACATAATTTCATCTAAAATTAGTCAAGTTCCCAATGAAGCTACAGAAACAAAATTTCTATCAACATTCTCTGTTGATAGAAATTTTTATTTGCCAAAGTCAGTTGTAGTCATATCCTATGGAGTGATAGTAATATCCTTTCACTAAATTTAGCATCCCAGATCTGGTGTCTATTTCTCAAAGCCAGCTTCGCAGTTCCTTCTCTGCCTCAAGGCCTCCCATTCCCATGGGTGAGCCCACTGTCCCTTGTCTAACCCAGTGTACTCTCACTTGAGTAACTCCTTGTGCTTTGTCTAGTGAGTGTCTCCTTTAATTATCTGTTCACAAAAAGAACCTGGAACTATGAATTTTGTCATTGCATCCATCTGGCAAGAACACCTTTCATGATTAGAAGTTGAAAACAACAAGAAATAGAAGGAAGAAAAACAGTTGGATAATATGGTGTATACCTCTAATCCCAGCTATTCAAAGTCCAATGCAGAAAAAAACATAAATTTTAAACCACCCTGAACCCCTTGACCAGATTCTGTCTCAATATTTTTTAAAGGGATAGGATTTAGTTCTGTGGTTGGGAGAATGCATGCCTAGCATGTGTGAGACCATGAATGTAATTCTTCATACTGAAAAAAAGAGAGAATGCAAACAACAACAAAATAAAGATCACACATAAGAAATGACCTTCTAATATATTAAATAATCAAAAAATAAAATATTTTTTTCCAAAATGGAAAGAAAACAAATTTACATGCTTTCATTTGTTCTTTTTAACATATCAGAAATCCTGGCCAGATCAATCTGAAAGAAATACAGGAAGAGGGCATGCCAAATGGAAAGGTAGAAGTTTAATAACCTCTGTTTATAAGTGAGATAAAGTATTATCTGGAGAATCTCAAGATTCCAAGAAAATAATCACCACAATGAATAAATTCAGCAAAGGTGCCAATACAAAACCCCACACACATAAACTATGTTTCTATTTTCATATAACCAACTTTTAGTTTTGTCAATTTTTTCATTAGTTTCTTTTGTTTCAATTTCGTTGATTTTCAGTCTGATTTTAATTATTTCTTGCCTTCTGCTATATTTGCTGTTGTTTTGTTCTTCTTTTTCTAGGGCTTTGAGATGAAATGTGAGCTCATTTATTTGTTGTTTTTTTCTTTTTTTGAGGAATGACCTCCAGGCAATGAATTTCATTGTGTCCCATAGATTCTGATATGTTGTGTCTGTATTTTCATTTGTCTCTAAGAATTTTTTGATTTCCTCCTTTATGTCTTCTGTAACCCATTGATCATTCAGTAACATATTGCTCATTTTCTACGAGATGTATGATTTTTCCTTCCTTCTTTTATCGTTGATTTCCAGTTTCATTCCATTATGATCAAATAGAATGCATGGTATTATCTCCACCCCTTTATATTTACTGAGGGTTGCCCTATGGCATAAATATGGTCTATTTTTGAGAAGAATCCATGTGCTACTGAGAAAAAAGTATATCCACTTGATGATGGTTGATATATTCTATATATGTCAGTTAAGTCTAGGTTATTGATTGTGATATTGATTTCTATTGTTTTTTTTATTCAACTTTTGTTTGGAGGATCTGTCCAATGGTGAGAGAGGAGTGTTGAAGTCACCCATAATTATTTTGTTGTGGTTTATTTTTTTCTTGAACTTGAGGAGACTTTGTTTTATGAATGTTGTAGCACCATTATTTGTTGCATAAATATTGATAATTGTTATGTCTTGTTGGTGAATGGTTCCTTTTAACAGCATATAATGTCCTTTCTTATCCCTTTTGATGAACTTAATCTTGAAGTTTATTTTATTCGATATGAGGATGGCCACCCCTGCTTGCTTACGAGGACTGTGTGCGTGGTATGTTTTTTCCCAACCTTTCACCTTCAGCCTATGTATGTCTTTTCCAATCAAATGTGCCTCCTGGAGGCAGAATATTGTTGGATTTTTTTTTTTAATCCATGTTACCAGCCTATGTCGCTTCATTGGTGAGTTTAAGCCATTTATGTTTAGAGTTACTATTGATATATGATTTGTATTTCCAGCCAAGTTTGATTATTTATCTTTTTTTTTTTTTTAAATTTGGTTTCTTTCTCCATGATTAACTTTCCCCCTGCTCTCTGGCTTACTGAGGTACTTCCCACTGTTGGTTTTGGTTATTGTTTTTCATTTCTTCCTCATGTAGTGTTTTGTTCAAGATGCTTTGCAATGCTGGTTTTCAGGTGCAAATTCTTTTAACTTTTGTTTATCATGAAAGATTTTTATTTTGTTGTCATACCTGAAGCTTAATTCTGCTAGGTACAATATTCTTGGTTGGCATCCATTGTCTTTCAAAGTGGCAGGATATAAAATAAACATGCATAAATCAAAGGTATTCATGTATATCAGTGACAAAACTGATGAAATGGAAATGAGGAAAAACACTCCATTCACAATATCCTCAAAAATAAAATAAAATACTTGGGAATCAACCTAACAAAAGAGGTGAATGATTTATACAATGAAAACTTCAGAACCCTACAGAGAGAAATAGAAGAAGATGGAAAAATATACCCTGTTCATGGATAGGCAGAACTAACATCATCAAAATGGTGATATTACCAAAAGTTCTCTATAGGTTTAATGCAATGTCAATCAAAATCCCAATGACATTTCTTGTAGAAATAGATAAAGTAATCATGAAATTCATCTGGAAAAATAAAAGACCCAGAATAGCAAAAGCAACTCTAAGCAGGAAGTGTGAATGAGGTGGTATAGTGATACCAGATTTCAAATTATACTACAGAGCAATAGTAACAAAAACAGCATGGTACTGGTACCAAAACAGGTGGGTGGACCAATGGTACAGAATAGAGGACACAGAGATTAATCCACAAAGTTACAACTATCTTATATTTGATAAAGGGCTAAAAGCATGCAATGGAGGAAGGATAGCATCTTCAACAAATGGTGCTGGGAAAACTGGAAATCCATATGTAACAAAATGAAACTGAATCCCTTTTTCTCCCCATGCACAAAAGTTAACACAAATTGGATCAAGGAGCTTGATATCAAATCAGAGACTCTGCATCTGATAGAAGAAAAAGTTTGCTACGATCTACATGCTGTGGGGTTGGGCTCCAAATTCCTCATTAGGACACCCATAGCACAAGAGTTAATAACAAGAATCAACATATGGGACTTACTTAAACTAAAAAGATTTTTCTCAGCAAGAGAAACAATAAGAGAGGTAAATAGGGAGCCTACATTCTGGTAACAAATTTTTACTCCTCACACTTCAGATAGAGCCCTAATATACAGAGTATACAAAGAACTCAAAAATTTAAACAATAAGATAACAAATAATCCAATCAACAAATGGGCCATAGACCTGAACAGACACTTCTCAGAGGAGGACATACAATTAATCAACAAGTACATGAAAAAATGCTCACTATCTGTAGCAGTCAGAGAAATGCAAATCAAAACCACCCTAAGATACCATGTCACTCCAGTAAGTTTGGCACCCATTATAAAGTCAAACAACAACAAGTGCTGGTGAGGATTTGGGGTAAAGGGTACACTTGTACATTGCTGGTGGGACTGCAAATTGGTGTGGCCAATTTGAAAAGCAGTATGGAGATTCCTGGGAAAACTGGGAATGGAATCACCATTTGACCCAGCTATTTCCCTTCTTGGACTATTCCCTAAAGACCTTAAAAGAGCGTGCTATAGCGACACAGCTACAACAATGTTCATAGAAGCACATTTCACATTAGCTAGACTGTGGAACCCACCTAGATGCCCTTCAATAGATGAATGGATAAAAAAATGTGGCATTTATACACAATGGTGTATTACTCTGCAATAAAAAATAACAAAATCATGGAATTTGCACCAAAATAAATGGCACTAGAGCAAATTATGCTAAGTGAAGCTAGCCAATCCCTAAAAAATAAATGCCAAATGTCTTCTTTGATATAAAGAGAGCAACTAAGAACAGAATAGAGAGGAAGAGCATGAGAAGATCACCACTTAAGAGGGATGAGAGGGGGGAAGAAAAGAGAGAGAGAAGGAAAATTGCATGGTAAAGGAAGGAGACCCTCATTGTTACACAAAATTACATATAAGAGGAAGTGAGGGGAAAGGGGGAAAAAACAAGAGAGAGAAATCAATTACAGTAGATGGGGTAGGGAGAGAAGATGGGAAGGGAGGGGTATGGGAGGGGAGGGAAGGGGAGGGGAGGGGGATAGTAGAGGTTAGGAAAGGCAGCAGAATACAACATACACTAGTATGGCAGTAGGTATAAAAGTGGATGTGTAACCGATGTGAATCTGCATTATGTATATAGGGTAAAAATGAAAGTTCATAATCCACTTGAATCAAATGTATGAAATATGATATGTCAAGAACTTTGTAATGTTTTGAACAATTAATAAAAAAAAATTAATGAAGCTTCCTTTAAAAAAATAAAAAAAACTGTTTTTCTATGCACTAATAATAAAAAATATGGAAAGAAAATCAAGAAAACAATTTCATCTGACAAGTAAAATAAAATGTAATACTAGACCCAATGTAATACTACGCAAACAAGTAGATCAAACGTGAAGACTTTAAAACAAGCAATGAAACTTAGAATGACACCAAAAAGTGAAAGATATCAAATGATCATGGGCAGGAACACTTAAACTTGTTAACATATAAACACTACCCAAAGAAATCTACAGTTTCTGTTCAATCCCTAAAAAATTCCTAACTTCTTTTTTTCATGAATACCATTTTTATTTTATATTTTTATTTACTCATATTAGTTTTACATGAAAGTAGAGAATATTTTCATTTACTCATAAAAACATGGAATACATCTTATTCTAATTAAGATACCAGTCTTGTTGAACATGATACAGAGATTATTCATTGCAAAAATTTAAAATTCCATCCTAAAATGATAGGGAATGTGAAAGCAACCAACTTCAGAAACATTTTGAACAAGAACAAAATTGGTGGTCTAACCTGTCATAATTTCAAAACTCCCTGCTATAAAGCTACCAGTCATATAAAAACAAAAGATAGAAATGTTGATTAATAAAACAGCGTAAGGAATCCAGAAATTAAAAAAAAAAAAAAAAAACCACATAAGTTCTCAAGTGATTTATGTCAACAACATTCCATGGAAATGGACAGTCTTTCAACAAATACTGTTGAGAAAACTTAATAGACAACAACACATCAAACAAGGAAGTTGGGCTTTTATCTGACACCATGGACAAAAAGTAACTCAACATGAATAGAGGACATAAATGTAAGACCTAAAACTATAAAACACAAGAGAAAAAGCCTGTGACAAGGGATTTTGACAGTCACTTTTTGAACAGAACATCAAAAGCACAGGCACCCAAAGGAAGAAATAAACTAGACTACATCAATCCAGAAATTGTTATTCATTAAGGGGCACAGTTGTTAGTGAAAAGATGACTCAATTAATGTAAGAAAAAATTTTAAAATTATATTTCTGATTAGAAGTTAAGATATATGATATAAAGAGCCCTTATATTTCAACAATAAGAAAACAGCAACCCAATATTAAAATGGGCAAAGGACTTCCACAGATGTTTCTCCAAAGAAGACATTCAAATGGCTGAGAAGCACATAGAAAGATGTTCAATATCAATAATCAGTGGACAAATCAAAATCAAAATCAAAATGAGATCCAGCTTCACAAATATGATGAAACTGAAAGAAACAGAAAACAGAAAAATCCCTGATCGGCTCCCATCCACCAGCCCAGAATACAAGAGGCATATCCACCCACCACCAAAACTAAAACAGAAAACACCAGTGCTGCTGAGAATATGATGGAGCTGGAACCTAGTGGGTTAGAATGCAAAGTATTGCAGGCTCCATGGGAAACTGATTGGTGGTTCCCCAAATTATCAAAAGGATCATTCAAATGACCCTTCAATTCTACTTCTTTTGAAGAGATATTTATATGCTTATAATTACTACAGGATTATTTATTATACTCAAGGGTCCATTGAGGAAGAATATTTTTATTTTTTAGGTATGCATTATAGTTATAAATAAGCACAGAATATAGCTTGTTCTAAGTCAGTCCCCAGAACTTGCCTTTCCCTCCCCTCCTCCCTGACCCTGTTTCCTTTCTTCTTCTATACTGGTCTTCCATCCATGTATTTATAGTTTTCTTAACTCGTGCTTTACAGATATACACAAAGATAAAATTCACTGTGGTCTCTTCATATTTGTATATAGGATAGTTTGGTCAATTTCATTGAACAATTTTGCCCTTTTCCTATCTGAAGGAGGAATGTTTTTACATGTAGCACATGATGGAATACTATTTGGTCTAAAAAACAAAGGAAATCTTGACCGATAGTGGAGCAGGGATGGACCTTGAGAACACCTACTGTATAATCCTACTTATATGAAGTACAGTACACAGAGTAATTAAAATAATACAAAAAGGAGAAAGGTGGCTTCTTAGGGCATGAGGGAAATTGATGATCACTGTCTAACAAATGAAGTTCAATTTTGCATGATGAGAAAAGTTCTGTGGGTGCATGCTGGTTTCAGAAGAATGGAAAAATAAATATAGTGAACACCACTGACGTGCCTTCCCAAATAGTTTACATGGCGAAACTTTGCTGTATGTATTTGAAAATGCATATAAAATTAAACTCCTCCTACTTATTTCCACACAAATAAAAACCAAGTAAATTCTCCACTAATAGAAACTTATCAGAAGTAAGTTCTCCATGAGTAGAAATGTGAAAGGATCATTCAGGTTGAAAGGATGGATCACTCACTTGGTCATATCAAGAAATAAAGAATACAAAGAGGGTAGCTCCTCACGAAAATTTAAAGCAAGTATCATTGTACAATCAGTTCTTAACTCCTCTCCTAATCTGACAGAGGTGCAGTGGTGTAATTATTATAGAGCTTGTGATGTTGCCAGAGCATGCACACCATGAGGCCAGTCATGTGCACATATGGGCCAAGGAGAGCAACAGGCTGGGAGGGTCCTGGGGAGACTTGTGCTTAGGGTCTCTGTCTTTGTCTTGGCAGAGGTGAAAATGCAGGGGAGGAGGCAAAAAGTGGACAAACAAACAAGTCTCTCAACAATTGTCCTTGGATCTGTGAAACTCCTGGCAGTTTCCTTCCAGACTCTGTCCCTTTGAACCACAATGGCCATACCTCACATCTTGGAGGAAAAGCTCCCCCACCACTCCTGAGGGGCCATCCCTGATCAGCTCCATCCACCAGCCCAGGATCCAAGAGGCACATCCACCCACCACCACAACTGATGTAGACAGATGTCAGATAAGAATGAGAAAGCAGAAACCACTAATGGAGCTCCAGATCAACAGGAACAAGGGTCAGTGCACATGGAAAAGCCTTGCCATCACCAATGTGTTCATGCCACCCCTTACAGCCACACATAAACACACATGCCACCCAGCCACAGACACCTGTGAACACCCATTCAGAGGCACGTACACGTGATGATGAATACTCATTACAACCCCTTCCACCACAGATATCATTAAAATCCCTCACATTTGGAAACAGGTGCATGACCCACAACTCACTGCCATCCCACCATTAACACATATGCATAAATCACCCTTATCCCTGCCTTATACATACACCACCACTTCCTTTCTAAGAAAATATACTCTATGCATACCCCCAAGTACATATGCCTGTTAGCACCCAGGTACTGACAGACATGCAACTGTAATGTATGCTTTTCCAAATGCAGGCTTATATACTCCTATATACTCTAAACTTCCTGAAGACATGCACATATTACCAAACACAGAGTATGCACACACACAGAAATACAACATACAACCCCCTACACATAAAAAACCCTACTTGTTTCCAGAAGTCACATAAACAAAATCCTAAGTACTCTAGAAAGTCTCATAGATTTGATCCCCCAAGATTGGGTGCAACCAGATATAACCTGATTACCAAAATACAACATCCTTAACAACTAAAGGACACAGGTACAACCACTAACACACACACACACACACACACACACACACACACACACACACACACATATACATGACTCCATATTCCCAGAATCACTTGATGTGCAAATACCAATTCCCAAATACACATAAAGTTTCCCAACCCTCTCCAAATGTACTCACAATGATGTCAACTACAATCTCTACTCACTGTCATTTTCCAAATACACACATAATTTAAGTGTGGCTTTAATACACATATTTTACCCCTGCACTCTCTAATCTCACACCCTTCCCAAACCAAAAAATAAAATGAAATAAAAAATTCAATATTTTGTATATCAAAAAGTATTCACCAAAATACTCCATTCAAACACACTTTTTAATAATTATTCATAAGACCCACCACATCATAAATAACCCTTATACACTATAAGTACTCAAGCCTCCTAACTTTTATTCCCATATAAATATACTAATCTACACTCATCTACAGTTTGAGAATGAATACTCAGCCATCACATTTCCTAAATCCATTCACAGTCCTAGATTACACAAGTCTGAGAACACATGTGTCTGTCTGAATCTAAAATATCCAGTACTCCCACAGACCCATAGTACATGCAGGCACTCTCTCACTATTAATGGGTACAGAACTCACTATTAATGCACAGAACTGCTCATACTTCTTGATACACTCAGTCAACAGCACACAACACTGTGGAACTCTGAAAATACTCAATTGCGTAAACTTCCTATCTTCCAGATGCCTGAATGTAAACCCAGAGTTTCTCATGCCCAAATTAAAACAAATACTCAGCAAAATTCAAACAATTCCAATCAATAATCTTTCTTACAAAGTCTCATACATATTCCAGTCACCTCCAAGGAACACCTAAAATAGATATGAAGTAGGACTGAAGAGGCTGGATACCAGAGGAATTTTCAGAAAGCAGATTTATTGGCTGTAGCCCACCAGTCCAGAGTGTGGTGTATGCCTGAAACATTATCTGGACAGATAATTTCAAAATATTTTGAATTTTATAACTCATGGGGGGAATGGGTCTTGAAGATTCACTTGACAAGTGCTTTTCATTCCATTCTCTAGGCCAGACACAAGTTTCACAAGATTTTACCAAAATATAAAAAAACCTGGCATTTACAAGAAAGAGGAAGCTACAACCACAGAACCACAGTAACCTCTGCATACATGCTGCTGATCTGACAATAGAAGAAGCTTAATTATGACAAGGATCTTTTTGTTGGGAGCATCTGGTGTGCTTCAGATACACATATCATCAGACCCCAGAAAAACACACACCAATCAGTATAACCCAAAATGCAATCACACAAACTCTCCTTCAGTAACTAAATAGACAAAACAAGTTACTTATTAACATGTGACAACAATTTGTATTTTCAAATGAAAACATACAATCACCTGTATGTTGCAAACATGCATGTACAAAAATGCCTCAGAATATGAAGTTCAACAAAAAAATCTCAGACATACAGACACTGCTAACTCCTCCTACTCACAAAGGATACCCCCTCCATTCCCAAGAATAAAAGTATCACCTCAAAGCCCTAAACAAAAAATACACAGCAGTCCACTTGAGACATTATCAACAGAATCTGTATACATCCATGTGCCATATATACATTACTTGAAACACCCCAACATGATTACATTCTCTCCAAATCTCTGTACACCAA
This sequence comes from Callospermophilus lateralis, assembly GCF_048772815.1. Lineage (NCBI taxonomy): Eukaryota > Metazoa > Chordata > Mammalia > Rodentia > Sciuridae > Callospermophilus > Callospermophilus lateralis. Next base: position 6,496,663 of record NW_027514454.1, read on the forward strand.
AGATTATGTCCCTAAATTCTCACCTAGACACCATGAACATACATATACATTTTAAAATCTGAGAATCCAGAGATCCAACACATAATGGAAGACAACATCCTAACTCTTCGCAAATGCATTCACAATAGTCATGTTCACAATTGTCCACAATGCCAACAACACCTACAGAAGCACCACTGGAATTCTAAACACATGTCCTGCCAGATAGGTACTCAGCCAACACTGACCAAAGAAATCACTCAGAAAATGTTTACACACGACAATGAAACAGTCCCACACAAGATAATTTATGGTGTCTTGTTACATATCCTTTCTATACCTATACATATGAAACAAATAAGAGCACAAATCCCTGATGCTAGAGGAAAAAGTTATTGTGTTCTCTCTCTCTCTCTCTCTCTCTCTCTCTCTCTCTCTCTCTCTCTCTCTCTCTCTCCTCTCTCTCTCTCTCTCTCTCTCTCTCTCTCTCTCTCTCCCTCTCTCTCTCTCTCTCTCTCTCTCTCTCTCTTTCTCACACACACACACACACACACACACACACACACACACATACATATACAGAACATCACATACATAATCTGAACACTGACACAACCAGTTCAAGGATATTATCTTGTGGGCTCTGCACACAGAGATATAGGGGTGAAGATTAAAATTTCAGCCACATAATTTGTTGTTGAAAATGTAAGAAAATATAAAAGTGCAAAGGAGAGAGCACATTCCCTCCTATAAAACTGAAAGGTACTTGCCAGCCACTCAATAACTGCTCAATATAGAGAAAAACTCTTCAAATAATAAGAGAGTCCTCTCAGATAATGCTTCTGGAGATGAAGGTACTCTGGGACACTTAAGGGATTCCTAAAGGAGAGAATCACCCCAAATAGATTCTTTTGAGTATCCACCATCATCCCAGATAGATATCTTCTAGCTGGAAAGCCAAATCATTGTGCAATGTGTATTCCCATGCCAGGGCTTGGCTTGTTCACCTGAGCTCCCCCCTAAGTCACATCAGCTCCAATTTCTGAATGGAGTCTGCAGTGTTTTCACACAAGAGGCCTTTGGCATTCTTACATGCCCAAATTCTAACCTGAAGATATTACTGGCATATTTGTTGCTCAAAAATTTAGTGAGTAAATTGTCAGCTTTTCTGTGCTACATTCAGACAGAAGAAGTGAATTTGGTTAGAGGAAGGTCTGGGGTCTCTTGTGTTTTGGATGGCAGCTGTTCTAATCACTTTCCAAACCTGTGAGAATATACCTCAGATCACTAAATTCAAAGGAGGCAAGATTTATTTTTGCTCATGATTTCAGAGATTACAGTCCATGGTTACTTGGCCCACTTATCTCTGGACCTGTACCAAAGCAGAACATCTGGACGAGAGTGTATGGCAGAGAAAAACTGATCACCTCATGGCTGCTAGGAAGCAGAGAGAGACAAAGACAGAAGTGCATTATGGTCCTCATCAGGGGCACATCCCCAATGAACTGATTTTCATCAACTGGGCCCCACTTTCCACAAGCTTCCCAATACTGCCTTCAATTGGGAACCATATGTTTAACAGGTGAGCCTTTGAGGAATACCAAATGTTAATGCCAGAACATCTATCCTTTGTCCCCAAAAGCTCATGTGTGTCTCACAGCAATAAATAATTAAAAAAAGATAAACAAATAAATAATTAAGCATTTGGACTCCAAGAGCCCACAAATATTAACAGTGCATTCTCAATAGTTCTTTTCCAAAGTCTCTTATGAAAATCAAGGTAACACAATGATGCTGAATCCTGAATTGAAAGGTTTTTCTCTGCCATTCTCTTCTTTTTAATTCATAAGTATAGCTTTCTTTTCTCCCCACATCCTCAACCCTATCTTAATGACTAACCATAGAGTCAGTTGAAAGCACTAAAGTCAGTTAAGAGGGCACTTGCACTGGGCACTCCACCTTACTATGTCACAGGAAATGTCCAAAGTAAAAGGTATTGGCAGAAGTGTACCAAAGACACTGACTAGGAGGGAAACCACACACACACACACCTTCAGAACTGCAAGCATATAAACAATCACATTATCTTAGATTCACAGGTCTGGAATGGGTTAGGGTCCACTGGACCCAGATATCACCCACACAATCCCAGCTTCTCTAAATGACAATTTTTAAGAGAGAGTAAGAGAGAGAGAGAGAGAGAGAGAGAGAGAGAGAGAGAGAGAGAGAGAGAGAGAGAGAGAATTTTTAAATATTTATTTATTAGTTTTTGACAGATACAACATCTTATTTGTATGTGGTGCTGAGGATCGATCCCAGTGCTGCACACATGCCAGATGAGTGTGCTACCACTTGAGCCACATCCCCAACTCCTAAATGACATTTTTTATGTATGTATGTATGTATGTATATATATATATATGTGTGTGTGTGTTTAGTTGTCTATGAATCTTTACTGATTACTATAGGGTTCTAAGAATTGACCCCTCTGCCTCACACATGCCAGGCAAGCTCTCTACCACTTAGCCATGAACGCAGATCCCTCTAAAGGACAGTCTGTCAATACTAGTAAACTGTGCTTGTGTCCACCTGCCCAAGACTGAGAGAACAATTCCACATAACAGACTGTATACACTTTCACTCAGCAGCACTAAGCCAGATGAAACCAGGAGCTAGCCATTCATCTATGAAATGCTGAATTGTTGCCAATGAAGCCTTTTCCTCTCCCACCTCTCTGCCTCTTCAGTTACTGACTGTCATGGGTGGAAGCAAAGCAGCAGAATCTAAAATTTTGTAGCTGCACCAGCTGCAATCCTCATTAATAATCAAAAAGAAAGTTAACATGTTTCCAAGATACAACTATACAGGGGAAACACAACTAGCCCCAAAGGGAAGAAGAGCACAGTAGTAAGGAGGAAACTGAAAAACCACACCAGGGCACATGTTCAGTGTAGTGCTCCATGAAGTGTAGTGTTCCAGGTGTGAAACTAGGGCACCTGATGGTGTGATATGGGTCTCCTAAAGCTTGAGCATCCTTACCCCTCCAGCCTGGTCTGATGTGGGACCACTCCCTTGAGCTGCTGTGCTCACAAACTTTCACTTCCCTGAGCAGGTGTTCATAGGCTGCCACTGCTAACCTACTGAGCTTTCCACCACAACACTGGATCCACTCTCATAGTTTAATAAATCACTGTTTCTGGGACTACTGGGTTGCACTCTGAATGTGATATGCACATCCTGGTTACCAGCCTTTCCTCTGAAGAATCAGTGCAAACCTTCACAACTCCACGACTCTTCATTCTGTAAGGCTGATAACCAGCATCACACGGACAATACCAAGGATGAGGACAGTAGCCAGACCTGCCTAGACCATGGCCTCTGTGAGCCCATATGATGTTAGTTACACAGCAAAATGAATCTGGACATAAGGATTCTGAGAATGCCCTGTTCAAGCTGGGCACCCTGACACTCTCTTCACAAGTCATTGAGCCTGCTAAGTGTGGTGTTCTTCTCATTCCTGAGATGCCTAATGGTGGCTTCTGTGTAATGGAACTAATATCTTTACCAACCATTCCATCCTGAGCCCCATCATTACAAAGGTTTCTTTTCTGGAAAACCTGCAAGTACTTTAAATCTTTCTACCCTGGCTTTTGCTCCTGAGTAAGTCAGGCTGAAAGCAGCTAGAAATACACAGGCCATATCTCAAATGCTGTACAGCCTTGAAATATTCCCTGCTGAATTAATTAGTCTTTGTTTTAGTTGCCTTTTACATCATTGTGACCAAAAAAATCTAACAACCACAATGAGAGCAGGACAAGTTTATGTAGCTCATAATTTCAGGTCTCACTCCACTGACCACCAAATCCAAAGCTCTGGGGTGAAAATGAGTCAGAACATAATGGTGGAAGTGTAGGGTGTGGGAAAAGCAGCTCAGGATATGGCAATGTGGAAGTAGAGAGAGAAGTATGCTCACCAGGGACAAACTATGAACCCCAAAGGCATGCCCCCTCTGATTGACTACTTCTAGGTCTACCCTACTTGCCTACAGTTAACATGAAGTTAATCCATACCAGTGGATTAATTCACTCATTAGAAATAAGCTCTCAGAACCCAATCATTTCCCCTATAAACTTTCATGCATTGCCTTATACCTGAGCTTTCCAGAGACAACTTATATCTAAAGTATAACCTTCCCTTACCTTTAAATAAGCCTCCCATGAATTCTAAGTACATGGAGAATGTAGGCCATCTTTTGCCAGAAGTAACATGAGTGGCTTCTAATTCAATTCCCATTAAGTAACTTACTTCAACCTCAAAATATCATGGACACAGCCTCTATTGTCTGCATTTTTCCACATATTCTGGTCTGACCTCACGTAAGTGTCACCCGCAAAGCTCTCTTCCAACACTCTAGGCTTTTTCTAGCCTGTTCTTCCAAGCTTTGTCAACATCTTCTTAAAACCAGTTCCAAAGCCTTCTGAGTCACATGACCAGGCAGGGTCACATTTTTTTCTGTGTTAATCAGTCATCTGTCACAGTACTAAAATATCTGGGATCAACACCATGAATGGAGGAATGATTAATTTAGACTCATTGCTTGGAGGTTACAATCCATGATTGTTTGGCCCTGTTGCCTTTGGACCTGAGGCTGGGCAGTATAATATGCTGCAGGAAAACTGCTCACATCAATATGGCCAGAAAGCAGAGATAAAAAGAAAAGGCAGAGAGAAAGTGAAAGGCTCAGGCCCCAATATTCCATTCCAGAGAACAACCCATTGACATGATTAACTTCCACTACATCCCACCTCCTACAAGCTCCCCTTACCTCCCAATAGCAGCATCCAATGAAGAACAAACTTTTAACTCATGAGCCTTTCCCAGAAGGTGATTATCCAACTATTAGAATAGACTGAGAATCCCTCAGTTATTCTTCTCTCTCTCTCTCTCTCTCTCTCTCTCACACACACACACACACACACACACACACACACACACACTCACACACATGTACCATCATGCTCAGGAACCATTCCTGGGTCACAGCCAGAAGGAGAATCTGCCTAAGGAGCCAGGCACAAAAAACATCATGTTAGTCATGTTAGTCCCAGGAAGAAAGGAAATGTTGTGGTGTCTCCTGGTGGCCACATTGAGCATGCAGCTGATAGGTCAGTCACTCAATGGTAAAAGAGAAAATAAAGAAGGTGGCACCACACTATGAGACAAACATGAAGATGGGATTTGCTTCCCACAGGAAGAGAATCCTTACCCTTCAGTACAGAAAAAAAGAATGTTACTTCAACACATGATCCAATGGAACATAGCTACCAAAACAGAAACTCAAATCTTCTCTGAGATTTGGGGTCCCTGGAGGTCCTGACTAGCCCTGAAGCCTCAGGCTTCCACAGGGAAGAATTAGCTGATCTCCTCCAGCAAGCATCACCCAGGGCACAGGTGGTACCGGGGCAGTGGTTCAGCAGGCTTTCAGCTCATTTTCAGTTGTCTATGAATCTGTATTGATTTATATGCAGTTCTGAGAATTGAACATTCCCAATGAAGAAACTAACAGAATCCACAAACCAACTTGCAATCCCTAGTGTTAGGAGCAATGCTGTGGATCAGAATGACCAGGATCAAAACTTTCCCCAAAGAGTCCCTGATACCCCACTCATAATACATGTACAATCTCCTAGATATGAACATATGGTTGTCTGAATACATTTAATTCACATGGATGTCCAGTATTAATAACTGTGCACACACATCCAACACAAACACACACACACAAACACACACACACACACACACACACATACACACACGAGGTTTGTTAGTAAACATTTAATAAGATATATAGGGATAGGTAAGAAAGCCTTGACTTTTACTGTATGCGGTATATCTTTCTCAAGACTAATTTCAACCTAATCACTTGATGCCCCTGAATACCAAACTTAAAGGGATGGATGGCATCAGCTACCATAGCTGGTTCCTGGCAGCTCCAGCTCACAAAGAATATGTGCACAAAATTCACCTGCCTCCAGGGCACTAACCTCCAGGGCACTAACCTGAATTCCAACCACAAATACACAAACAAAACCACATTGACATCTCCATACAAAAATGCACTGCATGGCTTCTAAACAGATGAACATCTGATATCTCCACCCTAAACATACAGAAACACCACCTGTTACTACATGAATGTTTGGAGAAATATACCCTATTCATCCTAAATATTCATGTGTGTTCCTACAATTGAGCATACACATACAACATGGGCTGGGCACATACCTCTACAAAAAGCACACTGCTCACATTACCCAATGAATACCCGAAAGGCACAGACTCTGGCTTATACAACCAGTCATTGCTTGCACTACACAACTCAGACCCACATGAAATCCCACAGTTCTAAATTACATACATTTCACGACACCCAAAGAAAATATATTGTAAGTACACTATGAACCTCTAACATCTGCCAGAGTACACATCTCAGGAACCCCTATGAATTCAAGACATGCTCAGCCACCAACTTAGACTTCTCAAATGCATGAGACTAAAACAATTATATACCAGAACCACACCCATGTACAAATACCACCAGAATCTTCAAGAATTTCATGCCACAATAAAAACAAACACAACTCCTGAGCATCTTGTATACACACAGATTCTAAATACACACATCCACAAATTCATAAACATACACCTAATCACTTGGGTGCCTACACACAAAACATAAAAATGTTAATTTTGTATGCATGAGACAGAGTTCAATACCAGCACACAAGAAAAATTATGCACACATTAATTTCTATATATGGATCAATATATACATAATTTCCACACAGGCAATACAGACACATAAATAAATCCAAAATGTGAACGTAGAGATTCCCCCAAACACTACACAGTATTATATGTATTCAGAAAGCACCCTGCCAATCTCATCACCCAAACATTCCTATCCACAGAAATGTCACAGAATTCACCAAAGAAATACACTTTCCTAGCAACCTCATTCCCAATGAGGAAACTAACAGAATTCACATACCAATTTGCACACACAAGATCTAGACCCATCAGATCTTATAAAATACAAATATTCTCACTTACAAATTCCAGATAATCCTGGGCAAGTAGAATACACTTTACCTCTACTCTAATTCTAAGAAATAACTGCATCATGTATCCCTAAACACAATTCCCACACTCTCCTGTGGAAATACACAATGTGCAAATACACCTCTTCATCACATACATATATCCTAAATTTTCAATTACAAATAACTTTCTACATAAGCATACATAAACTTCCATGTCCCTTAAATACACATACTAATGGACACCTAATTTTTTTCTCCTCAAAACTATTGTTACTAACTGCAATACAAATATACACACATGCATTCACACACACACACACACACACACACACACACACACACACACATACACACACCTGAGGTGTGGTAGTCAATAAAAATTCAATACACAATTAACTCTTCATAGGCACCTCATCGCTACATGGTTACTCACTACAAACAAATATGCAAATATACCCAAGTATACACAAAATATTTTACCATCTTCAAATACAAACTCACACGCTCCCAAATATGAAGAAATAATTCCTTGTCTTCCAAAATACAGAAACCTGCCATCTCCACACCACACAGTGAATATATTCATCCAACTACTCCACAAATTAGTAACTGACCAGCCTTCACACACTCAAGTACATATACATGAATAATGAAAATAAAATTTAGTCAAAATTCCACATGCCAAAACACCATGTATGGAATATACATATACCCCTCCTCCATTTCCCAATTTTAACAATCACAATGCAAACCCAGAGATATATACCCAAACACATTCATTAACATAGTCCATATACAAACACACATATTATACACAAATTTCCCAGGGTGCATTAGTTCCTGGATCAAAACAAATATACAAGAAGACCACAGGGAAAATATTACAAAAAACAAATTACAAACACCTAAGCCCAACTCCCTGAGTTTATGCCCCTTACTTCTCATGCCCTCTAAATATAGCAAACCCTGATCAGTCTCATAAATTGTCACACTTTCCCTTGATCTCAAGTATCCACCCACATACCACTCACACTTGTGAACACACACCACATTCTCCTCAGTCCATAGAAAACACAGCAAGCTCCAAATTCGAAATGAAATATCAACACATTAGGGACACCACCACCCCACCAAAGGAACAGTGAAAACATCTGGAGACCTCTGGATTCTTACCATCCCTCCAGGAGCAGCACAGCATCTCATTTTCTCATCCAAATTACCACCCCATGATTTTCATGCCCATCAAAATGAAAGGAAATTTTTCTGGCGTCCAGAAATACATACAAGGACTGACTCCCTAATGCTCATTAACACACATGACAGCATATAATCAATTTCACTGTGCAAGATTTAATAATAAAATATGAATATCTTTATTGTAAAACAACTTGTGGTCAAATGTTTCTCCTGTACTCATTTAGCTGCTTTGTTCAGACTCTTCCACCAACAGCCAATCTAGGGGGGGACGTCAATCGTGATGTGACCACATCAGACTCAGCAAAAACGCTCAGTATTCCGTTTGGCAAAGTCACTAACGTTATGAAAAATGAGCGTCCTTTTGACAACCTGGATGCCAGCGGACAGTGTCTCTAACATGGCTTTCACCAGGGAACAAGATGACTATCACCACTTCATCTTATGGTGATGCTGATTGCTGACTGGGACACACTTCTCAAGCACTGCAGAGGTTCCCTGGAGCACGGGCGCCACTCAGGATGCAAGGGACATGGATGACATCTTGACCTTGGCACCGCACTGGCCAACATGCCCCTCATTCCAGGCGGGCAGGCTGCTGCACAGCACAGGCCTGGTCGGGTCGGCCCACAGCCTTTGGAGGTGAGGAAAGGTCTGCACCCCAGGCTGCCCAGTAAGGCGCAGGGTCCCCAGTCACCACCGTCGCAGACACACACTCAGAAGGAGACCACCGCCCCATAGACGAAAGACTGGGCAGGGACAACTCAGGAAGGGAGAGGGTCGCGGGCCCAGTACCTCGGGGACTTATGGGGCTGGCTCTGGATGCCACCATGGGAACCATGGCTGACCATGAATGCCCGCTGTCCCTGCTAGCGCCTGCGTCTTGCCTCGCTGGAACAGCATCCTAAGCTGGAGTAGTTGGATGGCAGCCTGCAAGCGTGGCTTCTAGCGAAGCGCGTGCGCATGAGTGAGAGCTGCAGGAGGGAAACCGGGAGCGCTGTGCAGGAAGCCAGGAAGGGGTTCGGTTCGGGTCACCTGTGAGATCTCCTCCAAAAGGCAGTTCCACGTCCCAGAGCCCTTTTTCAGAGGGAGCGTCTGAAATGACAAAGTGATTTTGACTACTACAAACCGGCCATGCCTGCAGTAGAGACCACCCTGCTGCAGTACTTGGAAGCATAGGTCCTCATTTGGGCTCAGTGTTTTTATGCCCTTCACACCACTTTTTGATTCGTGTTCACTCCTCCAAACAGCAGTGTGTGCTTTCCTCCTAGTCCATCTGTAGGTTCCATTAAAGAACAGTTCTGGCAAAGAACTATCTCGGTAACACTACAGGAGGAAGACCAGGTTCTTAGCCATTCCCAAAATGTTCCTGATTAGGTAGACATCCAATTTCAGAATTTTCATTTTTTTTTTTTTTTTTTTTTACCCTTCAGCAATCAATGTTAGTTCAGGACTTTATAAGAGCAATGGTCAGATAGTAGAACAAAAAGACATTCCAGTGTGCCAGTTTACACAAATTGAATTTGGCTAGTGTTATTATATGTGCTCTTTTGGTCTAGCAGTTTGAAACAGTGCAAAACTGCATGGGGTAAGGGATGAGGCTCACTATGCAAGACCCCTGAGTTAGACCTGCGTCTAGGAAATAAATCTTGCTTTGAAAATCTCTATGGTTTCATTGGTCAATTTCTTTAGTCATGGTGGTAAGAAAAGCTGACTAAAACAACTTCTAACTTCATCTCACCTGAACATCTGCTTTTTTTTTTTTTGATGAGTTTGAGCCCAGTACTTTACATATGCTGCACACAATCTCTCAGGGAACTGTGACCCTAGCTCAAACATCTAATTTTACATTATAGTGTACTATCCATTTACTTTCAATATTATTTTAATATGAATAGGCTTAGATCATTCTATTGCTCTTAACAATAGAAATAATTACATGCATATGGATTCATCTATGTGTATGATTCATTCTATTACTCCTTGACTTTCATTATTGTATTATACTTTCATAATATAAATCAGTGTCACTTAATGATACTACTAGTTCATTTGCTTCTATGAAGCAGAGGTTTTGAAAGTATTTCATATATACTTTTCTTCCAAAGTAATTTTTTCTTTAGTCTTGGCTTTTTTAAAAAAAGAGAAGCATGCTGAAATTAAAAAAAAAAAATTCTTTGTTTTAGTTATACAAAAATCCTTGGGCTGGGGATGTGGCTCAAGCAGTAACACGCTTGCCTGGCATGCATGGGGCACAGAGTTTGAACCTTAGCACCACATAAAAATTAAAATTTTTATTCCATCAAAAACTGAAAAATAAATATTAAAAAATTCACTCTCTCTATTTAAAATATTCTTTATTTTATTTGTTGATTTTTATTTGGTGCTGATGATTGAACCCAGTGCCACACATGTGCTAGATGAGAACTCTATTACTTAATGACAACCACACATGCTAAAGTTTTGATTAAAAAATTACATATTACATTCAGGGAAAATTGTTGTCTTTGTAATGATGAGTAGTATCTAAACACATGTGTGTAATTGGGTGTTCTACGTCCTTGTTCAAGTTTTTATTTTCTGATAAATTCTACATATTTTCCTTTAAAATATATATGTACTGTTTGAAGTAGAATACAAATGTGACATTTATATAATACTGATGTAGTGTTTTGTACTGTTCATTAGGCTGAATGTACTGTGGCCAAAATGTGTCTGGACCTTAGATACCATTTTAATCACACTTTATTATTTGTATCTTCTTATGTGTACATTATCTTTTCCTCCACCCTGCAGATTTCAATTGTATGAAAAATTCAGCTCTACTTTTATATGTTATTATGGTTTATAAAGGCAATCATTTTTATGTTTTAATTCTACGGGTAGAGAAGGATTATGTCCTTCAATAGGCACACAGTTTTTACAAAAATACACTAATTTATATTTCATCTGTATTTCCTAAGAGCTTTTCACTTCACATCTTGATCAATACTGTTTATTTTTATATATTTGGTTTTATTTTATCTTTTTCTATTTTTTTTAAGATCCTGAAGTTTTTATTTGTACTGAGCACTTAGATATCACCTGTAAAAATAGGCTATTCAATTCGCTTGGCTGTTCTTCTTTTGGTGTCTTCTTCTTTTCTTATTAAATGTATTTAGTCATGTATCAGATAAGTAATCTTAACTGTCACTTTTTTCCTTTTAGAGGTACTACTTTATTATTTGATTATTTTAATGTCCAATTTATTAATTTGGTAACATTTTGTTTTGTGCAAATTTGAAAATAAATTGCTGTGTCATTCTTATGATTGAAACCAATGGTGCTCTTCTATTTAAAACTAGACCCCAGTCTTAATGTTATATGAGACAAAGTCTCAGTAAGTTGTTCATCCTCACTTTGAAAACTTTATTATTATTATTATTATTATTATTATTATTATTATTATTAATAATGTGAGAGCAGAATGAATTAAAATTCTTATTCAACATATAGAACAAAATATTTTTATATCTCTTGAGTATACAAATATATTCAAATCAGTTTTTGTCTTAATACATGTACTTTGAATAATAATGTTCAACACATTCAACCATGCCTCCTTCTTCCCCTTCTACCCCTTTGCCTTATGTAGAGTTTATCTATTTTTTTCCATGCTCCCCCTCCCAATCCCACTATGACACACCCTCCTTATATCAAAGAAAACATTCCACATTTGTTTTGGGGGAATTTGTTCTTCTCATTACCTCTCAAGCAACTCAGTAAAACCCTGTCCTAAATAAAATACAATATAGGACTGGGGATGTGCCTCAGTGGTTTAGTGTCCCTGAGTTCAATTTCTAGTACACAAAACCAAAATTTGGTAAAGTTCCACGTGCATACCTGTCATATCACTGAATTAAGAGGTCAATGGAAGATGATCATAAGTTTAAAACCAGGCTTAGCAACTTAGCAAAACCATAAGCAACTTTGTGAGATCCCTTTCTGAAAATTAATAATAAATAAATAAATAAATAAATTTGTAGATGTGACCCAGTGGTTAAGTGTTCGTGGGTTAAGTCCCCCCAATGCTAAACTAAATATCATGCAAATGACAATAACCAACTCAATTTATATTTTGTAAATTGTTATGTTGATAAAAACATTGCATATTCAGATGTCACACAAAAACATCCAGATATCTAAAAACAGGTTTTTTATTAAAGTCATGCCACTTGCAAATGTCTGTCAAAACTACTCATCATACCATTATTAGACATTTCTAATTGAGGTGCTTGTGCTGTCATTTGGATGTTTCTTATCTCAACCTGTCCAAAAATGAAAAAAGAGAACTGCAACAGAATTATAAAATGAACAGGTCTAGGCTTCCTGCAAGCCTCATAGATATGCATACACATATTTAGTCTTGATATTATATACCTCTTTGTGACATTTCATGAAATTATAACATGTTATGGACAATTTAAATTGAAAGAAAAAAATATTTTATAATCATATGTTATTTGTGAGCTGTACGTGGTCCTGCAAAAAACAAGATGTCTCTATGTTAAAAATTAGGGCCATCACTCCCTGGACAAATGAATCAGAACTAAAGAATTAGGACATCTAAATGATTCACTGAAGACAATTATTTTTGTTGCTGATGTTGTTGTTGGTACCATGTTTTCTCACTTCTCATCAATCAACTAAACCTGTCCTAATTTTTTTGGGCAGACATTTAATCAGATGAAGACATGGGACAATCCTTAAGTCTCAGGGAGTGATAAACTACTATCTAGAAATCTCCATTTCAAAACCATACAATGAAAGCACCATTCAAATTTCTGTGACTTGTGAATTTTTAGCATATGAATTTTAATTGTTTTAATGTAGAAGACTCAACATTCAAAATTAATAGTTACTTTTTAGACAAATCCATCAAAATAAAGAGTATTCTTAACTTTTATTAAGAATTATAATTTTATATGCACTAATATATAAATTTTATTGTCTTAAAATGTTAATACATTCACCAAGTTAAAATACATGATTTCATTCAAATTTTAACTATGAATAACTGTGGTTGAAAGAGTTTTTTTTTTCTTTCAGAAAAGCTTTAATTAAAAAAAAAAACACCTAAATTGAAAATTTCAAGTGTATTTACCACATGCAATTTTTCACAACAGATTTAATTGAAGCACACTTGGCAATTGTCACATTACCTTCAATATAGATCTATAACATTATTGGGAGAACATGTCAAGTTTTACAACATCAAACAAGGCTAAAATATGAACAGAGATATCAGGCCTTGGTAAAAAAAATTGTGGAGAACATTTTAGAGAATTTTAAAGTAAAACAAGTGAACATGTACTTTACAATTTAAATGAACACATAAAATAAGACTCATATATTTCACACAAAAAGTTTATAAGTAAAAATATAAGATCATAATTCTGCTAAGAGTTGTATGAAAATTACACAACAGGTTGCACTATTAGACACCAATTGGAAATGATGCAAATGCTCACTGAAATTTAAATGATAAACCAGATTCTAAAAGAAAAGCATTGTAAATCTAAAAATTAAAAAAAAATCAGAAATGTGAACGATTATGAGAAGTGACATGATGTTGCATGTGGAAAATTCCACACCAGTCCTCATATGACACACAACAGTCAAAACACAGGTGTACTAAAATATTTCATAAAATTACATTCACAAAATATCTAAAAGCCCTATGCAAAATACAAATTTTTGAAAATTAGAATGTCATGCTTAACACATTTCTCTCTCTTACTTGAAATAAAGTTACAATATCCAAATATTTTTGCATATTCTCATTTAAAGCATTTTGAATGTAAAGTATTGAATCCATGAAAGTGAGGACAGAATTATACTACTGAAACACTCAGAATATGAAAAAGTATCAAAATAATTATACTCAATGAAGAAAGTCAGACACCAAAAAACATATTGAATAGTTTGATTTATATAAGTCTTTTATGGTCTGAATTTAATATACAAGGAAAGCAGGAGAAGAAGCATGGTTTCCTGAGAATGTGGAAATTAATCTATGGGATATACTTCAATCAAAACATACCCCTACATAAGATAAATGTGTGCATATAATTTTAGGAATACCTCAATGAAGCTATTAAAATATTTCAGCTATTTGAACAATCTTTCACTTAATTGAAAACTACTACCTTACAAACCTAAGAGCTACCCTTTAACATTTCCTCAAATTGCCAGAATGCCACATTAGACTTGACTAAAGAGAAAGAAGAAAAACACTGCTAAAACAAATTAGATGCTCCAAATCTTTTGTTTATGAGAAAGCAGTGGCCACACTGGACATCTCAGTTAGGGACCTGAACTCTATGCAGAAGCTATGAACACCATCTTCACAACTATTCAAAAAATTCAGAGGTTTTTTTTTTTTTTTTTTTTTTTGGAATCAATTGCTGTGAGCAGTAAACTGGTAGCATGTCATATTTGTTTTTCTTATTTATTTATTTATTTATTTATTTTCTCATTATTTTTTGACAGAAATTCTATTTAGTGTCCTGCATGTGTTAAGATTGTGGAATTGTCATTTTTCTAGGCCTTGTTTTTATTTGGAGGGGATGGAGGTATAGAGCTAATATACTGCTCTTTGAAGCAGATGAGGGGGGGGGAATGGAAAGCGTCCCAACACCCCACGTTCTCAGAGATGTGCTATAGGTGAAAAAATCAAATTCCTGGGTGTCATCATGAAGTTGATTTGATGTTCTACTTTGCTAAAATTTAGAAGATGAATAAAATAAAGAGCATAATGAGAGGTGCTTAGGTCCAGGTTGACTGGGTGGCAGATTTGGTAGTGTTTAAGATTGGCTGTAGAGTTCACCTTTTTGAAATCAGCATGTATGGGTGTTGAGAAACTGGCACAGTATCACTCTGAGAATATGTGTTTTTAGTCTGGTGAAATGAGAATAAAGAACTTATATACAGCACAAGGCAACAACATGTGTGACGGCTCTCAGAGCAGGAAGCAAATCAGACCTTCGTGTAGGGGACTAGGCTGAGAGAATTGGCCAAACCTCCTGTTTGTGTGTGTGTGTGTGTGTGTGTGGAGTGTGTGTGGGGGTCTTTTCTGTATAGAAACAAGCTCACCTAAAAATTGCCAGCCTCTATAGCTGTACTTTTCCCTATTACTATTAGTCTCCTGACACTCTCTCGAATCCATCTGCAAACACATAATACATTTTCTCTGTGTTTAACTATGGATTCCAGTCTACATTTCTACCCTATACACACCTACTTTTTGACTCTCCTATCATTGTTGAATTACAGTTGGCCCTGGAGTGAAAAGGGTGCCATCCCTCTACGCCAGCTTACTACAAACTCTCCCAACCAATAGTATATGACCATCTCCCACTCACTATCAAAAACTTTTTAGCAAACAGAAAGTACCTGTACAGGTTCAGTGCTTTCTCTAGACAACACTTGCATGTTCAAAGTCACTCATATTATCAATACAACAAACAATACAACAGCCCAAATCCACTAGTGTCAATTTTTATTTTCTTTGAAGGTAGTGTTTTAATTTTCCTAAAATTAATTATTAAATTTTAAGCCAATCTTTATGTATGAATAAGACGTTCTGGATGGCTTAAATTAGAACAACACTTAATAACCTAATAACAATTTTAAATTTTCTAGTATGCATTTTTTATTTTTTAAATTTTAATTTGTTATATATGAGAACAGAGTGCATTACAATTCATATTATGCATGTAGCATAATTTTTCATACTTCTGGTTGTACACAAAGTACAGTCACATCCTTTACAGCTTCATAAATGTACTTAGGGTAATGATAAAAATTACATTCTACTCTCTTTCTTACCTGTATGCCCCCTTCTTTACCCTCCATCCCGTTTTCTCTTTTGCCTTATCTGGAGTTCAATTTAATCTTCCCCTTCTTTCTTCTCCTACATCATGATATGAATTAGCATCCTTAAGTCAGAGAAATTATTCAGCATACTTTTTGGGAGGATTGGATAATTTCACTTACATTATATTCTCCAGTCCATCCATATACTTGCAAATACCATGATTTTATTATCTTGTAAAACTTTTATTATATTTTATTATTTTAATAATATTCTATTATGTATATAGTATAATGCATATTACATATAATAATACATAATACATATACATAATAAATATAATAATATACATAGTAAATATAATAATATTCTATTGTGTATATATATACCACATATTCTTTATACATTTATCTACTAAAGGGGATATAGGTTCATTCTACAGTTTAGATACTGTAAATTGTGCTACCATAAACATTTATGTGGTTGTGTCCCTGTAGTATGCTCTTTTTTAAGTCCTTTGTGTACAGAACAAGGGGTAGGATAACTTTCACCAATTGTGGTTCCCTTTCCAGTTTTCCAAGGATTTTCCATACTGCTTTCGATATTTCAAATTTGCAGTCCCACCAGCATTGTATGAATGTGCCTTTCCCCCACATTTTTGCTAAAACTTATTGTTTTTAAATTTGAAATGACTGGAGTAGGATGAAATCATAGAGTTGTTTTGATTTGCATTTCTCTAATTGCTAGGAACATTGAACAATTTTTCAAATATTTGTTGGTTGATTGAATATCATCTTGTGAAGAGAGTCTGTTCAGTTCTTTGGCCCCTTTATTGATTGGGTTATTTGTTTTTTTTTTTTTTTTTTGGTTTTAATATTTTTGAGTTCTTTATGTATTCTAGAAATTTGTGCTATATCTGATGTGCATGTAGTAAGAATTTGTTCCCAATTAGTAGGCTCTCTATTGACTTCATGATTGTCTCTTTTGATGAGAAGAACCCTTTTAATTTGAATTCATCTTATTAATTGATCCTTAATACTTATTGTTGTGCTATAGGAGTCTTATTAATAAACTTAGAGGTTAATTAGGTATGTTGGAGATTTGGGTTACATTTTCATCTAACAGACACATTGTCTTTGGTTTAATTTCTAGGTCCTTGATTAAATTTAAGTTGAGGCTTTTTTTTTAATTGGTTGTTCAAAATGTTACAAAGCTCATGACATATCATCTTTCATACATTTGATTCAAGTGAGTTATGAACTCCCATTTTTACCCCAAATACAAATTGCAGAATCACATCAGTTACACATTCACATTTTTACATAATGCCATATTAGTGATTGTTGTATTCTGCTGCCTTTCCTATCCTCTACTATCCCCCTTCCCCTCCCCTCCGATCTTCCCTCTCTACCTCATCTGTTGTTGTTCAGTTCTCTCTTTTGTTTTCCCTGCCTTTATCCTCACAACCTCTTATATGTGATTTCATATAATGTTGAGGGTTTCCTTCTGTTTCCATGCAATTTTTCTTCTCTCTCCCTTTCCCTTCCACCACTAGCCTCTGTTTAATGTTAATCTTTCCTCATGCTCTTCCTCCCTGCTCGTGAGTTGAGTTTTGTGCATGTTAGAGATAGGGACTTAATTTCATTTTGTCTCATATAGATTTGCAATTTTTCCAGCATCATTTCTTGAAGAGGCTATCTTTTCTCCAATATGTATTTTAATGTCTTTGTCAACTATAAGATAACTGTAACAATGAGAATCTTCCTCTGTGTTCTCTATTCTGTACCATTGGTCTACAAGTCTATTTTGGTGCAAACACCATACCATTCTCTTTATTATTAATCTTTAGCACATTTTAAAATCTGCTATAGTAATGCCACCTGCTTTACTCTTCTTCCTAAGAATTACTTTATCTATCTTGGGTCTCTTATTCTGTCAGATAAATTTCATGATTGACTTTTCAATTTCTATGAAGAATATCATTGAGATTTTGATTAAAATTGCATTAAATATGTATAGTGCTTTTGATAGTGTGGTCATTTTGATAATATTAATTCTGCCTCTTTCAAAAACATGGGAGATCTTTCCATTTTCTCAGATTTTCTTTATTTCTTTTTCTTTTTCTTTTTTTGTGTGTGTTTTTCTCCTTAGAGGTTCTGTAGTTTTCATTGTAGAGGTCTTTCACCTTTCTCATTAAGTTGATTTCGAGAATTTTATTATTTTTTATACTCTTCTAAATAAGATAGTTTTTCTCATTTTAATTTTTCACTGATATACAAAAATTCCTTTGACTTATGGGTGTTGATTTTTTATGCTCCTACTTTGCTGACTTCATTTACTAGTTCTAGCAATTTTCTGGTGGTATTTTGGGGGCTTTCTAGGTATAGAATCATATTGACAGCAAATAGTGCTAGTTTGAGGGTTTTGTTTGTTTTTGTTTTTTCCTATTTATATTCCTTTAATTTCTTTCATCTGTTTACTTGCTCTGGCCAGTGTTTAAAGAACTAGATTAAATAAAAATGGTGAAAGAGGGCATCCCTGTCTTTTTCAGTTTTTAAAGGAAATGTTTTCATTTTCTCCTTTTGTGTCCTAGAATGATGCTAGCCAATGTTGTGGCCATTGGCCATGTAATCCATCAAAGTGACAAACTCAGTTCTTTTGTTGTAGGATCAAAATGCCAAAGTTTTATGTTCTTGAAATTACTGGATTGTACAGGATAGACATAGGACATTTCCATAATAGCAAAAAATATTGAATGATGATGTTCTATAAATCACTAGGTTCAAATATTGTAAACCATATGACCTATTTGTAGTTCAAAACTAGTAACTTGCCACAAATACATGATGTTAACTGAATTCCAAATCAAGTTTTTCCCCCCCCAAAAAATAAATCAATCAATAAAATAGAATGGTGTGGATACAGTCCTCATGCACTATTTCTATGAATTCTGTTTCAGAGTCCAGATTGAACCTGAACTCTTTCAATCATGGGATTCTAACAACCTTCCTGAGGGGCCCCAAATATTCTGGTTAAAAGCCAGTGACTCCTAAGGTGTACTTTGTCAGAATCCCTATTACCTTCTATGCTATTAAGTAAACTGGCCAGGCAGAGAACTATTACTATTGCCTCTTCAGATAAGTCCTGGGCATGAGACTTCATAGCTATTCAATAAGTTTAAAGCTACTTGCCTGGGGACCACATCTGGAGAACCATTTCTCCAGCAGACTCTATCATTTATGAGGTCAGGGTATTATTACAATGGAGAAGAAATGACTCAAGCAACTATGTTACAAGAAGTAGATGCTGTTGAAATCAGACACTTACCACCACCACCACCACCACTACCACCACCACCACCAATAATAACATAAAGCTCTAGAATGTTTTTTTAGAAAATAATGAGGAAAGAGTATTCTAGTTAAATTTAACTATTGACATCACATTTTTATTTTTTTTTTACCTAGGCCTTTATGAAACACACTCTCTCTCTCTCTCTCTCTCTCTCTCTCTCTCTCTCTCTCTCACACACACACACACACACACACACAAATTTATAAATAATCTAAAATGTTTTGAGAGTAACATTTCTTTCAGTTGAAAACAGTGTGTTGCAGTGGAACTTTGTATTCACCCATAGACTTTCTCATAATTTTGCACTGCAGAGAACATTTAAGTTTCTTTCATTTCTTTTTGAAATTATTGCTTTTTATTTGTTAGCCTCATTTGATTATTACCATGAAGGGACATTCCAAATTTCTTTTGCTGTATGCTTTTAATTTAATAATACTTTTTAAAAAACACTTTATGCAACTTATTATATTGAAAATATTTTTTGTATCTCAGATAATTGTAAGCTTCCCGACAGAAGAAATTTTTGTCCATTTTAGTTCTCTGTTGAATCTAAAGCCTATAAATCAGTACCTGGAACAAGAAACATGTGTTGTAATGAATCAATAAAAAATGAGCAATATGTAAAAGATCCCTAAGTGCCACGTTGGAGTTGGGTGTCTCAGAAATTCACATGTGTCATGAAGTATTTTTGTGTGATAAATTATTACTGCTACAAATTAAACTATTATTTACACTGCATATAATAAAAATTTCATTTCATTTTCTAATTTGTAAGTATTTGTTTTTTGAAGTCTGTTAGTTTCTCTTTGAAAAGGACACTTTCACTCCCACCTCATTAGAAATTTTGAAGTAAGCATAATTTTCTAAACAAAGTTGAGTGGCTTATATTATCACTGGAATTAATGTTTTAACTACACAAATATTACTCCCCTGTTTCAACTACTTTTTAGTTTCTTGTGTTTAGAAGTTTCACTGGTTCACCATCTTCAAAGAGACCCATGGGGTTGCAAATCATAACATATCTTTATTGGACAGTCAATTAAGTAATGGCCCTTGCACTCAAAAATTGTATGTTCAGAATGGGTAATTTTTGAAACCAAATCTTTACATCTATGATAAAGAATTATAATAGATATGATTTTGCATGATCTACAGGAGAACAAAATAAAAAAAAATAGTTTTGAAAATTATTCATGGTGAGGTTAAACAGATTCTAAATAATTTCAAAACAGTATTCTATTTGCATATACTTTGGATCTTATAGCTAATATACACTAAATTTTTTAAACACTGGACATTGAATGTAATGGACTCAGTGGTTCATAAGATGATAACTCTGAGACAGAACCTCAGAAGCCTTTGATTTAATGAGATATTTAATTGTCTCCAGGTGATCTGATAGTGAATGGCATAAGATACCTGGGAACAGACTGCAGATTTAAATATTCAATTACAGTTCCAGTTTTCAGGTCTAATAGAAGCTGAAATAATCTTTCCAGAGTCAAGAAGAGGAACCCTCATTCTGCATTGTGACACTGAGGAAATTCAAATCAAACCCTTCAGCTCTGTAAGGAGCCATTTGAGATATTCTTGTTCAAGTTTATAAAAACAGTGGCATGGTGATTCTGAAAACTAAAGTCCAAATGTGTTGAGAAAGAATTAGGTATGTCAGCAGGAAATAGTTTTTTTTTTTTTTTTTGGTATGGTTGAGACAAAATCTTGAGTACCCTTCCCCATATGGAGCCCAGTGGATTTTTCTATAAAATTAACTTTCTGGAAAGCTTTGTGGAAGTAACCTTACCCCTGGAACACACATCCCATTTATAGCTAAAGCTTTTGTTCTCAACTGCAAAACTTTATGACCACCATAGCTCTTGGTGTCTAAACTCCAGTCAAAAGGTTGCTCTCTCATGTCTCCTCCCCTACAAATGCATTAAACTTTCCCATTCAAATATAAATCTCTGCTATCACTGAGCCATCTGTCATCTAGACATTCACACCTTCTGTGTCCTTTCACAATGCTAATGGCCACTGTGTGATCATTTCTCAAATAGGAGACACTATTCAGGCCTAAACATGTCATTCTGGGAAAACATAATGAGTTTGTAAGAAAAACTTTTTCAAGATCATTCACTAACAGTGAGAGGTGTCAGGTTCTGAGACAGTGAAACAAAACACAGTGATTTGAATGTTCCACAGATTCCTTTGGCCAGAAATTTCTCTCTTCAGTGACCATGTGATAAAAGATATCCAACACTAATGAATGCACATACTCTTGTATGTGAGAGAGAAAGGGGGAGAGAGAGAGAGAAAGAATTTTTAACATTTTTTTTTTTAGTTTTTTGGCAGACACAACATCTTCCATGGTGCTGAGAATCGAACCTGGGCCACACACATTCCAGGCGAGTGTGCTACCTCTTGAGCCACATCCCCAGCCCACTGTTATATCTTAATATTATCTACTATTATATTAAGATATAAATGGCTGTCCCTAAGCAATATTAAACTGCATTTTAAAGAACATCTATTGCCCTCCTTTTCTAAAATTATATATTATTATCAGAAAGTACTGCCTTAAATTATAAATTATTCTCTTAAAAATTAATAACAGAATATTTACAAAATATTTATATTTTTTCATTCACATTAAGCTCTAACATGGCTCACATGGCACTGGCCTATTCTCAGTTCATCAGCTTAACAATCTTGATATTAGTATGTTGTTCCATACTGTATGTATTTTACCCTCTACATCTCTGTGAAGATTTCTTCCTGAAAATGACCATAAATTTGTAGAAATTGTCATATCACCTTATGGCTTCTACTCAATATAACCCTCAAGGATAAACACTTTTGTAAAAGAAAATTTTCTGAAATGTTTGTGAGGAAGTGAAGAGCAACATTTTTGGGAACAGTCTACATTGTTAGCACTTTTTAGCTAGATAGTTAAGATAAACTTCTAATGAAGCTGTAGCAAAGACTCTCCACAGACTACAAGGACAGCAGAAGATTTTCTCCTGCTGAACATTTTCTCAAGTCAGATCTGCACTCAACTTGAATTCTCCTGAGACAAACAAGGCCCAGGAGGTAAATGAACCAACTGTTTTCACAGGGATAACAAATACCATAAATTACTGATTTATACATCTAATACATATAATAATTACAAAATGCTGTATTGAACACAATTTGATTAAATTTGATTTTGAATGAAAAATTTTTACTCTTTAATCTACCATATTTATTTTATTGCCAGAAAAATGAGATTTTCCTGGCTGAGAGCGATAAATCAATACTCTCTGATAAAGAATTCAAGTCCAAAAAGAATTAGAGCATTAATTATTTATAAGCAGACTTGCTGCTGTGTTCCCATGTGAAGGTAACAAAACTTCTCTCTATGAGGTAAATGTGTCACCCCTGCACCACCTGGTCACAATTATCTTATTTAAAAGAGACCAGAGGGATGAGAATACCCTGGTACCTCAAGAAACCTTTTAGAGGGTAGGCCACAAAGGTGTCTTAGAGACCATCTGTGGGGACATGTGCATGGAACACTGAATACATGGAATACATTAAGGATGTCTGATTGGCTAACTATTCCCCCAAACTAGGTGTGTGAGTGGCAAACTGCTTACCCAGTAGGTAGAGCCATGATCTTAAGACCACATGTTGCAGTTCTAGTGCTCGCTCCATGGTCCACTCCTCAATTGGTTGCTGCAGGGGCAGTTGGCCAGAAATTGTGTTGGTGGTTGCCTGTAATCTGTTTAGCTATTTCCTGAGTATACATACATGATAAGTGAAAAAAAAATATCAGGCCCTCTTCTTGCTTCTTCTTCAGAGGTTTTGATTATTGACTCTGGAGCCACAATGTCCTCTACCCTGTTGCATGGACCACTTTGCTGGATGAAAGAAAGCCCACACCTCTGGTTCCTGAGCAAGGATCTGATGTAAGGCTATGAGACAGTGTGTGGCCCCTAACAGAGTGGTGAGGAAGGGGAAATAGGGAACCTACTGAGTACAACCAAAAACTTGCAGCTGCAAGTTCTGGACACTCTCTTAGATAATAGAAGATTTATTCTCAATGAGAGAGAACCCCAGAAGTTCTGGGATTTTGTGATTGATGCCATTCCATGGATAAGAGTTGCTTATATTTTTGATCCTAGTATATTGAACAAGATAATGGCAAATGCATGGGAAGCTGAAGTTAAACAGGAGTATACTTTACCACTATATATATTTTTTCTATTGTGACAGCCATTCAGCAAAGTTTAGAAGACCCTGCAATAGACCCTTGCATATAATGATGGCCCTGAGGGAAGATGAGGCTGTGCACAAAAGACAAGTTGAAAAAGGTGGGGGTGATAATCTATGTCAAATCAAGCAACTCCAGCAGGCATAGAAAATTAAGGGTGAGAATCTATTTCAAATAAAGCAACCACAACAGGTACAGGAAGGAGAGGGGCAGAAAATGGTACTTCTAGCACAACTGATTCAGGAAGAAACAACCACAAATGGTGCAAGTGCGCCCTCTACCGACAGACAAAGGTTACATCATTGTCTAAGTCAATGACAACTGCCTCTTTATGAGGCAATGCCAAAGCCAGCAAGGAACTAAGACAGTTTAGAAATGACCAGGCCACCAGACAGGTCCAAGTCATTTTCTTTTAGAAACATATTTCAGGAGGCCAGAGGTCCTTTTGAAGATAAATGTAAGACAAGAGATGAAAAGTGGGGTAAATGAGTGCAAGCCTTCCCAATCAACACATCACCTATGCCACAGCATTCTGCCACTTGATATAAACATGCATTGGGTACCCTGAAAGAGTTAAAGATGGCAGTAAAAGAGGATGCGACCCGGGGGTCATTTGCAGATCACATGCTCAAATAACTCAGTCTTGAACTCAGTTGCCCTCAAGACTGGAAAAACCTAGCTAGATTGGCTCTTGAGCTTGCAAATTTTAATTTTCAGTGGAAGGCATACTTCCATGATGAATGTAAACAGCAGGGGGATTCTAACCACACCCCAAATGTTAACCTTCCAGCTGAACGCTTGGAGGGAGTAAGAATCTACAGTTCCCCTGCTGTACAAGCCACAGATCCACCAAATTATTTTTATCAGTTGAGGCTCTGTGCTCTAAGAGCCTAGAGAAAGTTGCCAGCTCATGAAGGTACAGTTCTTATACAGTTCTTAAAGCAGAAAGCCACTGAGGACTTGCCACAGTTTATTGACAGAGTAAAGAGTAGAAAGAAAGTTGTGTCATGAAAAAGCTAGGACAGTTTTAGACAAATAAGTTTATATTGAATAAACTAAATAAGGAACATAAATGCACAAGGGATGACTGAATTTTGGCCACTCAAGATACAGGAACACCAAGCCAATAGCCCATGTTGATGGCCTTGGCATTCTTAGCTCTTTCCATGAATCATCAAAATAAAGAAGATGAGTGTTGTTTCTATGGATGAAAAGGGCATTTCTCTCAAGATTGCTCTTCTAGAAAAGGAAGGGGCAAACAAGGGCTCTGCCTACAGTATAAAAAGAGATGACACTGCACTAGTGACTTTTGGTAAAGCTGAGACTATGAAGAAAAGCCTTTAAAGTGCTCCCAGGCACCCCCTAGCTCTACATCAAAGAAAGGGTCCAAACAAAGAAAAACAGAAACACAGCCAAACAACTAATCAGATTATATAAGGGGTCCAGGAATATGGTGGACAATAAACCCAGGGAAATGATAAATATAAATGAGAAAATGTCAAGAAGGTGATGAACACAGGGGCTGACTTAATTTTGCTGAAGTTAAAGGACAACCTGAGTCATGGTCCACTAAACCAGGGCCCAATGTTACAGGAGTCAGAAAACTAATCCCCTCTTGGCAGACAGAACAGGGCTGGACACTTTAGGACATGAATAGTAACCAAGAGACCATCTGCCCCTTTGTGGTGGAAGAAATACCAATTTGACAGAGATATCTTGGGCTCCATGGAAGCAGTGCTCACTACTGATGACCATGCCTGTTATGATGACCTAATAGACACAAATTTAAAATTCCCAAACTTAAGAGGGAGATTCAGATGTCGCCGTAATATTAAAGACCACTGTTCATAATACAGCACCTTTTCTCAAATGTTTGCAATGGTTCTCTGATGAATCATCAATGGTGGAAGAGTGGTCACTTTCCCAAGAAAAGTTAAAGCATATCCAGGAATTGGTAAAGAAGCAATTGGGGTTGGGGCATATTGAGCCTCTCATAGTCCATTGAATAACCCATTTTTTTTTTGTATTCAGTAAAGGGCAAAAGGCAAGTAGAAATTACTTCAGGATTTGAGAGCCATAAATGAGATTATGCAAAAGATGTGCACCACTCAGCCTGAGCTTCCATTTACCTGATGTATTCCAAAGGCTACAGAAATTGCACAGCTGACATAAAGGCCTCTTTTTTCTCCATTCCACTGCATCTAGTTGATAGACAATGCTTTGTGTTTATGGTACTGTTCATTTACAAATCGGTTCCTACACAATGTTTCCAGTGGAAAATGTTACCACAGGCATGAAAAATAGCCCCACTATTTGTCAGTTGTTTGTTGTTCAAGCCCTAAGGGGCCTTGAGCAATATAAAACTCTTGTTGTGGTAGACTATATGAATGACCTACTCTTAGCACATGAGGTAGAGGCTATACTGCAACAGGCTTTCACATATTTGATTGACAACTTAAATGAATTGAGATTGACTATTTCTCTGAAAAAAAATCCAAAAGGAACCCCCTTTTAGGTTTTTTAGGACATTGTTTCCTGCCAGAAGCAGTTATGCAAGCCACTCCTTGTGTTGCTCTCTCTGAAAAGTATATCTTCAACCAATTTTAGAGTATCCTGCTGCATTTAAATTGGCTTAGACCTTCTGTAAAGATCACTACTCAACAAATTTGATTTTCTAAAGGGAGATCCACATTTAGACTCCCCCTGGCAGGTTACCACAGAAGCTCTTTAGGCTTTAGAATTGGTTAATACATTCTATACCTTGACTATTCTTTCTAAACAACATGAAGGTAAAATGCTATCACTCTAACAACTATGCCTGTGCAATAGTATGCCTAACTTATGGTATCCCTACTGTAGTCATCTGGCAAGACCTGGACAATATCATATCATAGGTGCACTCTTCTTCCAACACATAAAGGAAAGTCCAAAGTCAAATTGAAGGCATCCCATAGATGATCACCTCATTGAGAAGGTTTCTACTGTGAGTGCATGGGAAGGAATCAGATAAGCTCATAACTCCTTCACAACCTCAGAAGTGAATAATCTTATGATGCTTAGCCATAATTTTCATCCTTTACTGTCATATGTTTCCATCAAGAATTCTGTGAATTATTTCCCTTGTGCCTCTAAGGCAACAAAAGTTAATTTGGGCCAGCCTATTCTGAGTGCACCCTTGGTGTTTACAGATGCCAGGTCTACAGGGAAAATTAGCATAATTTATTTCCACCCTGATACTGGGGTTGTTAGTGTCCAGCTCCAACAGGGGGTCTCAGGAGAGGAATGGATGGTGAGGAGTCGGCGAAATGGGGGTGGAGAAACAACACAGACACCAAAGTGAAGGTGCTGATCCCAATCTTTACTTGTGAAGTTGATCATATATACTTTTCATTTTGGGAGGCTCATAGTACTTTGTGGTTACAAAACAGGAATCATTATTCAAAGAAACAAAGTATTACATAGCTACAATTAGAATAGAAGAATGTATCCTGGCTTATGCATAAGCAAGCATTTGTACTTTCAGTTCACATTTTGCTTTGAGCTGTTTCTTCTTAGTTAACTTTTAATAATAGTTAGAAATGTCCCAAACTATTGGCCTATACCTTGACTATTCTTTCTTGACTTACTGACTGAAACCGGTGCCATGGATACGGCAAGTGGTTGACTTGTTATTAATTTTAATCAAACAAGAGTAAGAGCACAAACCATTGTGCATAAGAATAAGAAAAAGTTGCCCAGTACTAAGCACTAATATGTCTTATTAACAGTAATTTTTCTTCTCTAGATTTTAATTTAATTTCTCAAAAACTTCCTTGACAAGAATACAGGGAGCTTTTCATTAGACATTAACAATTTATGCTCCACAGCTGAATCATTGCATTCAGAGCAAACAGATCTATTCTTTAGAAGTAGTTGTATTAATTGGGAAAGTCATGTTTTTTTCCTTCATATTTAATGGTCATTTGAGAAGTCACAACTATACTTATTAAAAGAATACAAAAACAAATCAGCCCATTCCCAGAAACATACTGCGCTCCTCCAGAGGATGGATGCCTTACGCCATCCACCTCAGTAGGGCCTTGCCATTGCCTGAGTCAGGGGAGGGGCGCAGCACTGGGTTGAAAAGGTCCTTCTAATATAAATATTCCCTGAACTTTCCCAAGCACTAGAATTATCATCTATAATCTTGGTCTTGCAACAATTCCCTGAGCCTATTAATGTGGATAGCCAGCATTGTGCCATGGCCACTTCTAGATTGCCTTTTGCTTTCATAAAAAAATGATACTAATATGATTACATTGTTCCTGGAATCTATTCAGATACTCCTAGAAAGAATGACTAATCTTTTTTACATTCAAAATATAGAAACCAATTCTGATTTGCCTGAGCCTTTGTAACAACTATATAAGGAGGATTATAATCTGATCTTTGGAGACTACAATTCCTCCTTACCTGAGCAGACAATCAGGCTTCATAGCAAGTTTAATTAATCAGCCCATAGTTTGCACAAACTGCTTCCTCAATTGACAAAGAAAAATTGCAACCTATTTACTAGACAACATGCTAAATCCCCTTCTTGTTGTCTATAGGACCTTTATAACCACAAGTTGTTAATCCCCAAGGTCTAAATTTCAAGGCCCTAAGACAAATGGATATTACTCATGTGCCATCCTTTGAGCATTTAAAATATACTCATGTATGCATAGACACCTACTTGAGGCTCCCCCTGGCAATGGAGGCCCCAGGAGAAAAATCCAAACTTGTCTGTTATTACCTTTTGAACTGTTTTAGAACTATGGGAGTATCATATCAAATTAAAAAAAAAAAGACAATGGCTTAACAAATACCAGTATAGCCTTTAAAGAATTCTGTTTCAAGTGAGACATCAAATATATCTTGGGTATTCCTTAAAACCCCAGGGGTAAGGGAAAATGGAAACATACCAAAAGGGGTTAAAAGCAATCATTTTAAAACAATAGGGGATAGAAAGTGCCTCCCATGGCTTCCTTATGATATTCTTAATATTATTATCTTTAATTTTTTAACAGTACTTAAAGGTGATGATTGTACACCTGCTTTAAGCATTGGGCCACCCTAATGGAGCCATCAAACTTACACTTAGTGCAATAAAGACCACTTAACCAAAGCCTTCACCACTTCTGGTGTTGGGTAAAGGTTTTGCTTATATCTTCCCAGGAAACAAAATTACAGCTCACCATGTCTAACCCTGGATTCCTACCAGCC
Source organism: Callospermophilus lateralis (assembly GCF_048772815.1). Classification (NCBI taxonomy): domain Eukaryota; kingdom Metazoa; phylum Chordata; class Mammalia; order Rodentia; family Sciuridae; genus Callospermophilus; species Callospermophilus lateralis. The sequence goes on from NW_027514454.1 coordinate 6,525,647, forward strand.
ATGCTGGTCTGCTGTAAATTCCAAGGCAAGAGACAGCAAAAATGTAAATGGACACAAGGACACCAGAGGAAACTCTATCACAAGATCTCAGGGAGTAATGTAAAGAAGCTAATACAGCAGGCAAATAATATGGAGAAAGCCAGGGTCATGGTCCTAATCTTTCTTATTTCTACTTTTATGCACACCTTTAAATATCAACAGTATTATGGCCCAAGTAAATTGGGCCCTGGTCACTAGACCACCCCTCTGGCTATTTCTAATTTGGAAGAAGCTTTACCTAAGTTCTTTTCAAATAATACCAACCTTATTAATCCTGACTTATCTATCCAGAAATTAACTGTATCCTAGCATACCATCATTTCCAAACCCACTCTGCGCGTTTTTTTTTTTTCTTCTGTAGTAGATTACAAGACCTATAATCCAGGAAGTTCCCTCAGTTTTTCTCTTGCCAATGAAACTATTATAGATAACTACAATAAGTCATATGTTGTGCTATCTCTCACTGACCTTAGATTTATAGTTAATGCTACCTATAGCAATAGGCTTCCCCATGGCAAATGCAAGAAATTCTTTATGCCAACATGCCCAACAATCCTTATTGGGAAACCCCCCTCAGATAATGATAGCATTCCATGTAATTGATGTTTCAGTGTCATATCTTATCTCCTTGATAAGAGGAATTTCTCTGGGGAAGAACAACATCTAAGCACCTGGGCAGGTGCAGCAACCTGGAATGTAACTGACTTGCCCAAAAACCATATGGGATCCTGCAGTAACTGCTATGCAGGACAAGACTTTATCAACTGGTATACAGAAAAAACAGTTTGGAATGATGGATATCATGCCAATATTTCTAGCTGCTAGATTCACCAAACAGGAAGCAGATTATATTTTTACCATAAATTTGATTTTTTGCCAAATTATTCTCATACCCACCAAGTTTGTGTTATGCCACCCTTTGCCATACTAATAATGAATGATATTGATGGTATAAATATTACTAATATAGAGATAACTTGTGCAATCAAAATATCCTGCTAACTCACAAATTTTCTAACCCCTACTATGAAAGCAAAACTTATATTTTATTCTCAGAGTATCCCTAGCAATCTGGCTTCCTGTACACCTACCCAGAGAGTTGAGGAGTCCATGGGACATGGAGATGAAGAATTTCCTGAATAAGATCCTACACCAGACAGGGCATGCAATTTGCCTCATCATCTCTGGAATTATTTGTGGCCATCATCACCACCACAGCCACTGTTGCTGCTTCACTCACTCAGAGTATCCAGACTGCTCGGACTGTAACAAAAAAAAAAAAATTCTGCCATGGCAGAAACCTTTAAATAAACTGTCCTGAGCTGCTATTTTAGTCATTCAGGAAAAAGTAGACCTCCACCAAGAACAACTAGATATTCTTTTTATGTTGCAAGGCTCACTTGTGATCCTGAATTCTATAGTATTTGTGTCACCCAATATGCTGTATCTGCAAGTGTAACCTTGCACTTCTCTGATTTATCTCAGTTTATTAAGGGCACTTGGGATGCTAACTGTATTATGACTATGCAAAACCTTACTGTCAATTGTCAAAATCAATGAGATGAATGTGTCTATCTTGAACACCTCTTCCTTTTTCCAGGAATTGAATTAACATTGGGAAAACCTGATAGCCAAATTAACTAGCCCTTTTAATGATATTACCCTGGCCTTACTCTTTATAATAGTGATAATATTTTTATGTGTTGTGATATGATTATGTAACCATGTAAAGGCCAATGAATGCAAGACAAACAGGTTGGCTTAAGTCTTTGCAGCATAGTCAGAGAGGGGAATTTGGGGACAAGTGCATGAAGTACTGCATACATTAAGGTCATCAGAGTGGCAAACCACTTCACCGTGCTAGGTGTGTGAGTGGCAAACCACTTACCCTGTAAGCACAGCCCTGGGCATGAGGTCACTTGTGGCACTACCTGTGGTTGTTCCATGGCCCACTCCTCAATTGGTCACTTCATGGACAATTGGCCAGCAAACATGCTGAAAATTTGGAAACTTCAGTTGTAGGCAAATTTAAAACTTGGCAAACATTTGTAAAAGTAATGAGTTCAGGTGTTCTATTGTACATCTACTCTACTTTATGATATGATTCAAATTAACTAGAAGAAAGTAATTAGAAATGATAAGTATTTGAGAAGGCAAAATGCTAATTATACCATTTTAAACAATGTATGTATCAAATTATTAATATTGTGCTAAAAAGATGTACATGTGTCAGACTGGGGTAGTTGTAGTGGTGGAGCACTTGCCTTGCATGTGTGAGGCACTAGGTGTGATCCTCAGGACCACATTAAATAAATAGTTATTTTATTTATCAATAACTGAAAAAAATTAAGAAAAAGATGTACATGTATCAATTAAATTATTTAAAAATTTATGAATAGTTGTATATTTATATGTTCTTTTACAAACATATTTTTATTTCCAACAGAAGAAGAAATGCTGATTCTGTTATATTAAATATTTTAAAACTGATTTTTAGGGTGGAAATTTCCACATCCAAATATTCAGACAATCAAAAAGATTATTTATTTATTTAGTTAGTTAGTTAATATTAAAAATACTGCAACCATCACAATCCGATCAATTACCTGAAGATGTACCCTTAACTTTACATTGTTGATTGCAATTTTTATCATGTTAACAATATTTTAATAAAATCTGTGATCTTAACAAATATATATGACATAAAAATGTAAATAACTGCCTGTCCAACACTGAAAGTCCACTAAAAAAGTTTAGAAACTTCCCCAAAGCCTGGACCACACATTATACAATGATATCCAGTAATTTCCATGATGGTCCTTAACACTGAACATCTTTTTGTATATTTTTTTCATTTCTATGCTTTTTGGGGAAAATATATATTCTCATTTTTTTGATCATTTTCAACTGGGTTTTTATTTATTATTTGTTCTTGAATTGGAACTGCCTATCATGTACTTTGTATATTAATCCATGTCATATATCTTGTTTGAGAATCTACTCTTCAGCTCTCTTGCTTTTTTACTGTTGTATTCTTTACCAAGCAGGATATTTGAGTTATGACATTGTTCTGGTTGTCTATTTCTGTACTGTTGCTCATAGTTTTGGTATCATATTAAGGACCAGATTTTAAATGTCCCCCAAATGCCTACATATTAAAAATCTGGTCTCCCAGTGGTGCCACTAGAATGTTGTGAAACCCTGAAAAGTTTTCAGGGGTGGATCCCTATGTCAGTGGGCATGCCCATTAGATAGTGTAACCCCAAATGCTCTGTATTTAGTTTCCTGTTTGAGGTGTAACCATGTTCTTGCACACATGGTCCTGCTAGGGTGTGCCACAATTCAGGGCCCTATTCAGAACTGAGAAAGAAAAACAATGTGCCTTCAACACCAAAAACTGAGTTATATCAGGTTTTTTTATAAATTGGTTTCTTCAGGTATTTTATGGTAGAATGTGAAACTAATTTATGTCATTTTCCAAAAATTATTTTCAATATCATTGCTATTAAAATATTCCAATATGGTTTTTCTACTGATTTTAGTTTTAGACTTTGCACATCATTTTTTTAAGTTAATGAACTTGCATTTTATTTATACTTCTATATTAGTGCTTGTAATACATCAATTCTAGAATTAATGGGTTTGACTATTCTATTTGCATACTTGAATTGATTTAATCCACCTCTTCTTATGTCCTCTTTTTCTCTCTTCCTCTCTCAAATCCCATTATGTTTTACAAATAATCTGTCTTTTCTTTCTACTCCTCATTACCCTTGTTTTACTTTATACAAGATTGGATAATACATATTTTCCCTAGCTGACTAATTTATGTGACATGTAAAATCCAATTCTATTCATTGTCCTGCAAATGATATGTTTCTTTCTTTCTTATGACAAACTATAAGTCCATTGTGTGTGTATGTCACAATTTTTTCCACATTCATCTTTTGACAGACATATATGTTGATTTCATATCTTATTGTGAATAGTACCACAATAAACATGTTTACAAAAGTATCTTATCTGTATGCTGATTTTCTATTCCAAAAATTCTTACAGAGGAGTATGTATTCTTCTGCACATATAGGTATAGTGTTCCCCATACTGGTTAAATATTTTATATTTCCACAAACATTGTATAAGTGTGGGAGATCAATCTTGTACATGACTGGGTCACACTCCCAGGCTGCGTGCTTAGGCCCTCAGTCACAGAAATGTGGCAGAGCTTTCCCCACCTTTCTTGGGTTGGAGGGTTGGAGGGTTGGAGTGTGTCTTTTTACAGCCCCATGGGTGAAGCTATGCTCACCTGTTCCTTTTTACTATGACCCCTTGCCCTTTTTAGGATAGAATCTTTTATGGAAATGCCTTCTGTGTGTCCCTTTCTCTTACTGTGCCCTTGGGTGTGGCCTACTCAGGTGTCAATCAACCTGCTTACAGTGAACATCAAGAAGATAGTCTCAGCCCCCTGAAATCTGACCCTTTGCCTCATTTGAATATCTTCTCATCAGTAAAAGGGGTCAGCACATGCTCTCATTCTCTTGTTCTCTCTCTTCCTGCATACCCTTAAGACCAGAAGAGTCATCACAGGGACCCCAAACAAAAAAGTATTTGTGTCTCTTGTGTGCTTATTTTGCACATCCCAATTAGCCCAATTTAGCTGTAGTGATCTCTGAGCCCTTTAGTCACGAGAAAAGAAACCCGGCAATTGGCATCCCTGGGTGGGCAGAAAGGTCTGACTCTTTTTTTTAATTTTTTTAATTAGACATAACAATGCAATGATCTTTACATATCATACATTTGAATCAAATGGGGTATAATTTCTCATTTTTCTGAGTGTACAGGTTGCAGAATCATATTGGTTATAAAGACACGTGTATACATACAGAAATATTACTGTCTATTTTATTCTGCTGACTCTTTAAGCCACCCTGAACAAAAGCAACAAATGCTGGCTCGCACGGGAACTCCAATTTAAATATTAAAGAAAGTTTAGTGAATTCAGTATTTCTCTCCAGAAATTAAGCAAGCTTAGGATTGCAGAGTATTGTGGGCTGGATTGTAGAAAGTAAGTAAACTAGATAGAAAGAAAATTTGTGACATTTAAATTTTTAATATTTGGGTATAATTCTAGAGACTCTAAATAAATATAGATATTTAAATGGCTAATGGGCTATGTTGTTGAGTTGAGTCCTTTCCATGGAAAGAGTGCTTTTGTGAATTTAAAAAAAAATTGTAAATCTTTATAAAAAAATTTGGGAGGGCTGGGATTGTGGCTCAGTGATAGAATGCTTGCCTAGCGCGTGTGGGACCTGGGTTCAGTCCTCAAAAAATTAAACAATAAGATAACAAATAACCCAATCAACAAATGGGCCAAGGACCTGAACAGACACTTCTCAGAAGAGGACATACAATCAATCAACAAGTACATGAAAAAATGCTCACCATCTCTAGCAGTCAGAGAAATGCAAATCAAAACCACCCTAAGATACCATCTCACTCCAGTAAGATTGGCAGCCATTATGAAGTCAAACAACAATAAGTGTTGGCGAGGATGTGGGGAAAAGGGTACACTTGTACACTGGTGGTGGGACTGCAAATTGGTGAGGCCAATTTGGAAAGCAGTATGAAGATTCCTGGGAAAGCTGGGAATGGATCCACCATTTGACCCAGCTATCACCCTTCTCGGACTATTCCCTGAGGATCTTAAAAGAGCGTACTATAGGGATACTGCCACATCAATGATTATAGCAGCACAATTCACAATAGCTAGACTGTGGAACCAACCTAGACGCCCTTCAATAGATGAATGGATAAACAAATGTGGCATCTATACACAATGGAATATTATGCAGCACTAAAAAATGACAAAATCATAGAATTCGCAGGGAAATGGATGGCATTAGAGCAGATTATGCTAAGCGAAGCTAGCCAATCCTTAAAAAAACAAATGCCAAATGTCTTCTTTCATATAAAGGGAGCAACTAAGAACAGAACAGGAAGGATGAGCATGAGGAAAAGACTAACATTAAACAAAGACGAGAGGGGGGAGAGAAAGGGAGAGAGAAGGGAAAGCATATGGAAAAAGTAGGAGACCTTCAATGTTACACAAAATTATAAGAGGCTGTAAGGGGAAAGGAGGAGGGAAAAAAGGGAGAGAATTAAACAACAGCAGAGGAGGTAGAGAGGGAAGATGGGAGGGGAGGGGAGGGGAGGGGGGATAATAGGGGATAGGAATGGTAGCAGAACACAACAGTCACTAATATGCCATTATGTAAAAATGTGAGTGTGTAACCAATATAATTCTGCAATTTGTATTTCGGGAAAAAATGGGAATTCATAACCCTATCGAGTCAAATGTATGAAAGATGATATATCATGAGCTTTGTAATGTTTTGAACAATCAATAAAAAAAAAAACACATCAAAATAAAGGCATTGTGTTTTGTCCATGTACACCTAAAAGAGGGAGACAAAAGGTTTTTTTTGGCCTTTATTATCTTCCTACAAGCTTGTGCTAGGAGAGTGAGAAAAAGGAAGAGAAAATGATGCGATGTTTACCTGGAGGGAAGCAAATTTCAATTTTCTATTGTTTTTGTGAATACTCAGAAAATATGTACTGACCTCTTAGCTACATGATTGTACTATAAATCAGAATGGCTGTATCTCAGCCACTGGGGACAAAAGACTTTAGTCTCTACTGCTCACTGTACTATAAGGTCTTAGCCCCTGTGGCCAGCAGTGTTTTTAACCCTTAAATGACTTGACCTGAATGCCAAACACAGACTAACATAATATCTGATGGTAATTCTGGCATCTGCCGCTAAAAAAATTTTGGAGCACCCTTGTGTCACAAAAAGAAGTGCAGGGTGTGGGAGTACACAAACTGCCACCACAGGTCACAGAGACAAAGCAAGCTGCTACTGCTGTAGGATCTTGGCCAGGCAAGGGGAAATCAGACAAAATCAAATGAAATGAAATCAGCTAGGAAAATTATCAGGGAACTTTTACCCCAACAATGGGCAGCAGACTCCATTTTGTTTGAGTCTCCATGGTAACCACAAGATTCCTGGATGGAGTGGTGGGCTTCCTGGTCCCGCCTTCTGCATTTTTGCAGGCTTCCCATTGGTTCTTCCACAGTCACTCAGGACTTCTTGTCATGCCTTTCAGCCACTAACCTGTACATTCTGTTTCAGATTTTTACTGGAGCTACTCAGAGCTTGAATTTTTAAAATGCTGACCAGCAAATGCTAACAAAAAAATATCTTCTTCAGACAAAATTTAATTCCACAGGTTTCCATATTGCAGCCTTAAATTTAAATTAGTTTTTGAGTTGAATATCTTGATTTTTCTTTAGAGTTGTGTTACTAAATAATGTTCTATTAATGAGAGATATCAAACATGCATCTTCTAATTCTAGAAGTTATGGGGATGCATTTGCTCACCACAGGAACAAAAGCCAACAATGTTCCTGTGATGAACAAAAAAATCGTTATTCTCATTCCTGACTATATAATTACAAAAACTAAACATGTATGCATAAGGATCTTATTTCAGTTACATTAAGTGACATCACATATAAGAGTGCACTCCTAATTAAAATTAAATTTAAATGGATCCAAGGATTTAAAAACCACGTGGTTACATAAAGTCCATACAATTATAAGTTATTTCCTTATTCTTAATATATGTTTTCCTAGGTATTCAGATAACCTATATTTGGTAATCTAAAATAATTAACACATATACTTAATTGTTTAATTAATATATATTTGTCTAATTAATTTTCTTCAACAGAAAACTCCTAATTTATGTTTTATATGTACATATATCAGATAATCTGCCTTTTAGTTACAGATATTTGAGATAAATATATTTACTATAAATTTGCTTTTAAGACAAAACACAATCTTCAAGTAGTTTCTAATTCTCAAGTTATTATACAAACTTATAAGATGATAAACAAATATAATTCTGTCTACAAAATAGCTAAGGATTTTAACAATATTTTCATTGATATTTCTTATCAAAGTACAACATTTGTTTATAAATTCTAAGGTTTGCAAAAAATTGTTCCAAAGTATAACTAGAAAAAAATTCTGAAAAAAGATGCTTCAACCAAAAAAAGCACACATTTGATCTTAAAAAAAATCATCTATATTTTAATGATAAAAGTATTTTCCTAAAAAAAGATTATTATATTACTATCTAAACAGATGATGTAAAAAGTTGGAACAATTAAAAAAGAGATTTATGTGTACTGGACTGACTATACAAATTTTAACTGATTAATTCAAGGATAATTCAGGCTATTGTCCTAATTTGATTATACTAATGTGAGCTAAGATTTTGTCCATATTTTATTTTGAAATTATAAAAACCTACTAAAATGTTCCAAGTTTATTTCTTTATAAAAAGGTCTGTATTGCCTAATGATTTTTATTGTTTAAGACAAAAATTAATTTTGGTAAATAAATTCATATTCTTAATTAAGCACTAAATATATTAAACTATTGACTTAGATTCCAATTTTGATATTTTACAAAATAATCCTTCTTGGTTTTGAAACAAAATGCCATTAATCACTTTCTGTAATCTCTTGTGTTTTTTTATTAATTTATATATTGTTATAGGAGATTGAATCAAGTGACACTTTTCTATCAACCTCTATCCCTATGTTTTCAATATTTTAGTTTGACACAGACTCTCATTAGGTCACTTAGGGTCTTGCTGAATTGCTGCAACTTGTCCTGAATTTGTGATCCTTCTGATTGAGCCTCACAAGTCAAATCTCTGGGGCAAAATGCACATATCAATTATCCTGGATTTTTGTTTGTTTATATATCTTTACCTGACTACGGTTATTATTCTGTCTTATTATTAATAACACATTTTTATTTGTCTTATTTATTTCTGTGTCTATTTAAGATTGAAAAGCTGCACACAGTGTCTCATGCCATAACTCCAGAACATTGGAGGTTAATGGAAGAAAGAAAATTCTAATTTAAAGCCAGCCTGGGAAATTTAGTTTTTCAAAATTAAAGATTTTATTTAAAAAGAACAGTGTGTACAGCTCAGAGGTTAAGTACTCCTGAGTTCTAAACCAGTACTAGAGGTGTGGGTGACTGAGAAACATAAATTTAATAATCAATTTTATTTAAAATTATATGTTTGATAGATTTATCCATGAAAATTATATTTATTAAGTCATTTGGTTTTTATTGTTATTAGTACTTCATAATACTTTTATTTTTATTTTTTAATTTATATTATTAGTTATTCAAAACATTACATAGCTTTTGACATATCATATTTCATACATTTGATTCAAGTGGGTTATGAACTCCCATTTTTACCTGATATACAGATTGAAGAATCACATCAGTGATTTGAGGGGAGGGGAGGGGCAGGGGAATAGTAGAGTATAGGAAAGGCAAGAGAATACAACAGACACTAGTATGGCAGTATGTAAAAACGTGGATGTGTAAACGATGTGATTCATAATACTTTTAAACTACAGTGTTTTTGTCATTTTTTTATTTCTTAACAAAAACACTAAGTATTCTTATTTTTTTTTTATGATTCTTTAGTTTCTACAATATAGCATGGCTTTTCCTTCTTTCTTTTCTTGAAGTCTTCTTAGACTAATTTTTCTGTGGCTGAAAATTTTAGTTTAAATCTTCTTTCTCCTGAGTGGATTTATACAGGGGAAAAACTTCACCAGTGAACCCAGATAAGTATTTAATGGCTTCTGCATCTTTTCTGGGGATTCATTCTCTCTAGACATTTAACTTTCCATGAAGAGGTGTATGTGTATGTGTATGTGTGTGTGTGTGTGTGTGTGTGTGTGTGTGTGTGTGTTTTGCAGATTTTTTTAAGCAGATTAAGCAATGCATAACTTCTTCCTTCACCTGGCGTCTGTACTCTAGGCTCTCTGGTGTTTAAAGGTTTGTTCTCTTTTTCAGTGTGCCTAATTATTTAAAGTAAAAGCCAGAATGTTGGAGCTACCATACCCTCTTTTTTTCTGACCCTAAAAGGGTATCACTGGGAATTGGGCAGTTTCTTCTGATCATACCAAAATGTGTCAACTTGAAAGAAAATATCATCTGCAGGAAAGGCAAAATCTTTCCTTTCTCATTCAGTGAGGCTGGTTTTTTTTTTTGTTTGTTTGTTTGTTTGTTTTGTTTTGTTTTGTTTTGTTTTGATATGCATCCCTGGTTTTTGTTATACTACAACTACTTGGATGGGTTTGGGAGCTGTATATATAATAATTTGTGGTTGTGGAAAAGAGAAGTAATTTTGCATTACTCTTTGTGTGGAGTATACATTCCCTTTAGTAGGTTGGGAATTCTTGATTTCAGAAGTGGAAATGTTTTATTGCTCAATGAGCAATTGTATAATTTATTGCATAAAATTATGTCTAGATTTGCTTATGTGAATATTACTGGTAACTTTTGGGAAAAAATTCTAGAGGTGTTCAGGAAGAGAAAACCATGAGTGAGATTCAGAACTAAATGTAGGGCCTTAATAATAAAGCATGCTCTCTCTTAGATCCAGAATATCACCAAAAAAGTGATGTTAAGTCACTAAGAAAACAGAATTTTTTTGAAGGATGCCATATCTAAGTGATAAAATGTAGGATGATATGACTTTATTTTTTTAAATTAATTTTTAAATTTTTAATATTGTTTATATTTGTGAAAATCTTTAACATTATATAATTGCATACATAGCAGCAAAAGAACCTAAAAAATAAAGTAATAAATATATAAAATTTTAATCTAATATTTTAAAAAATGCTCCTTTATTATTTCTTCCTGATTACCAGTTTTCTCATACTAAAAATAACAAAAAGAATAACTTTCAAGGGAAATTACTTCGTGATGCATAAAAATTCTCTAATTCTAGGATATTTTATCGTACTAAGTATATGTAAACTAATTATTTATATTTAAAAGGTGAATTCAATACCAATAACAAAATAAATGAAGGTAAATTCAGAAAATGATGTTGTTTTTTATAAACAGAAATTTATAGAATGTCCTTGTAGAAAAGTGGTGTAGTGCATAATAAAATGTATTGTTTATAGAAATAAAAATGACTTGCATGCAGAGCCCCACTGAAGATTTAGTGCACTAGAAGCATAATGGGTTTAAGACAAAGACAAATAAATTAGGGCATATAGGCCAAATCCAGCACCTACCCTGTTTTGGCAAATGAAATGTTTTTATTGACCCCAGGCTTCATAAATGCTAGACAAGAACACTACCACTGAGTTTCACCCCATCAAATGAAAATATAGTTTTAATAAATGCCATCAGGAATTCAGTTATTATATATTGCAGATTTTAGCCTATGATCACAGATAACTTCTGGTTCCCAAAGCCTAAATCCTAGATAATTTGGCCCTCTAAGTAAAAATTTTGTAAATTCCCTTGATATAATCTTAATGCCACCAAATATATTGAGAGGTTAGTGGAACCTGATTCCCTATGTGCAATCCACTAACAGTTTTCAGATTAATTTGAGAGTGAAATGTTAGAGAATTTATGCATGAGCAATAAAAATAAAAATCTAATTATTAGTAATTTTCCTGTATCCAGGTAGAATGCCAGTGTGGCCGGCTGCTTTCTTTTGCAACTTATCAAATGTTAGAAATATTAAAAAGTAATTAAATTAAGATATGTTATCAACTAAGTAATTTAAAGATATTTTATTTGTAAAATAATAAGTACCCTAAAGATATCACCTCATTTTTAGATATGATTGCATACTACTATATTTTACAGATATTAAAGTTCAATTTGTGGGAGGGTACTTGATATTGAATTTAGGAGCATTAAACCACTAAACCGTATCCCCAGTCCTATTTCAGGTTTTATTTACAGACAGGGTGTAACTGAAGTGCTAAATGCCTCACTACTTTTGAACTCTCCATTCTCCTGCCTTAGCCTCCTGAGTCACTGGGATTACAGGCTGGTACAACCACAATTGACAGAAAATAGCATTATTAATGAAAACTATTTAGAATATTTCTACTTTATGGTAAGACAAATTGATAATAAATATTATTAACAAACATATGGATATATTTAATATATAGAATATTTATATATGTAATATAATAAATATTTATACTGAATATATATATATATATATATATATATATATATACATATATACACACACAAACACAAAAGCAGATATATTAAAACTATTCATTAATATGCATTGTGTTGTGTGTGTGTATGTGTGTGTGTGTGTGTGTGTGTGTGTGTGTGTGTGTGGCCTGTACAGACCACCGGGGATACATTTACTTTAGAAAGTAATTTAGAAACTAATTCCATAAATGTCTTTTTCTTAGTATAGAATTGGGGTATGTTTCTTTTCACAAATAATAAAAATGAACTTGGCCAGATGTGTTTTCAGAAATTGTCATTTAGTAAAAGAATGGGCAAATGCAGAGCTCTTAGCACTGAGAAGAAAAAATTACAATTCCATGACTCACTTTCAAACTTGCTGCCATTGCTTAAGATCTTTACCCTACAGAAGCCTGTCAAATAAGTAGGAGGTGAGAGGATGACCTTTAAAATCATAACCACTTGAAACAAAAAACAATGAAATATGGTTTCCATCTGTGGAAGTCGTGAATTTTTTTTCCCACAGGATAGTTGACTTTTTGTGGTAATAACAATAACAATAATAATCAAAATCCTTCATGTAGTGACAAAGGTAAACTTAAGTAGCAGAGCCAAGTTAAGTGTGGAGAAGCTTCTGGGAGGAAATACAATCCATTATGAAACAATAAATCTCTTATTTCTTTTTACATGAAAAAAAGAAAAACCTAAGTCAACTAAAACTACAAATGTTTTCTTTTTAAATTTTATTTTTATAACGTTTGATGGATTTTTTTTAAAAAAATGTATTTATATTTGATGCTGAGAATCAAACCCAATGCCTCAAACATGCTAGACAAATGCTCCAACCCTGAACATGAAACAAGCCCCAAATGTTCTTTTTATATATGAAAGTTATCTGTGTCAGTTAGCCAGAGTTTTCCAAAGAAATAAAATTGGCTTTTCATAAAGTCCTTCAACTGATAGAATGAGCCCCACATCTATGGTGGGTAATCTGCTTTAAAATCTACAGATTTCAATGTTAATCTTATGTAAGACATTAATCTCACTTTCATTAAAACATTTTAAATATAATTGGAACACATATCTCAGATACATGACATATTCAAATTGATAGAGCGAATTCACAATCACACCCGAATTTTTATTTTATTGTTTTTAAGTTTGAGACAGGGTCTCTAATTTGCTTATGGTGTGGATGAGTTTCCAAGACTAGTTTAAACTTGGGATCTTCTTGCCTAATCTTTCTTCTCTCTTTTTTCATATGTAAGACATACATTTTGATATATGTGAGACAGTCAATTTTTCCTAATTGTTACTTCAGTTTGTACCCTTTAATGGCATCATACAGTAAATATAAATTACATTTTAATATTTCCTTTTTATAAAGGCATTATTTAACTTTGGAAACTTACAATTATATTTGTCTTTCAATATTATTATTATTATTATTATTGTTATTATTATTATTATTTTGGATAATTGAGAAAAGGTGTTCCAAACTACTCAGCCATATTCACAGTCCTTTCTAAAGTTAATTTGAATAAGAATCTCACTAAAATGCTAAAGCTGGTCTTTTTTCTTAAATATTTTTTAGTTACAGACAGACACAATAACGTTATTTTATTATTTTTTTATGTGATGCTGGAGATCAAATCCACTTCCTCACACATGCTAGACAAATGCTCTACCAACTGAGCTACAGCACTAGCCCTTAGGCTGAACTTCATTTTGCAATTCTTCTTACTTTTCTTTCCAAGTAGCTTGTATTAAGGTCATTCATCACTACATACACTGTATAAACCCCTTTCTTGTAAAAATTTTGGCATATCTTATTTTTTATACTAAAGTATTTTATTCTCAATAAATACTTTAATATGTCATCCTAGGAAATGATACAATGACTTTTTTGTAATGCAGATACTCCACAGCTTTCTTTGGAAAGAATATCATTTCTTCTCCTTCATGGCAGTGCAGTTTCTGTCTTTTATCATTGTATAAATGGCCAGTTTTATGTCTTTAATTCCACAGGGCTAATTATTTTAAGTTTTGTGTCTTTAATTACACAGAGCTAATTTTTCATCTCATTATGATGTCTATACTGATTGGTATAATGTTAAGTCCTATAATCATATGTGGCACAACATTTTCATTAATGATGGACTTCATGTACAGTAATGGCTAAATTATATTTTAGGTATGTAGTTTTCTATATCATCTAAAATTGTGTTAGTACCTTGCATCATTAGCACCTTATGGTGCATTTTCCAGAATGTAACCACATCATTAAGTGAGGCATCATTATACATATCAAAAATGTTACAATTATATAAAATATAAATAATATGAAATTTTTACTTGTATAGGAGAATCAATTTGAGAAAGAAGAGGAAACTGCTGAGGACATAAAAGATGCAGGGATAAAAAAGGTGGCTGTCAGTTGGAAAAAGACAGGAAATATTGTGATAGCATAATACTTATGCCAATTGTCTTGTATTTGGAAATTCTTATAAACTTGAAGTTAATGGTATAATCAAACAAGTGAGCCACACACCTGGCTCCCTGCTCTTACAGCTGTACAAGAAATTCCACATTTTTTTCCCTCTCAAGTTTTTAATTTTTTTTTCTTCTCCAGTCACTTCTTATCCAACTCATATCTGCTATTGCTCCACTTTTACCTGTTCCACCTGATCTTCCCCATCTTTCCCATAGTAACAAATACCCATTATATTTTTCCTTCAACCCATCCCATCAATTCTTACCCTCTTGTAACCTCTCATAACAGCACTACTAATGGCCCAGCCCCAATATTATGAGCTACCCCTCTTTATTCTGATTTCTAGATCAAACATATTTTCTTTAGTAACAAAGCATCAATTGTGATTAATATTAGGTTTGGTTTACTACACAATGAGCAACTTTTTTATAATTAAATAAATAAATGCTCACAATTTCTTTTTGTTGTTTGTTTTCTATTTTATAAAAGAATAGTACTCTAAAAGAACTAGTTGCAACAAAAAAAATGTGTTGCCTTTAGAGAGACTGGAGGGTATAGTGAAAGCAAGAGTACATGTACATATTATGTGTAGCATAATTAGTGTTATATATAAATATTAGTTACATTGTATTTTACCTTTGAAAGAATTTATTGATTTGTATAATTTTTATTCTGGCTCAGTATTTGACTTGGTTAATAATATTAAATTCATTAAATAAAAGGTAATGATGAAGAGCAGAAAAGAAAATATTTAGAAAAAATATCAGAAAATACTTGTAGTCATTGCCCATATTAATTATTTTGATTATTTAGGTGGTTTTATAGATGTCAAAAGATAATATATATAAAAATATCCATAGAGTATCAAAAGATAATATATAAATCTTAAATATGTTTCATTATCACATCAATAACTCTTAAAAATATGTTATATGTCTAGGTTGTGGTAAAAAATAAATCACACACATAAATAATAAATTTAAAATAAAACTGAGAATTCATTCACTAAATATCAGTCTCAATATTTTGAAAGAAAAAAATTATACAAAGGAAAGTAGAGAAAAAATACACATAAATGAGCCACATTTAAAATAATAAGAGTGAACATACAATTGGAAGTAACAGGAAAGCAAGATGTTGCATTTAGAAAACAAATAACTTGAAATACTTCAGGTAAATTTCAAAAGTAAACATTGCATACTATTTATAATTTGTGATTTTATCATGTATGGCTATATATAAGGATTCTTAAATTATTGATGGACATACATTCTAAAAAATGCATCATATGTTTGTTCAGCCATTTAGCAAAAATATAGAGGTTATTGACATATTACTAGATGATATAGACCACTAAATAGCTAGGCTATATTAGTGTATGAAAGTTCAGTACTCATATACACATATTTTTCCACATATAACTAGAGGATTTAACATTATAGAAATCCATAGAGACCTCATAGTTACATGAAAAATTTGGAAATAAATACAGAATACTTAAAAAAGAAAGAAAGAAAGAAAGAAAGAAAGAAAGAAAGAAAGAAAGAAAGAAAGAAAACAAAACTAGCCATTTGGACAATGAAAAAAGATAAAAAACTTCATTGCAATACATCACAAAAAAATGATATTTTTTACAAAAAATCTATTGAGACACTGGTGTATCTATGTGACAAATATGCCATTATAATCTTTCCTATTATGACTTAAGAAATAATTTTCACTGTTAAAAATATTGAATATAATAGAAATATATAAAATATGACAAAGTATAAGAAAAAGATTTACATTTATAGAATTGGAAACAATCCCTAGTCAGTATTCTGCTAAGTGTATAAAAAATAAAATAGCAAACAGAGTACTTATTTTAGAAATTCTTAAAAATCACAAAATAAAATAAAATTTTATAAATTTCATTTATTTATCTCTAAATTATAAATCCCTAGTTTTAATGCCCCAATGAAAAACACTATTTCGGGTTCTTCTTTTAACTCAGTGCTGTTCAAGGAATGGGGTTCAAAGAGTACTGGAAACATTAGCACAAAATACACACTCACACACACACACACACACACACAATATATATATATATATATATATATATATATATATATTACATAAAGCCTTTAAAACCAGTGAGCTGGCACAGAGAGTGCATGTAATTATCTAATAAATATATATGCAAAATTTTAAGTGTAGTCTGACCCCAAACTAACCTAATATGACACTTGGACTACTGCAGAATTGGAAAATTGATGTTTTCATTATCAAAACATAATGTTCATATTCTTTCACTTGCTTTCTCTCCTCCCTCCACTGTCTCTCTGTCTCTTCTCAAACCAAGTGGCAAAACAAAGATTTGAAAATGCCCAGTATTCGGAGCTCAAGTGTCTCCTCTATGCTTTTCTGCAGATTAACAGGTCTCTCAAATTTGTTTAGAAAATCCTACATTTGTTTTCTCTGGATCAACAACAGTTTTCCCTTTGAGTGTCTTGGTTTGTGATTTTCCAGTCAGATTTAGCAACTGCAGAGAAGAGCCCCAAATTATGGTGTTCCTACTGTGCTTGGTATAAATGCACTCACAACAGCCAATTTGGGGGTACCTTCCACTGCAAAACACAAGGAGAAGCACAAAGCCTGTCCTGAAAGGCCAGCATGAAACACATCCAGAACCCCACTGTGCTTCTCTTTGGCAAGATTTTAAAACCAATTTGTCATTTGGTGGTGGTACCTAGGGGTCAATTCAGAAGATGGAGCTGACACCCAAACAGTAACTCCCCTTTATCTCACATATGTTAGTCTAGACTTTTGTGGTCACACAAAATGCAGGCAGATTTTTCTTTGAGTCCAAGTGTGTCAACAAAAAAACCACAGGCCACACTCCATGATGAATGCACTAAGATTCAGGTGCATGAACAAGGTCCATGTCATAAGCTTTCCCCTCTTTTAGCTGATATAAAGTTTGAGGATATAGAGTAAAAACTAAGGACCCTCTCAGAAAGGAGGTACACAAGTAATAAGATGTGAAATGGGGCTCTGTCTAGGTCTGATGGTTCTTGGATGTCAAGGGAAATATAGAACTATATTCCAGTTCTTCCTGCCTTCAGATGGGCCACCCTGGCAGGGCATGTGGAGCCAGTGACAGCTGATTAGGGGAGGAGATTGGAGCTGAAGGAGGGGAGGTGGGGATAATGGGTGGGTCCTCAGTGGGGAAGGCAGACAATGAACTTCGAATCACAGAAAACAAAAAAAGCAACCAATGTCACGGGAGATAATGCAAAGGACAGGAATGTTGCTAGATATATGTCTGAGGCAGCCTCACCACAGCGACCATGCCTTGTGCTCTCACATGAGGACATGCAGAGGACAACAAACCCCCACAGGAGCCTGAGAAGCTATGCTGGATGAGAACCTGGCACAGCAGGCATTTCACACCAACCACCCCTGGCATGAAATGGGCACAGGAGATATAGAGGAAAAAACAGAGATAAACATAGCCTACAGTGACATAGTGGGCTCACCTTGTGAGGGTTATGGACACTTTTCAAAAGTGAGTGAACTGGAATCTTTCTGTGTTTTGTTTGTCATGGGCTAGAATGCAATGCACAGGAAGGTCGTCCTGGTGCAGGGAGGAAAAGGCCAGTAGATTGTTGTAGTCAGCTTCTTCACTGCTGTGACTCCAGAACCTGACAAGAACAATTAGAGAAGAAAAGTGTGCTTGGGGCCTCAAGGTTCAGAGGTCTCAGACCTTAGACTCCATTGCTCTGGGCCTGAGGTCAAGCAGAAATCATGGTACAAGATTGTGGCAGAGGGAAGCAGCTGGGGACATGGAACAAGGAAGAAAAGATATAAACCCAAGGGCATGTCCTCAGGGACCTGCCTTCTCTAGCCCCACCATGTCTGCCTCCAGTGACCACCGAGCTAATCCCTATCAGAGGATTAATTCACTGTTCAGGTTCATAACCCAATCTTGTCACTGCTAAGCTTTCCTGTATTATGGTGTAAATTGAGGACAGACCTGTACAACCCTGGGGATAATAAGCTGACCTTCAGTGTCTATGGAAGACAGGGTCCAGGAAAGGCCCCCAGGGTGTGTCCATCCAGGGCTGTACAAGCCATGGCTGTTCAAGCTTGGGGGTCACCTCTTGTCTAAACCACAGTACTCTGGTCTTTCTTCTTTATTATAAGGCTATGAGACAAAAATAAACAGTTGACTCTCCTTATCTGTAGGTTTTATGTACATCTGTATGATGTCCACCATAGATCAAAAGTATTCTGAAAAACAAACAAACAAACTTGTGTTCAGACATTTTTTTTCACCATTCTCCCCCAAGCAATACTGCATAGCAGGCATTTACCCAGCATCCCCACTGCCTTAGGGGTGAGAAGCAAGCTAGCTATCAGTTAAGTACAGGATGACATTTGGGTTATGCAAATGTAGTTACATAAGGGGCTTGAACAGCCATGGGTTGGCACATCCCCAGTGGTCCTCCCTGGACCCTGTCCTCCATAGCTCAGCTGACTATCCCCAGGGTGCTGCCCAGGCCCCATCCTCCACAGTCACCAAGGGATTGCTGACTATGTTTTCTGGATAGAGTTTCAGAGAAATCCCAGCGGGGGAGGCAGTGTTGCTTCTATGCTTCTCCCTCGGTCTCCAGATCCTTGTTGGCAACAGAGAACACTCAATCAGAATGTGCTAGAAGAATGGAAAGTGAAGCCTCCATCTGGGTCTGCAGGCTTTCACTGGGTTTCTCTACACTTCCTTATAAAATGGAAAAGACCTTCAGCTCCTAGTAACAACTGACCCAATCACACTAGGTTCCATACCATCCTGTGAAGAACAGTTATTAATTACACATCAGTAATTTTCATGATTTGAACTAAATTGAGATGAAGGAATGTTTACCTGTACACAAGGAATTCCAGTGTGAATAATCAACTAGGGTGGGGAGAAAGGCGGACAAATATGCAAGAATGATGGTTGATTGGAGACTTGTTATGCAAATAATGCTCAGCAGGAAGAGAGGAAAAGGAATAACACAAAAGCCACCAAATGAGGTGGACATTCCCATGTGACTCATTTTCTATGTACCTTTTCAGTTTTTTCTTCTAATATCACCCTAGTTCCCTCACAAAAATTACTTTTTATTCATTGAACAAAATATAGGCCCTAAAATTAAGGCCCAATATTATATGTGACCTTGACATCTGGGGAAATTTTTAAAAAACTCAAATTACTTAAACCTAAGTCCCTCTTCCAACCTGTCCCTGCAGAGACAGTCTCCTGGCCAGGCACCTCCCTAGCACAAACCAACTCCTGTTACCCTCTGGCAGTAGCTGCATAAAGATTCCAGCAAACTCGCTGTATCTTCCAGTGGGAAAAGGGTCACCTGGCCCTCTTCACACTAGAAAGCTGCCTCTCAGGGCCCCTGCTGGAGGGGCTGAATTCTCTCCTGTGAATCATCCCTGCAGCTGGAAACAGCCTGTGTGGCCTGTCAGCATCCTATGTACCTCTCTGGCTTGAGGAGAGGTGATCATAAGCTGCTGTGGGCTCTTTTGTGTGATACCCAGTGCTGAGTTCTCCTCATAACCTCTCCCACAACAGGTAAATGAGAGGATATTAAAGCAAGTCTGGGGGATTTTAAGAATGTCCTGTTGCTTGTTTGAGCTGGTCACCAGACCCTAGGTAGACCAAGGACATACGCCGTCTTTTAGAAATTATAACTGTTTAAGTCCCACATCATCCTACAAGTCCTTTGTGCTGCCTGTGGTGGAGATTCACAGGTCCTATTTTCCTAGAATGTAGGGCTGCTAAGAGTCCCTGTGTGTCCCTGAAAAACCAGCCTCTACCTCAGAGCAAAGTCTGTCCCAGGAGGGGACATCACCTTTGTCCTTGGAAAAACCCACAGAGCACTCCTAGGCACATTCCCACCCTGCTAAGTTAATAATATATAAATAACAGAAGAGATTTGCTGCACCAGTTTTCTCTCACTCAGTCAGGCTAGGTGGGGATCCATAGGAACCCCCTAGCCACCACCAATCATCATGAGACGGGGAAATACCTGGGATGACAGATGACCCTCCCAGTAGTTTACGGTGGTTGATAATATGTTGGTAAACCATGTAGTTCAGCATATACACTTCTCTTGGCTTAAACCAATCAGTTCAAATGAATACCCCTTTTGTACTGAGCAATCACACTTACCCAACTTGTTCCCACCAGTGAATGTGCTAATCATGTTTTAGAGTTGTTATTTGATTTTCCTGTAGTGTGTGATGATTTGCTAAGAGATGCTATGATGTATGTGAAGTTCCTGCCTTCTCCAAAGAATGTATAAAACTGCTGCAAACCCTGGGCTTGGGGCCTCTCAGTGTCACCAGTTGCTGTGTGTGCATGCAGAGGACCTAGCTAGCTCACAATAAACACCTCTTTAGTGTTTACATCGATCTTGGTCTCTGGTGGTCTTTTGGGGGTCCCAAATTCGAGTATAACATCCCCATCTATTTCTACCCCACAGAGTTTCTGAAACTCTGTGATGTCAAACAACAAACACTTATTTTGAGGTGCTTGGCTCAGGAATCCAGGCACAGCTGAGCTCCCATCTCCAAGGTCTCTCAAGAATCTGCAGGGACAGTCCCAAACACTGCCTTCACTGGCCACCCACATGCCACACAGCACAGGAGTGTAATGCTTGAATTTGGAACCCCCAAAATCAATGTAAGCAGCAAAGCGGTGTTTATTGTGAGCTAGCTCAATCCTCCATGCACACACACCAGCAACTGGTGATGCTGAGAGACCCTGAGCCCAGGGTTTGCAGCAGATTTATACACTCTTCAGGGAAGTCAGGGACTTCACATACATTGTAGCATCTTTTAGAAAATCATCACACACCA
Organism: Callospermophilus lateralis; assembly: GCF_048772815.1. Lineage (NCBI taxonomy): Eukaryota > Metazoa > Chordata > Mammalia > Rodentia > Sciuridae > Callospermophilus > Callospermophilus lateralis. The sequence goes on from NW_027514454.1 coordinate 6,547,207, forward strand.
TGGGAAAATCATAAAACAACTCTAAAACATGATTAGCACATTCACTGGCAGGAACAAGTTGGGTAGGGGTGATTGGTTAGTATAAGAGGGGGATTTCTATGAACTGATTGGTTTAAACCATGAGGGAAGTACATGCTGAACTTCATGGTTTCCCAACATATTATCAAACACCATAAACTGGAAGAGTTATCTGACATCCCAGGTATTTTTCTGTCTCATGCTGATTGGTGGCTGCTGGGGAGATTGCTATGGGTCCCCACCCAGCTTGACTAAGTCAGGGACACCTGGCACAGCAGATCTCTCCTGTTATTTGTAGATAAACAACATAGCAGGGTGGGAATGTGCCTAGGAGTGCTCTGTGGGTCTTTCCAAAGACAAAGGTCATGTCCCTTCTTTGGACAGGCTTTGCTCTGAGGTAGAGGCTGGTTTTTCAAGAGGTGCTGCACATCCCACAGAGTTCAGAACCTCCCACCTTGAGGGAGGGAGTTAGGAATGACAAACATGACATCAGCCCAGACCTTAGATCTGTGTCTTTTGTATTCTGGTTTTATTCCTGCTCCTTCTTCTCAGGGCTACAGACTCATGTTCCTGAACTATCTGCCAAGACCCTGTAGATGCAAAATATATTTATTAAGCTCTTATTTTTTTTCAAAGACTTTCTTCACCATAAATAGGGTTTCAAGCTGACATCCTGAGCATCTGACTAAATTTGAATTTCAGATAAAGCATGAATGTTTCTATAAGTTCACCCCAGATATCTCATAGGAGAGAGCTGCACTAGTACTTTTCATTATCTATCTGAGCTCCAAATATAACTGGAGTACTGCATTTCTATTTGGCAAATCTGATGGCCCTACTATAGCATTCCATCCCGTCCTTCTTTTTTGAAGTGAATGTACAGTGTGTGCAGAGCTGTCTCCATCTCACTTTGTTCCCATCAGCTCAGGGAGTCTCAACTGACAATGATTGTAATGCAGGGCAATATGTTAAATGATTCACTTTTGCATTGATCACAGTTCCTCATGTCACAAAGAAAAACCCTCAAACAATAAAGTAAGTACATAGTCCAAATTCCATGGCAAAACCACATGTGTGGCCCTTAATGAAGTCCAGGACTGAAGAATATAATTTAGGAGGAAGGAAAACATTTTTTAAAAACCTAGTAATCATATGTAGGGTTTGATAATTTCATTCTTAAGAAATTAAATGCTGATAGAGAAAGACAAAAGAAAGACCCCTTTTGTGGAAATTTATAACCAGAAGCATTTAATGAGGAAGCACATGCGGTGCTCATGCTAGGTTGTTGTGGAAGGCAAGGGAACCTCTGAAAAACAGGCTTTTATTAGTCTTAAAAGGTTTCTAAAACAGCAAAATTCCCATTCAACCAGAGAAATAATTGGATGTATTAAGCAAAAATATTTTCTCTATGGCCATCTCATTAGCAATGGAAATAATGTACTTTGTATCATTAAAGTCAAGTTGGGGATTACGTGAACATTCCCATCATAATATTAAGAACATAAAATGTGGGCTTGTTTTTTAAAACTAAAATTAGCAGAATTAGAAAGTTTACCCATCAACTCCCTTCTCAAAATACAAAAGAGAAAAAAGTGCTCCATTGGTTCTTAAAGCAAATCCCACATGTGAGAACATCTGCATCTTCCAACTACCCAGGAGCTGCAATTTGGCTGCAGATTTGGAGAGATTTGCATGATTCCACCACATGTCAAAACAGTGCTCAAAGAATTTAAGACATGGGATTAAGAAGGTCGAGCAAACAGAAACCCAGAGAATAGCAGCTATGACTTTCTTCAGAACCTGTGGCCCCTGACTTGGCCACACAGCAGAACTCAGGGAAGGATCTGACTTGGAATGCCTCTGGAGGAGGCCTCCCAAAACCCCCAGAACACAGGAAGGGAGAAGAAGTATCATTTCTCTGAAGATCTAGCCATAAAAACACCATATGAACCCCACCATTTTGCACATCTCCAAGAATGGTCTCCTGATTAGAAGAAGACATATTCAATGATTTTGCAATTCTACCAGAATGGATTCTACTGTCTATGACTAAAAAATGGAGGAGGAGGAAGAGAACAAAGAAGAGGAGAGGAGGAAGATGGAGGAGGGGGAGCGTAAAAGATAAAGAAAGGGAGGAAGAATTGATGGGAGGATGAGGAAAAGGGAGGAGAAGAAGAAGGACATCCTGTGAGAAGTGATGGAGATTCCATGGAAGAGATGAACCAAGCTATGCAATGGAATGACTAACAGCTGTTTTGCAAAAAGCTTCTAGAAGCCAGAACACATTTATCAGGCCTGAGGATTCACTCTCATGCACATTGGGTAAAACCAAACTAGGAGCCCTTTAGGCTTCAGAACCAATTTTTACTCCTGTGAACACACTGACAAGTGCAAATTGCTTGATTATTTGCCAGCTTGGTAGCAGATGCACATCACAGAGCCAGGTGAGAAGAGCTTTCTACCCTGGCCGAGCTTCTAGAAGTTCCATGCTCTGACCAGCCTGGCTGGACCTGCATGATGCCTGAAAGGCTGGTGCTGGCTAATCCAGTAATCACCACTCCTCATTTGTGCCACTCAGTACTTGTGAGGCCACTGGGTGCAAATAAGGGACAGATTTTTATTTTTCATTAATTGGGATTTAAAGGCCACATGTGGCTGTGATTACTCAGGCACACAATTAGTTGCAGGAAACACAGTTTCTTACACAGAGGTTTGTTCCTATCTTCCCCAGGAAGCTGCCTGAAATCTGAGGCCCTGTCCCAAAAGAAGGCCCTTCATGAGAAGGGAGACTGGAAACTGTGAAGGGGAGATTTGTAACAATGGAAAAGGAGCTTTCAAAAGACTTGATCATGGGAAGTCAGACAATTAGAAAGGCAGCCATGGATCTGTTCAGTACTTTTACAATAAAATCACCATTGACCACTGAAACAAAACACACACACACACACACACACACACACACACACACACAGTGTTCTACTCAAATGAGGCAGATTTATAGAAGGTTCTTGTTAAACATCACTTAAGTTTTTATGCTTAAATATGAGAGCTCTATGTGGGCCAGAGGAACTAGGTTTTAATAAACCCGAATCAACCCTCTGCTACCACCTAAATTTCTTCTCAGTCCCTTAGCTTTGCCTGCCCTCAGAGGCAGCACAGGAAGACTTACACCACAGTTTTCCCTGACAAAAATAATCTACCATTCTCACCCACCCATCACCCTTTTTCTAAGGCCAGAGGAAGATGGATTTGGAGCCTACTCTCCCTAAAATTGTACCAAGGCTCTCATCACCTTTGCAGCCATGGGATCTATTTGGAAATGAGATCACTAGATATATTTCTAAGAAAGAATCATTGCTTTAGAGCATGAAATCTTTATTTTAAAAAACACTATCAGCCTAGAGTTAAATGTCAACATTTAAAGTCCATGAAAGAGTTCTGGACCCCAGACTCATGGACAGCGATGGAGCAGAACAATACTCACCACCATGATTTACACCACACCATCACCATGAAGCTTCCTGCAACATCTCCTACTGAAACCGCTGTTGACCGGTGACGAGTTCTTGCTTCCCAAATGTTGAAGAATAACACCAGAAAGCACACGCCGAGGCAAGGTCAGAGTAGAAATTAAAGTTTATTAAAGGACAGCAGAAAAGACTTCTCCCGGAGGAAGAAGGGGACCCAAGAGGTGGGAATCCGTGGAAGTGCGGTTGTTTCCCCTTTTTATAGTTTTGGTGATGGAATGTAGGTTGGAAGAGGGGTGGGACACAGGTGGGCCAAAGAAGTAATCTGGTCAGGAAGGACTTCTGAGTCAGCACCTTTGGGGATGGGCTATCTCCAAGTCTGTTGGGGCTGTTTTCTGAGCTCCATTAACATTTCTTTGAGGTGGACTTTGGCCTAGGGCCTTTTCAGGACTTCATTAACATTCCATGAGTTGTCCTGCGTTTTCCCTGAGTCATTCCCAGCATGGCCTCCATTTTAGATTTCACTCGATATTAGACCCGATTTACCTGACTACACTGACTACCTAACTTTAAATCTGGCTTCACTACTCCTAATAGTAATGGAATGAGAGGAAATGAGGTCTCCTCCAAGCACACTTCAACATCCACATAAAAAGTGCACATTTCAGCCAGGGGCCCATGTGGCGAGTCTCCACTTCACCACCCCCAACAGCGAAGATGCTGACCAACACCCTGGGTACAGGAGCCAGCGGGGATGTTTCTGGCCCCTACATTCTGCAGGCTGAAAGGGTCTCACAGGCCACACAATCTCTGTAGCCTGACAGTCATTCTCTGTTCTCAATTTCATTACCTAATTCCTTCATCTTTTCTTAGCCATCTTGTGATCTCCTCCATTCCTTTGTCTTCATGAATAATCATTGTAAAAGGATGAAACGTTTGACTTTCCAGTAAAACACAAAAAGTGAATTTTAAGAAAATGGAGTTTAGATTATTAAAAGTAGGAAGAGGTCCAAGTGGAGACCATGATACTCTGCAGAACCCAAGAAGGTTAAAATACAGGAGGTGGAGGTAAGTCCAGTGGTGCCCACAACTCAAAGGTGAGGGACCCATGCACAGAGCTTCAGTTTCAATATGTTCTGTCCCTCATCCTCTCTTCCTCCTCCTTCCTCTCCTCTCTCATTACCAAAGAGCACAAATTTGGAAGTGTAGGTTAAACCAGGCAAGTAAGAACTACTTTATGAAAATAGTTTCATCTCAGTTTTGTAAATGGATAAATTGTTTTAGTTTTTGAGTTTCAAATCACACCCTAAATCATGCCTTGTTGCAGAGAATATATCATTTTCTATGCAGTGACCATCATCATTGTAATAAAGATCAAATGCAAAAAGAATTTAGACATAGGGTAATAATTTGAATTTTCAATGTAAAAATAAATCCTTGTATTCACTGGTCAGACTAAATAGGAGGCTCCTTCTATTATTTCCCTCCTGGGTTGACTTTGTAGGAAAAAAAAATGCAAGTAATGCCTATTGACAACCAGGGCCATTAACTATGGTGTCATGAATCTAAAACCTGGAATGGTTATCAATATCTGTGGTTGAGAAATCCACTGGCTCAAACAACTCACTTTAAAAGGGAAATAAATTTACAAATGCTTATCACCTTTGCCTGCTCCCTAGGGTGTGCACAGGCCTTGAGGTTCTATTTATTTTTCTTTGCTAATTTGAAATATTGAATAGCCAAAAGCAGCAAATGAAAAAAAAAAAAACACCAGACAGTTCCTTGCTTTCTTCACACTTCTAATGCTACAACATACTTAGCTTTCCCTCAAACTAAAATAAAATGGGAAGAGGGGGATATTTGTCTTTTCAATTTATGTTTCTTCGCCTGAGGTGACTAGAGGCATCAAAACCAGAGAATAACTGAAGGAGTGAAGCAAAACTCTAAGTTTAATCCATTAGCACTCAAATTTAGATTTTTATCCAAGATTGTGATATTATCTATATAAAATGGAATTTTTTAAAGGAACATTTAAAATTCAGTGAATCTTTATCTGTTAATTTCACAGGTTGCTCAGAAGCAAAGACTTCAACTCCTTCCTAAGAGTGCACTAATGAAGTACAAATACATTCAGCACTCAGGAGACCCATGGAGAACAGAAACTTCTTGATGCAGTGTTGCAGTAGAACAAGAATGGTGATTCATCAGCCACCCAGCTGCAAAATCAGGAACCATCAAAGGCCCAGGAAAGCTTTGCACTCAGTACCTGCCAGAGTGAGAATGGCAGAATTATGGCACACTATATCACAGGAGCCTAAGGAGACTCAGCTCATACTGGAACATAAAGGCACAGAGTGGGAAAAGCAAATTCCAAGAAAATCATGTCATTCAGTCACTATTAGCACATGATGATGAATATTTTGGCTATTGTTCTCTAATTTTATAAGATGCTAATATAGCAAGCTGTGTGTGAAATGTATGAGAACATAGCAACTCTTCCAGAATTCTAAAGTCATCTCAATTTTATTTTAAACACATGTTCGTACTGATATTTTGCATCTTTTCTCAACAATATACAGATTTCTCATTTCCAAATTATAAAATGCTCTCCTAACAGTGAAGCAGTAGCTCCTCCCCACCACACCATCTCCTTGTAGCTCAGTCTATCTTTATGCAACAACTACCATTTTCCTGGTTTAAAGCTGCCCCAAGATCTTTACAGAAATGTTAACTGTGGTCCACACCCTGGCAGAACTCACAGACTAGCTACAGAGACACCAGCCAATGACACAGAAGACCATGGAATTCCATTCTGTATTCTAGTAAATTACCTAGAAAAAATTCTTTCACTTTCTAATGTTATTGAGAATGGGATACATCATGCATTTGACAGGGTATCAACATTGCAACTAGCATCATTTTTTCTCAGTGGTACCAGTAAACAGTGGTGCATTGTTAATTGAGTTGATTTTAGCTTCCATGGAAGATGGGGATGGAAGGCTAAATTATTCCATCCTGATCCATGAGAGCACAAAGGGAGAGGCTTCTTGAAGTGTAGGACTTGGGCCAGTGACTCCCTTGTGCTAGGACAGAAGAGGACATTTACCCCACTTCCATCCATAGTCATCTATCTAATCTGTTCTCTACCATCTTTTCCCTCCCAGATGCCCTGTCCTGCCTGGGTAGAGCTCATCCAGTCCTTTCTTCCCAGTCTACTCTCTACCCTGTGACCCTCATATTCTGCAGTTTGTCTATATTTATTGAGTATGAAGGACAAATAGAAACTATATCTTTTTTAAATTTTGATAGAAGATTTCATTGTTGAATGATTACTATGATCAAACTAATTAACACACCATTGCTTCTTCTTTTCTGTGGGGTGGCAAGAGTACTTGGGAACTACTCAATTTATTTCAGAAAAACAGGGACAATATCAATGCTGCAGTCACATTGCTGGTCACAAGGTCTCTAGTACATGTTTATCTTATACCTAGTCAGTATATTCTTAATTATGAAGCTAATAATATCAATCACAGGTTAAAATACTCCAATGTCACCTTATTGCCCTGAGGTTAAATTGGAAATTATAAGAAAACAAGACATCATGATCTGAAATCTGGCTAATCTTCCAATCCTACCAGGTGCCACCACAACCCTGCCCAAACCCATTGCCTATCCTCTCACTGTGCCCATAATGTACTGCACTCTCCCCCTTCCAAAATTTCCAGTATGCCTGCCTAGATTTCCCTAACCCCTTCCCCATGCTTTTCTCTGGGTAAAAGCTCAGCCAGCTTCTTGGACTTTTAACCCACACTATGTGACAGGGAGGACTTCTCACAGGTTCTTTCCCTCCCCTGGGGCACATGGCTCCCCACCGCCAGGCTCCACTATGCACTGGTTCTCTCACACATTCGTGTGAGTGGAGGAGTGGACAGCTATTGAGCCCTGGCCTGGGTGCCTTGGGCTCAAGGTGCCTTCCTGTGCTTCATGCTCTGTTGGCTGCATGCCAATGGCCCCCAGGTACCAGGAAACAGAGCCAGACCCTGGCAACACAAGGAAATAAGTCTGTTGACACAAATTACCTTGTGCTACTCCCTTGAGATCTTGGATTTCTGTCCTGACTGGCAGGACACATCAACGTGGGTGGTGAACCTAGGTGGGGAAGAATAAAGGGACAAGAGACAGTAGGGATGACACCAAGACAGGAGTTCTGATCAAGCTGCAAACTTTTATTGTTCACACAGTGGTATTTATATTCTAGGGATGGGGAAGCTCTCTAATCAGCAGTTGCTGGATGTGGGTGGTAAAACTGCCAGCTGCAGGATGTCTGATGATCCTGATAACCACAGGATGTTTCAGGAATATAGGTAGCTGCAGGATGTCTCCCAGGCAGGATGTCTCTCAGGGAGCTGTTTCTTGCAACTGTTGGGCTATTCTTTGAAGGAGAATTTCCTTCTAGCCCCTGACAGATTTCTTCATGTCAATACCTGCTGTTTTCTTAATAGCGAGATAACTTATAACCTTATGATATCTTCAAGATAATCACAGTCTCAAGTTGGAATTAAAAATTACAATGACTAGACATGACAAATCAATGTAAGGCAGTTTCTTAGATGGGATCCCAGAATAGAAAAAGGGCATTAGGTTAAAATCTAAGGAAACCTGAATAAATTATGTAATTCAGGTAGTAATAAAGTGTCAAAATTGGTCCATTATTTGTATCATATGCAGCACAGTCAAACAAAATGTTAATAACAGGGGCAATTGCAGGGGAAGTTACTCTATAGGAATAGTTGAGTCTGCTCACTTTTTTCATAAATCCAAAACTGCTTTAAAAATAAAGCCTATTAATGTACAAAGTTTCAGGTAATTTAGATGGATGAGTTCTAGAGATCCACTCTAAAGGATTGTGCCTGTAGTTAACAACAAGGAATCATTCATTTAGAAATTTTCAGGAGCATTGCTCTCCTGTTGAGTACCCTTCCAACACCCACACCTGCACAGGTGCACACACCAAGCCACAGAGACACATGCCCCTGCCCGCACAAGTGCTGGAGATGCGTCTGTTACTTGGAGGTGGTGATGGCATCAACAGGGGTTTGGCACACCCAAACTCCCCAAATTGTGTGTATTCAACATGTGCAGCTCTTTGTATATCAATTTTATCTCAGTACAGCTGCTTTTAAAAATAAATTTAAACAACTGCCAACATTCTTAATATTTACATTGATTTGATGCAATGTCCCACCTTGCGCAGTATGTGGACCTGTTGGGACTGTCCATCTTCATGGATTAAACACAGCAAGGGGTAAGAGTCTAAATCCTCTCTTCACCACCCCGAGCAGTGTTCCTCCCTCCACAGGGTCCTGACCCCATGGTAGTCAGGGAGGCTGTGGGTCTCACCTGATTGGCACTGATGCTCGGATGGCTCATGGCTCACTCTCCAAGGGCCTGATGGGTATGCAAAGGGGGCTGTCTAGTAGGCATTTCAGTGACCATCCAAACAGCACAGCCTTGCTCATAGAAGGCTACCTCTCCCGCTTCCTGCTCCAATTCCTTTGGCATCTCTCCCTGCAGAAGAGCAAGACCTCACAATACCCGGGTCATTTTGCCTGGTTATGAAGCCAGATTTAAAGTTAGGTAGTCAGTGTAGTTAGGTAAATCAGGTCTAATACCGAGTGAAATCTAAATTGGAGGCCATGCTGAGAATGATTCCAGGAAACACAGGACAACTCATGGAATGTTAATGAAGTCCTGAAAAGGCATTAGGCCAAAGTCCATCCCAAAGAAGTGTTAATGAAGTCCTTCCTGCTCAGACTACTTCTTTGGCCCACCTGTGTCCCACCCCTCAGGCCTTCCCACCTACATTCCATCACTGAAAGAAACTATAAAATGGAGAGACAACCACACTTCCATTATTCCACCTCTTGGGTTCCCTTCTTCCTCAGGGAGAAGTGTTTTCTGCTGTCCTTTAATAAACTTCTAATTTCTACTCTGACCTTGCCTCGGCATGCTTCTTTGGTGTTATTCTTCAACACTGGGGAAGCAAGGACTTGTCACCAGTCAACAGCAGTAACAGCTCCCCATCCAGGCCAATATGTCCCCTGTGGGTGCAGTGGTTGGATGCCTTATTCCACTGTCCCTCGAGTGCAGCTGACCACTGTGTGGCCACCAAGACCTTGCTGTCTGCAAGGTGAATCAAGGCCAGGCACCTGTGGCCATGCACACCTAATGGGCAGATTCACCTGGAGTTCTGTTGGTGGCTCTGTCAGGTCATATCCTCCACTTTCTCCTTATGTGGAGAAGATTGTGCTCACAGCACAGCTCTGCAGAAACACCCCCTGGGCTGACCCCACCATCCTTAAAGTATTTGAGGCTCTGATGCATGACTATGCCCAATGGGATTGTTTTGGAGAAAACAGTTTTTGGTAAAGAGAGAGAGAGAGAGATCTCCATATTGAAGTTACAAATAAAAAGGAAAACCACCAAAATTAATTTTCTACCCCTCTATGAAAAAAAGAGTTATGCCTATATTCACAGAGACTCAGGAGGCTTAGGCAGGATCACAATATCAAAGCCAGACTCAGAAATTTAGTGAAGTCCTAAGCAACTTAGCAAGACCTTATCTTAAAAAAAAAAATAAAAAGGACCAGGATGTGGCTCAGGGGTTAAGCACCCCTGGGATCAATCCCCAGTAACCCTATGTAATGAAGGGGCAAAATTGTAACATATACAGTCAGTCGAGGGGAGAAATAAAGAATGTCCACACACTTCTGCCCTTTTCAATGCTTTATTCACTCAAATTACTCAATGAAATTTTACTCTATAGGTTCTTCATCAAGAAAATGACAATCCTTAATGCTAGGCACAGCAGTAGACACAATCAACTCACAGCAAACAATTCTAGATTAATTCTAAGCACTGCAAAACACACTTAATCGTTATAGGCTAATGGCAGACATTCCCTCTGCATGCTATGTTCAAAGGTCTTAAGTCTTAGGCTTTGAGTCCAGCAGATGCACACTCAGACCATGGTGATCAGGTCTGGAACCAAGGCAGGCTTTTCCTGGCATGAAGTGAACGACTGGTTGAGGAGGGGCTTGAGGATTTTAGGGAGAAGTTGCAGCTTTTACCAAGGCCCATATGAGGTGGTAGAGTTTGAGACTGATGAGGATCATGCAGAGGCTCAGGAAATGATGACAAGTGATGGGATGACAGGTCCTCATCAGGCTCTCCAGCTCGAGTGCATCATTTTTTTTGGCTGTCTGAATCCCAGTTCATTTGCTCTATCATTTATACTAAATTTTGGGGTTTTTTTACCCCCCTTTCAATTGTTATCAGCTACCACCAGATTTCTCAGTGACATCATTCACCCTAGGTTCAGAAACATCTGTTTTTGTGGTATCCACCCTTATCTTCTCCCCTTTCCCTCTTATCAGCTGAGGACAGCCTGCCAGGGGCTTCCCTCTCTTTATCCAGGAGAGGGAAAGGAACTTGTTTGAGGCCATACTGGAAGAATCTGCGGGTGTGCCTGGTGAAAATGCAGATTTTTAAAAATAGAGTTGCTTAGACTCAGGCCTAGGGCCATTCTACCACCCCGTCTCCAAGAAAAAAACAACAACAACAACAACAAAAAAAAAAAAACAGGGAATTTTTTACTAATCTACTTACCATAAAAACAAGTTAAACAGGACAGTGAGCACAGTGAAAGAGGAAAGCAGGCAGCCAGTCCTGGGATCTCCTGCACCTTACATTGTGCACTGAGGAGCAGGGTGGGCTGCATTCCCAGTTTTTGCCCCTTGGCCAGAGGTCTCTGAACATGTGCAGCACATCTCCCCCAGCTGCAGGCAGTGAGGGGGGCCTGGAAAAGTGTAAAGTGTTTGGCCTGAGCAGCTGCATCCACTTAAGAGCTCAGGCGGATAAGATGCCTCCTGGCCCCTGGAGAAGCCACCTGCACTGCCACTTCAAGACCCCTGCCTTAGTAGGAGGCACAATAGAAACAAATAATTCCTCATATCTGATGGTACAGCTCAGTGGGCTGGCCACTGGAGACACCTGAAAAACCCTGGGGCCACAAGGCTTCCAGCCATTCCCTCAGGCTGCCCTGTGTGCTTTGTTTTGTTATGCAAAAATAAAAACTTAACAAGAGAGCTGTCCTCTTAACAGCTTTTAAAAGGCAAAATACCACATTCTTAACTCTGAGCAGCTGGGGTGAAGATCTCAGGTCTCACTCACCTGGCATACATGTGCCTATGTAGCTTTGACCAACACCAATTTCTTCCCATCACCCCTGGTGACCACCATTTATTCTCATCCTCTGTAAATTCACATTATTAGATTGCACACGTAAGTGAGGTTGTGCCAGATTTCTCTGTGCCTGGCTTATGTAATTCAGCACAATGTCCTCTAGGTCCACCCAAGTCCTGAAAGCGCAGGCATCTCCTTCCTTTTGGGGATTGAATAATATTTCACAGTACACCTGACAATTTGCTTTTCCATCCATCCATCCACAGGACATTAAGATGGATTCTGTCCCTTCATATTGTGAAGGATGTTGCAGCAAACATGAGTACAGATGTTTCTTCCACGTGCTAATTTTATTTCTCTCTCTCTTTTTTTTTTAATATACACAGAAGAGGGCTTGCTGAGCCATATGGTTATTCTATTTTTATTCTTCCAAAGAACCTCCACACTGTTCTCCATAGTGTCTGTGAAAAACCAGCCTCTACCTTAGAGCAAAGCCTGTCCAAGGAAGGGACATGACCTTTGTACTTGGAAAAACCCACAGAGCACTCCTAGGCAAATTCCCACCCTGCTAAGTTGTTTATCTACAGGAGAGATCTGCTGCTCCAGGTGTCCCTGACTCAGTCAGACTAGGTGGGGACCCATAGCAGCCCACTAGCACCCACCAATCAGCATGAGACAGGGAAATACCTGGGATGCTAGATGACCCTCCCAGTAGTTAATGATGTTGGGAAACCATGTAGTTCAGCACGTACACCCCTCTTGGCTTAAACCAATCTGTTCAAAGGAATACCCCCTTTGTACTGACCAATCACCCCTAGACAACTTGTTCCCAACAGGAAATGTGCTAATCATGTTTTGGAGTTGTTATTTGATTTTCCCGCGGTGTGTGATGATTTGCTTAAAAAGGCTATGATGTATGTGAAGTCCCTGTTCTCTCCAAAAAAATGTATAAAAATGCTGCAAACCCTGGTTTCAGGGCCTCTCAGCATCACCAGTTGCTGTGTGTGTGTGTGTGGAGGACCTAGCTAGCTCACAATAAACACCTCTTTGCTGCTTACATTGATCTTGGGTCTCTGGTGGTCTTTTGGGGGTCTCAAACTGGGGTTTAACATCTGCACATATTTGCACATTTGCAAATCCTCTGTGATTAATGCTTCAGGAAAATTGAGGAGGGGGAAGTAAGTGAGTCATCCATACACTTCCAACTAGAGGAATTGTTAGGGGAATGGCCATGCTACCTTGGATCCTACAGAATATAAGCTCAGTGGCCTTGGAGAGTGGCACCTCCATGTACAAATCTTATGGAAGGTGAAGTTCATAGCAGAAGTACACAGCACATGTTCTTTGGAAGACATCAGGCTAGAGGTTTTTTTTTTTGTTGGGTCTGCCCATCCACATGAGGGTCTGTAAGAGAGGCTTCACCAAGTTTCTTTTCTCCCCAGTGCTATCAGTCTAAAGCCCTGAAATGCTTTCCCGGGGTGACATCTGAAAAACCTGCCATCAGCTGGACACAGTACTTCCTCCTCCCACCTGCTACTTGCCTGCTACTTGCCAGGCTGGCAGTGACAGTCCCCCCCACCCCCATGTGGATGGGCAGACCCATGAGGACTGCAGTGGACCTGCTGACCACCTTGCAGCTATATGTGCTGCCATTTCTGCAGATCAATACCAAAGAGGGACTGAGTCCAGAAGACATAGGCCCCTCCACTTTCACCCAGGATGTGATTAGAACACACCCAGGGCTTGATGACTCCCTGAGAAAAGTTCTTTTCTTCTGGCTTTAAACCCAGAAGGAGGTGAGGCTGGAGTTTCTTCCCGAGGGAAGAGCCTGTCTGACTATGGGATGCACACAGTAGAAAGCAAAAATGAAAGTAAAGATAAATTATACCCTGATGAACCCCTAGATGCTACTGGGTCTGCAGTCCACTCTTCCCCTGAATGCTTCAGTTACACAAAATATTACTCCTTATTGTTTGTTTGAACCTGTTTAATTGGATTTTCTGTGATTTGTAAATGGAACACAACAAACTGATACATTTCATAAACTCAGGACAATCTTTATTGTAATTTTTTTTTTGTTTTTCTACTATGTAGACTAGCATTTCTCTCCCAGAAGAAGGAAGGGAGGAAGAAGAAAGGAGAGTGAGTATTTGATAGAAGATTCTAGCTGAGCAGTCAACCTGAGAATGAAAGGGCAGACATAGATGATCTTACCATCGCCACAAAGAATGGCCCCCTGCACTCTGAGTGGGATCACTCATGACATAAAGTGGGCTATTAGGATCATCTGTCTCTCCCATGGCACTTCTAATTAAATAACCACCTTTAAAAATCTTAGTATTTTGAAAGAAAGTACTTTAAGTAATTTAATTTAGATGGGAAATGACATGGACCAGTGGTGTTGGATAAATCAGGCTGTTCAAAATGCTGGAAACCCCTTTCTAAGAACCTAACATGCCTGAGATTCCATGCCTTAGGCCTCACCTGTTTTCCAGGAAAGAGGGCTGCTGCCCCACCATGGGGGACTTTCCAGCCACAGAGACTAAGCCTGAAGACAAGGGATGTGGTCACAACTTACGCCTGAAAACTGGGGTTTTTGAGGGTTTGGACACACAGAAAAGCCACTGTAGGGCCACTCCCTTCTTTACTGTGACCTCACCTTGACTAACTCTGCAGCAACCTGATTCCAAATCAGCTCATATCCTGTCCTCAGGGGCAGCATGTCAACCTATCTTTGGGAAAAGACACAACCATTGCAGAGCTCTACCCTTACCCCAGAATTCACATTCCTTCCAGGCCCACATCCTGGCTCACTCTTCAGACTGTTGATTCACTCCATCTCTGGATGCTTCATGTGAGCCAGCACTGGGTGGGACATGGGTGAAACTCTTCCCTTATGTAACCTGTAGACCTGGCCAGCACAACACCTAATAAGCTGCAAGCCCTGTCATGGAAGCCTGAGTTCTGGATGCCTTCTGGTTCTTCAGGTCTCGCAGCTCTCACACTCCCCTGCAGTCCCCATTGAAAGGAGCAAGGAAAGGGCCACCTCATCAGAAGGTTACATGCATCAATTCTACTCTCACCTAAGGTTAAAGAAGCAGTCCTTGGTTTTTAGTTTGTTTGTTTCTCACAACCAATTCAAGCTAAAATACACTAGTATCACTGTAGTTTCAAAACAAAATATGTTTCTAAATAATAAAAACAATATGTATACATAAACAAATAAATATAAAATAAAAATATAATATTAGAAAGTTTTTTTCCTGGATAATTATCTTGTACATATTTCCTTTTAGACACAGTTCTAAGAACAAAGTTTCGCAAATAAGACACAGATCCGGGCTGGTGATGTGGCTCAAGCGGTAGTGCGCTCGCCTGGCATGCGTGCAGCCCGGCTTCGATCCTCACCACCACATACAAATAAAGATGTTGTGTCCACTGAAAACTAAATAATAAATATTAAAAATTCTTTTAAAAAAAGACATGGATCCTACATTGCTACACAGAGTAATTAATGCACATACTAAGAGCTTGATATAAAACTTGGCATAGAGACTTAAATAAGTAGAGAACACCATACAAAATTATACCTAAATACTCAGCAGCAAATTTATAGTCTTTTAGTACATAAAGAGACAAGTTATCATAGTATATTTTATAACACAGTTGCTGCCAATATACAGACATAGAGATATTTATTAAGAGATGGTTTTATGCAGATTTTTGGTTTAAAAAGGGAAAGATCAAATAATGTAGGTAATTTAAACCTGAGCAATAATATTTTTCTGCATTCAGTATCTTTTTCACAGATATATGAATTTTAATTAATTCCAACCAGTAAAATGGAGAAACAGTGTAAATATTATTCACCATGTGTAAAAGTACTTAAAAATAGTATCAAAACTTCCATTCCTGTACAAATGTTTATTCCTGACAAAAAAGACTGCTACTTTTGAGCCATTTCTATAGATATTATTTTTTTGTAATAAATATTTTTGTAATTTTTTTGCACATTACTTGATATATTGATGCTTCAAATTGTCTCTTTGGTGCAAAATATAGACCTAAGAAAGACTAAAATCTCTGTTGCCTCCTCTTCAAAGACTCTTGTCTTCCTTCCAGCACATGTGCCATCAACTTATTTTACCACCTATATTCTGAAAGAAAGAATTTCTAACTCCTAAACTCCCTTGATACCTCCTTGATATTTGAGCTATCTTTTAATTTAATGATAAGCTTATATCACTTCTATAATGAATATAGTGCTTTCAGTAAAGAATGGCTATTATTATGCACCTGGCTCATTTACAGGAGTTTTTCTTTAGGTTTTATTTAAAGTGAAGTTAAAAAAAAAGGTTAATGTTGAACCAAAACACAAAGAAAAGACCACCAACTCCAATTTTAAATTAAATCAAATCAAGATTGTATTGTGTACACAAAAGCTGGCCAGGACTGTCTCTTACAAAATCCCATGCTAGAGATCATCACCCTGATCTTCAGAAAAAAGTTTTTAGAGCACAAAAAGTTAAAAACAAGGTGGGTGTCTAGGGTAGTTACAGCTAACAAGATTTTGGCAAACATAATACAAAGACAGATAGCAGGTTAAGGATCTACATGGCTAACATTACAAGGTAGGGAATAAATTCAGCTCCAGACATTAGAATTTATGAGCTGCCACTGAGATTTAGAGAGAATTGTTATTTGATCTGTGGGAGCCAGAATTTATGAGGCACCAGTAAGGTTTTAGAGAGGGTTGTTTTCTGGTAAGGGATAGCCAGGCATAGGTGAATTCAAAACACAGATAGAAATTCCAAGCAAATTTAAAACATCAAAATATTGTCAGGCCAAAGAGAAATTTTAGTTTTCTTACAGAAAACAGAAATAAACTTTTTACCTCTAAAAGCTCTAAGAGAAGATTTTATTTTTTTGTATTTTCTCACATCTGATGGCTTCTGGCATTCCTTTGTTTGTGACCCTAAATGCTTCTCTTCTGTCTTTATGGGGCTTCCAAAACAAACAAAAAAAAATATATAAGCCCTTCTCATACAGAAGATGTTTCTAACATCGCAAGTAACTACCCTTTAACTCCACAGGGTTTGACAACCATATTATAGGATATGGAAGACCCTTCATTATGCTTGTTCTTCCAACCATTATATGCAAAGATTGACAAAAGTCAAATTATTGCACAGAATGCATGAGGTGGGTCTCTGCTCTGCAGTCTAGAACAGGTGGTAAAATAGCCCCCAAAGTGAGTTTAGGACAGGGTTTTACATGACATAGCTGACAAAATCCTAAAAACAAAAGAAAACATTAATTCAGAGAGGACCATACCCACATAATCTCATTTGACAGTTTCAAATTCATAAGAAGAACAGAGGACAGAGGCAAATCTAAAGGAATTTATCTATATTTTCTTTTTCTAAATTGCTACTAATGTCTCCCACAATTATAGAGTTCTAAATCTCCTCAGTTACTCCTTAATCATTACCTTCAACCTACAATGCATGAGGCACACTGAATTTATCCTCATACTCATGTTCTTATCACTTATTTTTTTCTATAGAAATGCATATGTATATGAATATATTTTCCCCACATTTCCAAGATTCTATCCTAAAATTTTCTGTGATATCACTTCCCTGAAATGCATTTTCATTATTTTACTTCAGTTTATCTAAGTATTCCATATCATGTGTTGGAAAAGATGAGACAACTCTAAGACCCTTCTTGTTTGACTATTAATAAACTATTATTAAAGGTCAACCTCAGTACCTCCACAGAATTTAAGTCTCATTCATCTTTCTCATTCATAGTGCTTTATTTTTTAAGTAGGTAGCAGAAATTTTATTCTGAAGAAGAATAAATGATTTAAAGCCATTCAGGGTACTGTAGAGGATCACGAAAACCTATAGTTGTGGTTCTTAAACAACCTTATCACTGAAAGATCTGGATTACACTCCAGGTTGGACACTGATACTATGCTTCCATGGGAAATGGTTCCTTGTATTTGAATATTGTTCTTTCCCTTTCCCCTATAGTTTTGGAAATGTGTAGATTGTGTGAATTTTGGAATCATTATTTTCAACACACTTAGCACAACCCATTTCATAATAGGAGACACTCATATTCTGAAAAAAAAGAAGACCCTTCACCAAGCCCTGAAGAAGTAATATAATAATCTCTGGAAAAAAATAACAGTCATTCATTTGATTATTTTTTAAAGATACTAAGAATAATTTAATTAGTAATACATTACTGTACTAGGAAAAGTGATATAAATGCAATTTTAATTTTTAAAGTTGTTTCTGATTACTACAAAGAGAGTATAAAAAGCTGTGTACATGGGCTGGAGTTGTGTTTCAGTGGAAGATTACTTTGCTAGCATGTTCAAAGCACTGAGTTTAATTCTCAGCAATACATACAAAGAAATCTTTTTGTTTTATTTTTAAATACATGAAAGTGGAATGCATCAAAATTCTTATTACACATATTGAAAGAAAATTGACCACAACATTCAGAACAACCAAGAGATCTTTATTGCAGCAGTGCAACAGAGGAGAAAAGAGAGAAAGAGAAGAGAGAGAGAGAGAGAGAGAGAGAGAGAGAGAGAGAGAGAGAGAAAGCAAGAGAGATAGCAAGAGAGAGAGGGGGGACCAGCAGGAGGGAGTTTTTAGAGCCCAAATCTAATGAGGTCTCTGGGTCTGCAAGCTGCCTTGTTGGCACAAGGGGGATTATGTGTTTGGCCTTGAGCAGGGGGTTGAGTGTTCAGCCTTGAGTGGGGGCTTGGGCATTTGGGCTTGAAGCAAACAGGTGATAAAGAGCCAGACAGGAGGTTTGAGTGACCAGGTCATCCTGCAGCTAACTTTTTTTGGCATGTCCTGCAGACAGCTTACTCAGCCTGTCCAGCACCTAACACATCTAGAAAAATTTTTCATACCTCTGTTTATATATAAAGTATGTTCATATCAATTTGTGTCTTCATATATGTACTTTAGACAATAATGTCCATCACATTCCACAATCTTTGCTAATCTTTACACAACACTCCTACACTGACTACTTCACATAATCTTGCCTCAGGAATTTAATTCATAAATCAAATAGATTTTCTGCAGCCTATGCAGTGCTGTTGGAATGGCTATTATAAAAATCAAAAATTGTCATGTATGGTGGCATATGCCTGAAATTCTAGGAGCTATGAAAAATGATGCAAGAGAATTGTTAATTCAAAGACAGCCTCATTAACATAACAAGGCTACAATAAACTTAGTGAGAGCCTGTCTCAAATTATAACATAAAAAGTAATGTGGATGTGTCTCAGTGGTGTGCATCCCTGGGTTCAATACTCAGCACCAAACCAAACAAAACCAAGCAAATATCTCATAATTAATAGGGATGCCAGGGTACACAAATATGTAAAAATGTTGGTGACAATATAAATTTAATAAGTATATTTTTAATAAAAGTGTTAAGGTTCTTTAAAAGCCCAAAATAAAAATGCCACATAATCCTCTAGTAATAATTTGGGATAGCAGTGCAAGGTTGTACATGCCTGTACTCCCAGTAGCTTAAGAGGATAAGAGGTAGAAAACTAGGGGTTTATTCTCAAGTTAAAGACCAGCCTCAAGATCTTGGTAAAACACTTTCTCTAAAATAAATAAATAAATAAAAGTGTTTGAGACTGGGTATGCAGCATACTGGTAAAGTGCTCCAGGGTTAATCTCTAGTATTTAAATAAATAAAAAGATATACATAATAATTCTTGTAAAAAAATGTTATACAATCCACTAATAATAACTGTGGATATATATGTAAAGGAATTGGAATCCTTTTTGCTAAATATATTGCTACACATCTATTTTTATTGTATCTTTATTCACGGTAACTAATAAAAGGAAACAAATGAAGTGCCTTCTAGATAGAATGTATTTCAGAAAATGCCTTCCAGCTGCAAAGCATCCAATTAGTCCATCCCTTCAGAAGCTACACACTTAAAATTCAAACTGGTCCCTAGAAGACAAGACTCAGAAAGTGGTGTGTTCTAAATACTCCAAAAAAAATTGGAATCTCTTGGAAACTTGTTTCAGATATTCTAAAACTGAGAACTAGGTCATATGGAAGGTCAGAATGAGAACACAAGACATAGTAAATTCTTTAATGTGGAATCTTTACTCAGACATTGTCATAACCAAAAGCAGTGTTGGAGATAAAAAATAGATTTTGTGTCACTGATTTCTGGGTTATGGATTCAAGGAAAACATATATTAGAAAAAAGTTAAGGCTACTGGTTAAAATCTATGTAAAACAGGTATTAAAAATGTACCAGGGGCTGGGTGTGTTCGTGCAAGCCTGTAATCCCAGTTGCTGAAGAGACTGAGAAAGAAGTATCAAAAGTTCAAAGCCACCCTTCGCAAAAGTGAGGTGCTAAGAAACTCATTAAGATCCTGTCTCTAAATAAAGTAAAGAAAAATAACCCTGGGATGTGTCTTCATAATCAATGTTCCTGAGTTCAATCTCCAATAACCCCCATAAAAAATGTACCAGGTAGGGCTGGGACTCAGTGGTAGCTCACTTGTCTGGCACATGTGCAGCACTGGGTTCAATTCTCACCTTCACATATAAGTAAGTAAAAGATTGAAGTTGGCCAGGCATGGTGGTGCATGCCTGTAATGTCATCTGTTTACTAGACTGAGACATAAGGATCATGAATTCAAAACCAGTCTCAGCAATGGTGAGGCACTAAGCAACTCAGTGAAACACTTTCTCTAAGTTAAATACAAAATAAGGGTAGGAATGTGGCTCAGTGGTACAGTGCCCCTGACTTCAATCCCTGGTCTCCCTCCCCCCCCAAAAAAAAATGAGGCTGAGTAAATAGCTCAGCTTATAGAGTGCTTGACCTCTAAGCATGAGGCCCTGGGGTCAATCCCTAGTAGAGAAAGAGAGAAAGAGAGAGAGAGAGAGAGAGAGAGAGAGAGAGAGAGAGAGAGAAAGAGAGAGAGAGAGAGATTGAACTTTAAGTTAGTCCCACTTTTATTTTTTCCTGCGACACCAGAAGAAAAGGGTTTCCTGAAATGTTTGGAATGTTTCTGTGGGTTTCATTTATTTATTTATTTATTTATTTATTTATTTATTTGTTTGTTTGTTTGTTTATTTATTTTTATGTGGTGCTGAGAATCCATTCGAGGATCTTTCACGTGCTAGGTGAGTGCTCTATCACTGAACCACAACCCCAGCCCCTTCTGTGGGTTATTTTAATAAAATGATCTGACCATAACTAAATAAAGAAACAAATCAATTAATAAAATATAAACCCTCAATTGATGACCCATTACAGTTTTTAAAATTTCTTAATTGGGATACATAAACCTCATATAGGTGAGATTCATTCTTTTTAATGTCACCTAATTTTATTCTGCTTTCTTCTCGTGTGAAAATCTCAGAATGATAAGTTAAAATCTTTTAGAAATTCCCATCAGTTCTTGTAGAAAAACATAATTGATGCATCCATTTGAAATAAAACATTGGAAAATAATGATTAATAATGCTGATAGTGGAGTTTTGAGATGAGCCAAAATTTCTCAGTTTGCCAATTGCATCTGGGTGCTTGTCTCATAAATTTTGAAGAAAAAAATCTAAGAATTAGAACTATAAAAGACAAATGTTAAGAGGGAATTATGTTGAAAATAAAAGCAGAATATTCAAATAAGACACTCTCCCTCCATCTATATATATATTAAATAAAAAACTACTATGAGTGTCCCTTTGGAAAAATCATAAATAAGTAGAGAGATTTAGATATACTGGATATTAGTCTTGTCTTGAACAAAGTTTCACAATTACCATCATCACCTATAGTAAACAGAAATGTGAGAGAGGGGCTGAGGATGTAGCTCAGGTTTTAGAGCACTTGCCTTGTATGCACAAGGCCCTTGGTTCAATCTCTAGCACCATAAAAAAAGAAAGAAATATGGGGAAATTGATACAAAAAATAAATGTGGTAATATATAGGAGCCATAAAAGCCTTTGCAAGTGTTTCATCAGCTGTGATCAAGACACAGAAATACCAAAATATCAAAGGTGTCAATTTATCTCAAAAAACATCTGCCAGCATATTTTTCCAAATGCTGTTTCTGACAGATGAAGTTCACTCTAGCTTGTATTTTAAGTGAAATAGGGAGGAATCCAGTAAACTACTCTTTGCTTGAGTGAGATTTTAGCACTTCCTGAATCCTGCCCCAATAATAATAATGCCAGAACTAGCAATTTCTTCTGGAAAAAGTTTTTTTCTGTGTGTGTGTGTGTGTGTGTGTGTGTGTGTGTGTGTGTGTGTGTGTGTCTGTGTGTGTTTGTATGTGTGTACTGAATTTGTCAACTTTAAAATATTTTGATTACATTACTATGTCCTGAAGTTTCAAGCTCTGGAACACAAGATGACTGAGCTTATGTAAATCTTTGTAGATTACAAACAAATGAATTTACATTCTTTTCCCAGCACTTTTATGAACTATGATACCCAACAGTAGTTCAGAAAAGAGGTTAAAAAACAATGATCCCTGTTTATTCCAACAAATCTTTACAGAATAGTCCTATATTGGCTACTTTATATAAACTTTCCATAGGTATAAAATGCATCAGTCAAAGAGATTTTCTGTAGCCTGGGCTGTGTTGTTGAAAAGGTTATTATAATATTCTGAAAGATCTAGGTGTGTTGGCAATTATTCTAGAGGCTGGAGAGGCTTAGTCAGGAGGATTGTGATTTGAAAGACAGCCTTAACAACATGACAAGGCTATAAGCATCTTAGTGAGATTTTAGTGATATATTATCTGTCTCAAAAAAAGGACTGGGGACATAACTCAGTGGAAAGCACCCCCAGAGTTCAATTCCTAGAACCAAACCACACAAAACCAAACAAATATCTTAAAGATAGTAGGGACTCCAGGGTATATGTGTATATGTATAAATAAAAACTTTGGTTACAATATAAATTTAATAAAGATACTCTTGAAAAAATTATTATGGGTTATTAAAAGCTCAAAATAAAAATGTCACATAATCCACTAATATTAATTTTTTGAAGCAGGGTGTTATTGTGAATGTCTGTACTCCCGGTGGCTCAGGAGAATGAAACAAGAGGAATTTAAGTGCAAGACCAGCCTCAGAAACTTGGTAATAGCTTAAGTGACTCAGTGATACCCTGTCTTATTAAAAATACATACTTATATATATATATATATATATATATATATATATGTGTGTGTGTGTGTGTGTGTGTGTGTGTGTGTGTGTGTGTGTGTGTAACACAGTGGAAAAGTGCCTAAATAAATAAAAATAAATAACAATTCTCAGTTAAAAAATGCCCTATAATACAGTAATTATAATTCTGGATATATGTCTAAAGAAATTGGAAGATTTTTGTTAAAGAAAGTATTTCACTTCCATTTTTATTGTAGGTTTATTCACAGTATCTAATAATAGGAATCAAATGAAGTGCTTTTAGATGGAAGGTATTGATGAAAAGGTTTATTCCAGCTCCAGACCATCCATCTACTTGCCTTAAAGCTGCATACTTAAAATTCAAACTGCTCCCTAAAAGGCAAGACTCAGATATGAATTTTTCTGAGTAATCCAAGAGATTTTGGTACCTATGGGCAAATTGTGTAAATTTTTCTAAAACTAAGGAGTAGGTAAATTTTGGAGTTTGGAATCTGGATAACACACAGTAAATTTCTCAAGGGGGAATCTTTACTCAGACACTTTGATAAGGTGACTGAATCTGGGGAAGGAAAAGTAAGTAAAATCAGAGTTTGAGATAAAACTCTCTGCTTCACTGATTTCTAGACTGTTGATTTAATCCAAACTGATATTGGAAAAGGGTTAAGGATACTAATTACAATTTATGTAAAACAGGTATTTGAAAAGTACCAGGAAAGAGCTGAAGGTGTGGCTTAGTGGTACAGTGCTCACCTAGCATATATGATGTCTTGAGCTTAATTCTCAGCACCACATATAAATTAATAAAATATAAGTAAATATTAAAGAATAATACCAGGTAATGGTTTGGGGTTGTGGCTCAGTGGTAGAGTGCTTGTCTAGTATGCATGAGGCAGTGTGTTTGATACTGGATCCACATTAATAATAACAATAATAATAATAATAGAGATACCGTGTTCATCTACAAATAAGAAAAATAATATTTTAAGAAAGTACAATATTGCCATGGCCTGTGACTTTCTAATTAACTGTGTTCTAATTAAGCCCTTGCAAGTGAACTTGCTTGTAATTTAAATTAAAGGCCAGTTCCACTTTTATTCCCTGCCACACCAGGACAAAGGAGTTTGCTTGAATATTAGGAATGCTTGGAAATGTCATTTTAATAAAGTTGTCTTACATATTTAAAAACTCAGTTAAAGCAAACTTGATGGAACAGGCCATAACCCCTGTGGCTCAGGAGAATTATACATGAGTATCATGAGTTCAAAGCCACCCTCAGCAAAAGCAAGGCACTAAGCAAATAAGTGAGACCCTCTCTCTAAATAAATACAAAAAACAGAGCTGGAGATGTGTCTTAGTGCCTCTGAGTTAAATACCTGGTACAAAAAAGAAAAAGAAAAAGAAAAACTCAATTGAGGACAAATACATTAAACAAACAAAACAAAGCAAAACAAAACTTAATTTTGGACAAATTTGGGCTGGGGATGTGGCTCAAGCGGTAGTGCGCTTGCCTGGCTTGTGTGCAGCCCGGGTTCGATCCTCAGCACCACATACAAACAAAGATGTTGTGTCTGTCAAAAACTAAAAAATAAATATAAAAAAAAATTTTGGACAAATTTAATTACAACATTAGAGGATGGTCTTAGGCCTGGCCTAAACAACTTTATTTTCAAAACTTCAGTTTGAAACATGCAGTCTCACCAGGCATGCCTAAAAAGCCTTGCAATATTGCCCTCAGACATAAACAAATCACTTCCACTCACCCTGATAAACAGAGTGAGATCTGTGGCCGGTTGTCCTCACCTAATAAGAAGAAAGACTGAGAAGACCAGGGTACAGACCACCAGACCAGATTTAAATTAAAGGCCAGTTCCAGGGTACAGACCACCAGACCAGATTTAAATTAAATCTGGTCCTAGAGTAAATGATGTCATGGAAGAATCTGGTGGTAGCTAATAAAGATTGAAAAGGGGGTAAAAAAGCCTGAAAATTTAGTATAAATAATAGAGCAAATGAATAGATGTACATCCAGCTGAAACAAAAATGCACTAGACATTGAGAGGCTGATGAAGACTTGCAATGACTTCTCATCACGTCTCATCATTTTCATTATTCTCACCACTCTTAAATTCTACAGCCACATAATGACCTTAGTGAGAGTGGGAAGGGTAAAAGATTATGTGATATTCTTCTCTTGTGATGGAAACTTAACTTCAGTCGGGAGAAACCCAATGGGGAAAATAAAACCAAGAGGCAACGTCTCCCACACAGCAAAAATATATATTTTAATGATTAAAATTTTATCACAAATACTTTAAAATTTCATTTAACTTTACTGCTGTCTGGTCTTATGAGAAATAAAATTGTATTTTAAACATCTAAACAATAACCTAAGGCAGTAATATATCCCCAGAGGGAAAAACAATATAACGCATGAGTATAATTTAAAAATTTTTATTAAATATTAAGATGGACAGCTTAAATAATTGCAATAACTTAAACCACTATATCTAAAATATTATTATTTTGACAATATAAATTGACTAATAAATAAAGGTATTTTTCAAGCTTCATCCTAAAATTCACTCTTGACCTCTCAGGGATATCTATGTTCACCACAGCTATATTCCATGTTTGAGATCTATGAATACCCTGACCTCAGCAAGGTGAAAAAACTGGACAACTTAGTTCTGTGTCATAAGTTATAAAATAAACTTACCAATCAACATTCTTTCAGTGCCAAAGAACAGGAGAGGCTGTGCATTTTGAAAGAGATGCCATCTACAACTCAGAAGTGTACAAAAGTGGACACTGTTTCTCACAGGATTCTGGGCACAGATCTGTTTCCATTTTAGATATAATACTGTAACCAAAAGACATGGGTATCGCTGGAGAGATAGGTCATCAGATCATCAGTCACCCAGAAACTAGAGTCTAAACATTTTAAAGAAAAACTTATTTTGCAGTTTTGTCTTTAGCCTAATGTAGGGTAGTGATTTCAATTTTCTTCTTTGGTATGGGGCTCTGTGAGAATATCATCAAACATTAAAGGATTAGAAGTCTACATACATTTCTATATAGTTCAATAAAGCCTGTCAAGAGATTAAAGTTTAAATTTAAATTAATAAAAATTCAACCAAAACCTATAAGGCATGATGTTTTTCACATAATTTCAGTTCCATGTGTGATTGAATCCTGGCATTCAGCCTATGGTTAGTGGATTAGTTTTCTATCACTGAATAAGAAGAAACTATATAAAAATTATTGTATCATGTGTGGGATTATCATCAATTAAGGCTGGTTTCATATGGGATCTTTTTACTGCATGCAATTAGGTGATAGTTGATAAGGTTACTGAACTTCAGATGGAGATATGGTTGCCAAAATAAGCATCCTTCTTCTCAGAATCAAATAAATTAAGGTGGGCTCATTCTCATGGAGGTGACAGTGTTATGAAAGCAAAAACAAAGTATTCAAAATGTTTCCTGACTAATACATGTTCATAGTCATAGCTTTACATAAGTCACATACAAAAAATAAGAGCTCAGATCCAAAGTTTGGGAAACATACTCTGCACTTTGGCTAGAAGAGGAGTAAGAACACATTGTCAAATTTATGTGTACAGATAAGGCTAAAAAGTTGCTAATATTTTGACACTCAGTATCATTTTGCCTTCTGTAATAGATGAGGTTAAGCTAGCTGTTCAGTGTGAAAGAATATTTGAAAGGTCTCACAAATATTAAGCAACTTTACTGGAATTCAGGGTCAACTCTATGTGACCCCCAAAGCCACAACTCACATCCTCTAGACTACATGAATTATCAATCTGTCATTATTGTCTTAGAAGTTAGATGGTGGCACAAAAAAGCAGGATTTTTTTTGTACCAAGGACTAGACTCAGTGCACATTATCACAAATCCCATCTCCTGCCCACTTTTTTTTTTTTAATACAAGCCAAGTTCTCACTAAGATGCTTAAGGCCCCACTGAGTTGTTGAGTCTATCCTTGAACTTAAAATCTTCCTTTCTCAGCCTCTTGAGTCACAGAAATTACAGACATGCATTACAATATTGACTCTTGTTTTCACGTTTATGAACAGGAAAAATTGAAATGCTAAGCAGAGAAACAGCTGTTATAATCACCACTTTGTTAATTCTGGCTTATTTCCTAAGGCTTAAATATTAAAACAAATATTTCAATGTATATTGAAATAACATTATCTATTATAGTCAACATAATTATAGTCAACAACATATATTACCTTAATGTTGCCTCTCCTCCACTTTTTTACGTAGTGTTTCGTGTTTTATATTCTCCATTTATAAAACTTTTGTGATACAAATACAGTCTTTTTGTTGATCTCCATTTCATCCAGACAATTTTTTACTGCTTAAACTTTGATTTAATTTGAAAATGTTACTCAATATGTTTGAACTTCTAGTTTTTCTGCTGGCCTTACAGCCTCTGGAAAATTATGGTGTGGTTATAGCTAAAGAGAAGACTATATGATAAATAAAATTTTAAACTCACGAGGATGAGGTATTTTCTTTTATGTATCCTTGTTAAATAAGATACAAAGTACACATTCAAATATTAAATCATACAAAGCAGGCTCTATCTCTAGTTAATAAAGAAAAATATCAGATACTAAAAGATGTGCTGCGAAATCACATGGCACTTGGTTTGTTAGCAGCAGCACAGGAATGGATTTCTGCCATATTCAGTTGTATGTATATTCTTTTTTTTTTTTAGAGAGAGAGAGAGAGAGAGAGAGAGAGAGAGAGAGAGAGAGAGAGAGAATTTTAATATTTATTTTTTAGTGTTCATTGGACACAACATCTTTGTTTGTATGTGGTGCTGAGGATCAAACCCGGGCCGCACGCATGCCAGGCGAGTGCACTACCACTTGAGCCACATCCCCAGCCCGTATGTATATTCTTGATCACCAAAATAATATTATTATTACTTGAATACATATTACATCTTTAGTTTAAGCCACATAGCAGTTGATCAATGATAAGTTGAAAGGATGATGAGCTTGTCTTAATACCATCTGGAGATGGCTTTTAGTAATCCTAGGCAGGGGGATTGTGTTCTAGTCATATCACAATACAGCATATTTTTGTGTGGCCTGTGGATGCAGAGCTCTTACTTCCTTGCTAATAGATGATTGCAGAAGACCTCAGGTGTGTAGATTTTTTGATGATAAATCCTAAAAGGGTGAATCATTATAAAGGACAAACATAGCTATATCTACTCTTTTGTTGATGCTTCCAACAGATCGTTGTTGTTGTTATTATTATTATTATTATTATTATTATTATTATTATTAATTCAAGTAATAAATACCCTGATTTAGTGTATGCATTCATTTCATAAACATTTTCTATTGAGCATGTTCTCACTATGTAAAATATTGATCATTCACCTTTGTTTTCTGGCCTATATATGAAAAGGCCTATGGAATGATACTGGAATCTAAGGGCTGAAGGCTCTGGGCTGTTTGGGAGCTACTTTTTAAAAATTTTTTAATTTTTTGCAAAACATGACTACACTGCCAACTCTGCCTCACATATCTCAATTGCTAGAGATCCAAATTTTACATCCTGGGTCTCAGTACCTACACAGCAACTGGTATAGTCTTTAGGATATTTGCAAGTGAAAGATATCTCACTCCTAATAAATTAATAGAAGTTGTTATGGGTGTGGTGGCACCTATGGACACCAAGAAGCATACAATACTTAGTTGCCTCAGTCCTATTACAGTGGACTCCTATGGAGAGTTGTGATTTATTTGGATTAGCTTCTTGTAAGCAGAAATAAGGATTCTGAATGCACTGTGGGCAAACATGAACCCTGAAAGTTGAAGGGTCAATGAAGTGTTGAAGCCCAGGCCCCAGCTCCTGGCCAAAGAAAAAAGTAACAGCAGTGGCATAGATGATTTGGAGAAGTAGTCAAATGAGTCATGTGCAGCTGCTCTGGCCATGGGATGAATGAGTTCAATAGATCTGAGAGCAAAAACTGATGCAAGTGTATGAGAGACTACCAGAATAAGGAATTGCAAGATAATCAAGAAGTCTAGGAATCCAAAGTACATCCAGTAGAGCAAAATCTGTATTTTGAAAATACCCTTCCCATTGTGATGATTGAATCTGGAGAGAAGAAGAAGGGAAATGGCCTTCAAGTCTAGTCAATGGATGATGCATAAAATGAAACAACAGAAGCCATTGACTCCAGTGAACAACAGGCATGGCCAGCCCAGGTATCCAAATTTACCCCATTTTACCTGTTAAGCAGAACTGGTGGGCTTAAAAACAATTATTTACCCAGGTGGCAAGAGAGCAAGATTTTTTTTTGTAAGAATTAGAGATAAAAAGCATTCTGTGCTGTACCCTAAAAATGGATAGGTTTGCATTACTATTTACAGTAGAAGTTTTAAAATGCTCAATGCCATGAGGCATTTAGAGACCAAAAAATACCAAGTGTGTTAATACCTGGCCAGGCTTCTAGAGGGCTAGGTTTTTAGCAAGTAGCCAAGGTTATAAACATTCTCATTAAATGTATGTACTGAAGGTCAAAAGCATTTGTTTGTGAGCATCCTCTTACATCAGTAAAATGTTGTACATGTGCAATCTTTGTCTGACCTGCATAAAAAAAGTTCTATGTAATAACTTGGGGGGATGAGGGATAGAATTTAGACGCTGGTTATGGGCTATTGCTGCCTTCAAAAGTAGCAGGCTTCCATCCCAAAAGTTGAGATGAGCCCCCAAACTTGCTTTTTGATATGAGCCCCTGCACAGCAGCCACAGATGTGAGACTATTTTAAATTTGAGACTATCACAAATCTTCTGCTTTATGCAAGGAGTATTGTGTTGTTTTGTAGACATACTCCCAGATAATATTCATATAGTGTATATTTAGTGTATTTTTTATTTTAGATTACATATATTACCTTAATGTTGCCTCTCCTCCAATGTTTTACTTAGTGTTTCATGTTTTATTTTCTCCATTTATAAAACTTTTGTGATACAAATACAGTCTTTTTGTTGCTGTTTCCATAGCATGCTGCATTTTTATTATAACTATAATGAAATATACCAGTTTTTAAATTTCTCCTCATAAGAAATTTAAAAAATATTAATTGTCCTTGATTTTTCAATTCAGTTCTCAGCTGTTTCCCAAGTTTATTTTAAATCCTTGCCATAAGCTTCTTAATTTTTTTCAAACATATTTTCCCCATTGAATAAAATGTTCACCAGAATGTAAAAAATTTGTTTTTCTTATTCTTATTCTTTTCTTTTCTTTTTTTTAAGGGGAGAGAAATGAGTACTTAACCCAGGATAGTTTTCCTCAACCCCTATATCACCAGCCCCTTTTAATTGTATTTTATTTATTGAATTTTCAGTTTTCAGACAAAATGTTGCTTAGTTGCTTAGGGCCTTATTTAGGCTGAATTAAAAATTGTGATTCTTCTGCTTAAATCTCCCAAATTATTAAGATTGCTGACATGAGCTACCATAAATGTGTAATTCTTCTTTTTGAATAAATGTCACTACTTAACTTTTAAGAGAATTTAAAAATAATAATGAACAATGGCTCCTAAATGATGTATGTTTTGCCTTTGGGTCAGGCATATTTGATGTTGATATGTACTTAAAAATTGTGGGCACACAAGAAAGCATCTTTGTAAGATCCTGTCTCAAAATAAAAAAAAAAGAAAAGAAAAAATTGAAGATATAGCTCAGAAATAATAATTCCTTCAGTTTAACCACAAGTACTATACCCATATAAACACACACACACACACACACACACACACACACACACACACACACACACAGTACTTGTGGGATTTTAAAAATATTTTTTGACACTGAACAGCTGTAAAAACCTCATCTATTATAAAAGGCAGAATTAGTGCCATAATATCAGTAGTCCTTTAGCTTTATCTGTGCACAGAAATTTGATAATTAAATTTGATTCCTACTCTAGTCAAATCTCCTACTCTAGCCAAATGCAGAATGTTTTCTCCAAACTTTGGGTCAGGGCTCTTCTTATTTTTTATGGCTTATATAAATTTGTGGCTATGAAAGAGTTCTTGTCAGGTACCTAGTGAGGAAATATTTTTAATAATTTTGCTTTTGCTTTTAGAACAATATCTCCTTCATGAGAACAAGCCCACCTTAATTGATTTAATTCTGAGATATCATGTGAAGAAGATTCACAGTGCTTTTTTTTGGCTGCCAGATCACCCTCTGAAGTTCAGTAATCTTAACAGCTAAAAACATGCTGCAAAAATATTGCAGATGAATGCAGTTCAATCCAAATGTGAACTAGTAAATTTTAGAGCGACTTCTTATACAGTTATAGACAGCTATATACCCACTGTAGAAAAATGTCAGCAAATACCATATAAGTAGTATTTTAATTTCTCTTATTTAAGTTTATATCCCCAGCCCTGATCCTTAGTCTTTTAACAATGAAAATGGAACAGCCTGCCTTTTGGACGTGATTCTGGGCCCACTTGGCTTAGGTTGAAGGCAGTGCTTGTAGACTTGTCCAATCAGTCTCTTAGGTGAGAACTGTCCAATTTTCAAACAGCCAGTGATAAGGGGGAGGGCTTCTACCATCTTCTGTTCCCTTTTTGTCTGGAGCCACCATTCTTTTAATCATTTTGTAGGCTTTCTGTCCTGGATCAGGAGCCTGAGTTTCTGTATTAAGAAGAAGGTGAAAACAAATCACAGGGAGAATGCTCAAAACCCTGAAAGCAAGGAAATGGTAAGTGTGCCTTGTTAGCTTGAGACTGAATAAGTAGGTTGCTTGAAACTGGCAAGTGTGGCAATGGCGAAAACTGGAATTTGTGGCTAGGGACTTGTTGGGAGGGGGCAACAATTTTGACATATGTAGTACAGGAGAGAAATAAAGAATGTCCATACACTTCTGCACCTTTCAATGCTTTATTCACTTAATTACTCAATACAATTTTACTCTATATGTTCTTAATAAAGAAAACAATAATTCTTAAATCTGGGTAGTGCAATAGACATAATCAATTCAGAGAAACAATTATAAATTAATTCTAAGCACTGCAAAGCACACTTAATTATGACAAAGGCTAATTACAGACATTCCCTCTGCATGCTAAATTCAAAAGTCACAAGCCTTAGGCTTTATATCCAGCATATGCACACTCACTCAAACCAGGGTAATCAGAACAAACACCAAGGCAGATCTTTCCTAGTGTGGAGCAGATGACTGGTTGAGGAGAGGATGACAGGGAGAAGTTGCAGCTCTCACCAGGGTCTATACAAGAGAGTACAGTTTGAGAGTGGTGAGAATCATGAAGAAGATGATGAAATGAAGACAAGTGATGGGATGTCAGGTCTTCTTCAGGTTCTCCATCTCGAGTGAATCCTTGATTTGGCTGGCAGAATCCCTGTTAATTAGTTATATTATTTATATTAAATTTTGGGATTTTTGACCCCCCTTGCAATCTTCTTCAGCTACCACTAGATTTCTCCATGACATCATTTACCCTGGGGTCAGAAACATCTGGTCTGGTGGTCTCCACCCTGAACTTTGGCTAGGACAGACTGCCAGGGGCTTCACTCTGTTTATCAGGTTGAGGGGAAGTAACTTGTTTGAGGCCATACTGCAGTGCTCTGTGTGTGTCCTGGTGAGACTGCAGGTTTGAAACTGGAGTTTTTAAAATAGAGTTGTGTACGCTCAGGCCTAAGGTCCTCAGAGGGTCTCTGTGGCAGCTCAACCTCCACACCCCCACCCCTTACTAGTCTAGTGAAGATTAGATCAGCAATTAAAAACCTGGGCATTTTGTTCCATAATTGCTTGTCTCTAAAGCCCTTTGTGGGCATCCATGTGCCATGAGTCCAGCATGTCCCCATATTGTGTGGTGAAGACTGGGATAATTAACTGGAGAGAACCCCAACTCCATTGTTGTTTCTATGCACAAGAGCGGTTATACTTTTAGAGGTTTTTTGTTTCGTGTTTTGTTTTCTTTTTGGTACCAGGAATTCAACACAGGAGCATTAAGCCACTGAATCACATCCCCAGCCCTTTTGTAATATTTTTATATGGAGATAGGGTCCCTTTGAGTTTCTTAGGGCCTCATTAAGTTGCTGATGCTGGATTATAACTCATGCTCCTCATGATCCTGAGCTTTTTAAATGGAGGGGAAGCAGTATCACAAATTAAGAAGAAAAATCTCATTTCCAGAATTTCCACTTAGCTCTACCTAGGTCTGCGAATAAACCCCTAGTTTTCTAGCTGTCTGTTCAAATATTCAAATTTAGGTTTCTATGTTTATAGTGAATAAGTATAAAATAGAATAGATAGTAAAATGACTGTGTAATCAGGATAATGCACCTCATTCTACCACACCTGGAGGCTAACTGGAAGATATGTTAAGGAGCACCATTAAGGCCTATTTCAAATGTAAAATATCTTCAATCCCACTTTTGGGAAGACCTTCAATAAAGTCCTTTGTCCCATGGTAAACTTGCAAGAGGAAAAATGGGTCATGGAGAAGGTGAAAGTGAACACATATAGTAGTCAGGATGCTTTCTCCAAGGCCTATTTTAAATAAATTTAGCTAGATATCTGCAGAAAACCATCTGTAAACTTCTAAGATGGCACACAAAAGTGAGTATACCTATTATCATTCTGCATCCCACATGGGATGAGGAATAGATAACAGATTTTAGTCTTCAAAATTAGTGAGATAAGCACTCAGATGCAATTGGCAAAGTGAGAAATTTTGTTTCATCTCAAAACTCCACTTTCAATATTATCAATTATTATTTTCCCATATTTTATTTTATTTTTCTTCATGAACTGGAGGGCATTTAAAAAAAATTTGATTTATCATCTTTGTAGAAATGTTGGAAAAGCTCCATGAACTCAACAAGCTGATATTTTATTAGCATTACTGTGTCAGCTTGTCATATTCAAAGTTCACACCATTCATGGGTATTGGAGGTGATTGTTTGGATGCCATTCAAAGTTTGCAACATTCAGTGCATCATGGACCTAAGCTCCTGGAAAAGAAATAATCCAGGTTTCATCTTTAACAACAATCTGAGCTTTTCACATATGAAAAAAGCAGAATAAAATTAGGTGACATTAAAAAGAATTAATCTATCCTAAATGAGGTAGTATAGTTTATGTGTTCCAAAAAAAAAAAAGGATTTTTCCAAAACTGGAATGGGTCCTCAATTTATTTATTTTTTAATATGTAAGATCATTTTATTAAAATGGCCCTGACCCATAGAAACATTCCAAACATTTCAGTAAACACCTTTCTCTGGTGTGGCAGGAAAATAAAAGTGGGACTAACTTGATGAAAGATCAATCTCTCTCTTTCTTTCATTTTTGTTTTTGTTTTTGTTTTTTGTGGTACTGGTAATTAAATCCAGGGCCTCATTCTTGGAAGGCAAGCACTCTACCAGTTGAGCTATATCCCCAGTCCCATATTTTGGGGGGGCAAAACCAGGGATTGAAGTCATGGACACTCTACCACTGAGCCATATCCCTGCACTTATATTTAATTTTTACTTAGAGAAAAGTTTTCACTGAGTTGCTTAGTGCCTCAGCATTGCTGAGACTGACTTCAAACTCAGGATCTTCCTATCTCAGTCTCTGAAGCAGCTGAGATTACAGGCATGCAACACCATGCATGGCCAACTTCAATCTCAAAGACTAAAGTACACAGCAAATGAGGTCAAAGGCTGTCAACAAATAAGTACACCAAAGCCACTGGGAGTACAGACATTCACAATAATACTCTGCTTCAAAATATTACTATTAGTGGATTATTTGGCATTTGTATTTTGAGCTTTTAAGAACCATGATAGTTTTTACAAAAGTATCTTTATTAATTTTACATTTCAACCAAAATTTTTATTTATACATATATACATATACTCTGGAGTCCCTACTATCTTTCAAATATTTGTTTGGTTTGGTGTGATTTGGTGCTAGGAATTAAAATTCGGGGGTGGTAGCCACTGAGTTATCTCCCTAGTCCTTTTTTTTTAGACAGGTGATATATCACTAATATTTTACTAAGTTGCTTACAGCCTTGCTATGTTGTTAAGACTGTTTTTCAAATTACAATCCTCCTGACTGAGCCTCTTCAGCCACTAGTATATTTGCCACCACACCTAGCTCTTTCAGATTATTATAATAACATTTTCAACAACACTGCTAACACTGCTCAGGCTCCAAAAAAATCTCTTGGACTGATGCAATTAATCCCTGAGGAAAGTTTATATGAAGTAGCCAATGTAGGACTATTCTGTAAAGATTTGTTGGAATAAACAGGGATAATTGGTTTTTAACCTCCTTTCTGAATTACTGTTTGGTATCATAGTTTATAAAAGTGCTGGGAAAGGATTTAAATTCATTTGTTTGAAATCTACAGAGATTTACATAAGTTCAGTCACCTTTTGTTCCAGAGCTTAGAACTTCAAGACATAGTAACATAAAATATGTGAAACTTGAGACATTTAGTACACACACACACACACACACACACACACACACACACACCAAACAAAATCTTTTTCTAGGAACAATTGGTAATTCTGGAATTATTACTAGTGTATCAGGAACATAGTAATGTAAACAATATGTTAAAGTTGAGACATTCAGTACACACATACATACACACAACTTTTTCTAGGAGCAATTGATAGTTCTGGCATTATTACTAATGTGTCAGGGTTGGGGCAGGATTCAGGAAGTGCTAAAATCTCACTCAAACTAAGAGTAGATTACTGGATTCCTCCCTATTTTCCCTAAAATACAAGCTGAAGTAAACTTCATCTGTCAGCAACAGCAGTTGGGAAAATATTCTGTCAG
The DNA here is from genome assembly GCF_048772815.1 of Callospermophilus lateralis. Lineage (NCBI taxonomy): Eukaryota > Metazoa > Chordata > Mammalia > Rodentia > Sciuridae > Callospermophilus > Callospermophilus lateralis. The sequence continues at coordinate 6,583,033 of NW_027514454.1, forward strand.
ATATTTTTTTTTTTTGAGATAATTGACAGCTTTGATATTTGGGTATTTTTGTGTCTTGATCACAGCTGATGAAACACTTGAAAAAGCTTTTGTGGCTCCTAGCTATCACCACATTTTTTGTATTACTTCTCTCATATTTCCTTCTTTCTTTCTTTCTTTCTTTCTTTCTTTCTTTCTTTCTTTCTTTCTTTCTTTCTTTCTCTTTCTTTCTTTCTTTTATTTCTTTTTTTTTTGTGGTGCTAGATATTGAATCCAGGACCTTGTGTATAAAAAGCAAGCACTCTAAAAACTGAGTTACATCCTCAGCCCCTCTCTCAAATTTCTGTTTACTATAGGTGATGATGGTAATTGGGAATTTTGTCTCAAATGTAGTACATTGCTCAAGACAGGTCTAATATCCAGTGTATATAAATCTCTCTACTCATTATAATTTTGCCAAAGAGACACACATAGCAGTTTTTTTCTTAAATGTATCTATAGATGGAGAGAGAGTGTGTTTCATTTTAATATTCTGCTTTATTTTCTACATCATTCTCTCTTAACATTTGCCTTTTGTAGTGTTGTTAAGGTTGGAACTGACTACCTTGCGCATTCTGCACACACACTCTTACAGTGAACTTTGCGACTAGGTCCCAATTCTAACTTTAGGTTGGATAGATTCATTTATTCAATCTAATGTTATTTTTCATATGGTTGGTTTTACATATGCCTTTCTATTGCCCTTAACAATACTATTCATATACATATGGTTTCAGATTTGATTCATGTTATGATTTATTGTTCTGTATTATTGCAATATAATTAAATGAATCACATAAAAATAACAATATTATTTGTTTTTTATTAAAGGTTTTGAGGTATTTTACATATTTTATTTCCAAGATGATTTTTTTTTTGTTTGGACTTTTCTTTTCTTTTATTTGGTACTGGGAATTCAGGTCAGGGGAACTTAGCCATTGAGCAACAACCCCAGAACTATTTTGTATGACATTTAGAGATGGTGTCTCACTTAGTTGCTTAGGGTCTCACTTTTGCTGATGCTGGCTTTGAGCTCACAATACACCTGTCTCAGCCTCCCAACATGCTGGGATTACAATTATGCACCACCACATCCAGCTCTCTTATTTTATTAAAAAAAAAGGCTAAAATTTTGATGGGAAAATATTATAGATTAAATTGAGTTAACAATTTGTAATGATTAGTTTTATTTACACACATGGTGTTTTATGTGTTTTGTAATTTTTATTTAGTTTGTGATAAATTCTACATATTTTCCTTGAAAGCCATTATACATGTAATGTCTTTAACAGATGTAACTTCAGTATAATACTTTTATGTGGTATTTTGTACTCTAACTAAATAAAAAAAATTTCTGGGCTCTATTTATCAATTTTTCTCAAGCTTTATTATTTTTATTTATTTTTTTTGAATGTACCTCCTCTTTCCTCCAAGGCCTCATATTTCCACTGTGTTGGCAAGTACAGCTCTAGTCTTATGCTCTCATGTAACTGTACACTGTCATGGTACACACATATTATAATTTCTACAGGTTTATACTGCTTAGTGAAGAGTACTTCATATATACATAAACATTTTTCATGAAGAAATAACAGCAATTTCTACTCCATCTTTACTTCATGAGAATTTTTTTGTGTCCTCATCAATACTCTGTATTCTTTTGGTTGTTGTTGTTTCTTACTGAAAATTTAAATCAGGGCACACAGAGACTGGGTCACACATAGTTGCTTAGGGCTTTGCTAAGTTTCTGAGACTGGTTTGGCACTCAGGATTATCTTGCCTTAGCCTCCCAATCCAATGGGATTAGAGGTGTGTGTCATGGAAACTTGTTCTATTTTATTTTTATATTGAAATATATATATTATTTCTGAAAATAATTTATTCTTGATATTCAGAAAGCATTGAATATCATTTTCCCACAAATAACCCCTTTTTTTCTTTTGGAAAAGATGTCAGTTGTACCAGATGTATACTTTATTTTTTTGTAAATGGAAAGTTTATTATTATTATTATTATTATTATTATTATTATTATTGATCTATGTATTAGTTACAAAAGTTTATCTGTTCATATTATTATAAGGTACATACTCTTTTCTATAACTTCATAGCATACTTCAGTGTGTATCAAAATGACCTGTTGGGGGTTGGAAGGGGAGGGTTATTGGGTTAGAAATGATGGTGGAGGGCTGGGATTCTGGAATAGTGGTAGAGTGCTCACTTAGCATGGGTGGGACTTGCGTTCAATTCTCAGCACCACATAAAAATAAAGGCATTGTGTTGTGTCTGTCTACAAAAAAAGATTCTCTCTCTCTCTCTCTCTCTCTCAAAAAAAACTTTATTAAAAAAATGATGGTGGAATATGATATATATTATTATATAAAGTACATGTATAAAGAAGTGAATTCGTGTAATTGTACTTTGTATAAAACCAGAGAAATGAAAAATTGTGCTCTATATGTTTAATAAGAATTGTAATAAATTTTGCTGTTATATAATTAAAAAGTAATTAAAAATGAAAAATAAATGATGGCATTATTTTCTAATTGGAAATAAATACTACTCCTTATAAAAATTGAAAAAAATAATCTGTTGGTCAGTGATAAATTTTATAAAGTATAAAATGTATTCTGAATAATTGGTAATACATAAACCCAGATTTAGGTATTTCTAGTGTTTGAGCAAAATTTTAAAATAAAACACTGTAAAGTTCATTTCTTGCAACATATACTCATAATTATATGCAATGCATTTTATACATATACATATATACTACCATTATATATAATTAATAAATGATTACTACATCTCACATTAACCACATTTATTTCAAATTAACTTGTCTTTTGAAAGCACCAATATATGACACTCTTTGGATATATATACTTGGTGTGTCATCAAATTTGTCACTTTATGTATTATGTTCTTTTCTTTACACTTCTTTTTATAGAATTTCTTTTTCCAAATTATTGAGATTAGTGAATTTTAGACACTTCAGTTTAACAGTGCAGTCTGTAGATTTTCTTTTTAACCTCAGCTAAAATACACCCCACTTTTTATAGGCTTATTGTTATGTAAATGACTTCTAAATCCTGCATATATAACACCCTAAACTGACCTTACTCTGGACTATTGATATCTGAGTGGAGGGGATCTCAAGTGATCCATGGAAAAGGCAGAATTGGGATGGGTCAGGATGTGAGATTGGTGGATGCTGAGTATGTAGTAGTGAGTATTCATAAAAAAAGTATTGGTGGAGTATATAGGGGTAGAGAAAAAAAAGTGCTGTGAAGGAAAGAGGAAAAAAATGACAAGCTCAAGGATTCAGATTTAAGAAGTCTTGTTGTGGATTAATAGTAGCATGAGGGTAAATGGTAGTTTCTTTGGAAGCAGAAATAAGGTACAAGCAAAGGAAGAAGGTAACTCTGTTTAAAAGAAAGAGTCAGATGAATGGATTATGTGTTTATTACTTCCCATTTTGGAGTGGAATTCATAATTCACAGAGTATTTTTAAGTAGGTAGTATAAAACCATTTCCAAGTGGCTTTAAAAATTTGTGTGGCCACCATCAACATTTGATAATTTCAGTCACATAAAATCTTTGTACTTTTCATCTGTTTTATTTATTTATTATTTATTTATTTATTTATTCATTCATTCATTCATTCATTCATTCATTCCACTTTTTTCATTCACTTTTGCTTTACTGTTTTTGTTTATATACAACTGGTGAGTATTCAACGATACACACACACACACACACACACACACACACACAATGGTATATATATATATAATGCTAACATGTATAACTTTATATTCTAAAACATTAAAGTCAGCCAGCCTCAGTAACTTAGTGAGGCTGTAAGAAAATCAGCAAACCCTTTTTCTTTATAGAATATTATATTAAAGGCTGAGAGTGTTTACTAGCATTAAAAAAGAATATCTGATTTCAATTTGTAATATGAGAGAGAGAGTGAAAGAGAGAAAGAGAGAGAGAGAGATTGAAAAATTAAAAAAGTAATCAGTGACACTCTTAGTGTCAAGGATGTAAATAATTTAAAAATAATAGTGAGCTAGTGGGAAAACACATCTAGGTAATTAACTGCTGCTTTGGAAAGTTAGTCTGCTCTCCAACATATAAAAGTGAGAGATGAATTCTTTAGTAAGTTTTGTATAAGAAAAAAGGAGTTTGGACACAGCTTTAGTTGACCCAGACTCAACTTTAGTGGGTGATTAGGATTCTGCCAAGATGATAGATCCTTGAGTTTTTTGGAATAATGTGATTTTATCTAGTCTTCAAAAACAAAGATTAAGTTCTAATATAAATCAGGCTTGGCCAAGGAAAAAAACATTTAAATGAAAAGTAAATATATGAATAAACACATAAAACAATATTTAAGAAAAAGTTAAAATTCAGAATATTTATGCAATTATATAATCACCAGTAATGTGAAAACAATGACAACTAAAGAAAAAGTGAATTAATAAAGGAACAAATAAATAATAGAATGGATTATTTAATTAATGAATAACTAACAAGTTCGAAGATGTAATGTGACTGGAATTGACAAACTCAGCTTGTAGCCATGAAAAATGTAAAGGTTCATGGAAATGGTGTTTTACTGCTTACTGAGACATACCCTATGAACCATAACTTCCACTCCTAGGTGGGAAGAGTTGAACACAGAACCCATTCACCTGGCTCTCTCAATTGGGAGCTGTGCAGTAAATTACTTTTTTCTTTCTCCCCAAATTTTATTGCTGCTTCCAAGAACACTACTCCTCTCCATTCATACCATCATTGTAGACTTGTATCATATAAATCTGTATACTGCTCAAGTTTTTCTATTTTTTTTTCATTGCTCTTTTTCTCCCCACTTTAATATACTCCACCAATACTTTTGTAATGCAAAAATCTACATTCTCAGTAATCTTCAGTCTTACATCTTACTATATCCATTTTCTGCCTTGTGCATGACCACTTTGAGATCCCCTCCATCAAAACATCAATAGTCCAAAGTGATCAGCTTTGGGGGTAAATTATGCAGAATATTAGAAATCAGTTACACAACAAGAAAGCTATGAAAATTGGGATTTATTTAAGGGTGAAAATAAAAAGAAAATCTATAGACTTCTCTAGTTTAAATAAAAGATCCAAAATTTATGAGACTCAATAATTTGAGTCTCTTTTTGGGGAGAAGGGATATGGGGACATTGATAATGAGTTTAAAGCTCAAACTGTTTTTTTATGAGACAAAGAACAGAGAAGTTAAAAAAATCAAAGAAATTGTGACATCAATTTCATAAATAAAAATATAGACATATTTATACACAAATTGCTTTAACCTTATTAACAGTTATAAATGTCAATGCACTTGCCTCTGGGATAGGTCCTAGTATTGGAAGAAAACTTTGCCTTAAAATAACTGCATTCACAGACCCTCAAATAATAATAATAATAATAATAATAATAATAATAAAAATAATAATAATAGTAATAAGTGATGTGGGGAGAATTTTAGGTTTGTGAAACATACCTGTAATATAAGTTACTTGAAAAGCCATCACAGAGAATTTTGACACTGTCTGAAGACACATATGTATAAGTTATATTAAAAGTGTTTATGAGTTCTGTAGTGAGGGTGCACAAGTCCAATACACAGTCTTTATTTTTTCCTGAATATTTTTTGTTATAGACGTGCACAATACCATTAGAAGTTTGTTCGTTTTTTGTCTCTTTAATGTGGTGCTCTGTGTTCAATTTAGTACCTCATGCATGCTTGGGAAGCACTCTACCACTGATCCATAACCTTAGTCCTCAAAGTCCTTTATTTTTTTTTGGCAGGAGTGTATGTGTGTAGTGCATGGGATTGAATCCATGGCTTTATATAAGCAAAACAAGCACTCTACTGATTAAGCTATATTCTCAGACCTCATCTGTAGTCTTTTAACAATGACAATGGAACAGCCTGTCATTCAGACTTTCATTCTGTGCCCACTTGGCTCAGGTTGGAGGCAGTGCCTGAAGCCTTGACCAATCAGTCTCTTAGGTGAGAACTGTCCAATCCTCACACAGCTGGTGATGAGGGAGCGTGCTTTCATAATCTTCAGTTCCCTTCCTGTCTGAAGCCCGCCATTTTTTCAATTTTTTTGTAGGCTTTTTGTCCTGGATCCAGAGCCCGGGTGTCTGTGTTATGCAGAATCTGAAAACAAATCACAGGGAGAACACTGAGAACCCTGAAAGCCAGAAAATGGTAAGTGTGCCTTGCTATTTTGAGACTGGGTAGCAAGGTGGCTTAAAGCTGACAGAAGTGGCAATGGTGGAAACTGGCAGTCATGGCTAGGGACTCCTCATGGTCCTCTCCAGAGTCTTGTGGCCAGAGGATCACTGTTGAGCAGCTTACCCTTCACTTGCCTCTGACTAGTCTAGTGAGGCTTAGATCGACAGTTGAAAACCTGGGCATTTTGTTCCATAATTGCATGGTGTTTTCAGCTTCTTTCTAAAGCCCTTTGTGGGCTTCCATGTGCCATGAGTCCAGCATATCTCCAGGTTGCATAGTGAACACTGAGATAATTATCAGGAGAGAACTCTAAATGCATTTGTTGTACTTATGCATGAGAGAGGCTGTTGATTTTAGGGTTTGTTACTTATGAGAGTTTGTTTGTTTATTTATTTATTTATTTATTTGTGTGTGTGTGTGTGTGTGTGTGTGTGTGTGTGTGTGTGTGTGTGTTTGTGTGTTGTTTTCTTTTTGGTACCAGAAATTCAACCCAGAGGCATTCATCCACTGATTCACATTCCCACCCCTTTTTTTATATTTTTATTTAGATACAGGGTCCCTTTGAATTTCTTAGGGCCTAAGGAATTTGATGATGCTGGCTGTTAACTCATTCTTTTCATGAGTCCTGAGATTTTTGAATGTAGAGGAAGCAGTATCTCAAATCCAGAACAAAAATCTGAAATCCAGAACTTCAGTGTAGCTCTCCATAGGTCTCAGAATAAATCCCTAGTTTTCTAGCTCTCTGTTCACATATCCTAAACTAAAATTTTCTGTTCACAGTGAATAAGTATAAAATAGAATAGATATAATGACCATGTAATCAGGATAATGGGCCTCACTCAACCACACCTGGAAGCTAACTGAAAGATATGTTAATGAGCACCATTAAAGCCTATTTCAAATGTTGAAGACATGGTAGCCCATTTGTGGGAACACCTTTAACAAAGTCCTTTGTCCTGGGGTGATTCCTGATTGAATTTGAAGAAAAAAGAATTGGTCACCAAAGGAATAAAAGTGAACCCATATGGTAGTCAGGATGCCTTTTCCAAAGTCTATTCTAAATGCATTATGCTCCATGTTATGCCCAAAAACATTAGTAAACTTCTAAGATGGTACAAAAAAAAATGAGGTTTTTTTTTCCTGGTATCATTTCTCTTACCACATGGTGGGAGTTCCATTTTTTAGATTTTTTTTTCAAAATTTATGAGACAAGCATCCAGATGCAATTGGAAAGCTGAGAAATTTTGGCTAATCTCAAAACTCCACTTTCAGCATTATCAATCAGTATTTTCTGATGTTTTATTTCAAATGGATGCATCATTTATGTATTTCTACAGGAACTGAAGGGTATTTTTTAAAGATTTTATTTTATCATTCTGAGATTTTTACATGAGAAGAAAGCAGAATAAAATTAGGTGACTTTAAAAAGAATGAATCTCTCCTAAATGAGGTTTATGTGTCCCAATTAAGAAATTTTAAAACTGTAATGAGTTATCAATTAAGGGTTTATTTACTTATTAATTAATTTGTTTTTTTCCCTTATTTATGGTCAGACTATTTTATTAAAAAAAAAAAAACCCACAGAAGGGACTGGGGTTGTGGCTCAGCGATAGAGCACTCACCTAGCACATGAAAGGTCCTGGGTTGGATCCTCAGCAGCACATAAAAATAAGTAAATAAATAAATAATCCACAGAAACTTTCCAAACATTTCAGGAAACTCTTTCTTCTTGTGTGGCAGGAAAAAATAAAAGTGCAAGTAACTTGAATTTAAATTACATGCAAGTTCAATCTCTCTCTCTCTCTCTCTCTCTCTCTCTCTCTCTGTCCTGGGGATTGACCCCAGGGCCTCATGCTTAGCGGGCAAGCACTCTACAAGCTGAGCTATTTACTCAGCCCCATTACTTTTTGGGGGAGACCAGGGATTGAAGTTAGAGGCACTCTACCACTGAGCCACATTCCTACCCTTATTTTGTATTTTACTTAGAGATAGGGTTTCACTGAGTTGCTTAATGCCTCACCATTGCTGAGACTGGTTTTGAATTCATGATCTTTATGTCTCAGTCTTGGAAACAGCGGATATTACAGGCATGCACCACCATGTCTGGCCAACTTAAATCTTAAGGGCTAAAGTACACAGCAAATAAATTAGATTAAAGTCCATTTCAATAACTTGGTACATTATTATATATATATATATTTTTTTTTTCTTAGATGTTGATAGGCCTATATTTTATTTGTTTATATGGGGTGCTGAGAATTGAACCTAGTACCTCACATGTGCCAGACAAGTGTGCTACCACTCTGCCCCAGCCCCAGTCCCCTGGTACTTTTTTTATGGGGGATATTGAAGATTTAACTTTGGAATACTTGATTGCTAAGACCCATCCTCAGGGTTTTTTGTTTTGTTTTGTTTTGTTTTTTACTTTATTTATAGACAGGATCTCAATGAGTTTCTTAGCACCACACTTTTGTTAAGGGTGGCTTTTAAATTTGATACTTCTTCCTCAGCCTCTTGAGCAACTGGGATTACAGGCTTGCACAAACACACCCAGCTCCTGTTGAATTTTTAAAACCTATTTTACATAGATTTTAACCAGTAGCCTTAACTTTTTTCTAATATATCTTTTACTTGAATTCATAGCCCAGAACTCAGTGAAACAAAATCTATTTTTTTGTCTCCAACACTGCTTTCTGTTATGACAGTGTCTGAGTTAAGATTTCCCATTGAAGAATTTATTGTGTGTTGTGTTCTCATTCTGACCTCCATATGACCTAGTTCTGAGTTTTAGAATATCTGAAACAAGGTTCCCAGAGATTCCAATTTGTTGGAGTATTTAGAAAACACCACTATCTGAGTCTTTCCTTCTAGTGACAAGTTTGAATTTTAAGTGTGTAGCATCTGAAGGGATGGACTAATTGGATGCTTTGTAGGTGGAAGGCATTTTCTGATATACTTTCTATCTAAAAGATACTTCATTTGTTTCCTTTTATTAGATACTGTGAATAAAGATGCAATAAAAATAGACTTGTGGCAATATATTTAGCAAAAGAATTCCAATTCCTTTACATATATATCCAGAGTTATTATTAGTGCATTCTATGACATTTTTTTTACCAATAATTATTATTTATATCTTTTTACTTATTTAAATACTAGAGATCAACCCCAGGGCACTTTACCAGTTTGCTACATACCCAGTCTCCAACACTTTTATTTATTTATTTATTTTTGAGAGAGGGATTTACTGAGTTTCTTAGGACCTTGCCAAGTTCTTGAGGCTGGTCTTTAACTTGAGAATTAACCCCTAGTTTTCTACCTCTTTCCTCCAAAGCCACTGGGAGTACAGGAATATATAACATTGCACTCCTAGCCAAATTATTACTAGTGGATTATGTGGCACTTTTATTTTGGGCTTTTAAAGAACCTTAACACTTTTATAAAATTATATTTATTAAATATAATTGTCACCAACATTTTTACATATTTGTGTACCCTGAAATCCCTATTCATTATGAGATATTTGCTTGGTTTTGTATGGTTTGGTTCTGAGTATTGAACCCAGGTGTGCATACCACTGAGACACATCCACATTCCTTTTTATGTTATATTTTGAGACAGGTTCTCACTAAGTTGATTGTAGCCTTGCAATGTTAATGAGGCTGTCTTTGAACTTACAATTCTCCTGCATCATTTTTCATAGATTCTAGAATTTCAGTCATATGCCACCATACAAGACAGTTTTAGATTTTTATACTAGCCATTCCAACAGCACTGAATAGGCTGCAGAAAATCTATTTGATTAATGCATTAAATCCCTGAGGCAAGCTTATGTGAAGTAGCCAGTGTAGGAGTGTTGTGTAAAGATTAGCAAGAATTGTGGAATGTGATAGACATTATTATCTAAAGTACATATATGAAGACAGGAATTGATGTGAACATACTTTATATAAAAACAGAGGTATGAAAATTGTTCTACATGTGTAATAAGAATTGCGATGCATTCTCCTGTCATGTATATAAACAACAAAACCAAAAAAATAAGAAATTTTTTTTATATCTATTGTTGAGTATCAAACTCAGTGGTTTGCACATGCTAGCAAAGTAGTCTACCATGGAGACACAACTCCAGCCCATGTACCCAGCTTTTTATACTCTCTTTATAGTAATCAGAAACAACTTTAAAAATTAAAATTGAATTTATATCACTTTTTTAGTACAGTAATGTATTACTAACTAAACTTATTCTTAGTTTTTTTTAAAAATAATCTAATGGATGACTGTTTTTTTCCAGAGATTATTTTATCACTTTTTTAGGGCTTGGTGAAGGGTCTTCTAATTTTTTCAGAGTATGGATGTCTCCTATTATCAAATGGGTCTATGCTAATTATGTTCAAAATAATGATTCTAAAAATTCACACAATCCTCACATTTCCAAGACAATAGGGGGAAGTGAAAGGACAATATTCACAACCAAAAAACCATTTTCCATGGAAGCATAGTATCAGTGTCCAACCTGGAGTGTAATCCAGATCTTTCAGTGATAAGGTTGTTTAAGAACCACAACTGTATTTTTTTGGGATTCTCTAAAGTACACTGAATGGCTTTAAATCACTTACTCTTCTTCAAAATAAAATTTCTGCTACCTACTTAAAAAATAAAGCAGTATGAATGAGAAAGGTGAATGAGACTTAAGTTCTGTGGAGGTACTGAGGTTGACCTTTAATTATAGTTTATAAATAGTCAAATAAGAAGGGCCTTAGAGTTGTCTCATCTTTTACAACAGATGATATGGAATACTTAGATGAACTGACATGAAATAATGAAAATGAATTTCAGGGAAGTGAAACCACAGAAATTTTCAGGGTAGGATCTTTGAAATGTGGAAAAAATATATTTGTATACATATACATTTTTATAGAAAAAATAAGTGATAAGTACAAGAGTATGAGGGTAAATTCATTATGCCTCATGCATTGTAGGTTAAAGGTAATGATAAAGTAGTGACTGAGGAGATCCAGAACTCTATAATTGTGGGAGATATTAATAGCAATTTTAAAAAAGAAAATATAGTTAAACCCCTTTTGATTTGCCTCTTTCCTCTGTTCTTCTTATGAATTTGATTCTGTCAAATGAGGTTATGTGGGTATGGTTCTCTCTGAATTTATGTTTTCTCCTATTTTTAGGATTTTGTCAGCTATGTCATGTAAAGCCCTATCCTAAACTCACTTTGGGGCCTCTTTTACCACCTGTTCTTGAATGCAGAGCAGAGATCTACCTCAATCATTCTATGCAATGAATTGACTTTTGTCAATCTTTGCAAAAAATGATTGGAAGAACAAGCATATTGGAGGGATTTTCATATTCTATAATATGGTTGTCAGACCATGTGGGGTTAAAGGGTAATTACTTGCTATGTTAGAAACATCTTTCCCATGAGAAGGGCTTATCTATATCTATATCTATATCTATATCTATATCTATATCTATATATTTTGTTTGTTTGTTTGTTTGTTTTGGAAGCCCCATAAACCCAGAAGAGAAGCATTTATGGTTTCCAACCAAAGAATGCCAGAAGCCATTAGATGTGAGAAAATACAAAAAATTAAATCTTCTCTTAGAGCTTTTAGAGGTAAAAAGATTGCTTCTGCTTTCTGTAAGAAAAATAAAATTTCTCCTTGGCCTGACAATATTTTGATGTTTTAAACTTGCTTGGAATTTCTATGTGTGTTCTGAATTTATCTATGCCTGCCTACCCATTACCAGATAACAACACTCTCTAAAACCTTACTGGTGCCTCATAAATCCTGGTTCCTTCTGACCAAATAACAATTCTCTCTAAATCTCAGTGGCAGCTCATAAATTCTAATGTCTGGAGCTGAATTTATTCCCTATCTTGAAATGTTGAGCCATGTAGACACTTAACCTGCTATCTGCCTTTGTATTATGCTTGTCAAAATCTTGTTAGATGTAAGTACCCTAGACACCCAACTCCTTTGTAACTTTTTGTGCTGTAAAAACTTTTTCCTCAAGATAAGGGGATGATCTCAAGCATGAGATCTTGTAAGAGACAGTTCTGACCAGCTTTTGTGTACACAATACAATCTTGATTTAATTTGATTTAAAATTGGAGTTGGTGGTCTTTTCTTTGTGTTTTGGTTCAACATTTACCTTTTTTTTTTTTTAACTTCACTGTAAATAAAACCAAAGAACACAACAAAACTCTTGTAAATGAGCCAGGTGCATAATAATAGTCATTATTTACTGAAAGCACAGTATTCATTATAGAAATAATATAACCTTAAAAATTAAAAGATATCTCAAATATCAAGGGAGTTTAGGAGTTAGAAATTTTTTCTTTCAGAATATAGGTAGTAAAATAGGACAAAAGAGAAAATGAGAAGCATAAATATATTAAGTAATATGCAAAAATTTACCAAAATATTTATTACAAAAATAATATCTACAGAAATGGTTTAAAATAAGCAGTGTTTTTGTCAGAAATAAACATTTGGAATGGGAGTCTTGGTTCTCATATTAAGTAGTTTTAATAATAGTGAATAATCTTTAAACTATTTCTGCATTTTACTGGTTGGAATTAATTATAATTCATATATCTGAGAAAAAGATACTGAATGCAGAAAAATATTATTGCTCATGTTTAAATCACCTACATTATTTGATCTTTCCCTTTTTAAACCAAAAATATGCATAAAACCATCTCTTAATAAATATCTATATCTCTGTTTATTAGCAGAAAATGAGTAATAAAATTTGCTATGATAACTTGTCTCTTCTGTACTTAAAGACTATGAATTTGCTGCTTAGCATTTAGGTATAATTTTTTATGGAGTTCTCTAGTTATTTATATCTCTATGCCAAGTTTTATACCAAGCTCTTAGTATGTGCCTTAGTTACTCTGTGTAGCAATGAAGGATCCATGTCTTATTTGTGATACTTTGTTCCCAGAACTGTGTCTAGAGGGAAATATGTACAAGATGATTATCTAAAAAAACTATCTAATATTATATTTTATTATTTATTTATTTTTATATTTATGTATACATATTTTTATTATTTAGAAACACACTTTGGTCTGAAAATACAGTGATTCTAGTAGTGTATTTTAGCTTGAATCGGTTATGAGAAACAAACTAAAAAGACTTTTCTCTGTGTTGGTTGGTGATTTCTGAAACCTGATGAACCTAGTGAATAACAGCAGAAATAAATAAGTAACTCTCTAGTTTGAAGCAGAATCATCAAACTAGATGATGTTTTGCTTCTGCTTCCTATTTTGATCATTAGAAACATATCTTTAAATTTACATGGAACACTTTTGGAATTCTGTTCTGTTAGTTCTCCTAAAAAAATCAATGAAAGTGAAAAATAATGCAGAAAGATAAATAATTAATTTCAAACAATTTATTTCTTAAAATAAATATTTTTTTTTCAAATTACCAAAAAATCTGAAACGTTAGAAAAGTTAAAATCTTTAGAAATAGCCTAAGGAAATTTCTCTTTTGCTCAGGACAGTAGACTATATCTCCAACTCATTCCTCTCTAAATTTGGACTGTGTGCAAATATGAAAAAAAAGTGCCCCACATGGCTTATAAGTTTTAAAATCCTGATAGGAGCTCAAATCTGCCATTTTTATACTTTACAAAATACAAAATATTATATTTGTATATTTAACAAACATTTGCAGAAGTGTAATTCAAAATGACCTAAAAAAATAAAAAAAAATCATTGAAGGACTGACCCACTGAACATGAGGGACTTATAATATTGAAGCCATTATATTAAATGTCTTTTTATAATTGTCAAAATTTCCATGTTTATATTATCAATATATTATTCAAAATTTTTATGCATTTAATAACAAATATCTTAGTTTCTATTTTACTTGGTCTTTTAAAAAATTAGTATTGATTAATATTAATAATTTAATGCTCACACTTGTTAAAGTATAAAATATATACTTTAAAAGCTATGGCTATAGCAAGTGAAAAATCCAGCCTAATTTCCTTTTAACATTGGAGTCATCTCATCACACAGGCATGAAAAGTTAATTCCTGCTTCATTATAAATTACTGTGATTTGTAAACTTGCTTGAAATACCTGCCATTGCCTTGAACTCACCCATGTCTGGTTTTTCCCTGATGAGATAACAACCCTCCCTGAAACTTTAGTGATGACTCATAAATTCTGGCTTTCCCTGACCAAATAACAACTCACTCTGAAACATTAATGGTGCATCATAAATTCTGATGTTGTAATATAAACTTATTCCCTAAGTGCTGAACCATTTAGACAATTAATCTACTACATGCCTTTGTATTACACTTGTCAAAATCCTGTTATTTGTGTAAGTTCTCAAGACACCCCCATTTTACAAATTTTAGTGCTATAAAAGTGCAGTCCTAGAGAACTTGAGTGCTGTCTTCTTTTCCCATGGGTTTCAGAAGTTACTGTTATGCTCAAATTTGGGACCACTAAAAAACCTCCAGAGACCAAGATCGATGTAAGCAGCAAAGAGGTGTTAATTGTGAGCTAGCTCAGTACTCCACACACACACAGCAACTGGTGGCTTAGAGGCCCTGAGCCCAGGGTTTGCAGCAGTTTTATATCTCTTTGGGGAAGCCAGGTACTCCACATACATGACAGCATCTCTTAGAAAATCATCACACACCTTGGGAAAATCATAAACAACTCTAAAACATGATTAGCACATTCACTGGTGGGAGCAAGCTTGGAAAGGGTGATTGGTTAGTACAAGATGGGGATTCCTTTAAACTGATTGGCTTAGGCCCTGAGGGGAGTATGTGCTGAACTAAATGGTTTTCCAAATTGTTATCAACCACCATAAACTACTGGAAGGGCCATCTGGAATCCCAGGTATTTTCCCTGTCTCTTGCTGATTGGTGGCTGCTAGGTGTTGTTATTGGTCCCCACCTAGCCTGACTGAATCAGGGACACCAGGCACAGCAGATCTCTCCTGTTACTTGTAGATAAACAACTCAGCAGGTTGGATATATGCCTAGGAGTGCTCTGGGTGCCTTTCCAAAGACAAGGGTCATGCCCTCTTCTTTGGACAGTCTTTGCTCTGAGGAAGAGGCTGGTTTCTCACCTTGTATCTTATGTTTTCTATGTATTTTTTTTTATCTGTAGCTGGACACAATATCTTTATTTCACTTATTTATTTTTATGTGGTACTGAGGATTGAACCCAGCGTTTTGCACATGGTAGGTGAGAACTCTTCTACTTAGCCACAATCCCAGCCCCTTTTGTGTTGTTTTTATTGGGCATTTTTACTTTAGGGGGTTTCTTCCCAGTTCAAAGTTCAATCTGTCACCTAAAAACAGCAGAGATCAAAATAACTAAATAAAATTTGATAGTTATTGTCATTATTTTATATTAATTCCTGAATAATATACAAGAATATATAATCAATAAACTGAAATGACCTTATAACTGATTTTAAATGAAAATGTTCTGTTGGTTGGGTTAGTTCCCACTTATGGAAAAAACCTTGCCTTAAAATAACAGCAGCCTGAGACTCTTGGGTACATTTCTCAGATTAAAAAAAGCAGCACTCAACGACCTGAGATTCTAGCCCTTATTAATTTCTTGATTAAATAATATTCCCTAAAAAGGGCTCACTTCTCTAAGTTTCAGTGTTCATGATCTGAAGCCCTTTTCAATCAAGAGCATTTTGTGGGAACTGTCCAATCCTGTGTGTCATCAGGGAGGAGCAGGGTGGGCTTTCACTTCTTATCTCCTGAGTCCTTCTTTTTTGCCATTTGTAGTCTTACACTTCAGGGTCACAGGTTGTTCTGCTTTGAAGGAACTGAGGATACCAAGTAGTCCTACTCCTGAAAACCAGGCAATGGTGAGTGTGCATTGGCCTAGCAAAGTAGGCTGGGGGAGAAAGACTATTGGAACCACAAGACTGGCTGTGCTGAAAACAGGAGCTAGCAGATTGGGACTCTGGGCAGTCTCTGGAGTCTGCAGGCTTAACTCCTCCACTGGGCCACTATGTCCTCAGTCCTACTGGCCAATCAGGTAGGGAACATGTCAGTGGCATAGACTCTTTGCTGCCTTTCTTATGCTCAAAGGGCATTCTCAGCTTCTGCAGAAAATACTATGTGGCAGGTGTGTTCCTGCAGCCCAGATGCTGGAGATTGACAGGTGGAATAATTATCAAAATCAAATCTCCAAGGGCCATTTTCCTGCAGGAGAGGAGCTGTCATTTTGGGGTACCTAATTTCCTCTTGAGCTAGCTAATTTTCATTTTGACATTCTTTTATTTTTACTTTCTTCATTATTATTATTTTGTTAAAGTTAGATAAACTGAGGGATACTGTACTACTTAGCCATATCCTTGGTAGTGAAGCCAGATTTACAAATAGGTAGTTAGTGTAGTTAGGTAAATTGGGTCTAATATCCAGTAAAATCAAGAATGAACACCATATTGAGAATGGAGTCCAGGAAAAGGGGAATTGAAAATGTCCCCAAGGCCCTGAGACCATCCCAAGGAAATTTTAATGAAGCAGCTCACAGCAAACATAGAGATGCTAATCCAAAAGCCCTTTCTGCCCAGATTACTCCTTCAGCCCACCTGTCCTCCACTCTTTGGGCCTTCCCACCTACATTCCATAAGTGCAAGATAACAGAACTAAGGACAGCAATGTGACAGGAATATGGGATAGCTGAAGGAAGACCTTAGCTATAAAAAAGCTAAAAAGACCGTATTTAAAAAAAATCCCTTTCATGGATTCTACCTCTTGGTTCCCCTTTTTCCTCTGGGAAGAAAGAAGTCTTTTCTACTGTCCTTTAATAAAGCTTCTACTTTCCACTCTAAACTTACCTTGGCGCACTTCTCTGGAGTTAACAGGTTTAAATTTATTTTGAGAAAGGTCCTATCTAAGTTGCTGAGATTATTTTTGTTATTTTTTTTATCTGAAATTTGCTATTGCAATAAAGCATACTGTTTTTAAATGCATATTTATTCATATGAGGATCTTATTTATATCATGATTCTTTGATGATTATTTTAATATTATAATTTCACAGTATATATACATAGTAGGTCATGATAAGTTCTTTTTTTGCTCTTATAATTGCAAAGGTTTTTGGCCAAGTTGCATATAACTTTGTAGATGAATTTTAAAACTTTATGCTTTGGTTTCTTACTTCCTTTAAAGTAAAGCTTGTTTTGTTTTTTGTTTTTTTATTATTGCATTATTGTTGTATTTAAGATTCAGGTTTATTTTGACATAACTTTAAAACATGAAATATGATTTGCTCCCCTTAAGTATCCAGTATTTCCCTTTTCCCTATTCTCCTACTTTCTTCTATCATATATTAATTCATACATTTTTTAAAAAAATATTGTTTTATAGAATACACATAAAAGTAGACTTCACTGTGACATATTCATATTTGTGCATAGCAATTTTGGTGAGATATCTTGTGGGTTAATTTTGGGGAAAATTATCACCTTTGTAATGATGAGTTTTATCATCTATACATGGGATGTATAATTCAGTCTTTTATGTGCTTTTTGTGACTTTTATTTTCTCATAACTTCTACATATTTTGTTTCTAAAAATGTACATTTGTGAAATACCACTTGCATGAGGCAACTATGTAAAGATTATATATAGTATTTTATGCTCTTTTTTAAACTGGATATATTATGAAATGTGACAGGCCCTAGTGACCATTTTTCCTACAGATTATTATTTATCTCTTCCAAGATGTATATTGTATTGAGCCATGCCCTTGGGCTTCAAGTTTTTGGGTGAGTAACATTGTGACATTGTGTATTTATATGTTATCATGATCACAAATGCTCTAATTTCAGTAAATCTCTGTGATGGGGAGTATCATGTATATTCAATAGCAAAATAGTTTCCACAAATAGATACTAACTTAAACTCTTTTTGAGTTAATGATTATTAATTTGTTTTAAATGTTCATCAATATTACTTAATTGTTCCCATGATGGGTTTTTATTTTGTATTTCTTAAATTTCTAAAAATTTTGAATTTTTATTGTTAATAAACATATCTCAAGTATAAATTTGCAGTTCAAGCTTCTGTCCTTTATATCTTTTTTGGCTGGAAATATGAGAAAAGGATCCAAAATGCAGCTAGAGATTGATTTCAAGAAAAAGAAAAAGGTTTAAATTATTCTTTAAAATTGACTCTTTTCTTTACTCTTCATTTATTATAGGTTTCTTGTATAATTGTAAGGGTAGGTTATTTAAAGTGGATTTTAGGGCTTATCTTTTTTAATTACTACAGGAAAAATAAATAAGAAATTTTTCTACACTATGGCTGCAGGAAAATGAATAAATTTCTTTAAAATCATATGGTAATAAAATTGTTAAATGACATATTTAGTAAACACCCACTCCTTAAAAACTTTTTTTCTGTAATATTTTTGGCAGTGAATTATAAATTCTATTATCTGGATTTTGTGGTTTAATATAATATCATATGGAATAAAATTTGGCCAATTCTAAAAATATTCATACATAATTTGTTGTTTACTCAATGACCTGTTGTGGAGATAGCAAATAATGAACATATTTACTTTTAGAAATAGTTACTTTTGTGCTTTTCAGTTTCTAATAAGCCTTTTAGATTTATTTCCTTACTGAGTCACTCAAGGCCACAGATTTTTTTTTAATCTCTAGGCATTTACCTTTCTAAGAAATCTGTCTTGTGAGCTCTGTTTTCTGAAGAGTTTCTTAACATGAAAAAAAAAAAAGTATTTATCTTGTCCCTGAAATGTATTCTCAAAGCACTCTCTTCAAAATGGAGAGAAAATAATATTTCCCCAGACTGACATCCCTGTGTCAGGAGCTAACAATACATTGAAGGTCTTTGAAGAAATTTCATAAGTTTTGTCTCTGGGTAGTTTTCTCTGGGCTGCTGAATTGCCATTTAGTATCCAGATACCCATGTTTTTTCATCTGTACTATGGGAATAATTTTAGAGGACACAGATGAATAATGCTCTTCATGGAGGCTATGAACACCTGTATGTTCTGTAGTGCAGAGCTGACAAAGCCCCTGGAAGAGACTGTGGTTAACCATTATCTGCCACTCACATGAATTTTTTTTCAAAAGCTTGTAATAACCTTTTCACTTTAGGCATCCATGTCATCCACATTCCCAAGTATAAAAGTTTGAATCTTTTCTGAATTCCAGGTTCCATTTCTCTTATGGTTCAATGTGGTGCAAATAATTTTTTTGTCTCTTATTTATACTGTGTTTCTAATAAAAATGTTCTCTGCTTCAAGCCTGTATTTCCTATGTCCAGCTATGTTTAGAAAATGACATAGAAAATTTTATTTTATTATTTATAAAGAAGAGTTGAGAATATTTCTTGCTCATGTCTCCCTTCCTTAGAAACTGAACCAGAACTATACTTGGCCCTGTAAGGGGAGCACCATAATCAATCAGATATATAGAAAAAATGTTGATTGACTGTACATTCTGTTCTAAGATTCTGTGTTAAAATCCTTGGCCCATTTCTTGATTGGGTTGTTGTTGCTGTTGTTGTTGTTGTTGTTATTATTATTATTATTATTATTTTCTTAGCTTTGTGAGTTCTTTATGTACCTTAGAGATTAGAGCTCTATCTGATGTGTGAGGGGTAAAAAATTCATTCTGGGATGATGGCTCTCTCTTCACCTCACAAATTGTTTCTTTTGCTGAGAATAAACTTTTTAGTTTGATTCCATTCCATTTATTGATTACTTGTTTTAATTCTTGTGCTATAGGTGTCTTATTAAGGAAATTGGGGCTTAATCCCACATGATGAAAATCAGAGCCTGTGTTTTATTCTATTAGATGCAGTGTCTCTGGTTTAATTCCTAGGTTCTTAATACACTTTGAGTTTTGTGCATGGTGAGAGATATTGGTTTGTTGAAGAGGCTATATTTTCTCCAGTGGATGTTTTTGGCACCTTTGTCTAATATATTATAATTGTAATTTTGTAGGTTAGTCTCTGTGTCCTCTATTCTGTACCAATCATCTTCCAGTCTGGTTTTTTTTTTGCCAATGCCATGCTGTTTTTCTTACCATTGCTCTGCAGTCTAGTTTAAGTTCTGTTATAGTGATGCCACCTGCTTCACTCTTTCTGCTAAGGATTGCTTTAGGTATTCTTGGTCTCTTATTTTTCCAGATAAATTTCATGGTTGCTTTTTCTATTTCTATGAGGAATGCCATTGGAATTTTGATCAGAATTGCAGTAAATTTGTATAGTGCTTTTGTTAGCATGGTCATTTTGATAATATTAATTCTGCCTATTCATGAGCAAGGTAGATCTTTCCATCTTCTAAGGTCTTTTTTGTTTTTTTTAGGGTTCTGCAGTTTTTCTTTTTAGATCTTTTACCTCTTTTATTAACTTGCTTTACAAGTATCTTATTTTTTTTGAAGTTATTGTAAATGGGGTAGTTATATTCATTTCTTTCTAAGAAGATTTTTCACTAATATACAGAAATGCCATTGATTTATGGGTATTGATTTTATATCCTGTTACTTTGCTAAATTTATTTACTAGTTCTAGATGTTTTCTGGTGGAGCTTTTTGAGTTTTCTAGGTGTATAATTATATCTGGAATTTGCAGGTAAATGGATAGAATTAGAGAAAATAATGCTAAGTGATGCTAGGCAATTCCAAAAAAAAATTTTTAAAAGTTTTGTCTTATATAAAGAGGCTGACTCATAATGGGGTAGGGAGGGGGAGCATGAGAGAAATACATGGATTCTCAATAAAGAAGAGAGGTGAGAAGAAAAGAAAGGGGAAAGGGGATTAGCAAGATTGGTGCAATGTAATATAGTTCATCATCAAAAGTACATGTATGAAGACACACATTGGTATCACCATACTTTATATACGACCAGGGATATGAAAAATTGTGCTCTATACATGGAATAAGAATTGTAATGCTTCTGTTGTTATTTATTTAAAAAATCGATTAAAATATGAAAAATTGTTTATAAATTATATACATTAAATATATGCATGTTATGTATAGAATATATGCATATATACATTTATATATAGATCTAGGGGAAGGCAAGTCTCTTTCCTGATTTTTAAAAAATTCAATTAAGTTTTTTTTAACTTGCTATTAGAGATGAATGCATTTCACTTCATAGTACACAAGTGGAGTAAAAAATTTTATTTCTCTTATACAGAAAGTATAATTACAAAACCCATGTAACACTATTTTGTGTACAAAATATTTCCATCTCGTTCTACCATCTTACTTACCTTTATACCTTCTCCCATCACCTTCCTCCCCTTTGTCTTATTCAAAGTTTCTTTATTTTTTCCATGCTTCCTCCCACTTTCCTCATTGTGGATCAGGATCCACTTAGCAGTGTAAATATTAGTCTTTGGTTTAGTGGATTGGTTTACTTGCCTTAACATGATATTCTCCAACTCCATCCATTTACTTCCCAATTCCATAATTATATTCTCTTAATGCTCAGTAATATTTCACTGTGTATATAGACCATATTTTATATATTCATCTATTGAAGAGCATATAGGTTGGTTCTATAGTTTACCTATTGTGAATTGTTTTGCTATAAACATTAATGTGGATATGCGACTGTATTATGCTGTTTTTAGCTCTTGTTGGTCTAAGCTGAGCAGTGGGATAGCTGGGTCAATTTTGGTTTCTTTCCAAGTTTTCTAAGGAATCTCTTTATTCTTAATCCACATTGGTGTCACCAATTTAGAGTCCTACCAACTGTGTAACAGTGGGCCTTTTTCCCCACATCCTCACCAACATATTTTTTGCTTGTATTTTTAATAACTGTAATTCTTATTGAAGTAAAATTAAATTTTAGAGTAGTCTTGATTTGCAATTTTTTAATTGCTAGACATGTTGAACATTTTTTATTGATTGATTGATTGTTTATCTTCTAAGAAGTGTGTCTTCTCAGTTCCTTAGCCCATTTTATTTAGTGATTGGGATTAAGTTTTTTAAGTTCTTTATATAACCTGGAAATTAGGGGTTCTATCTGATGTGCATGTGGTAAAAATTTGCTCCCATTCTCTGGTTCACTTTTTGCTCACTGATTGTTTCTTTTGCTGAGAAGAATCTTTTCAGTTTGAATTCATTCCATTTAGTGATACTTCTTTCTATTTTTTGTGCTTTAGTAATATTCCTAAAGAAGCAAAATTTCGAATCCTTTACCTGGGATTAGAGGTGTATGACATCATTTATAACAACACAATTCATCTTTATTTCAATTCCACTTTCTTAAGGGGCTTTCATCCTAGGAATTAAAGGAAAATGTTAGAGATAGGCCTTTGGGTCTAAGGACATGCCATAAAATAAGGAATATTCCATTAATCAATTTAAATAATAGACTCAAATCTTTGGATCTGGGGAAAAAACAAATACACACACACACACACACACACACACACACACACACACACACACAAAATCACACATCATACACTTTCTTGTTGAATCTCCCTGCCCTCACTCAGGGCAGTTTCTCTCTAGATTTTTATATCTTAGGAGAAATATTGGTGAAAAAAATGTATTTTTAACCTGTAGCATATAAAGAAATGGTCATATCCTTTATCTTCCTGAACTCAGGACAAGCATAACTCTCAAATGTGGTAGTGAACTGCAATTTTCTGAAGTATTGACATAGTTTGATGGTGCTGTTCCAAAAATACATATACTTCATTAGTAATATTTTAGTCACATAATGGTAATTTTCTCATAGTGGATAATTTGTGTTGTGCTAAAAAATTCAATTTTTATATTTTTATATAAATTCTAAAAAAATTATTTTTTGACCTTATATAATTTTAATGTTCAATATGTTTCCATACAAGGGTTGTTAACTGAAATTTTACAGGATTGTCACTGTATTATTTCCATCCATAAATAATATATTTACATGTATAATCTACAAATAAAATGTTTTTCTGTGTTGGCTGGATTTTACTTCTCCAATGATTCCTTGCCTTAAAATAGCTGCAGCCTGAGGAAATGGATTTCAATTCCCAGAGCCTCAAAAGAAATAAAAATAAAATGTACAGATAAGACCCTACAATTGTGACATTATTTATTTGTGGATTTGAGGTCATCTCCTGTCACTAAAAAAACTCACTAGGCTCAGATTGAACATATGAAGACATAAGTTGTGTCCCATCAAGAGCCTTTATATAAGCATTGACCAATCCACACACATTCAGTAAAGAGAAGCAAGTTTTGACCATCTGGTGTGAAGCCTACCAGTGTGGGTATCTATTTCTAGGCTCCCTCACTTATGTTCAGTGAACCTGATTTTTTTCTTCTGTATACGTACTTTGTGATTTATAGGGAGGACACTTGGTTCCTACAAATACAGTAAATGATGAGTGTGCAGAGAAATCTTGAGACTGGATAGTGAGTCTGGTTGAAACTGGCTGCACTGACTCTGGTGGGAAACAGCAATGATCAGTAGATTGCACAATGGTAAACAATAAATAAATAAATAAAAGGAAATATTAAAGATATATATATATATATATATATATCCTAGCATGATAGCTACCAACAAGAATAGGATTTTAATTAGGATAAGATATATCCCATTCTTGCATAATGCAATAAAATTGATTTTACTATTAGGTAAAACTAGAAAGAACCAATAAAATAAAAAATTATATTTGTTTGAAAAGCTATATGTATATTCTATTATAAACATCATACTATATATATATATATATATATCAAAGTTTTTATATAAATGTATACATTATTTTGTATGTTATAAATTGTTAAAAGTATAAAAAGGGAAATCCAAACAGGATTGTTATTGCTATTTTTTATATTAATAACATACATAAAATACCATAAAATATTTGAACTTAAATTCACTCTTAAATATTTTCATTAAGTGGTCTACCTACCTTGTTACATTTCAAAAAATTCTGTTATACCATTGGTATTGGAATTACTAGACATCTCACTCTACATATTCAGAATAGCCAGCTCCATTAGAGTAATAACAAATAAGATTCTACACTTTAGTAAATCTCTGATTAGTGGTTGTACAATTAAAATTTGATGATTCCCTTTCTTAATTACCATAATTTTCCTCATCTGAACAATATGTATAGTTTAGATCATTATATAAAAAATTACAAAATATATATTTTTGTGGTAATGCCTGAGTTTTACATTGTGTTTCATAAATGCAGAATATATATACTTTTTTGAACTTAAATCAGTTTATCTGCAGAAGTAAAGTATCATTGTGTTCCAACTCACCACCTACATGGTAATTTGTTAACTCTCATTTCCACTTCAATTACCTTGCAAACTGTGAAAATGTTCATGTGGTCAATGTGTTATTTATTTATCTATTTTTATTTCAGATACTGTTAACATTGATTAATTGATTAACATTGATTAACATTGATTAACATTATCTATGTTAACAGATACTGTTAACATAGCCATTGATTGTACTGAAGAGGAGTGGGAATGCCTTCAGCCTGCTCAGAAAAACTTATATAAAGATGTGATGTTAGAGAACTACAGAAACTTTACCTTCCTTGGTAAGTTTAATTTCCTTTTAAAAATTTTAATTAATAATTATTATTTAATTTACTTCTGTTGTATCTTCTGGGAACTTCTCTATAAGAATGAGTTTCAGATTTGTGTTTCAAAGAAAAGGGGCATTTTTAATATAGATATTTTACTCTTTAATATATATTATTTTGCTCTTTAATCTCTCTCTTCCTTGGTGTGTTATACATCCTTCACTTTAGATAAGTTTTACCTAGCATAATTTAATCATGTAAACTATTGTAGCCTAATATAGCAGGGGACACGGTTGAGACATTCAAATGGAGAAAGCAAAACTAAAAAATGTTGACACAGTAGTTATTCACCAGAAAAAAATTTCAGAAGCTTAGCTTTATTTCTTTTGATTGTAATCATTGAACACATACTGCCCTACATTTATTACATTTTCAAATCCTTTGTAGTCCTCTGTTTTCTTCTTTAGTGATGTCCCCGTTTATTCAGACTAATGAGCAAAACTTACCTTTTGTTCTGAGGGCCAGCATGATCTGTTACAAATCTTGTGAGGAAACCTGTAAAGAAGCAAACAGAAGAGAGAGACACACTCAGAGTGAAAAGGAAAAAAGAAAAAAAAAAACTGGCCACTCCTCATCCCGGCTGTACATAGTAAACCCCAAAATATCATATCTTCTGTTACCACGACTACATTCTAACCTAGTGTTATTTTAACCCCAAGTGATAGCTAACCAAGATAAGGTACAGTTACTGCAAACAAAGAGCCCTTTCTCTCTAAGAACATTACCACAGAAACTAGATAGTGCACCTGTAGAGTTGTCTTAATAGCTTCAGGGAGAAACTGCTAGGCATTACTATTGTGGAACTCAGGGTGCCAGTTATCAACACCCCCACACTTTCCTGTCTATTTCCATGGTCAGAATACCTACAGCCTCCCCTCCTTTTTTAATACCTTTTGAAAAAATAATATTACTTATCTTGTTAATGCTGGTGGGGGCAAAAAATAAGGCAGCCATGCACAACAGCAAGTGCCAACATCAGTAAACATCCACCTATAAATATTTTTTGACCCGGATCAAATTGAGTAAACATGAAATTATCCAATCCAACAAGTCTAAACATCAATTATCTTGTTGGACCTTATTAATGATATTTTTAAGGTAATCTAACTCTTTAGAAATAAAATTACTCTTATCACTTACATTGAAGGAACACATGTTATTAAACTTCTGATATCCATTATGATGTAACAATTCCAGACACTCAATTGCAGCATGAATATCAAGTATGGCTTGACAATGTTGTGTTTGTTCTTCATTAAGCATATTAACGGCCATGGAGGCATGGCTAATACTTTTTATGATAGGATAGGTGAATTTCATAGTAGTTTCATAAGCCCATAGAGCTAGTCCAAGGAAACCCTCTAAGGAGAATGTCAAAGTATCACATTCTGTCTTAGAGAGAAGGTTCACTCAATTATCACAGTTTTTATCAAGAAGAATAGATCTTTTATAAATAAATTGCACAGGATGGTGACCTATTAAATACTATGTGGATGATAAGGACACAGTTATTCTGCTAAGACAACAATGAGTACCATTAGAAATTTTTGAGGGTATATAACAATTTCATTCAAGTGAGTCAAGGTATTGTAATGGGTTGTAGAAATCCAGGATCTGACAGTACTGAATTTCCCACAGCTGGCGTACAAAAACAGAGTAACATTATTATGAAGACCAAAACATTTACAGAGTTTTGAGTGAGTGTAGCAATCAAAGCAGTAACTAAGTTTTCCAGAGTACATTCTAACCTATTTGAGCCAACTCCTTTTGAGCTGAGGCTGTTAATGGTTTTATTTCCCCCATGTAACTGGAATTATAGTATCTTGTGTTCCTCTTTTAATGTTTCTCCTCATGTGAGGAGAATAATTGTTCTCTTCTTTGAATTGACTCTTCTCTTCCAGGGTTAAATGAAACTTATAAATCAGCATGTGAAGTCTCTTGTGTACATTTATAATTGCTATATTTCATAAATCAAGCTAGAGTCCGAACAGGACATGTTGCCATAAATTTAACAGTCCATGCTTTTCCCCAGGTGATCAAAGACATAGGATCTTCTCATGCTGGTCAGGTGGAATCTTATATTATTACATACATTTTTTGGTAATGGCTGTTTGAGAATAAAATGTCTATTCAATGCAGATGACCAATTTTGAGTATTAACTTTATGTTGTATATTGAGCACATTAAGTATAAATAAAGCAATATTTAATGCATATTAATATGAGAGAAGCTAGATCTTTGTTTGTCTTTATTTTAAAAGGCAAATATTAGGATACAATTTGCTCAATCAACAAAACTTGTCCAAAATGATTATGAGAAATTTCACTATTTAAAACTATATCTTATTGATTAAATATTGTGCAAAAGAATGAGATGTAAAGGCAGGGGCATTATCCATCTTTAAGTAAATAGGGCTTCTAGGAGCAGATCATGCTTGGTTTCTTTTCATGCTCTCTGCTAGAACTGACTTGGCAGTTTTTTTTTTTTTTAAGATTCAATTCTTTTGTTTTGTGACTTGCAATAATGCATTGATGATCATAAATATTTTGAAGTGAATAGCTCATCATAATTCTACTTTGTAAGTTGTTTTCTATATTTCATATTTTTTCTATTTTGATTAATTATTTAATTTCTGGATCATAGATTTTTATTGTGGCATGCTTAGATTCTTTTCACACTTCCCTTTACATATATATATATATATATATATATATATATATATATATATATATATATATATATATAGAGAGAGAGAGAGAGAGAGAGAGAGAGAGAGAGAGATACCCTTTATATATTCTATAGGTTTTTAATTTTTACAGTATTTCACAAGTTGTTTAGACTTTTATTAACCTTGGTCATGCTTGATAAGCCTCTCTCATATTGGTAGAATTTTAGCTTTGCACACTAGGAATCCCCCTGTCATTTATTCTTAAAGAATTATTCACATACACAATTTGTGCCTAAATATATTAATATTTTTTGTCACAATTTTATTCTTTAAACTTTCTTTAAATAGTTATTTAGTGTTCTTTGAGTAATTCATAACTGTCAGTATCCTAATGTTCAGTTTTTAATGTTTATTTTTTTCTTATCTTGCTACTTGGAGTAAGCCATGTTTCTCTTTGTTTATATTTGCTGTACTGTTTTTTAATTGTTCATTAAAGGAGCCAACAGTAGATTATACAGTCCATTTTGAAAAAAAAAGTATAAAACTTTTAAATAAATAAAAATATGCAAGAACAGTGCTGTATCCTTGTAATATTTGGTAATTGGGAGGCCATTCAAAAGTACTTCATGTTTGAGGGAAGTCACAGAAAGGTGATAACAGCATGTTTAAAACAATTTTAAAAAGGCTTTTGTTGTAGCTCAGTAATGTCAAATTTGGGGGGTTAATCTCAAGAAACACACATGAAAAATTAAAAGTTGGATGACCTAAAGATTCAGAAACACCAGTACGAAATATGTATCCATAAACAATTAAATGAAAAAATTGAAGAGATACCTCTGCTTTTCTGTTTATTGCAAACATTTTTTCAGTATTAAAGGTAGGGACTCAATGTATGTGCCCATCAATGATCAAATGAGTAAAAATAGTGTGCTTGTATAATATTATTATTTAGTAATGAAATTATTTTGTCCTATAAAGTGTTTTAAGCAATGCATTCAGGATTTGCATTAAGTGAAATGTGGATGGCAAAGATTAAGTTGCAGAACTATTTGATTGACATGTGGAAGTCAAAAATTTGGTGAGTAAAATTATGCTTACCAGTTACTGTGTTTTGTGTAGGGTTGATATTATAGTCAAAGTCTCCATATTTTTATTTTATTGAGCATAAGAGGGTCAAGAGTTTTGTTTTACCAAATGGTGAGTGTATTATGTTCTTCATAAATACTAGTAGAAGGAATACAATTCCTTGTAAGAACAAAACTGATAAGTATAAGAAATAATTTATTGTGTTAATTCATTCTGTTTAGTCATTTTACCTTTGATATATAGTATAAAATACCATAATATATTTAGTAAATAAATAAAACTGTATTTGACAATTAAATAAATTTTCATATCACAGGATTTTAAAAATATAAAAATCAATTTATTTACTTGATTGTCATGTGTTGACTTCATCCAAGTATTATGGCATAGGCTATACAAGATTTTTATAGTCTTTTAAAATGTTTTTATGGAAAATTTAATAGACATATATGTGTATATTTCTTAATAATTGTTTTGTTCATATTTCTTATTAAAAGTCCATAGTCTCTTTACCCTTGTTCACTATTTGTGGTATTATAACTCAAAATCTACTGCTTATTTTTAAATCTCTATGTCATCGTAGACAAAAATCAGTTTTTGAACACTCTTTGAAAAAGCCACAAAAGTTTGTATATGTTTTACATTTCTCTTATTCTACTGAGAGTGAAAGTAGCTGGTAGATATTTCCTAAATACGTAATGCTATCTTATGAAGGACAACAGGCTGTGGATGATAAAAGTAACATACTTTCCTTCTCTTTATTATATTTCTCTTCTTAATGGTGTACTCCTCTTAGATACTGTGGTCTCTAGAATAATTTTGGTAATATTTTCAAGGTAATTATCTATGTATTTTTTTAAAGAGAGAGAAAGAGAGAGAGAGAGAGAGAGAGAGAGAGAGAGAGAGAGAGAGAATTTTTTAATATTTATTTTTTTAGTTTTCTGTAGACACAACATCTTTGTTTGTATGTGGTGCTGAGGATCAAACCCGGGCCACATGCATGCCCGGAAAGCATGCTACCACTTGAGCCACATCCCCAGCCCCTGTGTCTGTACATATTTATTGAACTGATATATTTTTGAATTTATGATGACTTTGAAAGTACTACTCTGCTACACTCCTGATGTACTTATTTTACCTTAATTTCATGTTGTGTATGCAAAGTATATTTATCCCATTCTAGTAGGTATTGTGTTTTTTTTTTTAAGTTTGTTTATTTTAGCCCTAAATTCTCAAGATACCCAAGAATATTCACCAGAGAAGGGCATAAAACATATATTTTACAAAGTGATATGTGGAAAATATAGAGGTTGTAATATTGACTATTTACAACAAAAGAAAATATGGAAAACTTCAAGTGAGCATGAACACTAGAAATCATATAATAATTCAGAACTGTGCACCACCAGAGAATTTATACTGGAGAGAAGCCATACAAATATAAACAATGTGCAAAGCTTTGAGTAAAATAATATGTCTTATTTACCACAGAAGAACCCACACTGGAGAAAAGCCCTACAAATGTAAAGAATGTGGCAAAGCTTTTAGTCAAAAGATAGACCTTATTCGCCACAGAAGAACTCACACTAGTGAGAAGCCCTACAAATGCAAAGAATGTGGCAAAGCTTTCAGTAAAAATTCACATCTTATTGGCCACAAAAGAACTCACACTGGAGAGAAGCCCCACAAATGTAAAGAATGTAGCAAAGCTTTCAGTCAAAAAATATACCTTATTTGCCACAGCCAAACACATACTGGAGAGAAGCCATACATATGTAAAGATTGTGGTAAAGCTTTCAGTCAAAAATCACACCTTATTGGCCATAGAAGAACTCACACTGGAGAGAAGCCCTGCAAATGTAAAAAATGTGGAAAAGCTTTCAGTCAAAAAACAGACCTTGTTTACCACACCAGAACACACACTGGAGAGAAGCCCTACAAATGCAAAGAATGTGGCAAAGCTTTCAGTCTAAAATCACACCTTATTTGCCACAGCAGAACTCACACTGGAGAGAAGCTCTACAAATGTAAAGAATGCAGCAAAGCTTTCAGTCGAAAATCACATTTTATTTGCCACAGCAGAACTCACACTAGAGAGATGCATCACAAATGAAAAGTATGTGACAAAGGTTTTACTCAAATATAAACCTTAATTTTCCACAACATAATTCACACTGGAGAAAATCCCTACAAATATAAGGAATGTGGCAAAGCTTTTAGCCATAAAACAGGCCTTATTCACCACAGCAGAATTCACACTGGAGAATAGCCGTACAAATGTGCATAAGTGGCAAAACTTTTAATAAAAAATAAAACTTTATTCACTACAGCAGAAGACACCCTGGTGAATGTGAAATGTATATAAAGTGACAATACTTTTAAAGAAAAACTAACCCTCATTAACAACAGAATTTATGCAGAAAAGGACCCATACAAATGAAAACAATGTATCAAAGCTTTTAATAAGAAATCAATTCTTTTTCACCACTCAGCTATTTATTCTAGAAAGAACACATAAATATAGAGAATGTAGCAACTTTTTAAATTATATATCATACATTACTAGATATCAGAGAAAACACACTGGAGAGAAGCCTTACAAATGAGACCATCGTACCATTCCTCTAAGAAAGAGTCGAAATCTAATACTCACCACAATAATCATAGAAGAGACAAAGTTTGGAAATGTGAAAATTGACAATGTGACAATGGCCCCAAAATATATTCACCAATACTCAGCATTCAATACTGGTTAAAGAGAATACAAATGGAAAAAAAATTACATGTCATAACTAAATATTTCTTAAACACGACTGATTTTTTGAGAATTCATTATGCCCAGAAACCCTAAAAAGTTAAATAATATTTTGAAAACTTATTCAAATTTTAAATTTATTGAACATCTGAAAACTCATACCAGTAGTGAACATTGAACAGATTTTGTCCAAAATGTATGCCTTATATAAAAATGAATAATTTATAATAAACACTTTGACAAATGTGAGAGTATAGTAAAGTCATTATGTATACATTGCACCTTGATGTATATGAGGATCAGTAAAAGACATTACTGATTTAAATATAGAAAATAAGTAGTTGTCTTTAACTTTTGTTTAAATTTTTTAAGCATTATCAAGTTATTTGGTAGAAATATCAGTCATAAATATCATACATGCATAGTGCAGAAACCTCATCTTTAAAAGCATGTAATTTTTGTTTTCTAAATCAAAAATTACTATTTTCATTTTTGAATACTGAAGAAAATAATTATATGAAATCTATTTTTTATGATTAACACTAAATTGTAACATTTCAAACTGTATTTTTTTTTTTTTTTGTATTTCAGTTTACATTTAGGGATTTTTAAACACTGAGCCACAGTCCTAAGCCCTCTCTCTACTTTTTCAAATTTTGAGACTGTTTTGCTAAGTTGCTTGAAACCACACTTAGTTGCTGAGGCTGAATTTTGATCTAGTCATTTGAGATCATTTCTGATTAATGGGTATCATCAAAATGTAGCCATGTATTTAAATTTCCTCTATGATCAGTAGCAATTCTTCCCATTAAAAATCAAAGCATTCTCATAGAGTCTTTGCTATATTTTAAGGAGCCACTTTTGCTTTTGCTTTTCTAAACAGAATCAATTCCACATAGTTGAGTCCCAAAGTAAATGGCAATACATTTACCTAAGCACCGTGAGGAATATAAGAAATACAAGATATCACGTTTGAAAAATTAAAAAAAAAGTAAGAATCATAAATGCTAAGCCATTTGCATCTAAACTATACCAGCACTTTTAAAATGTAGCCTTAGATGTTCTACTCACTCTCATAGTAAGAGGCCTTAGACTCAAAATCATTTTTTTTAGTCTGTTTTATAATGCTATAGAAAAATATCAGAAACAGACCAATGTATAAAAAGAGATATAAATGCATAAAATTATTTTCTGAGGGGCTAGAGTTTTTGCTCCGTGCTAGAGTGGTCACCTAGCACATGCAAGGAGCTGGGTTCAATCCTCAGCACCACATAAAAATATATAAATAAATAAAATAAAGTTATTTTTTTCAACTACAACTAATAAATAAATAAATATATAAATTAATTAACTTAAAAATATTTTTGGAGTATATAGTTCTGAAGATTTAAGTGCATTGTACCAGAATCTTCTCAGTTCCTGTGAAAGCCCCTTCACCTGCATTACACATGAGATGGCATTATGGTGAGGGCTCATTTGAGTGGTATAGAGAACATGAAAAGAAAGAAGTTAGAGAAATCCAGTAAGAAGACTTGCTCTTTTTTATTAATCTGCTTTAATAGGTACTATCTTGTGTCCCATTAAAATTTCATTAACCCTTTCCAAGGGCATCTCCCCCAATGATCTAACCACAATCTACTAGATTTCACTTCTTAAACATTCTACTATTCCCCAACTCTCTCCCTTTGGAAAGTAAGTTCCCAACACATGAACATTTGGGGAACATGCTCAATTAATAATGGAAGTAATATGAGAAAGACAATAGTAAAATGAGACATAGAATGTCATTTGTTAGTACTTATAAATATTCTAGATACTACAATAAAATGATTTAGAATATAGAAATTATTTTAGGGGGAGATTTTATTTTAAGGACAAAAGGGAATTTAATTACACTACTTAATGAAGACTGAATAAATTTGAATGTGACAAGACTAAGGGCTAGATATATTAAAAGAAGGTAAAAGTCTGTGCAAAAACTCAATGTATGTATAATATACCATGCGTAGGTTTATGAAGAGAATGGTGGGCTTTCTGAATATGCTATATTAAGTCAAAAGTGTACTGGATAAAATCTGGTGGCCCTCAAAAAGAGAGCAAATATTCATATAAAAGATGCAGTGGACATCAGTCTCAAGAGCTTCCTACTTAAAAAATCTGCTTCCAAAGACTACATGATTCTTATTAATTATTGTGAGTATTATATTTCAATTTCAATTTTTAGCTTTCTTTATAGTTTCTGCACCATCTATTGAGCAGATCAATATTTTCTTGAACTTCTTCATATATTAATATATACACTATCTCACATGTTTGTTTCTAGATTGTCATGGATCCCTCCTAGTGAATTCTGAGATATGTGAGAGGTTTAACAAGCATAGAAATTTGCTTATAAAAAATAAGCCATGATGTAGGTGGGAAGTAAAATAAGAAAGAATCAAAAGTCCTCATCTAAACTTGTACATGCTGATACTACACAAGGTTATTCCAATGATGTCTGGTTTGGGGTAGGGAAGCAACTTTTCTTATACACTATGACACAAAGTTCATCAAATATGGTTGTTATATACTTTTTGAGAACACCCAAATTTATTTTAGTAATTTCTACATTGAAAACCTACTGTTACCTTTAAATAAAACTATTCATTGCAATAAATCTGAAATAGTTCTTTAATATTGCAGAGCAGAAAATTGGTGGCATTATTCACTGAATGCCAATATTTTCCAATAACATCTATAGGGGTAATTAAAAAAAATGAATAGATAATTTAAGAAAAGAGTGAAATGAGACCCAGGAACAACTAATTATAGTAAAAATTATTATTACCTTATTTCAAATACTAGTGTATCCTTCTGCTTTTTTTCCCCAAAGTTAATTTTTTAACCTTTTGGTATGATATTTCATTCACTTACATAACATGATAAATAATATTTTTTTTTCATATGCACTCTCTGATGCATCCCAAATATATTTGCATACCCCAAAACCTTAGCAGATTTCTATACACATTATTTACTAGAGAAACAGTAGTTACTTCTGAGGTCTATATTACCCTTTTCAAATGAGGTCTTGTAGTTTTTTTTTGAAATATCTGAAATAATTAGGATAAACTAAATTTTAATTAGCATATAGTAAATTCCTGATAAATATTTCTGGGAAGGATGAAGAAATAATAAGAGCATTTATACAATTTGTAAATTATGGTATGTGGTTTTTCATATTTTTAGCTATAACTTATTGAATATTATAACAATCTTACTATGTGGGTAAAATGTGGGTATGATGAACCAATAATAAATAAAAATTGCATGCTGCATTGTTAGAAATTCACCAAGCAATTTTTTTCAAAAACAGACACTCTGATGTGTGGTTTTTTATCAACTATTATAATATGAATGAATGAAGTTCAGTAAATGAATAATTGGAACACTACATACTTGCTTAGGGTGCATTGTTAAAATTTTAATACTGTATCTCACATTGTTACTTAATGAAATTTTGAAAAAATGTACATTAATAATGCTGAAGTCTTTCATTGAATCTTATATCAGTTTGGGGAATAAACATTCTATATGTGATTTCCTCAATTCTAAGGGTCTTATGATTTAAGAAACTGTATGGACAATTCAAATTAAAGTTAACATACTAATATCAATAGAAGAAGCACCAAAGGAAAAATGAAAACAAAGAATTGGGAGATTCCACCATTATAGATGTAATTTTCTCAACATCTTTTCAATGTACCTAACCCAGTATTAATACCAAAATTAATGACAAACCTTTTCTTGTGCTGAGTGTGCATGATGCTGTTATATAAAATGAAAACAATTTAAAATGTTTCAGAGATGCATTTTACAACATTAGTTGAAAATACAATTGATTGATCAGTATCTCACTGTGTTTGACCGCAGCAAATACCTTCTCAGTGTTCAAGATAAATGGGTAAAATTAAAAAAAAATTCAAGTAAAATCCATGTTAAAAAATAACATCTATTTTTTCATAAGGAAACTGTCAATATTTTTTAAACAACACGGCAATAAACTGTGTCCTATCACATAAAGGAAATCAATAATTTTTCATTTTATTATTTGAATATGCCAAGTATTCTTTGGCAAAGTGCCACATATATTGTTTTAATTTCACCGGTGTGAACTATATCTGATTTTCTCTAAATTGCTACTTATTTAATATAAATTTGTTGAGAAATTATTTCTGCATGTGCTGATTAGTGAAATATAGTGAGGAATGGAAGTCACATAAAGCTCTATGAATTGCAATACCAGGATGGTAAGAGGAATCATGAGAAACATTGAGTAATATTAATTTGTTTCAGATATTTGTTTCCCTTAGAATCTAATTTTCACATAAAATAGTGCTTTTAAATTGAGCTGACTATTTAATATCATAGGAAAAGCCATCAGAGCAATCAGAATAAGAAATTTAAAAGAGAAACAATCAAATCATAAACATCTGGTTGAAACAACTAGCCAACTGTTGTATCTTAGCTTTTGACTTTACTAAATTTCATCCTATTTTCTTTTGATGATGACTAAGGGGAAGGTACTTCTATAAAGAGCATGACCAGAACAATTTATGGCAATTTTTTTTTTCTAAAACACATATAAAATTGAATTGCTAACTCAGAATACAATCTATTGAGTATATCTTTTTAGGGTCAAAAAATGTATAACTACACAACATAAAGGTTGGCCTTTTGAAAAAAAGAATGTGATGGTGAAAATCAATTTGGATAGGTAGTATTGAATATTTTACATCAAAGAAAAGGCAGGAATATTTAAAATAGTTTTGATTATTAGATTCATGTAAAAAAATAAAAGGTAGTGTCCTGGCCTGATGTGGTGGTACATACCTGAAATCTCAAAAATCATGGAGTGTGAGGCAGAAGGATCCCAACTTCAAGCCCAGCCTTGGTAACTGAGACCAGGTCTCAAAGTAAAATATCAAAGAATTTTGAATATATATGAATGATAAAGCATCCCTGGGTTCAATCCCCACGGCTATATAAAACAGTAGTTTCCAAAATTTACACCCAAATCAGCAGCCTCCACTCTATCTCCAACTATGAAAAGTTCTAAAAGGAAACTAAATGTAGCCATACCTACTACTAGTTGTATGATATTGACCATAATTTTGAAATATATACATAGAAGACCCTTCACAATGTATTAGGTGTTCCCATTATTTTTTCCAATTGCAAGAAGAGAGAGAGGAAAACCAATTTAGCTTACAGGACCACTTCTTTCTCTTTAGGCCTAATGAGTCAAATATTAAAAGGCTTTGGTGTTTAATTGATTATCATTTATGTAGTCATAACGATATGTGTTCTGTAATTTCCTGCTTAATCTACATTGGACTCTTTATTATTTTTGAGTATCAGCATCTATAAAGACCACCACACCCCTCTCTATTTTTTTAATAGTTACAAGTCCCTGTGTTCATGCTTCATCAGTTAATTATTCTCTTTTAAAAATAATTATGTGTTGTATTCTTTGTTTACACAAAATTTATGAAGTTTAAAAACAAGTAAGAATTATCACAAATTTGCTTTTAAAATAGTTCCCATTACAAAACACACACCAGAAGTAAGAATGATTTATTTCTCTAACTTATTAACCTGTCTGACATCCAATATCAGGACATGAATGCTGCTTATGGAGGGATGTTCTTCCCATCAAGAAAAATAAATACTACTTTCTTCTATCCCATCAAATATTATAAAAACTGCAAAATTAATTTTGTTTCATATGCAGAATTTGACTTTCCATTATTTGTGTTTAGTGAGTTTTTTCTTCCTTTTTCATCACTTCGTTTTTTCTGTATTTTCTAATACTCATTTTTTGTGTGTGTGATGAGGAAAATAGATCACTAGAATCTTTTAACTTTTGCTACATTCAATCACTTGACTATTCACTAGCTAATATTTCTATTAAACCATCATTCTAAAGGTCGAACTGAGGTGTGTTAACAAAACTATTTTCAAGATCTACTGCAGAATCAGCATAAATTTTTAGAGCACTGTAGTTAGAGCCACTGTTTCTGTCCACAAACTCTGCTTCCTTTGTTTTATTTTTCTTCTATATTGAGTAACTCTCTTTGAAATGAGGCACAGAAAACAGCTTTTTAGAATTGTATCATTTATAAAAATCTATTTTTATGTATCATTAAAGGACAGTCTGATTCATTTAGAATACCAGGTTGAATACTAGTTTCCATTAAATCATGAGGTTATTCTGTATTTATCATCTATAATCTATCATTAGTGATTTTAAATGGAAGCCAGAGATATACGCAAGTCATATAGTACTTCAAAAACCTTACTGAAGTTACAAAAGTATAGTCAATTGATGGCTTCTACTTATTTTACTCTATCTTTCTTGGCATTTCCCCTGAGGTCACACTTTTAGAGTGTGACCAACACCTAAGCAAATAACTAAACAAGAAAATAGTCACTGATGTTGTACTCTTTCTCAGAAAACACAAATCAATTTCAGAGCAAAGAATTGATACAATACCTATTTATTTTCCTTTGGAAAAAGGTCCCTTTTTGAATCAGAAGAGGAAATTTGCCAACATTTATCAAAATTTTACTAAAAATAAGTATGAGTTAGCTTTATTTAGAAGTAAACTGAAATAAAATGACAACACTGCACAGTATCTTTCAGGCTTAGCCTTGAAAAATTAAAAAAAACAAACAAACAACTCTTTCCAAAGAGCAGAATACTTGGCAGCACACTTTATCCTTAATTTCACGTGGGAAAAGAAGATACCTCAGGTAAGAAGGTACATAAACTAAGAGGAATAAAGCAAGACTTGGTCAAAGGTCTAGAAGAAGCTTTATGACCAAGTTCTGTTTATTTTTGACAAAATATATTTGAAGCAAAAATACCAAATTCATGAATCTCTGCAAAATACTAGAAAGATACATTGACTAGTATTTATAAACAAATCATGTAATTTTTATGATATTATGTAAATTTTTTAGACATAGATGTAGAAGCTAAATACACTAATATTCTCTCTCAAGGCACATTTATTTGAAGCATAGTTCCATAAATCTGCAAATACAATTAAATTTTACTTATTATACACAGATCAGTACCTCAAATGACCAAATACCTGAAAATAATTTCTTTCAAATATTCCTATTTCCTAGACAATGAGGTCAGCTAATATATCTTCTATCTTTTCAGTGACACAGAATTTTTGAATTTTAAATAAACTCCTGCAGGCTCAAAATTCACCATATAACTATGGTACTAATACAATTAGTGATGAATGTTACAAGAAAAATTCTTAGTAATTTTAAGACAGTTGTTTGAAATTAAACATTAGATCAAAGCATAATCCTTCAAACAAACTATAATAATGCATGCACAGCAATAAATTTGGAATAAAGAACATACAGATATTTATTAGCTACAGGACTTTGAAACCACATGCTTTGGACCTAAAAGAAAATTATTCTGCTTTGTAATTACAGCACTTTTCATAGCTGTGTGAGGAGTTTTAGGTCCTTGTTTTTGTTTTGTGATCACACATGCTTAATTTATTCAGATGTATTAATGTAATATATGCTTATATGACTAATTTGCAGCTATTTGCCTCTTTCTAATTATAGAATATTTTTTAGAAATTCTTGGTAATCACACAGTTTCTAAATTTAAGAGCAATTACCATGCGAGCTAGAAAATGCACAGTGGCTTAACGAACTCCTCATCCCAGAGTCTAGCCTTACAGTTTTCACACAGTTGACGGTCAATGAATTTTTATGGTTCATAAAGTTAAAATATGTTGAATCTTATCTTGACATTCAAGATGGTCAACATGAAAGCACAATGTTTAAGACTGTATGTTCCTTGAATATTATATGAAATACCCAAGGAGAGAAGATGAATGGCCAAATAAGAGTTTAGCATTCATAGATTTATATTTTAAGAAAATCTTCTAGGATGTATTCTTAATTGAAAACTGATGTTTTAAGCCTATGTTCTATACTGCATGTTTTCAGTTAAGTTTTGTCTGTGGTAAAACATCAAAGTAGTCATATGAAAAGCAGGCACTTTGCCTATTACATACCATTTAACCACAACTCACTGTTTGGGACTATACATACTAATTGAATGGACCAGTGCATAACAATGTCATATTTCAGGGAAAATGCCTTGTATGGTGTAATAATTCTTAATACTCCTGTCTTATCCAGGACAGTAATATGGTGGGTAATATCTCCTACTAAGAATATAATGTTGTCTATAAGATTAATTTTCTAGCATATTTTAAATGTAGTCTCCAAGGCCTATTTTTATTTAATATACACAATTCTTACATTAAAAATGGAGAGCTAAGTTAGGGGAGTTATGTAGTCCCAAGACTCAACTCACACAAATGTTGAATTTATAAAGGGTCTCCTTGTTCCCTGGAGAGAGTTCATGTCCTTCTCATTCCTTCCTTCTTTCATTCCTTCCCTTCTTCCTTCCTTCCTTCCTTCCTTCCTTCCTTCCTTCCTTTCTTCTTTTCCTCTTTTCTTTCTTCCTTCCCTCCTTCCTTTCTTTCTTACAGCTCTGCCTCACACAAACACACAGTGTCTCTGTCTCCCTCCTCCCTGCCAAAACTCCCCTGCCTTCCTTGTCTTCCTTTCTTAGAGTCTCCTGCACTGAATGAGGAAGACAAGTCCCATCTTGGGAAGGTTACTCTGAATCTCCATC
Organism: Callospermophilus lateralis; assembly: GCF_048772815.1. Classification (NCBI taxonomy): domain Eukaryota; kingdom Metazoa; phylum Chordata; class Mammalia; order Rodentia; family Sciuridae; genus Callospermophilus; species Callospermophilus lateralis. The sequence continues at coordinate 6,623,214 of NW_027514454.1, forward strand.
TCTGCTCTCTGAATGATGCCACTTCCTGTGATTGTTGGTTTTCACATTCCAGACTGATATTGATTTTAGGGATTTAGAAACAAAAGACCAGAATTGAACCCCCCACACACAAATAACTACCTAAATCATGAATTGCTGTTAAAATTTTTCTGACATTTTTATGTGCTTAACATATTATGAGAGAGACAATAAAATTTTGTAATTAGTACGATATATATATGTATGTTTGGTACTATTCAGAGAGCTGTAACCTTGGTTGAACATACAAACATAGACACACACCTGCAGGTTTTGCTGGGTGGTTTTTAACTAATATAAGGTCTAATATTTTGGCAAGACTAGCTCTGCACAAAACCCCATCTAGAAATGCCAGAGAAGGGCTTGTTTTGCTTCAGAGCCTGTTATTTCTTGGAGCAACATCATAGAGTGGAGAAAAGAATGGTGTGTGATTAGCACAGTGCTGAATTTGTAAGATGTCACCCTTAGCAGCAAACAGGGCCAAGGACATGTGTTTGTCATGTGGTCATAGCTCCCCAGAACCCCAAAGAGAGCGATCTTGGTGGCCCTTTCTCTCCTGCCCTGGCTGGAGCCAGGACACTGACCTTCAGTTCTGAATGTTGGCACCCCTGCTGTCTCTTTTTTCTGCACCACTGGGTCCCTTTGAGGAGCAGCATCTTTCTGTGGAATGGTGCTCTTTTCTTCTCAGTGTAAAACTCTAATCCTTTTTCCTATTTCTCTCACTTCCTAAGCTCAATTTCTTAGAATGTGGGATTCAGAAAAATACACCTATATAATTTTCCCAAGAAATGATGTAAGGAAATCACCAGGTGGAAGCTAGTATCATAATAAATAGCTATTTCTTTGGCCTATTCAGGAATTATCTTTTCTACTTTCAGAAGACAAGCCACAGATTTTGCTTGTGGAACATTCCCTGTACTGCTCTGCCAGGGTTAATCATGGTGCCTGCTTCTCCATGTCTTTTTCCTGTCCTACTCCTGGCTGCATCCTGATTCAGGGGTGTATCCACAGTGCCACAGCTGACCAGTCAGAGACACTGAACTCTCACTAACTGAGGGCACAGAACCCCAGCTTAGGTGCAGAGTTGACTCTTTTCATCAGTACCATTAAGGTTCCACAGCCTTCCTTTCTTTGCCTCCAGTCTTTCCACAACCCAATCTTGTAACATTCCAGTAAGTTAATAGTTTTGCTTGTTTTTTTAAAATTTATGTTTCCTTGGAACCAAGCAAAATCTGGTCTAATAACCATATATACGTATGTATGCAGGCATACATGTGCATGTGCATGTATGTATATGCATGTGTGTATATAGACCTATATAATAAATACATATCCATTTATATACTGTATATTTATGGTAATTTTATCATTTTATTTACACATTTATACAAAAATATATCTTTATATATTTAATATTTATTTTCTATATTTATATGCATAAAGTGCATCTTTTCATCAGTGGCCCCCATCATGCTGCTTCAGATGTTGATGCAGATGTCTCTTGCTTTGGGGCTTGCACCTTCTTCCTCCCTATCTATTTGCATGTGTCCTGGAACTGACTTATCTTACCAACAAAATCATTACATTAGATGCCCTGTGTTTTAGTATGGGACTTCACAGGGACTCAAAACTACCAGCAAACCATAGAGCTTAAGCATAAATTAAGTTTCAGGACAAGAGACAGTGAATTTCCCTGAATCCTTAGGGCCTTATCATGCAGATTTTGTGTATGTGTATGTGCGTGGTGGTGCACACATGAGTTAGAGTTCTCCAAAGAATCAGAATTGATGTGAGGATGGGCGAGAAAGAGGGAGGATAAAGTAGGTGAAGGACTAGGGGAGGTGAGAAAGAAAGAGATAGCACAAAGCACTTGTTCATAGAAATATGCAATCTCAGAAGAGCCAAAGTCAAGCTTGAGGCTGGATGACAGGTGGTGTGGATCAGAGGCCTGAAAGCTGCAGATACAGCAGTGAAGACCCCAGTGACGGCTTGTCCCATGGTCTCAGTGGGCTGTGTGAAGCAAATCTAACTGGTAATCATTGACCCCTCAAAGTAGGAAATTGTCATCACCAAAAGGAGGAAAAAGCTAATGTTCACTGGAGATCAGTGACTGTTCACTGCTTTCTGGGCCATTAAGATAGGGCTGGGAGACTCCACGGTATTTCTCTTTGGGGACCACATGTGCACACCCCAGCACCACCTGAGCTATGTCAGAGATGCCTGAAAACCAGGATATGCCCCAGAAACCTTTTTAAACTGACACCAACAGTGAAATTGATGGGAAATCATCTCCCTCTCAGCTGTGGTTTAGACACCAAACTCTGGCTTTTAGCATCTTTTTAAGATTCTTCCTTTTATTTATCCACCTGATCAATGAGACTTCTTGTTTTGTTATTGTAGAAATTATATGCGTTCTGAAGTGTACACAGTAGAAGAAATCCTTCCTCATCCAATTTTCATTTTAAAGCACTAAACCTTGAAAAAAGAACTAAACTTCATGTCAACAAATTACATAGATATTGAAAATGTTCCAATTTCTAAGCATGGAAGATATGTTGTCAAATGGACAAAACATTCATGCCTTTATGGAGTTTTACATTTGAGAGACATAAGAGTTAACTAGAAGGAAACCAAATAATTTACCATACAATTCTGGTAAATAATTAAGGCATTTCATTGATTTTTAAGATGCACGTTTGAGATGAATGGAATCTTAAAATTGGCATGTTGTAACCACATAGAAATTTTTCTTCTGTGTGGTACATAGAATAAGAATGTTCTAAGTGTCTTATAGGTGATAGCATCTCATTGGTAATAAAATAGGAAACATATAAAAATGTCAGCACATTGGTTAATTTTTAACACCAAAAACTTTTCAAAGGTTAGTTGCAAAAAGAAGATACACATTTCTATATCTCTTTTTTTCGGGGGAGGGGGTTGTGTACCAGGGATTGAAATCATGTGCATTCAGCCACAGAGCCACATACCCAGCCTTATTTTATATTTTATGTAGAGACAAGGTCTCACTGAGTATCTTAGCACCTCACCATCACTGAGGCTGACTTTGAATTTGAGATCCTCTTATCTCAGCCTACAGAGCTGCCGAGATTACAGGCATGTGCCACCAAGTTCTAATTCTAAATCCTTCTGTCTAAACTAGAATTCTTGTTTTTTCAAAGTCAACAATCGTTTATTGGGCTTCCCAGAGGCCTGTGGGTGGATAGGAGTGCGAGAGCAATTGTGGAGAGTCCAGAGGCAGCAAGAAGGAGCGGGCCGGCTGCCTTTGCGAGCCTGCTAACTGGGGCCCAGCCCATTGGCATCCAGGTGGGGCCGTAAACATGGTGATGGCCTTTGCCAAAGGGGAGAGCCAATCAGGTAATCACCCAGGCTGTTTCAAAAATCTCCCCATGGCTCATGAGGGAAGGGAGGCCAGGCCCCCCAGGATGGTCCCCCTCAACCTTGGACACTCTGGGGCAGGGGCTCACACTTGTGGTGCTTGGGCACCTTGGGGCCGCTGGACTTGGCTGCATTCTTCACCTTCTTACTCCCCACCACCACCACCTACTGCCCTTGTCCTTGGAAGCGCAGCCTTGGGGGCAGGCACTCATCAGCCATGGCACCTTTGGTGAGTCAGGAGTCCATGCTGCACTGCGCCGCCAGCTTCTTGGGCTTGTGCCAACTTCTTGGACTTATGCGTGTCAGGCGCAGGGGTGGGGCGCGACGCTCACAGGCCTCCAGCTTCTCGCAGTTGAACTTGAAGGAGCTATTGGCACCTGTGCCCTTGACCTGCAGCAGTGTGTAGTTCTGCACCAGCATGAGCTCCCAGTACTTGAGTTAGGTGCGCTCCATTTCTGCTGGTCAAACCCGCCACCTTCCTGGCCTCCACGTAGATGCGCGCCAGCCATGAGCCACCATGCGCCTAGCCTGCTGATGGTCTCCACCACCAGCCCGCCGGACTTGCCCGGCTGCTCTTGCGCTTCAAGGCCACCGGAGGCCTTGTCGCTGCCCCTGTCTGCCGCTGCCACCACCTTCACTCACGGCCCTCTTTGCCTGCTCAGCGCCTATGGGCAGCAGGGCCTCCTCCAGCTCCACCAATATGGTGATCAGCGAGTTGGTGATGCAGAAGTGGGGGTAGGGGGGTCTGGAATGCGCTCCAGGAAGGGAAAGGCAAGTGGCCGCTGGGTGGCTCCTGGCACAGTGCAGCTCCAGGCGGGAGCGTCTGCAGCCAGGCCTGGGGCCAGGCGGCAGGGCTGGGGCTGGACAGCAAAGCACCATCGAGGCCGGGGTGGGGGTCCCAGGCAGCTCGGGGACTCAGGGAGGGCGGGGGAAGCTCGAGTCTGCACGCCTCTGCTGCAGGGGCTGCTCCAAGGGCACCCGCCATCTGTCATTCATACTACAGTTTCGCTAAAGCAGAATCTTTACTCAGAAGATTCATATAGACATCTTTCTCCTCATGTAAAACAAATAGAAGACCAGTGTTCATAAACATGAGAACAATTATTTTTTAAAAGGCCAAGGCAGATGGTCAGATTAAGGTGAATAGAGAAAAATAAATGTGCTTAGATTAAATGGGAAGTAGTCAGGGTGGGATGAATCCATATTCTCTGGCAGGTGTGGTCCCATTTGCGGCCCTCTTGATAAAAGTTTCAAGATATACTGTGTGCTGTTAGTAATGGGAAGTAGCTCAGTGACCTTGGACAAGTATATTAAGGTCAGTGACACTCTACCTGTCTATAACATTCTCCATCATAGCATTGTTGTGAGGATGAGCAGAGCTGCTGCATATAAACTGGTAATCACAGTGCCAAGCACATTGCAAATTACAAGTAGATCTTACTGCATGAAACAGTGTTTTTCTTCAAAGTAAAATGCATTAGGAGGGCAATAATTGACAGTGAAGGGATCACAAGAAACTACAAATTGGCTCTTAGCTTCAAGGGAACTCAAGCTGTAGCAGGTGCTACTTCAAAATTGTAATTAAAATCAGTATCAGAGGTGAGATGTAAAGTTTCATAATTTTAATTATAAGCAGTTAAATGACTGTGCTTTCTTTTCACCAATTTACCTAAAGCAAACCATTTTCATTTGTAAAACTCCAAAAATCAATAAATAGAAGATGCAAAAGCTGAATATTATGGTTGGTTTCATCTTTTGTTTAGTGGATATTGCTTCTCAGTGAAGATGAGAATACTTGAATATTGTGCTTGGAGAGCTCATGGTTTGAGTTCCATGGTTACTGAACACTCAGGATTAGTAAGTAGTGTTTAATGTAGATATAAATTTGGGTATGATGTGTTTGGAACACGTGCAGAGGAATCATGTCAACCAAAATTCACTAAAAGCTTATGGTTTAGCAAATTTGTACCTTTGAAAACACAAAACATGGCAGACAACCTAAAAAAAAAAATTAGAAGAGTAACTTTCTGAGCGAATCTGAAGCACATACCATCCACAGTTATCACTGACAAGTGATTTTTATAGATTTTTGTGTATCTGGCATGAGTTTTCTGTTTTTTCTTTTAAATTATTTATTAGTTCTAATCAGTTATATATGAGAATAGAAAATGCTTCGATTCATTGTACACAAACGGAGTAGGTTTTGGGTTCTTTTACAGAAACAACTTTAAAGGGTAGAATCATTGTAAGGGATAGTGGAAGGTTTTCAAATTGATGTCCTTGCTAAGCTGTAAAGTGTCTTGAACATGGTGGTGGTGCTATGGATGGTTTTATTTGTGATGAATAATTAAGCTTGTATCATCTATAAAATATAATAATTTCCATTCTTGGTCCAGTTAGCTGAGCTCAGTAATGAAGAATATGCTGTTAGAGAGTATTCTTTTTAGAGAATTTACTTAAAACTTTCTATTGTTATGGGTATTTAAAAAAATCATTTGGGGGTCTGTCTTCACATCCTTTTATATTTCTAAGCCAGAAAGACCTCTTAGAGCTGGCAGACTCCATATTTGCTGTGCGTGGAAATAATTTTTAATGTTTTTTCTGAGTTCACTTAAGATATGAGAGATACTTGTCATTTTGGAATTCTAAGCTGTTAGGATACAGTTCTTAAGTCATGTTATCAATGAAATTTATTATTTTAACCTTTATTTAGAAGAGTCACTGTTCAAGGCTATCTGTGGCCTGTTTCCATGGCTATTTTTTCATCTTGTGATTTAACTGATGCTATACCTTATAAATTATTCCAAAAGAAGACATGAAATAACTTTGTAATGTGGAACTGTCTATTCTGCATGAAATCAAGCCCTTTCAACAGTGCCATACAGAGAGCACATGTGCAGCAAATATTTATTTGAATTAGTGAATTGCTTTAGGGCAGCTTGCAAAAATGATGTTTTCAGTATTCAGTGACTGAGCCTTCAGTACTGGTAGTTTAGCTAAACATTCAGACTTCATTTGAAGCCAGTAAACAGACAACTGTGCAATCCAGGGATACCAATTTGTTCACTTTTCTATCCAATAGTAATTTTCTTTTACAATCATGTTTATATAGAGTAAAGGTCAAAGGAAAGATGTTTTTTAAGAAGTTACATGAGTAAGTTTACTATAGTGAAAGATTGTTGGTATGCTGAATGGAAAAGGGGAAATTTAAAATAGATATTATAAAATTCAGGTAGCTTTTTTAAAGACAGTTTTATTGAGGTCTAATTGACACCCAATAAACTTCATGTTTAAAGAGTATGATTTCATCAGTTCTGAAACAAGTGCACACCCAAGAAATTATCATCACAATAAGGAGAATGAACAGATCCATCACCACCCCAAATTTTTTTGTACTTCTATCCTTATGGTTCTCTGTCCCTTTCTCCAGGCAACCACCCACCTACCTCTCTGCTGTCACTGTAGGTTAATTTGCTTATTCTAGGGTTTTATGTAAATGGAATTCTATCACATGGAACTTTTTTTGGCTTCTTTCTCTCAGTGTAATTATTTTGATATATATCTCTGTTTCTGATTATATTAGTAGTTTCTTCCTTTAAGTGCTCAAAGTATTCCATTGTATGGATGTGTCTTTTCACCAATTACAGCCGTTTGGGTGTTTCCAGTGTTTGGCATTTAGAACTAAACAAATTTGTTTCTTCAAAAATGTACTTTGGATAATGATGACAATCATATTCCACCATTATTTCTCATCCCCTGCCACCTCTCTTCCACTCCCACCCCACTGTTTTATGTAGAGTTCATATATTCCTCACATGACTCCCTCCACTATCATCAGCCTCTTTATATCAGAAAATAAAACATATGGCATTTTTTTTGGGGGGGATATTAGCTAACTTCACTTAGCATTATCTCCTCCAACTCCATTTTTTAAAATCCACTAATCTAGTGATGGGCATCTAGGTTACTTCTTCAATTTAGCTATTGTGAATTTTGCTGCTATAAACATTGATGTGGCTGTGTCCCTGTAGTATTCTGTTTTTAAGTCCTTTGGGAATAGACTGAGGAGAGGGATAGCTTGGTCAAATTGTGGTTCCATTCCCTATTTTCAATGGAATCTCTGTACTGCTTTCCATATTGGCTGCACCAATCTGCAGTTCCACCACAAGTGTATGAGTGTATCTTTTTCCTCAAATTCTTGCAATCAATTAGGGTATTTTGTATTCATAATAGCTGCCATACTGACTGGAGTGAGTTGAAATCTTAGTGTAGTTTTGATTTGCATTTCTCTAATTGCTAGCATTGATGAACATTTTTTCACATAGTTGTTGATTGATTGTATCTTTTGAGAAGTGTCTGTTCATATCCTTGGCTCATTTATTGATTGGGTTATTTTTTTTAGCTTTTTCAGTTTTTTTATATACCCAAGAGATTGTGTTCTATCTGATGTGTGAGGGGTAAAACTTTGCTCCCCAGATGTAAGCTCTCTATTAACCTCACAGATTGTTTTTTTTGCTAAAAAAAAATTGGTTTGAATCCACCCCATATATTAATTTTTTATTATGATTCTTGTGGTGTAGGATTCTTATTAAGAAATTTAGGGCCTAATCTGACATGATGGAGATTACAAGCTACTTTTTTTCTATTAGATACAGGGTCTCTGGTTTTATTCCTAAGCCCATGATCCATTTTGAGTTGAGTTTTGATCATGGTGAGATATGGGGATTTAATTTTATTTTATATATGAATTTTCAACTTTCCCAGCACCATTTATTGTAGAGACTGTCTTTTCTCCAATGCATGTTTTGGCACCTTTGTCTAAAATAATTGTAATTTTGTGGGTTAGTCTCTATGTCCTCTATTCTGTACCCTTTTTCTACCTGTCTTTTTTGGTGCCAATATCATTCTGTTTTTATTTCTATTGCTCTGCAGTATAGTTTAATATCAGGTATAGTGATGCCATCTTTTGCACTCTCCTGTTAAGGATTGCTTTAGCTCTTCTGGATCTCTTATTTTTCCAAATGAATTTCATGACTGCTCTTTCTATTTCAATGAGTAATGTAATTGGTATTTTGATCAGAATTTCATTAAATCTTTACAGTGCTTTTGGTAGTATTTTCATTTTGATAATATTTATTCTGACTATCCAAGAGCAATGTAGATCTTTCTATCTTATAAGGTCTTCTTTAATTTCTTTCTTTAGGATTCTGTAGTTTTCATTGTATAGATTTTTCACCTCTCTCATTAAGTTGATTCCCAAGCATCTTATTTATTTATTTATTTTTAGGCTATTGTAAATTGAGTAGTTGTTTTTTATTTCCTTTTCTCAATATATGTTACAGATATATAGAAATGCCTTTGGATTATGGGTGTTAATTTTATATCCTGCTACTTAGCTGAATTCATTAACTAGTTCTAAAAGTTTGCTGGTGGATTTTTTTGGGTCTTCTAGGTACAGAGTTAAATTATCATCAAATAGTGTCAATGTGAGTTCTTCTTTTCTTATGTGCCTCCCTTTAATTTCTTTTGTTTGTCTAATTGCTCTGGCCAGTGTTTCAAGAACTATGTTGAATATAAGAAACAAGAGGGCATCCCTGTCTTTTTCTAGTTCTTAGAGGGAATGCCTTTAATTTAACTTACTTAGAATGATTCTGGCTGGGGGCTAAGAATAGCTAGTCTTTAAGATGTTGAGATATGTTTCTGTTATTCCTAATTTTTCTAGTGTTTTGAAGATGAAGAGGTGCTTGCATTTTTGTCAATAGTTTTTTCTGCATCTATTTAGGTGATAATATGATTCTTATCTTTAAGTCAATAATGTGATGAATTACATCTATTGCTTTCTCTATGTTGAACCCTTTTTTCATTCCTGAGATGAATACCACTTGATTATAGTGCACAATCTTTTCAATATTTTTGTTTGTTTGTTTTTTGATTTGCAATATTTTATCGAGAATTTTTGCATCTACATTCCTTGGACATATAGGTTGAAGTTTTCTTTTCTTTTTTTTTTTTGATATCTCTTTGCCTGGTTTTAGAATAAGGGTGATATTGGCTTCATACAATGTGTTTGGAAGTGTAATCTCTTTTTCTATTTTATAAAATAGTTTGAGAAGTATTGGGGTTAGTGCTTCTTTAAAGGCCTACTAGAAATCAGTTGGGTATCCATCCAGTCCTGGGCTTTCTTGGTTAGTAGGCTTCTAATGGTTTCTTTTATTTTATTTTTTGAAACCAATTTGTTTAAATTGTGTGTGTCATCCTGATTCCAATTGGGCAAATCATATGACTGTAGAAATTTGTTGATGCCTTTGATAATTTCTATTTTATTGGAGTACAAGTTTTCAAATAATTTCTAATTATCTTCTGAGTTTTTATTGCGTCTGTTGAGATATTTCTTTTTTAAATCATGTATGTTAGTGTGTTAGAGTTTTTTCTCTTCTTCTCCTTATTAGAATGGCTAAGAGTCTGTCAATATTATTTATTTTTTAAAATAACCATCTTTTTGTTCTGTCAAGTTTTCAATCATTACTTTTGTTCAATTCCATTAATTTCAGCTTTAATATTATTTCCTATCTTCTATTGCTTTGGGTATAGATTTTTTCTTTTTTTTTTGAGATATAGAGTTAAGTCATTCTTTGGCTTTATCTTTTTTAAGGAATGAACTATATGCAATGAACTTTCTTCTTAGAACTGCCTTCATAGTGTCCCAGATATTTCAATATGTTGCATCTATGTTCTCATTCATCTCTAAATTTTTTGTATTCTTCTTCTAATGTCTTCTGCAACTTATTGTTCAGGAAGCAGCATATTATTTATTCTCCAGGTGTTGGATTAACTTTTATTTGTTATTTGATGATTGATTTTTAATTTCATTCCATTATGATATGATAGAATGCAGGGTAGTATCTTTACTTTTTTATATTTATAAGAGTTGATTTGTCATATATTGTCTATTTTAGAGAAGGACCCATGTGCTGCAGAGAAAAAGAGTACTCACTTTTTGAAGAATAAAATATTCTCTATATGTCAATTAAGTCTATGTTATTGATTGCATTATTGAGTTCTATAGTTTCTTATTTCAACTTTTGTTTGGAACATCTATCCATTGATAAAAGAGGTATGTTAAAATCACCAAAAAATATGTGTTATGGTCTATTTGGCTCATAAACTTGAGAAGAGTTGGTTTGATGAACATAGATTTTCCATTGTTTGGGGCATATATATTTATAATTGTAAAGTCTTGTTAAAGTATGGTTTCCTTGAGCAATATGTAGTGTCCTTATTTATATTTTTTATTAACTTTAGCTTGAAGTCTACTTCATATGTTATGAAGATAGAAACCCCTATTGCTTCTGCAGTCCATGTGACAAGTATTATTTTTCACAACCCTTAACCTTCAGTCTGTGGATGTCTTTTCTCTTAGAGGCACTGTATTTTGGAGTCTTTTAAAATTCAATCTGCTAGTCTATGTCTTTTGTTTGGTAAGTTTTGGCATTAATATTCAAAGTTATTATTGAGACATGATTTGTATTTGCAGCCATGTTTGTTTATTTTTGGTATTTAACATGACTTGTTTTTTCCCTCTGATTAGGTTTTTCTTTATTGTGATACCTTACTCTGCTGATTTTTATTCATGTTTTTAATTTCCTTTTCATGGAATACTTTTCTTAAGGTGTTCTATAATTCAGACTTTGTAAATTCTTTTAAATTTTCTTTATCATGGAAGGTTTTTATATCATCATCAAATCTAAAGCTTAATTTTTCTTGACATATGATTCTTGGATGGCATCAATTTTCTTTCAGAGCTTGGTATATGTTATTTTATGATCTCCTGGCTTTGAGTGTTTGGGTTGAAAATTTGCTGAGATATGAATTAGTCTCCCCCTATATGTAATCAGACTCCTCTCTCTTGCAGCTTTTAAGATTCTATTCTTATTCTGTACGCTACACATTTTCATTATAATGTGTCCTGTTTTAGATATGTTTTAATTTTGTACATTTGGTGTTCAGTAAGTGTCTTTTATTTGGCTTTCCAATTGATTCTTAATGTTGAAGGCTGGGCTCCAGTGGGTGTCTTCTTATGGTGGGATGGACTAGGGCCTACTGTGAGATTGAGTCTTGCATAGGCTGGTGTGGGCTCTGTAAATACTTTTAAATTGTGTATTTTCATATGTTTTATATATCTTATTAAAACTGACAGACTTCCTCCTTTGTTGGCTAACAGTAAGAAAAATGAATAAATTCTAATTAATACTTCTTCATACTTTTATTTTTAAATGTGTGGAGTAAGAAAATGTCATCTCTCTGAATGTTTAACATCAATAGTCTCTTTCATTTGCTTACTCATATGGTGCCCACTATTATGACCACAAAAAATACCTGGTAGTCACAAGAGAGCCATAAAACTTTCATTCCAAAATGTCATGGGTAGAGAAGGTAAACAATTCCAATTAGAGTTCACAGAGGAGAGGTAAGAAAAGAAACTTTGCAATCCTGAGTCCCCAATGGTACACTAAAGAGAGCTGTCTTCATTCAAGCCTTAACAACAATGGCTAAGGCTAGAAATATTTTGTTGTTGTTGTTGTTATTGTTTGAAAATTAATCCACTCATGATATGAAAAGAGTGGAGGTGTGATACATATGTGGTTAACAAACCAGAACTTGCACTTCATCAAGATATGACATAGCCTAGGGTTCATGCAGAAATATTACTAGTTAAAATATACATTCAGTGTTATATAGTTAAAATCACTGACACTTATGAAAATACTTATGAAGGCAAAAACTAGGCACTGATGTTTTCTGGTAACACTAAACACAAATATTTGTGATGAATAGAAAATGTGACAGTATAACATTATTCACATTTCTTAAAGTTCATACAAATTTTACACTCTTAAAATAGGGGAACATAAATATTTCCCTACAAATTGATAAGTTGATTAAAACCAATACACAGAAAAACAGAAACAAACAGAATAAGTAATGATTCTGGAAAAAATAGAGAATTCCTCAATAGCACACAAAATCTTCTAATTTGACACAAGTTATCACTTTGATATAATGTTTTTCACCTCTAATTCTGATCAAGCTCTACATCTTTGCTCACTGTCATTTTGTTCTTCTCAAGAGATTTACTTCCCCTCTGCCTACAAAAGCCTATCTTGAGTTAAGACCTGACCTCTTTCATTATCTCTACTAAATTTTTCTAATGTACTTAATATTCAATCTATTGTGGTGTTTGCAGAACATAGATGTCTCACAAAATTTCTTCCTACAATGAACTTACAAGGAACTTAAGTATTTAATAAAACATTCTGGCAATTTTTTTACTCATTTTATTTTTATTTTTATTTTTTTGGTAATCCTAGGAATTAAGACCATAAGAGTAGGAACTGTATATTTAAATAAAACTATTTAGCTTAAATTAACACTTATTTACTTAAAATGAGTCGAATATTCATAACATGTGGGTTAGTGGTCAAATTATTTCTCTTGGCTTAAATATCTTGGGTTGAGTCACAGAATCACCTGGCCTCAAAGAAGATTGTGTCTCTACCAGAAATGGCACACAGTAAAAGGAGCAATTCAATTCTACAAACATAACAGTTTCAGAACCATAATCATCACAGACACACTAAGAACTAAGAAATAAAAAGAGGCAAGATTAAAAATCAACCAACCTAGACAATGTTGTTTAGAAAAAATATGCCACTTGATTCTTTAGTTTTATTTTTGTGTACTCTGTACAACCTAATAACAAGTGTCATTATTTTTCAGATTCTCACTTTTGTTGTCCCAAAACCATTTAAGCTAAAGTGCTTTCTTAAGTGACATCTAGAATCACCCTGTAAAATCTACTTTACAAATATGATTTGAGTTTTATTCATAAAAGCAAACATGATTTTACATCATTGTATAGAGAATAAAAATTCTTATCCTTATTTCTTCAAATAGCTGTAGGGCTTCCTTCTCTGGGATAATTTATGTTAGCTTTGGGATAATTTATGTTACTTCAGAAGATGCTAATGTACCATCAGGGTCTGAAAACAGTCTTCAGGTTGAACAGATGAGTTTTTCCTCCAGAATTTTTATGCTGGCAAATTATTTCAGCTACACAGAAAGGGGAAAAAAGCACACACATTTGCATTTTCTCTCACAAAATGTAAATAATTTCCAATGGTAAAATAAATAGAGCCAATAACATTCTCAATGTGATTTCAATAGGAATTCAGAAACAGAATCTTTAAAATCAATTTAAAAAAAAAACGTGAAAAAATAAATTCAGGAACTATCCTCCTAAAAGAACATAAAAATTTGCACAACATCAAAAGACTTTCCTTCTTATCTTTAAACAATTTAATTATTGCTTTCAGGTTGTAGTAAAATTTAGCCTTTGCTTTATACAAAAAAAAAAAAAAAAACACCTAAGTACGTTTTTGAAGGGAAGTTGTCTAATTTAGTGAAGACACCCAATTGTACATAGTTTCCTCCTTTCAGTCCACATCCTGGCAAGTTCTTAAATGGCATTAATCTCTTAACAAGTGTGTGTGTGTATTTATGTGTGTTGGGGTGTGTATGACAGGACATAGTTAGGAATTGAATTAAATTCTACATATATCTTCATAGACTATTAGCCTGATAACATATTCCTCCTTGTTCAGGCTGGTTTGTTTTGAACTTTTAGAAGATCTACAGAGCTGAGTGTGTTCAAACTATAAGAAGTAAAGCTAGATTTTTGTCAGAGTGGGGTTTACCTACAAGTAAATGAAATAGTTCACATATGTTTAAAAATGGCAGAACATCTAAAACATTTTAAAACCATGATCAATCGATCTGTGAATTGTTCTCATGGCTACTTATAGTGAGCTCTTGCTTTTACACCATATACAAGACCCAAACCTATACCACTGATTATGATGGGCTGTAGTTACAGATAATTCTTGAATTTGATTGACACTATAAATTCACTTTCTTCTTTGCATACGTAGTTAATGGCCATCATGTTAAAGCATATATACAACACTTCTTATTTCAGAAAATTCTGTTGAACCGCTTGTTCAACAATCAAAAAAAAATCTGACTTCTAATAATTAAAAAGGCACAGTGATTACTATTCCTTATAAGTGTGGAACTAAAAATTGAAAAAAAAAAACCCTCAACAATAGCCCTAAAGTGGATATCAGAGATCTAAAACAGAAAGATATATTCCACAGTTTAGAAAGCTGGAAGCGCAGTTTTAAAGTCAAAGAATAGATTACCAGAGTCTCAGTAATGCTCAGATTATAAGACTCATAAATCACAAAGCCAGAGGACAGCTGAATTAAAACTCCAGAAGCAAAAAGCCCAGCCCTAGATCAACTGGAGATCTAATCCACTCAGCCTCCTGCAACTCACCACAGCCTCAGCACACTATCAGTCTAAAAAAGGGGCATGGATTTTAGAAGTCAGAGGGAATATACCTTACTTCAGTCCCCGCTTGTATTTTATACAATATCTACTGCATGAATATTGCTAGACACAATAAGGAAGGAGCATGATGGTGTGACCCATGGTTAAAATCAGTAGAACCAGAGGGGCCCTACATATTGTAATTACTATACAGGCAGTTTAAAATAAGAAAATAAAAAGACATTATTTTAGAAGTAGATTTAAAAACATTCTTTAGAAATAAACACTACATGACAAGTTAAGATTTTATTACATTGTCTGCTCAGTAACCTGGACATAACTGAGGAAAGAATTTGTGAACCTAAACTCATAATCAATAGAAAGTATTTAAAATAAAAAGAGGAAAAACATAGAGAAGAAGAAAAAAACATAAGATCTGAGATACAATACAGAAGATCAAAAAAGAATTATAATTAGGGTCTAGAAGCAGAAAGTGAGAATGGGGTCAAACAAATATCTAAGAAAATACACAGAGAATATTGACTAAAATATGCAATAGAAAACCAAGAATTTAAGAAAAATGCAAAAAGAATACAAATGTTTAATTAAGTAAATCCAAGCATATAAACATTCCACAATTTGCTGAAAATTAAAATTAAAGGAAAAATCATAGAAGTGCATTAAATAAATAAAGACATTATATAGATGTAAAAAATGATCTAATGTAACATCTAATATTTCAACAGAAACAATGATAATGACAACAGCTATGAAAGATCAAGAAATGGAGAATAGATTCTTTACAATCTGAAGAAAAAGTACTGCCATGGGATTCTGTACCTCATAGAAACCTCTTTCATGTATACAAGCATAATAATAAACGTTTCAGACAGACCAAAGTGGAGAAACTCTATCTTCAGCACATCTAAACTATAAAAAGTGTTAAAGCAAAATTTTTAGGCTAAAAGGAAATAAGTTCTATGAAAATAAATTGAGGGCAATAGAGAATTAACTAGATGTTTGTGATAAAAGGTTAAATATACTACATAGTACTTATTTGTTTAACAATAAATAATTACATAGGCAGTAATTGTATGGGTACATAGAAAATGTACCAAGTGGTAAACAGAATGTATTAAAATAGAAAAGTGGCATCTGATTAAATGATGTAAATATCCTCTACTTTGAAATTACCTAGAGACAAAAGTATCTCTACATAATGTATGTGAAGAATTTTCTGTCCCTATTTATATTTGTAAAATCATTTTGATTTTTGTTAAAAATACTGGGAGATGAGAATGGAACTGATTTCTCTGAGTTACTAAGTTAGTGCTATCACTTCTGTGCAGTTAATATCAATTCCTGAGCAAAGAAACTATCCTGATTCTTCACACAAAGTGAAAATTGATTAATATTCCAAATTTATAATAAAGCTAAATCATATATATCATCACTAATGCAACAATGATATTATAATTTAAACATCAATAAGTATGACGAGTCAGTTCAAACATTTAAGCTACTATGTAAATGCATAACCAAATTGATCTATCAAAGATAAATTTTTGTAAAATTTTAGTTTTTATTTTTTTATTTTTTATTTTTATTTTTTGCAGAGAGTACCAGAGATTAAACTCAGGGGAACTTGGTTACTGAGCCACATCCTCAGTCCTTTTTAAATTTTTATTGAGAGACAGGGTCTCACTGACTTGCACCTCACTTTTGCTGTGTCTGGCTTTGAATTTGTGATCCTCCTGCCTCCTTAGCCACTGGGATTATAGGTGTGAGCCACTGTGCGTGGAAAATTTAGTTTCTAATCACTAAAAACCCTACTTTAAAGATAAAAATTTCTCTAAGTCATGAAAATAACAATGGCTAATAAGTACTGAACATTTTCTGTGTTTCAGGTACCAGCTAAGTTTGAAATGCAGCAACAATGAATACATTTTGTTTAATCTTCAGAACAAACTCCATTTATAAATAAAGAACAAGCTCAAAAATTCTTCCTAAAATAAAAAAAAATTAATGTAGTATTTACTTCCAAAATAGAACAAAGGCAAAAAAACAATCTGTTGTGTTTTATCAGTAAAACCACATTTATAAAAGTAAAATTTTAAAAATGTAAAAATAACAATAAAATAACATTAGAATATCTTTTCCATTTGCTTTAGTGTCTAAACCTCTGGGAGAGGTTGGATTTTACCAAAGTGGAAAAGATAAATTGAATATCACTAGTGTATAGCTGACCAAAGGCAAGACAGTAAAAATTAGCATATTCTTTTTCCAGTTTATAAATTAACAAAGGCCCATATAGAAAAATAAGATATGAGTTCAAAGTATGATATCAGCTCTCACATTCTTGATTTAATAATTTTATTGATTTTTCCTGATTAGAAGGGTCAAAGAAAAATAAGGCAAGAAACATAGGAGGAAAAGAAATACAACAGTTTTTCTCATACTAGAACTGTAAGCTGACCCTGTAAAATACATTGAGCTTACAGAAAAGTCACACCCAGTTAGCACCACAAAACACAAGAGCAAACTTTAAAAAAAGTTTCGCACATAAAAAATATAATAGAAATAACTATGGTTCTGACTGAGAAATTTATCTTGTATTTGGCTGTTTTCTGGTATTTGGCAATTGGCTGGGATAACTTATGTTTGTTTCAAAATCTGTGTACTCTTTATTTTCATATAAAAATCATTTTTATATAGAATTCTTTTCATAAAATGCAAACTCAACCCAGGCAAATAAAATACAAAAATTATTCACATTAAACACACAGACAACAGACAATTCCATTATAATTTTTTCTCTGAGGTCATATACCACAATTAAGCCATTTTTGTCTGAGTCTGGGGCATACTTAGCTTTATAAATTTTTTTATGAGATAATCACTTATCTTCAGGGAAAACTAAATGAGCACCCTACTGAGTATGACCTCATACTATGTAATCACACTGATAATCAGTAATGACAACTTAAATAAAATTAAGTTAAACAACAACAACAACAACAAATAGGCTTTATAAGATTATTTAGATTTTAATCTACAGCATATTGTACTAGCAAAAAATTCAGTGTTTCGAGTTTTCACTTTTACAACACTGTAACTACCAAAAGAACTGTATGAGGTTTTTCTGAAAAAGAAATTACATTTATCAGTCATTTTACAATTTCACTAGTTTGAAAAATTATGTATGATCATAAGCATATTTTTTAAGAATCCAGGAGTGAGACTATTCATGAAATCCAGGAGAACTTATTCAGCAAAGAGAAGATCCTCCTAGCTATGTAATCAATTCTAACCAAATATGCCTAAAATAAATATTGCTTAAAATTATCAATCTTATATAATCTCATATATGTATCAACAAGCTGACAATTAAAATAGCCTAATTCATAAAGTTAGCTTACTAACCTGATGACTTCCTGATGAAAAACAAGGCTACCGTGTGTGCCTTCTGAATCTTCCTGGCCCGGGTCTTGCTGTGGTAATAATCACCACACCACATAGGCTTTGCATGACACTTCCTAGCACAGAGTGTTATCAAGAAAGACGACTGCCCACTAGTGGCCTGAGGGCTGGTTGTTCCAGTTGGTTGGCATCTGGCAAGTCGGTCTCCAGCAGGAGAGAAAAGGAGGAACTCATGCAAGTGGAAGAGGAGAGCGGGGAATGTGTTGCACCCAAAATTAACAACAGTATGGGAATATGGGAAGACGGAGCACCTTCTAGTCCTTGATGCCAAAAGGCCCTGCTCCTTAACGCAAGCTCTCCAAAGGAGAGCTAGGGGTTTTAGCATCAAGGCTGAACAAGCATATGTCTCACAGCCAGAAAAGCCTAAGCACTTGTGTGGGCAGCTGTCGGGCTAGAGACCCCTTGCAACCCTTTATCTTCTAAAAGGGACGTAGAGACATTGCCTTGGCTAAATGCAGTTACACTTTTCGTAGGATTTCAGATGTCCCACGGGTACCTATATCAGGATGTCTTTATTTTGTATTTTTTCTCCTTTACAAGCTAAAACTTTGTAATTTGCTCAGTTCTGCCCATTCTGCCTTATTTTCCTAACCCCCTGCCTTCTCTTCATTACCCATTGTCTAATCTACCACACTTCTATTCTACATACTCCTACTATTGTAGGTTAGCTTCCCCATATCAGAGAAAATATTTGACCTTTTTTTTTCTTTTTAGAAAATGACTTAGCTTAAGGAAGTATGATAGTCTCCAGATTAATCCATTTAAGGAAGATAGCATAGTAATTTTGTTTTTCCTGCAGATTGGTATCCTTGTTTTAAATATTTTGTTTTAGTTGTAGATGTGCACAATATATATTTATTTTATTTTGATGTGGTGCTGAGGATCGAACCCAGGGCTCTGCATTTGCTAGGCAAGCACTCTACCACCGAGCAACAACCCCAGCCCATGTTATCATTTTTTAATCTACTTTTAAAAGATTTGTTCTAATTCTACCTGACAGCAGAATGCACTTTGACATATCATATATGGAGTATAATTTCTCATCCTTCAGGTTGTACATGATCTAGAATCACATCAGTCATATAGTCATATATGTATATAGGATGATAATGTCTGATTCATTCTATTATCCATTCTACCTGCCATACCCCTGAACTTCCCTTCACTCCTCTACCAAATCTAAAGTAACTCTATTCTTCCCTAGCCCCCCCAACTGTGATTAGCTTATTCATATCAGGGAAAACTTTCCACCTTTGGTTTTTTGGGCTCATGCTATTATCACTTAGCATGATATTCCCCAGCTTTGTCCATTTACCACCAAAGTAATAATTTCATTCTTTTTAAGGATGAGTAGTATTCCATCATATATATGTATGTATGTATATATATATATATATATATATATATATATATACACACACACATACATATATATGTATATACACACATATGTATATGTATATATTTTTATATATACTTCCACACACCACAGATTCTTTATTCATTAATCTGTTAAAAGTCACCTAGGTTAGTTCCATAGTTTAGCTATTATGCATTGAGCTGCTATAAACATTGTTGTGGCTGTGTAACTCGAATATGTTGATTTTAAGTCTTTTGGGTTTAAATTTAATAGTGGAATAACTGTGTCAAACATTGTTTTCATTCCAAGTTTTCTGAGAAATCTCCATACTGCTTTCAATAATGGTTACAGGAATTTGCACTTTCACAAGCAATATGTGCATGCATCCTTTTCCACACATCCTTGCCAACATTTATTGTTACTTGATAATTGTCTTCTTGATAATTGCCTTGGTGGTTGGGATGGGATAAAATCTTACAGAAGTTTTGATTTGCTTTCCTCTAATTGCCATGTATGTTGATCAGTTTTTTCATGTATTTGTGGGTCAGTTTTATTGCTTCTTCTATGAAGTGTCTGTTCAGGTCTTTAGCCCATTTATTGATTTGGTTATTTGTTTTTCTAGTGTTAAGTTTTTGAGTTCTGTATATAACCTGAAGATTAATGCTCTATCTGCGGTGCATGTGGTGAAGATTTTCTCTCATTCTTTAGGCTCTCTTTTCACATTATTCATTATTTCCTTTCCTGAGAACATGCTTTTTAGTTTGAATTTATCCCATTTATTGATTCTTGATTTTACTTCTTGGAATGTAGAAGTCTCATTAAGGAAGTCAAATCTTAAGCTGACATGGTAAAGATTTGGGCCTATTTTTTTTTTCCTATTAGGCACAGGGTCTCTGTTCTAGTACCAATGTCTTTGACCTATTTTGTGCTGAGTTTCATGCAGAGTAAGAGAGGGGTTTTTACTTCCTTTTTGTTATATGTGGCTTTCCAATTTTCCCTGCACCATTTGTAGAATAGGCTTTCTTTACTCCAATGTAGTTTTTGGCACCTTTGTCTAGCATGAGATAACTGTGTTTTTGTGAGATTGTCTCTGTGTCTTCTATTCTGTACCACTCATTGGTGTATGCATCTGTTTTGGTGCTGATACAATGCTAATTGTGTTACTGTGGCTCTGTAGTACAGTTTAAGCTAAACTATTATGATGTGTTCCACTTCACTTGTCTTGCTGTGTGTTGCTTTTACTATTCTGAGTCTCTTATTTTTGCAAGTAAATTTCATGATTGATTTTCTAGTTCAGTGAAGAATTATCATTGGGATTTTTAAATTAATTGCATTAAAATTCAAGCCCAAGCACAGATTAGTTATAACTATGAAAAAGAATCCTGGCTTAACATTGACCTGACAGCTATCTGGTCACGAGTGTCTGTTGACCAAGGAGCTGTCCCCTGCACTCGGTGATGGGTAAGCTGTCTGCATTTCAGTATTAAAAGTGTCTTAAAGTTGAGTCTACAAAATCTGCATGTTGGTGCTGAGGTCTGGCTTCAGTCACACTTTGCCACCACACAGTCAGGGATACTTTGCGGGGTTTTAATTGTGTTAGAATTTTGGGTTTTATGTGGTATATTCATTTACATATAAGAATGTAATTTTGTCATTAAGTGCTTAACAATTTTTGACCAAGGGTATTGTCATTTTGCAGGGGATCGTTGTGCCACCAAAGTGGTCCTCTCTGTTGAGCATCTCCTCATGTCTCTGTGTCAAAGCACCTGGCGGCTTTCAGTTAATACCAGTTGAATGGGACTAATTCCCCCTGGAACCAGGGCACACCTTTCTGTATTTGTTCTCATATGCCCGCTGCTGGGTGGTATATGCTGAATATGGCTGTGGGGAGAAATCAAGGCCAGGTGCACCATGCCTAGCCAGTCTTAAAGTCCTGTTGGGCCCTCTGGAGACATTAACACAGTCTTCCTTCACAGGACCTGTATATTTTGACAGGAATTAGCAGAGACAGCTGCAGCAGTAATTGGAGGCCTTGCTGGAGCTACACTGGCAGCCTGACCGTCATCCTGGCTCACAAATCTGGTTCTGAAGATGGAGCTGACTTCTGCGTGAGGGTGAGGTAATGGAACAAGTTACACCTGGGGCCCCTGAAGGTGGTGTGCAGGGCTTTCCCACAGACACCTTGCTCTGCAGAGTATAGGTGCCCATTGGGCAGACTCTGAAGGGGCTCTTGGTGTCTTCCTACAGGAGGGTGAGTCACCAGAGCTCATGCGGAGTACCCTGAAAAGCCAGAACCCTTCTCCACGTGGCAAACCCAGCCAGGCAGGCACAAAGGTCTTTTTTCCAGCTCAAATTAGTCATCACAAGGTGAAGCCAAGAGCTTTCTTTCTTGGTGATAATGACTATCTGGGTTGCCTAGTCTGTTCTTTCAGAGATTGTACTAAAAATTACACAAGCAATGTCGTGTTTGCTTCCAGTAGCTCTGGTGACTTGAATGCCTTCTGGATGTTGGCCCCTTAGGGGAGACAACATGGTGGGCCATGGAGTGGGGGAACATTCCAAGAAGCCCTTGTAGGCTGGGTTTCTTTGTTGCTCAGTTCTGGGTTCTTCTATCCTCTTTCCCTCAGATGGGCTCAAGAGGGTTCTCTTGGGCTGAAGGCTCATCCCTTCACAGTTACCTTGCAGCTGACAGGCTGGACAGTTTGGAGGACTGGAAATGGCCATCCTGAAAAACCAGCTGCTGAGTTGTTCACCTGGGGGGAGTTGAGTAACAAGCCCCTAGTTGCTATTTAGCAGCTGTGGCTCTGAGCATTGGTTTGTGTCCCAACTCACACATGCAGCCTCACGGAGCTCCAGTGAACATAGAAAATAGGCCCAGGAAGATGGAATAACTTGACAAAGGTTATCCAGCCAAGAAGCAGAAGAACTAGGACTTGAGCACAGATTTGGGCTCACTTGCCTCTTGGTTTTTTGGGGGTCATGGGGACTGGGGTGACTGGGGTATCATCCCACATACAGTCTTCCTTCCAGCAGTTGTAGCCACATTGGGGTGAAGGCCAGCTCGGGCCACTAGAACTAATGTCTCAGAAGAAGCCAGGAGTCTGTGTTCTTAAAATGTAAAATACTCTTATTTTAACCAAGATAGAATATTCTGAGTGGGTCAACCCTCAGAGAGCTCAGATGGTCTTGGAACATTAGTTTATCCTGGGTCCAAAATCTGCAGACTGTCATCTCCAGAAGGACCCCCTACCCTCTCTCTGCCAGGCTCTGGGGGCTTCTCTGTTCTTTCTGTCTTTGGGGAAACTGCCTTTCCAGGTCCTCTCTGGATTCTGCTGTTGTTTTGAGGACATCTAGCTTCTCCTCTAGGTGACAGTCCTGTAGAAAAACACCCATGATCTTTGTAGCTCCTGCTCAAGACTCCTTGAGAAGAAATCAAACCTCAGATTTCTTCCTCTGGCCAACCTAGTACATCCCCTCCTGCCTGATTCTGAACTTCTCTCCCAGCCTGATCATCCCAACCTTCCTGCTTTTCCTCAATGCACCAGGCTAAAGGTTCTTTTCTTCTTAAAACTCCTTTATTTTGAACAAATGTCGAATGTGGAGAGAAATCACAGAAAGAGTACAGAGAGCCCCGCACACCTTCCTCTGCCTCCATGTGGCTGCTTCCTAAAAGGAGGTGGGCAAAGGCCACCTGGAGGAGGTGGCCCTTCAGCTGGGAGCTGAGTGATGAGAAGGAGCCAACTACTGTATGTAGAGACCCATGGAGAGATCAGGTAGTGCAAAGGACTTGTGGCTTCCTCCTTGTTCCTGGTGTGACTGGCAGAGGGCTGGAGACATGAGGACTTTTCAGCATGAGCTGCAGAGCAGGCTTCTCATCAGAGGTCAGTGCCAGCATCCCCACCCAGGACAATATTTGAGAAGATCAAATTAATGGCAAAAGATTTCACATGAATAGCTAAATTTATGACTTTGAAAACCTATTGAAGGGGCAGAGTAGTGTCAGCCTGTCCTTTTGGCCCAGGAAGACACGTGTGTTTTGTACAGAGGGGCACAGCTCCCAGGCCACTCGACTCTTTTGAACCCATCCAGCCTGCTGATGCCTTCAGCTGTGCCTATGATATCTGCTGTTCAGTGACTCTGAGTTTCTATTTTCAGGGTGAGCCCCCTGGGGTGGTGGGAAACCATACCACAGAGGCCACTGCAGTGTAGGGGAGGGGCCAGGCTCCTGACAGACTGCCTGGGTTCAAGTCCAGGCCCCACTCCACCCAGCTGTGTGACTCTGCAGGTTGCTTACCCTCTCTGAGCCTCAGCTTCCACATCAAAGGGAGCAAGTAATAGTACCTGTCGTTGTTGGGAGGATTCCTTGGGTTTGGTACTACACAGGGATGTGGCAGAATGTGCCATGTGAATGGGGAGGAATCTGGAGCACCACCCCTTGGGCATCCACAGAAGGAGGCTCCCTGCTGGACTTGGGTGTGTAAACATAACACAATAAGAGAGGTAAATAGGGAGCCTACACCATGGGAACAGATATTTACTCCTCACACTTCAGATAGAGCCCTAATATCCAGAATATACAAAGAACTCAAAAAATTAGACAATAAGATAACAAATAACCCAATCAACAAATGAGCCAAGGACCTGAACAGAAACTTCTCAGAGGAGGACATACAATCAATCAACAAGTACATGAAAAAAGCTCACCATCTCTAGCAGTCAGAGAAATGCAAATCAAAACCACCCTAAGATACCATCTCACTCCAGTAAGATTGGCAGCCATTATGAAGTCAAACAACAACAAGTGCTGGCGAGGATGTGGGGAAAAGGGTACTCTTGTACATTGCTGGTGGGACTGCAAATTGGTTCGGCCAATTTGGAAAGCAGTATGGAGATTCCTGGGAAAGCTGGGAATGGAACCACCATTTGATCCAGCTATTGCCCTTCTCGGACTATTCCCTGAAGACCTTAAAAGAGCCTACTACAGGGATACTGCCACATCAATATTCATAGCAGCACAATTCACAATAGCTAGACTGTGGAACCAACCCAGATGCTCTTCAATGGATGAATGGATTAAAAAATGTGGCATCTATACACCATGGAGTATTATGCAGCACTAAAAAATGACAAAATCATGGAATTTGCAGGGAAATGGATGTCACTAGAGCAGATTATGCTTAGTGAAGCTAGACAATCCCTCAAAAACAAATACCAAACGTCTTCTTTGATATAATGAGAGCAACTAAGAATAGAGCAGGGAGAATGAGCAGGAAGAAAAGATTAACATTAAACAGAGACATGAGGTGGGAGGGAAAGGGAGAGAAAAGGGGAATTGCATGAAAATGGAGGGAGACCCTCATTGTTATACTAAATTACATATAAGAGGTGGTGAATGGAATGGGAAAATAAACAAGGTGAGAAATGAATTACAGTAGATGGGGTAGAGAGAGAAGATGGGAGGGGAGGATAGGAAAGGTAGCAGAATACAACAATTACTAGTATGGCATTATGTAAAAATGGGGATGTGTAACCGATGTGATTCTGCAATCTGTATCTGGGGTAAAAATGGGAGTTCATAAATCACTTGAAGCTAATGTATGCTAATGTATGAATATGATATGTCAAGAGATTTGTAAGGTTTTGAACAACCAATTAAAAAAAAAGACAAAAACATAACACAGGACACCTGTATTCACTGCACTTGCAGAGAGGCACAAGCAAGAAGCACATGTGGGGAGGGGGATGCATTATCTCCCACCACATGCGTTACCTCTTGCCCACATGACTTTCCCTGGACTTGGAGACAGGCTCTGGATGTGGTTCTATCATCTCTGTGTTGGTAGACTTTGGCAAGTATTTCCATGATGGGCTCCCACCACTGGCCCCAGGGTCCACCTGGGAGGTAGGCATGGCTTCCAGGACTGGACCCCTCCATTTCCAGGGAAAGTGGGGATGGAGGTGTGAGCAAGGTTAGGTAGGGTCTAAGAGAATTGCTTTCTGAGGCACAGACAGGCACTTAAATCTGGAAAAATTTGAGTACCCTACAGAAGAAGAGCCCCCTTCTGCATTCCCACCAGTGGAGCTGTGAAAGGCAGAGAGTGGGCAGGTCCAGTGATGGCTCCATGGATGTGATTTGACAGGCACAATGTTGAGCACAAAGGGCCATCACAGACAGACACAGGGTAATGCTGTTTATATGAAGCACAAAAGTCTAAAAACGAATATTTAGCAACATAAGGAGACATTACTATGTGACAAAAATTAAAGTCCCCTGGGGTCAACAGGGAGCACATTTATGAGGAAGGTTTTCCAGGTCGGTGGTTGGAACCTGTGTTGCCACTGTGTTAATAACTCCTGTTAATCTTAGGTGTTGTGTATAGATTTTAAAATGTTTTGTTTGAATGAAAATACGCATAGCTGAAAAATAGGCCTCTAAGTCACTGGGCTGGATGCTCTACAATTTCCTTGCTGGACCTGAGACTCTAGGATGTCTTGGTTTTCCTCAGGCCATCAAGGTGACCCTAGGTTCAGGTTGGCCAGGTGGTACTGTGGTAAGGGAATCAGTCAGAAGAAGCTGAAGACCTGACTGGGTCCTGGTGGTTTCAGACAAGAGCTATGTTCCCTTGAGTGTCAGTTTCCTCTACTGTGAAATGGGGAGAACATAGTCATTGATCTCCCAGAGCTGGCATTAAGGTATTTGGAGGTGATGGTGCATGGAGTGAGTTCAGCTTTGTTTCAGGGTATATGCCATATATCAAAGACTGCTGAGAACAGCACAGTGAGGGCCCAAGTAGAGGGCAGGAAGAGGTGGGGTAAGAAGGACATGGTCCTTCAAGAGAGGCCTTGCTTTGGTGACTCCTAGGGCTCTACATCAAGGAACCTTGCATCTCAAATTCAAGCCCACAAGGACCAGCTGGCCTTGAAGCACATGAAC
The DNA here is from genome assembly GCF_048772815.1 of Callospermophilus lateralis. NCBI lineage: Eukaryota > Metazoa > Chordata > Mammalia > Rodentia > Sciuridae > Callospermophilus > Callospermophilus lateralis. Next base: position 6,649,790 of record NW_027514454.1, read on the forward strand.
TCAGAGCCTTCTTCTGTTCTGGTCATTTTGCAAAGCTTTCCTCGTTGGCCACAGGCTCACTATGACCCATCAGGAGCCCAGGGCTTGCTTTGACTTTCTGCTGACCTCCTCCCTTTTCTAGATGGCATGGCTTGGGACATTCCTACTCACATGGGGTGATGGTGCAGCCTGTCCCCCTTGGATCCATGCACTCCACCCTCTGCTGATGGAGGGCTGAACCCATAAGGTGGGGTGCCACTAATGGCAAGAGCAAGCCCAGGAGGCATTTGCTGTGCTGGCGCAGTCAGGGCCCAGGAGTAAAGCTGTTTTGGGCGTCACTTATGTTCCTCTTTGTCATATAGTAGGGTCTGTGTCCTGTTGTGCTCCGGGTGCAAGGTGAATCCTGCGAGTCAAAGATGTGCATTTTGTGCATCTGTAACAAGATGGAGCAAGGGACAGTAAGCAGCCTGCCGGATGGGCTTTCTCGGGCTGCTGGCGCCAGGCAGGGTGGACTTAGCACAATGTCTGAGGAAGCCAGCAGCCCACATCTGGGACCTTGAAGCTCAGGAAGCTGAAGCAGGGCTGTTCTTCCAGCTAGAGAGAGTGTTTTATTCCCCTATTTTCTGGCTCCTGTGACAAATTGTCAGAAAGCTGGTGTCTTTAGAAAACAGAAACTTGTTTTCTTATATTCTGGAGGCCAGAAATTCAGAACTATGGTGTTGGTGGATTGGCTCCCTCTGAGGCTCAGGGAGAGGACTGGGACAGGCTCTGGTGCCGGCAGCAGCACTTGCAGTCCCTCTTGGTCTCTCCATCTACACTTGAGGCACTCTTGGGACTCTGTATGTCTCAAGCATTCTGTCAGTTCTCTTATGAGGACACTGTCATTGGCATTATGATGACTCATCTCAAGACCCTTAACATAAACACATAGGGAAAAGCCTATTTCCAAATCAGGTCACATTTGCAGAAACTGGGGTTGGGACTTGGAAACAGCTCTTTGGGGAACTGCTGGGGCTTGAATGTATCCCCAGCATTCATGGGTTGGAAACTTGTTCCCCAGTGTGACTACATTGAGGGAAGGAATTTTGGGGGTTTGATGGCCACAGAGGCTGTCCCCTGAGCAATGGATTCATGTGGTCTCACTGGGGTGGGCTCCTGATAAAGGGAAGATTTTGACCATGTCCCCTGTCCCCATGTGTGGGAGTACACTCTTGCGCTTCCACATTCCCTATGAGGGACAGAGCATGTAGGTCCTTGCCATTTGTCAGCATCCTCATTGTGAACTTTCAGCCTCCAGAACCATAGGAAATAAATCTCTCTTCTTTATAAGTCACCCACCCTTAAGTATTCTGCTACAACAGCACAGACCAGATGAGACAGGGACATGCTTCCCCCCATTGCATGAGGAAAATCATGGTAATACCTTTCTGAATCACAGGTGTCTGATTCCAGCCACCACTCATGCAGGTCCTGAAATTTTGCATCCATCTTCCAGTCTGCTGTCCTCAGTGGTGTTCTCATCTTTAAGGCAGGAGGAACAGGCCTGGTACACATGTGAATGAGAGAGCTGGGGTGAGTGTCAGGGAGGGATGGGGCCTGTGGCAAACTTCATGGAGCAGGCACTAGTTAAGTGCAGTGACCAAGGCTGTCAAACTGTGGCTGCTGGTCAGGGCATTTATCCAGCTGGCTCAAAGCTTATTTTATTTTTACAGGAAACCCAGAAATATAAATATTGTGTGACCAATTTCATTTTTAAAAAACTATTGAGTAGGTTAAGAAAAAAAACAACAACTTTGTGAGTCTGATGGAGTCCCCAGAGACTTCTTTTTAATCTTCTGGACAAGGTGTCCAGAGAAAAGTGGGGATGATGGCCTGAATGTATGCCTGGGGTAATTCCCATGCACTCAGAGCCCAAGGAAATGCAGTCTTCTGTTTAACAATGACAAAAATGCCTTTAAAAGGAGAGAATATAAATTCTTTCCCTCCTTCTGGGTCTCTCTCCTCTGTTATAGAATTTATATTTGCTCTTTAATGATATTCTAAATAAGAAAAATTAAAACCCTAAATCATAGCATAATATTTCCCATTCATTTTAAGTGTGAAATATAAACTTTCAATACAATGTCATAGCAGTTAACTCTTATGTAAGTGCCTCAGATTTACACCATTCCTGCTCTGAAGCTCATGCCTGTGCAGGTATTTTGTCCCCACTGGAGCAACAGAAGTACTTCCCTGAGCCCATTCAGCAATTTTATTTGACTTCTCAAAAAGTTCCCATCTCACCAGCCTCATATCCATAGGTGGCCAATGAGTTGGGAATGAGTGGAAGCTAATGGCTCGGGGTTTCCCTGTCTCTGTTCTCCTCGTATGTGACCATGTTCAGCAAAAGTGCTTTGATGCTGGAAGAAACATGGGTGGTAAAGGATGTGATGGGTTCTTTGGTTGTTGCAATTTTGTATAACATCTTTGCCTTTTCTCTTCATTTGGAGCAAGCTCTGGTTTGAACAGCCAGCAGGGTTTCTCAAAGCAGTGGATTCCCCACTTTCTCATCATAGTTGCAGCACATTTTCTTGTAATCACTTTGATATCAGCAGCAAGCATGTGGCCCACTGCTCTTCTGCTGGTGGGCATGCCCCATTGTCCTACCAGATGTCACTCCCAAAGAGCATGTTCAAAGTCAAAGTCTTCAGAATTCAGAAGTGGCAACCCTATGAGCAGAGTTTAGGCCCAGCACTTTCCCTTCTGGTCAGGAGGCCCTGTGAGAATGCTCAGATCACAGGCACAGAGCTGGTGCTGTTACTGCCTCTGATATCAATCTTGAAGCATCAAAGGAGTGCTTCAGTTGGGATTGGCTTGCTTTGGATCCTGTGTTCTGAATCTCCAACTTGTCTTTCAAGTATAGTGCATCATCAAACTGCAAAGGCACTACTTTCCCACAGGGTAGCTGCTAAAATGTTTTTTGGACACAGCAATTCTTCTTTCTCTTTGCAGCCCCAGTGGTTTTGCGAGCAGCATTGGCTGGAAAACATGCCTGGACTTAGGATAAACAGGAGCAGCCAGAGACAGTGGACTTTGTGTTGTTCTGTACCTTGAACCTCCTTGTCTTCTTGTCAAAATAGCATCTTGATGATGCTTTGGGGGGCCCTCCCAAATTTTCAGCTAAGGGTGACTCCATCTCCAGGCTAATGAGGAGGGACCATGAATGCAGTTGAGCCAAACTGAAGAGACAATTTCCTGATCATAGTGATTGATACAGGGATGGGCATATGTTCCAGGCTGAGCCAATCAGAAGAAGCAATTTATTAGCCATAGTGATGGTTCAAAAATTGGCAGATGACCAAGACTGAGCCAATCAAAATAAGTCATTTCCTGACCATAGGGATTAGCCCAGGGATTGGGCACATGGCCCTCAGAGCCAATGAGAAGCCCTGATAATAGTTTTCCTGAGACTTTGGGGAACAGAAAGTTTTCCCTTTACTTCCACTTAGATTTCAAGGAAGCAAAATGTGAGCCTGGAGTTGCTGGTTCCACACTTATGTGGAAGTTGAGAATCAAGTCAGCTTCATGGACGATAGTGAAGAGCGATGATGATGATGCATCTTAAAAATCACTTTATTCTTTACTCAAATACACTTTCTGGTGTATTTGAGTGAAGAATACAGGACACACAGCAGCTTCATTCCCACACCCCTGTTCTGTCCTCTGACTTTTTGTAGCCAGAGCCTCCCCAGCCCTGCTCTCCTGCAACAGCCAACCCATTCTCCACCCATGCAGTTTTGAGTTTTCAAGAGCAGTACTAAAGGGAATATACATTAGGCAGCTTTTTGAGGTCACCCTCTTCTGCTCAGCACAATGTATTCGAGATTTAGCTTTGTCATCATAGGTGTCCATCATACGCTCTACTTTATTGCCAGATAATCCACTCCATGGATGCACACAGTTTCTTTTGCATGCATCCACCAGGATATTTGTGAACATGCACCTTGTTTAAATGATGAATCCAGCCAGGCCTGAAGCTTAGCCAAGCTGTAAACTCGCCAACAAATATATCTGCCCTTCTATCCCAGGTTTGTGTAGACTTACATGGTTTGAGTGTTCTTCGTGTTTAAGGAATCATCTTTTATTCCCCTAGTGAACTGATGAAGAAAGTCTCACTTGAATTAGTGAGAAGTCCAATGGCAAGGGGCTTTCTAAGTGACATTCCTGTACATTCAGTTGCATTGTAATGTGCCACATTGCTGGGTTACCTCATGGAGTGGCCTTGGAAGGTGATAGAAATTGACACCCCACTTGACACACAGTGAATTTGATTCTCAGTGGGGATGAAGTGACTCATCTTGAGAAATAACCTAGCAGTCTGGCTGCAGCCCAGGTGTCTCCCTGCCTCCCCTGAGCTCAGCTGCCTCCCCATCAGATGGCAGCAGAGCTGGCAGGATTACTTAGTGAATTTTTCTCTCTGATATAAACAACCTCCCAGGTGTTCAATTTAGAATAAATAGAAATAGAAATTAGAACAAGGTCATCAAAATTTCCTGTTGTTTAACAGCTGACAGTGCCTATAGGAACTCAAAATTACTGTCACTAAGAGGTCCATATAATCCATTTGATAATGCACATTCTACAACTGGGATGCACCAGAAATCCTTCACATTGGCTCAGCAGTTTTTTATATTTTTTCTATCATTATTTTCTCCTTGCTAACAAAACAGCTTGCATTGAGAAGGAAGTGTGTAGAGGGTTTTGCTGCACCCCTCCCCTGACTCTGGCAAAGGCAAGGCCCTACTGAGGTGGATGGTGCAAGATGTCCATCCTCTGGAGGAGTGCAGAATGTTTCTGGGAATGGGAGGTTTGTTTTTGTATTCTTGTTGATAAGTATAGTTGCAACTTCTCATATGATCATTAAGTATGAAGAAAAAATATGACTTTCCCAATTAATGCAACTATTTCTAAAGAATAAATCTGTTTGCTCTAAATGCAACGATTCAGCTGTGGAATGTAGATTGTTAATGTTTAATGAAAAAACCCCCTGTAGGAAAAACAGTCAAGGAAGTTTTTGAGAAATTAATTTAAAATCTAGAGAAGAAAAATTAATGTTAAAAAGACAGATTAGTGCTTGGTACTGGGTAACTTGTTCTTGTTCCTGTGCACAATGGTTTGTGCTCTTACTCTTGTTTGATTAAATTAGTAGCCTCTCTATCTAGTTAACCACTTGTCATAACCTCAGTGCCAGTTCTAGTCAGTAAGTCAAGAAAGAATACTGAAGGCATAGGCCAATAGTCTGGGACATTTCTAACTATTATTAAAAGCTAACTAAGCAGAAACAGCTCAAAGCAAAATGTGAACTGAAAGAAAAAAATGCTTGCTTATGCATAAGCCAAGATACATTCTTCTTATGTAATCGTAGCTATGTAATATTTTGTTTCTTTGATTAATGATTCCTGTCTTGTAATAGCAAAATACTGTGAGCCTGCCAAAATGAAAAGTACATATGATTAACTTCACAAGTAAAGATTGGGATTCAGCACCTTCACTTTTGTGTCTGTGTTGTTTCTCTGCTGCCTTTTCTGACTCCTCACCATCTGTTCATCTCCTGAGACACCCTGGTAGAGCTGGACTCTGACAGGTTTTAGTCTTTTTAGTAGGGGCCTGATATGAGTGTCATCATGCGACCAGACCACGTGATGGCATGTGGTGGTTTCTCACTGATGGCTGTGACTGCTCCACCTGTGGTTCAGCACTACCTAAGAGGACTTCTTGCTCAGATCCCATGTGGGTGTGCATGTATGGCAGGCAGGGTCCTCCATGTGGGTATTAGGGACCCAGGCTGCTTCTAGGTAGTGGCTTTGCCATACTCTAGGGCCTCTGTGTCTGCAATTTGTCCCTAGTGGAATGTGACAGCAATTGATTCTGCCTTTCAAGTGATGTGTGACACTTGGGCTCATAGTTCATTGGCCAGAAGTAATCCTACGGCCACACCTGAGAACAGGAGAGGCTGGCTAGGTCCCTAGCTGTGGAGCTTTGAGCAGTGCTCTGCAGAGCAGGGGTTTGTGTGTTTATAAATCCTGACAGGTGGCAATCTCCCTGACTGACGTGACTCCTCACTCTCTTTGTTCTACACTCAGAATCCAGTATTATTTACAAGACTGTCTATGCCTTGAGGTTCCTGCAGAACCCACCTACTCACCCTCAGCCAAACCTGGAGACAGTGGTTAGGGAAAATGTTCAAAGACAGATAAGAGCCTTCTATTGCACCATGATCTCAGTCTCCCTCTCCAAAGTCTTCAGTTTTCTGTGATTACCTCTAGAACATGTGCTACTCTCCTACCTCAAGCATTTGATATAAAACTGTTGCTATAAATTAAAAATGAATATGAGGATTAGCTTATTTACCTGCCTTCTGTTTTTTTTTTCTTTTTTTCAGTTAGTATTTATCTATAAGTAACAGAATCTTAGGCCACAAAGCTCAACCAAGCAGGAATCTTTTTTCTCATGCTGTGGCTTGCTCCTCTGACTTCCTGCTTTGTGTTCTTATCATTTAATTCTGGTCTTCATGGTCACACAATGGCTGCTTTGTCTCCATCTCAATAAGAATGGAGCACAAGCATTCACAGTTGGACACCTCATATTTTTCAGTGGGTTATTTCAAGGGTTCTTTGGGAATAATTTATCTTTTTTTTGGAATGTCTACTGGGGATAAATATCAAATATCTTGCCTTTTGGTTAGGGTGTGGGCATTGGGATGGGTTCTTCCTGGAGAGGGGGCTCTCATCTACAGGATGTAGACAGTGCTTGATGTCAGCCCCATGTTCCACTCCTCACCTCATGGTATTTTGCCATAGTGAGTTAGGAACACTTCTGGAGGCCAGTGGCAGCACAGCCCCTGAACTCTGCAGAAACCCCAAGTTACAGCTTGAGGTGGCCTCTGCTGCCTGCTCCCCAACATTCACCCACCTGCTTCCTCTCTTGCACATGTTGAAATACTTATGGGGATACACCAAATCTCTGAGCTTTTGCTCCTGGATCTCCCCCTTCCTTCCTGTGTCTCTGTGCTTTCAGGGGGATACCTGTGGTCAGGCTGCAGCTTATGCTGAGCTCCAGGTCTTTCATTATAGAGGTGACATGGAGCTATGTAGTTGGATGGAAAGAGCAACATCTGCTCCTTCTAGGAAACAATAAGATACTTGATGGGGGTCCTGTGGTAGGGAGTTGAGGGGCGCTGCCACCCCAATGTGCAGGCCTCACCTCCAGCGGACTGTCTGGGGGTTTTGGCTTGGGCAACTGGACACGTGATTCTAACATTGATTTGGAAGACAGAAGACAGGCTAGTCCAGCTGACAGGAATATAGTAAAGAACAGCAGTCCCTCCATTAGCCTGCAAAGGCTGCTGTCCCCAAGGTCACAGGATGGAGGACTTCCACAACAGAAATTTGTTCTTCAGAGTTTGGAGGCTGGAAGTCCAAGATTGAGGTGTTGGCAGGCTGGTCCTATTGTGGCTCATACTTGGTTTCTGGGGGCTGCACTTTCTGGGTCCTAACACGGTCTTCTTGCATGTGTTGGCGTCCTCATAGTCCCTCTGTTTATAAGGACACCAAGTATTAACTTGGTTTCCTCTACAGAGTCCCTGTTCCCCCCATAAAGCTGGGCTCTGCAGGGCTGTGGGTGATAACTTCTTGGGAGAGGGAACCCCACATGGTCCCCAGCACTTTAGTGGTAGCTGTGTCCTCAGTGCTGCCCTCAGCCCTAGTGCATTCATGTGAGAATTTACCTGCAGATCAAGAAAGCTGGATGACTGACCAGCAGGTGGGCCCCCTGGGTGACAGGACTCAGGGAAAAATCAAAGCCCCAGGAATCACCTAAAAGGGGAAAGTAAAGCCACAGATACAGTTGTCTAGCCACATGGGACAGCAACCTCATGATCAAGGCAAGACGTACCCCAGAAATGACTGAGGAGAGCCATGGACATTCATGTTGGTGACCAGGAGTGGGTGGAAACTGGGCACTTGATGCAAAATGTTCAAGTTCCCTGGATTCCCAGCAGTGGAATCCAGCCACAGAATACTCAGCTCCCAGGCCCCAGCTTACATCAGGTAACAGGAAAAGCCCCTTTTGGCTCCAGACTGAATGTAAAGCTGTGGGACACCCACAACCACAGAGGCAGAGGCCATGTGTCCTGTGGGTGTAGGTTGGATGGTTCTGGCACATAGCAGTGGTGGCCATCACACTAGGGCACAGACCTGCTTTTGGTTCTCTTTTAAACTGTGCCTTTTCCTGTGATTGCTGGTGGAGCACCTGAGGCTTGGGCTGTGGCCTGTCTCCTCCAATCCTCAGTGCCATCAGGGGCCAGAGTGTGTGGTGTGGTCTGTGGTTAGTCAAGATGTCACTTGTCCACCATGCCAGGCCACACAGAAGCCCTCAGCTGCCTGACTGCATCCTGCTGCTGCCCTCTGCCTTCTGGTCCTTCCTGCTACAGCCTGGGCAGGCATCAGCCCAACTGGATTATTGCATTCTGTGGTGAGGCTGCCCTGGCACCCAGGGACTGCTGAGAGCACCCCATCCTTGTTTCCTGCTTCATCACAGGACAGTGTCCAGCCAATGACCCACATGTGGCCCTTAAAAACCACACTCACAACTCGCTGCCATACTTACTGGGCTCCTTCCGTGTAGAATCTGTATAACAAGTGGCCTCTGGCAGCAGAACACAGTGGCTACCTGGATCTGAGCCATTTGGATCAACTACCTCCTCTGGCTATTGTTGTGAATGAGGGCAAGTCACTTAACCTCTCTGACTCTGTCTCCTAATTTATAAATGGGATGCTAATCAATCCCTCACAACTGAAAGACTGTTGAGATTGACAGCATTAATGCCTGTAAAGTTCTCATAACAGTGTTTGGTATGTAGTAATGGTTATGCAAATAATGACTATAATCATGATAATGGTTTCAGTGCCTATCAAATATTCAAACCAATACTTTGTTGATGATGGTGGTTTTATTATTGCTTTCCCTTTACTCCAAAAAAGTGCTGGACTGTGGTGTGTCCCTGCCTTCTCTCTGTCAATGGATCTGCTGCTCCACATTTCAGGACCTGTGGCCAGAATGGGCTCCCCCTGACCTGATGTTCATTTATATGTGCATACACAAAGTGCTTACTATGTGCCCAGTAGGGTCCTTGAACTTTTAGAGAAGTGGTCTTCCTGCTGTTGTTCATTTGCATCAACAGAGGACCATAGGGACACTCAAGACCCATGGAGACCATTTGAGTAGTCTCTGGCCCTGAGTGTAAGGCATAGCTCATCCTGCAGTGAGAGGAGAGACCTGTTAAATAACAAGGCAGCTCTGATGTGTCCTCTGGGGTTTTCCTCTGTGGGGGAGCCTGTGGGAGTTCATCCTATTGTGCCATCACTGATTCAAGTTGTCCTGCTGTCCATGTCTGTTGAACTTGAATATGAGTAAACAAACCCCCCACTCTCCCTCATGCCGCCCCCATGGAGCTTCTACAGACTCTGGTCGCCTCTGTTCTGTCCACAGCTCCATGGATGCACACCCAGGGGTCTTCCAGGATGGCAGATGCCATGCACAGACTATGATGGGCTCTGTCATTCTGGGTTCCTGCTTCTGGTCTCAGAAGTCTGGCCTTGGATGTTGCCCTTCAGATACCCCTTAACACCATCATGTCTACTCTAGAGTCTGCATGATTCCTGCCGCAAAACCACAATTTATTTGTTGCATGACTTAAGACTTTCATGCCCCAGTTTCCTCTTCTGTTGGATACTGTGTGTGTGTTATTAAGTTTTTACTCTTTGCTCTAAACATGTCCTCTTATCTCTGATGTGCAATGCTAGGGCCATGACTCTGAGCCACCTTTCCTTTTGCCAGCTGTCCTCATGTAGGCCCTGCAAGTAGAGGACACAGGGTACTGGATCAGTACATGTTCTTCCCTTTTTCTTCCTGATTACTTCTTGTCTAGTTCTGTTTGCTTCCATCTAGCTCTTTCCTCTCTCCTCCTCTTTCTGTTTCTGTTGAGCCCCAGCTGGCTTCTAGGGCCACCCAGCCTGAGAGTCAAAAAGTTTGGTCATGGGAAAAAGGCAGGCAGGCATCACCCTTCCTGCCAGCCACAGGCACTGGCACCCATGCTGGACTGTGGTGTGGCCCTGCATTCTCTCTGTCCAGTTTGTGTTACATGTGGCTGGAAAAGGAAGAAACTTATCTGACTGTTTCCATTTTATCTTTTAAACTGGCAGCATTTAAATTCAGTAGTTGATTATTTGAAGTTTTTCTCTTTTTGCTTTTGTAATGAGTTTTTCCAAGGCTGAGATATAGAAGGACCTGGCCTTGGGTGCCATGGGGCATGGAAACCTGCTCACAGAGTTGGCTATTCACAAATGCAGGGTGGCCTGCAGCTGGCCTCCTTCATCCAAGGTTCAAGTTGCTGCACTGCTGTTCCTCCTGAGGCTCTGAGATTTGCAGGGGGCTTCCAGGGAGTAGCGTTTTCCTACACTCACTTTTGCCTTGAAGGTCTCATCACTGGCTCTTCTGCCAGCAGCTGTGCTGAGATGCTCTGAGACAGATGCACCTATTTTCCTGAATGACCTGGAGATCCAGGATGACAGTGGGCACCTTGGATAGGGGACACAGTCATCTGTGATTTTAGAGTAGTGAAACCTTCTGACTAGTGCAGGGTTCATGAACTTGGCCTTGAGCACTGAGTCCCAGCTCCTTCACTGTAGATCCACCAGGCCAGGAGAAACTCAGGGAATTGACAGAACTGGAAAGTTTTGGAGGTGGAAAGAACAAGTGTGAATCCTGACTTTGACTATGTTCAGATTGGAGAACTTCCCTGTGGCTCAGTTTTATCATTTTTTGAAAGTAGTTTTGAGACTACACATCTCAGAAATATGGTAATGGTCTCCTGACATGGCAGGTGTGTGGACCCAGGTGGACTGGCACCTCAATAGTGTGTTTCTCCTATTAATTGATATTATCCCTTTTTATATGAAAATTGCAGCACCTTTCTTGGCAAAACTGGTTGCCAGACTAGCAACCCAGTGACATGATGTTGCAGAAGGAAATGAATGGCATGAGAATGCAAGAGGCAAAGGCTATGTTAGTGTAAATGGTGTCTGTTCACAACAATGAGAGGAATCCAGAGAGACTCAGAGCAAACACAGTATATTTATTCTCTCAAGCACAGAAACCTTGTAATCATAATTGGTGGACATGAATTCTATGAGCATTTGTTTAACTTCTACTAGGAAAGACCAGAGACCCAGCAGTAAGCAGGACACCAGTGTCACTGTTAGGGAAATCTGGGACCAGGGTGGAGCACTGTGAGAGCAGAAGGCATAGGACAATCAGGGAGGGGAAGGGTGACATGCTGTGGCTCTCATGGCCTCCTCCCTCCAGTCCTCCTACCAGAGATTTCCTTTGGCTGTATATGGATTATAGAGTGGGGAGTTGTGTAGACAGTTCCCTGCCAAGTAGAGAAGCTCAGAGGAGGGCTAAAGTCACCGCCTCCAGGCTGAGGAAGAAGCCTGCTCTGCCTTGTGGTGGGAGGAGATTCCCATCAAGTGGAGAGGATGGGAAGAGGGTGAGATGACAGTGCTGAGTGGGCTGTGGAGAAGAGGAACCTGGGGTTGGAGAGTGTGCAGATGTTCTAGTCCAGACCATCACTTCCACAATTCCTGTACCACCTGCCAAGACTTCCTTCCAGACACGGGCCTCTGAATACTGAAACATGGAGGGTAGTTGGCTCACAGTTCTAGCCAAGGCAGCAAATGGCCTTGTAGAGAAATCTTTACACACTCCATGCCACCCCAATAATCAGGAGAAATTTCTAATAGTAGAAGTGTGAAGCCAAAGATTTGCCCTTCTTTTAATGATTCTGGATATATCTCAGCATCTGAATTTTGTCTCCTATGGAAAGGAGAGAAGCATGAGCTGCCAAGTCCTAGAGCTGGGTGGGCCCCATGTGGATCATGGGAATGGTGGGTTCTGTCTGGTCTGCAGGGTAATGAGCCATGAAGATGACCCCATGCTTGGATGTTGGGCTCTCTCTGTGAGGTTGAGATCTGGAGGAGTAACGTTTTCCCTTTGAGGAGGCAGCTGTGTGCATCAGGGCCATGGAATCAGTGACCATCTGGGCTCCTTCCCACTTCACATGGTTTTGGGGATGGTCCTGAAGAACACATTTTTGTGGAATTATAAGACTTTCCCTGTGGCCATCAGGTGGCTCACTGGGTGGCAGGCAGGGACTCCATTGGGTCATCTTCTCACACAGCGTAACAGGGTCTCACTCTTGTTTTGCTGCCCTCCTCACAGAGGTCGAGGGTCCAGTCACCATAAATGGCCTGCAGAGGTTCTCCTCACTGCCCAACTTCCTCCCCTTCAGCTTGCACATCTCCAACTCCTTACTTGAGGAGGCCAAGCAAGACCTCAGGTGCAACTCCTGCCTACAGCCTAGGGGGAGTCCTTCTTGATCCACAGAGCCTGGAGCCCCCTTCAGTCAGCACCAGCTATGGCCTGTTATCCATGGAGCTCCTGCTAATTCCCATGGCCTTCAGTAACTTGGAGAAGTTTCCCTTCAACTGGGAGGTGAAGTCCCACATCTTCCACAGCTCCATCCACTCCAACAGACCCAAAGTGAAGTCCCACATCTTCCACAGCTCCATCCACTCCAACAGACCCAAAGTGCAGTTCTATGTCACTCACATGGGCTGGAATGAGAGTGACCCTGCTGAGGATCTAACCTGCATCAAGATGTTTGCCATTCTTGAGTCCAGGGAGATGGTGGCCAGCTGCTGGCTGCAGGGGGGGCCCTGACTGTGCATGGCTGAGCTGGAGCTGCTGCATGAGTGGATTAGCTCCAAACTGGGCCTGGAGCCCAAGGAAGAGATCCTGACCCTGCTGGGGGGCATGGCCATGGAGCTCTCCTTCAGCTTCTCCTTCTGGCCAATGAGGCAGTCCAGCATCCCCTAGAGGAGGAGGGTGAGTGGGAGGACAAGATCCACTTGGGCCAGGACAGCCCCACACAGGTGCCTTCTGCCTGAGAGTGCATCTGCAGCATTGCAGTCTACCTGACCCAGGACAACCTGTAGAGGTCCCTGTTGAGCCTGGATGAGAACATCACCTTCTCTGTTCTGCTGAACCTCATCTGTGAAGGGGATACAACCACCTTTCAGATCTCTGACCAGCGGCAGCATGGCAGACCAGTTCACTCTTCAGTTAGAGGCTTTGCCATGTTGGGTTGAGTGGCAGTCAATTCTTAGAAACCCCAAGCTACAGGCTGTTAGATGGTGTCGGTCATTGGCTGGGGTTTGTCATCAATAAACATAGCCAGGAATTAAAGTGGCCAGGACAACTTTTGTCTGGAAGGAGGGAGCTAAGGCCCTCACGTGTGTGCAAAGGTGGGCTGGGTATCAGAAAGGGACCATGAGGGAGGGGAGCACAGGAGTTGAGACAGAGAAGTGACCCAGCACCAAGGGTTGGTGGCATGGACCCAATACCACTTCTGTCTACCTACACTAGCTGTGACCTAAGTTAGTGGTCTGTCCTCCTTTGGAGTCCAGAAGACAGAGCTTGTCCTTTCTGATGGTTCTATTTTATGAAATTCTTATACCTTGCTCTGAGTTGTCAGTGACAGCTACATACTATTGCAAGCCGTCATTAGAATATTCTCCAAAAAGGAGGGTTCATGGGCCAGTTACCACATGTGCTTGGCTAAACAAGCAGCAGACCTTCCCTGCCAGGCCTGCTGGCAGCATTCCAGGGGCCTGTGGGGTCGGCTAGTGCTGTGTGTGCTGACCTGTCCTGGGCTGAGAATACTGCAGTTCTCCATGTGTGGGGAGTGAGCCCCTCAGGAACAGGGGCTCACTCTGTTTTATTTTTGATGTCCATATTTTCTGAGCCCAACAGGTTCTTAAGTACTTGTTGATGTTTAATAGAGCAAGAGTGCAGAGGGATCCACAGCAAGAAGTAGGCAAGGTTAGATGACTGGAATGGACGAAAGGCCAGACCAAGCTGTGGTCAGCACATGCACAGGCACTGGGGTAATTGGTACTTTTGAATACTGGAAAGTGGCATACTGAGATTGAATTATTGTATGTATAAAGAATAATGTTGTAGCAATGACTACTAATGAAAAATGTCCGACATACTTGAGAAAATGAATAGATTCTGCTTGCCTTTGCACCAGAAAGAGTGATGATTTATTTGATCAACATTGGTCTTGTTTGAAACACATCTTGAGCTCTCTGAGACCTTAGGCTTCTTTAAATTTTCTTTCTCTCGACAGGCAGTATTTGCAGGCTATGTCTAAAGACTATCAGAAGTGGTGGTGTACATTTTAGGAATCCGGAGCATAGGGTGGATACTGTCAAAGCAAGAGGGTCCTGAGCTTTTTCGGCTTGAACATTTAGAGAGAAGTTTTGAATGTGAGCACCCAAATTGGTTCTCTGGGTTATTGAATAATTAAGAATTGTTTGGTGCCTAGTCTGTGTGCAGATGATGGACTTTGGCCTGGCAGGAAGGCCACTCAAGGCAATGTCAACCGGTGCTTGGTTTCCTTGGTCTTTGTGTGACCCCATGTAGATTAGAACCACAACACTCTGCCATTCCTCAGTGATCTTTTCTTCTACTTTAGGCTGAAAGCTTCTGTTGGTAACTTTTGTGGCTGCAGTAGCAGATATAGCTTTTATAATCTTGTTTGTAATCTTAGTTTGTAAATATCACAAACATTGTTGTAGATAGTCATTCATGGAGCTGCTGTGACTGGATCAGGTAGGACATTGGAAATCTGGAGTAAAAAATGATAATCACTCTAAGAGGCTTATCCTTGAGATTGAGAAATACCTATCTCCATCTGTCTGTCCTTCTGTTTGACTCTATCCATCCGTTCAACTACCATCCATTTATCATTCATCCATCCTTCCATCTACCATCCATCTATTCATCCTTCCATTCATCATCCATCATTTATCCCTCTATCCACCCATTTATCTATCCATCCATCTTACACCATCCATCCTTCCATCCACCATTAAAGTTTTCTGTCAAGTGTGGTCTCAGGAGGTATACCTTAGACTGTAAAAATAGAGAAGAATTGTCCTGGAGAATAGTCAGAAGGACAAGGGTAGGAGCTTCTCTGATACCACCTCTGTAGAGGGGGCCCCAGCTGCAGCTCTGCTGCCTAGTGGTGTGAACAACATGAGAATGGCAGGTCCTGTTGCCAGAGAGCTGCTTCCTCTCCAGGTTGAAAGGGGCCTGATGCCACTCAGAGGGGCAGCCTCTGGATCGAGATTTGTGATTGTGATCACCAGGTTTCCAGTCTCTACACTACCTGCCTGGCCCATGGAAGCAATGGAGATTTGTGAATGTGATCACCAGGTTCCCAGGCTCTACACTACCTGCCTGGCCCATGGAGGCACTGGATCTTCCCAGGGTTTTGGGAATGGGACATAGTGACCTAAGAAAATCCTCTGGCCTGTCAGGTGAGTATCAGAGCCCCCTTCTCACCCATGGCTGACCTGAAAGATCAGGAGGCATAGTGCTGAGGCTGCAGGGCCTGTGTGTGAAGATGACAAAAGTCCTATTGGTCTTCTCTTTCTCCTCTTTGTCCAGCCTCAGAACTCCGGAACTACCCACTGCCTTTGATCCCCAAGAGGATGCAGAAAATCTAGGAAGATATCTCTTCCAGCTTTATTTTAAAAACTAGCCTGACCAAAGGGGCTGAGAATCAAAACTGATTTGAATAATAGAAAGTTACAAAAATGATTTCTGAGTTTATGGCCTGGGAGACACGCCTGCTCTGGGCTTTTCTCTTCACCCAGGGACAGAGCTAGGGGCAGGGTGTAATGAGATTTCTACCCCTCTGAAAGACTGGAAGCATGTAGTGGGGATAGGGAAGCTGGACATGGTTGGAAGTGTGTCAGTCAGCTTTCTGTAACTGCGATACATTCCTGAGATGATTTCAACATATGGAGTCAGAAGGTTTATTTCAGCCCACTGCTTTGGAGGTTTCAATCCTAAGGATTGGGCTTGTTGCTGTGAACCTGTGGTGCTGATTGGTGAGGGATTAAAGCTGTTGCCCTTATGGCTGTGAGCACAAAGGAGAAAGAGGAAAGGGCTGGGACCCAGCTCTCCCCTCAAGGGCACCCCTGATGCTGGACTCCCTCCCACCAGGCCTCCCATCCTAAGAGTACCAATGCCTCCCAGTAGTTCCCCACTCCCAATGTCTTCTACTTGTGCCTTTGTGGGACAGGCAGATTTACACTAGAGCAGAAGGAGGGCCACGTAGGCATTTGCAACAGTCAAGGCAAGTACTGTGCTTCAGGTGTGTGTGAATGTGTTCATTCAGTGCCTGGGGGGGGTGCCACCCACATTTGCATGCTTGTCCTCATCTTGTAGACAGGGACATTGAGCTCAGAGAGACTGAATAAATAGCCTCAGGTTCACAGGTCCAACAGGGCAAAGCTAGGCTTTGAACCTGGATGTCAGGGCTTGGGGACACTGTTTTTGGCCCTTCTGTAAGCTGCCTTTTCAGAAACTGTCACAGGGAGAGGGGTAAAACCAAAGCCTAGATCTCACCTCCAAGAGGGTGCACAGCTGTGTGGCCCTGGCTGGTTGACTCTTCCTGGGTCCTCCTGGCAGGGTCCTATTGCAGCCCGGTTCTGTATCAACCCTGGGAGATTGTGAGCATATGGATTGTTTCTTTGCTTCAGTCATCTCTTTTTTTTGAAGGGAAAGTAAGGTAAAGTGAGAACACTTGGAAGCCTTCATGGTGGCTGCCTTGAGCCGCCCTCAGTGGTGGCAGTAAGGAGTGGGATGGGAGGGCAAGTGAATGCAGCAGTCCTGAGGCCCTGAAGACAACCTCCATCCCTTCTCCCTGGCCTGCCTTTGTGCCCAGATTTGCAACATTGGCTCTAATAAGACTTCAAAAAGGTGTATCTCTCATTAGCAGCTGTAGGCCATGGGTGGCAGGGGGGCCATTATCCCCAAGCTGGGAGACCTGAGAAGTTTGCCTTCAACGGCAGTTTGCCAACCTCTTCTGAGCAGGAAAAAGTCCAGATATGTCAGTCTCAGGGGCCCATGGCATTTGTTGTTTAATTTGATAATTGCATCCTGAGCACCAAGTGTGTGCAGGGCATGGCACCAAGTGGAGGGTGTGCAACAATTAGCAAGATGAGGACTCGCAGTCCAGAAGGGGAAACACTAATGAAGCATGCATGGTGGATGTAGCATGGTGGGTGCTCCGAAGGAAAGCAGTTCATGGAAGCAGCAGACAGCTTGATCTTATGCCCTGGGAGGGCTTTCTGGAGGAGGGACCATCACCTTGAGACTTGAAGGATGGACAGTGAAAGTCCAGACAACCAGGGGCCCCCAAGTGTGAGGGGGAAAGGTTCAGAGGGCCTAGAGTGTCCTTGCAAAGGCAGGCAGCAACTGGTGCACACTGAACAGAGCACAGTGGGGGGATTTAGCTAAAGGTGGGCCAGAGGCACCCATGATCAGGAAGCAGGGTGATTTACAGGAAGAAGGATGTCAGATGAGAGGTTCCAGCAGAGCCAAGTTCCTGGGGGATGAGCCCTATTATCTATGTAAATCAGCCTGCCTCTGTGTCCAGCCTCCCTTCACACTGGCTTCCAGCTAGTTCTGCCAGAAGGGGCATAGCACAGGCCCCAAAGCAGAAGACTCCAGTGTGATTTTGAGTGTGGTAGGATGGCTTGAGCTCCAGCAGACCACCCTGAGGCTGCATGGGGTGTGGCTAGGAACCTGGGTGCTTCTGGGGACATGCATGGGAGGACAGTGGCAGGGAGCATAGGGACACACACATCCTATGTTGCCAGTCACTTGATGTGAGCAGCACCTTGAGACTACAGTGGCTGGTGAAGTCCACATAGTGGTTGCTGGTCATTTCTAAAAGGGCACAGAAGGGGGAGTTCTGTGTTTTTGTTTGGGTGGGTTGATCTTGAGTTTGGCTTGGGCTGTTTTATTTTTCTTGGAAATTCTAGGAGGCAATGTTGGTGTTCCTTTGCCTATGAATTTGGTACTTGGAAGAAAGTTCTGTGCAGTTCTGATGACCATCTTAGTACAGATGGTAGGTGAGCTGTGAAGGTGTCACGGTAGGCGTGAGTACCCAGGTGTCCGACAGCTCTTCAAAGATAGGAGTGCCTAGAGCACCAGGGCAAAGCCCAAGTGTGTTTGAGTGAGAGAAAGAAAAGTGACAACATTTCACCCTGGCTCATGGACTACTTTGAATCACCACAATGAAGTGGTTCTTTCTTGAGCATTTGAAAGTTAATGTCAGCAAGCATTATACAAAGAGCAGGTTGGACACAAAATGAGTTTAATTGTATAAAAGATCATATTGCTTTGCAGCTATAAATTGATTTTTTCTATCTTAGCTTTGTTTATTAATATTTATTCTTATTGTGATAAATATTGACAGGAGAGGCTCTCTGGCTATTTCCATGGATCCCCTTTACTTAATATTTTCTCTCTGTATTCACAGAAATGATTGGAACAATAAATACCCACTCACCATCTGTTTTATTTATTTATTTATTTTTAAATTTTACCTTGAATTGCAGGGGATACACTTGTGTGTGTGTCTTCTGTGGACCTCAGGTGGATTTTGTCTGGTCTTCTGAGTGGTGAAAATTTCAGTGCCTAACTGTTTTTGCTAGTGAACTTTCAATTTCAAATAGAATAAACCCAACCCAATGTGGCTTAAGGGAATTTTCTGGCACATATAACTGAAAACCTCAAGGATAGCCTCGGGGCTGGCTAGATCCAGGTGTTCAGAGATATGGCCAGAAAGTGATCTATGTCCATCTGTTGCCTTTGTGTTCCTCTATTGGCTTTAGTCTCTGGGAGGTGCTGGATACTTGGAGCAATCAGTGCTTTGTAGAAGGACAAATGAGCTCAACAATTCCTGACAAGTTCTGGTCACCTGTCTCTTTGTGAGTCAATCAACTGTGGCCAGAAGATGAAAAATCTGATTGGCTTGGGTGATTGCACAGTTCCTTCTTAGACCAGTCTCTCTCCATAAAGATGTTGTGCTTTGGCCACACATGTCAATTCCAGAAGCTGGAGTACAGCCGGCCCAGCCTGAGCTGCCTGGAATGCACAGGGTGCCCCTCCCCTGGGAAGCCCTGGTGCTGAGTCGCTGGGTTTGGGCAGGTGTCACTGTTCCCAAGGACCCTCTTTATGGAGAGACACAGAGCAGGAGCTGTTGATGATTCATGAGAGATTCTCTCCAGGTCTGTGTGTCCCTGAGGCAGGGTGGGACCGAAGGTGACTGAAGTGTGGCAGGTGGACAGGAATGGCTTCTGAGGGGGCAGTTCCTGGACCCCATCACCTATCACCATAAGCCTGTGTGGTACAGATTGCCTGGCAGAGTCTGCAGTAAGTTCTTTGCACATAAGATCCTGATCCTTGCAGAGATGCTGAGAGGTACCTGTTGCTTCCAGCATCCCAATTTTACAGATGAGGCATTGGAAGGCCAGAGGTGTGGTAATTTCTATGGCTTTATGCTGGCAGGTGTGTGGTCCCAACTTCACTAAGCTACCCGGGTGCCTCTGGGGTGTGTGGTCCCAACTTCACTAAGCTACCCGGGTGCCTCTGGGGATGGCCATTCCCACAGCAAAAAGTAGGTAGTCAACTCCTGGTGTGTAGCAGGGTCTTGGTGAATAGACATCAAAGTAAAACACATGGTTTAGTGTTGTTCCTGAGTTCTTCTGAGCTGCACCTGCCATATTTGACTTTCTCAGATGGACAGTTAGGCTGAGTGGTGAGACCAGAGCTGACAGCCCCTCCTAGGAGCTAGGGCACTTTTGGGGGTCCTCACCTGTACCCAGATCCCTTCCTGCATTACCCTGGAGCTGTGCTCTGGCCTATCCAGCTCATCTTTTTGGCAGATGCATTTTCTCAGCTCCCGTGGTCTGCTGGTCCTCCTGGTCCCTTTCCAAGTCAGAGGCAAAAAATTTACATCCTCAAGGTTCTCTGCTTCCTGGGAAGGCACCTACAGAAGGAAGATCCACTGGGCCAGGACTTCCTGGCAAGTGTGAAGAGAGATCTCCCCGCCTGCTCTCAGGGCTCCTTACTCTGTCCTATCATCTTTCAAGTTTATATCCCATTTTGAAAGGCACACCCGGCAGGGCACATATTGGCAGCCTCCATATCCCTATTGGGATGCAAGGGGCTCTCTGCTAATTGATCATAGGCAGAGTGGTTGGCCAAAGAGACAGAATCTGTATGCTCCCCTTAACCAGAGCAGAGGCACTGCTCCTGGGGCTGGGCTTAGCTCTGGGGCTGTGAGGTGATCTCACCTTCCTCCCACATGATGGGATTCCCTTAAATGTGCTCCAGATCACACTGCCTGGTGAGGGCTGCCTGGAGCCCATTGCAGAGTCACCCCCTGAAGCCCATGTGTCCTCTTTATCAGCTCAGTCTCAGCTCTGGAGGGTGGGCACAGAACTCTGAAGTATCCCTGGTGGCACCAGTGATCCTGTGTGCTTCTGAATCTGAGGATTGCTAAACCATGGGATCCCTCCCTCCATACAGTGTTGGTGACATTCCTTACTGGGGCTGGGGGGAGGGCTCAATAGAGGTGATGGTCACTGATTCCTGCCCCAGGTATGTGAGGGCAGCCCCTGGAGGCCCTGAGACTGAGAAGAGAGGCCAAGGCTCAGGATTGCACAGGGAGGACCACTGGGGCACTTCCTGCTCCGACCATCATCCTGGGCACAGCAAGCCTAGTGGGTCCCTTAAATCTGAGTAAGAAGAAGGGCTGTCTACATGTTGCTGGTGCATGGGCAGGGGTTTCCAGGGGGTACCTGGTCCAGGTTCTTGGCATCCCAAACAAAGAATGGAGTAAGATGTGAGGCTGGTGGGCAAAGCTAGTGGGGGTTGACGAAGGGGAAAGTCCACACTGTGGCCCCAGAAAAGGCTGAGCATGTAGCTCAAGGCCCATGGACACAGTGATCTCCTCTGTGCTGGAATGTGCTGGTTCCCCTTTCCCCCCAGCAGATCTGGGGATAATGTGCACTGATCGATCACTTCCTGAACTTGATGTGAATGCTATAGTGCCCATGTATTTTCTCCCAGCAAAGGCACAGGAGAGGCACATAGCTCAGGGCTAACCATGTATATACAAGCAAGCTGCAGGTCAGTGCCTCGGGCCATGTCATGCCCAAGATAGGGACTACCCCCTGCAGGGTATTGACTTGAGGGTCATCATCTGACTTCCTCCCTTAACCACAGATGCCTCAGTTCCCCTCACAGGAAGATTCTAGCTGGGGAAGGGGGGTCCTGGCCCTGCCCATCCCCGTCTTCTACACCACAAACAGGACTGAGGTGCAGGTGACTTCTCTTGACTGAAACCCACCTCAGGTCACCTTAGGTAAATGTAAGACAGTCAGACTCATGCCTTAGCAAGGCTGGCAGCAAACTCCACCCAGCACACAGTGGTTTTGTCAGCATTTATGGTGCTGAGAAATGACCTATGTCAGTACCCCTTGGGGCACTCTGGAGCAACCATGTTGTTATGTCTCCACATGTCATGTAAGCTGAATCCATAAGGTGACACCTACCCAGACATGAAGGAGACTAGGGAGTGAGCCCCACATGCACCCATGGGAGAGTATTTCTGGCAGAGGGAACAGCATGTACAGAGGCTCAGAGGCAGGAAGGAAGGTGCTATTTTGAGAAGGAAGGGAGAGTTCTTTTCTTCTCCAAGATAGAATATTCACATATTTTCACACAAAAAATATGCATTTTCATGAGCATTGCCATTCAAAAATAGAAGGGTATTATGGGAAATTATTCTGTACCAAGAGAATATTTGCCTAATTAAAATGGAAACCAAGATTTCACAAGAATTACAAAAATTAAAAAATGAGAAAAATGTTGATTGGGTGTATTTCTTGAGAAATGAAATTCAGATTATTATAATAAGTTTACTTGATCTTATGTTAAAGAAAACACAGGTTTAATAATTTGCATGTTCTAATATGCAGAACAAAGAATTTATAGCATGCAGATCATCTGTGACTCTTCTTCAATTTTATATTGTCACATAATATTGAATTTTTAACTTCACATTTGACATTGCCAATATGATCATTGAAAGGGTCAATTCAGCAGAAATATTCAAGGGCTTCTGCAGTCCCCAGCAGCTTCACTGTGCCTGGCAGTATAAGCTGCTCTCTTATAAAGCACTGCTCCCCTTGGTCTTCTCCTCTCCACTTGTTAACTGTCAATGACTCTCCCTTGAGGAGTGACTATAGACCTTGCTGCATTCTTGTTGCCAAGCACCCTCCTGGCATGTGTCAATCCTCCAGGATCACAAGACTTGCAATAAAGATGCACTGCATGCATATTTTGTTTGAAGCTGCCAGTAAGCAGAGCCCACACAACCAAGATGGCAGAGATGTCAGAGTAGTGGGTGGGATAGATGCTGCTGTTGTCCAAGGACAATGGCTAAGTGAGGGCAGACATTCTTCCTTCCTTCCATCCTCAACACCCAACTCCATCCTCCCTTCCTTCTTTTCTTTCTTCATTTTTCTTTAAAAGAAAATTCTTGGAATGGTGGTATAAGGATTTATAAGAATTTTTTATTATAATGGAAGCCATGTTCCTTTTTTGTGTGTGCACCAAATGTGGGACCATATGCAGAGACTTGAGAAATTACATGTAGTTTTTACTTTAATGATGCCAGGACATATATAACAGATGACACCGATTGGTATTGAGTTGTTAGCAGGGAATTTTTTTGAGAGCATTGTAGTACTTTCTAGTAGTTTCATTCATCCTGACAAAGTCATAAATGCATGGGATTTGATTTCAGCTCATGGACTCCCTTCCCCCCTCCCTTCCCCCATTCTACTTTCTCCACTCTATAGATGTTTCTCATCTATTTATTTATATTGAGTGGTTCTCTGTACTTACATATAAAGTTGAAATTTCCTGTGGTGTACTTATATATGCACATACATGGTTTTTCAGAATTCACTCCCTTGTCCTGCCCTTGACCACCCCTACTCCCTCTCAGTCTATTTCTACTCCACTGACCTTCCCTGGACACTCTGCTCCCTCTTTCCTTTATTTCACTCTAGTTTCCACATGTGAGAGAAAACATTTGACCTTTGATTCTCTGAGACTGGGCTCATTTTCCTTGGCACAGTGTTCTCCACTTCCATGATTTCATTTTTTCTTATGGCTGAGAACAACTCCATTGTGGGGCTAGAACACATTTTCTTAATTCATATATCTATGACAGGCATCTGGGTTGATTCCATGACTTGGTTGTTGTGATTTTTGCTGCTGTAAACGTTGATGTACCCACATCATTGTAGTATATTGATTTTAGTGTTTTTTTGGATAAATACCAGGGAATGGGATAGCTGGGCCCCATGGTGGTTCCATTCCTAATTTTTGAGGAATCTCCATCCTGCTTCCCAGAATAATTGTGCTAATTTGCTTCTCCACCAGCAATGTGGAAATGCGCCTTTTCCCAAAAATTCTTCTGAGCATTTATAATTCTTTGTGGTCTTGATAATTGCTATGCAGATGGAAGGAGATGAAATCTTGATGCAGTTTTGGTTTTCATTCCTCTGATTGCTAGGGCGGGTGAGCATTTTGTCATATATTTATTGTCATTTGTTTTTCTTCTTTTGGGAAGTGTCTGTTTAGTTATTTTGGCCATTTACTGATTTGGTTATTTGTTTTCTGGAGGTAGTTTTTTGAGTTTTTATGTGTTCTGGGTATTGATCTCCCTCACAGGAACAGCTGGCCAGGGTCTTCTGCCATTCCATAGGTGCTCTCTTCACACTCTTAATCATGTCATTCACTGTGTAGAAGCTTTTAATTTGATGTTACCTCACTCACTGATTCTTGTTTTATTTTGGGGGGTGTAGGGTTTTTTGAGAAAGCTGGTTCTGCATCTGTATGTTGGAGTATTGACTGTATGTTTTCTATGAGAAGTTGCAAGGTTTCTGTTCTGATTCCTAAGGTTTGGATCCATTTAGACTTGACTTTTGTGAAGGGTGACAGAAAGGGCTCCAGTTTCTTTCTTCTACATATACATATACAGTTTTCCCAGCACAATTTGTTAGAAAGACTATCTTTTATCCAACATAAATTTTTGGAAACTTTGTCAAGTATACAATGGCTGTAAGTGTGCGGGTCTATTTCTTTGTCTTCTAGTCTATAGTATTCGTCTTCATGTCTGTTTTTATGCCAAACGATGCTGTTTCTGTAACTACAGTTCTGGAGTATGATTTGAAATCCTCTACATCATTGTGATGCCTCCTATGTCACTCTTTGTGCTTAGTATCACTTAGACTATTCTGTGTATCTTATTCTTTCAAATGAATTTTAGGGCTGTTTTGTCAATTTCTGTGAAAAAAAATTGACATTTTAATAAAGATAACATTGAATGTGTATATTACTATACTGGTAGTATGGCCATTTTGACAGTACTAATTCTGCCAATACAAGAACATGGGAGGTCTTTTCCATTTTCTAGGGTCTTCTTCAATTTATTTGTTCAGTGTTGCATGATTTTAATTTTAAAATATTTCACCTTCTTAGTTACATTAGTACTCAAGTATTTTATTTTTTTGAGGTTATTGTGAATGGGATGATTTTCTTGATATCTATCTTGGCTGAATCAGTGTTGGAGTCTGGGCTTAAATTGCTCCAAACAAATACAACCTAAATTGAAGGAATATTTGGACCAAGGACTGTGATTAGGAAAAAAAATTAACTTGTGTTAAAGAAAGGTGCAAAATGTCAATAGTTTGGCATCAGGCTTATACTTTTGATACACAGCACTCCACTTTAATTATAACTTCAATCTTCTTTGAGGAGCTTCTCTTTGATAACCCTTCATGGATGATTAAAATGGGATTAACTTTGCCCTTGGTGCAGGAATAAAAATTGTATACTCAATAGGATTCATCTCATAAAATTTTGGCTCCAGAATTTTTGTTATGGGCAAGAGAGTTATGCTTTCTTTCTTTATGGATGTCGGTATAAGATCTGGAGCTGTGGCAAGCACACTTTGACCATGAGAAGCCTCAGGTGTAAATTTAATAGGATCAGCTGCCTGAAAGAAATGGAGGCATCAATTAAACCTCAGTAGTGAGCTGCACTGAAAATGGCTCTATGAATAGAACTTGAGCAGTCATGAAGCAGAGTTGGTGTTTGTGTGTGTGTGTGTGTGTGTGTGTGTTTACAATTGCAACCACCATAAAATTTCTGCGAATTTTCATATATGCACTGAGGTCTTATGGGTCCAAAGGTTTCAGAGTTTGATGTTCTCTAGAGAAAATATTATATGAAAGAAGTGGAATTGCCATGCCAAAGTGAGGAGTTTTCCCTGCCTTGGTGTGTGGGAAGAATTTTCTGCCAAGAAACAGGAGGTGTATAAGGAAATCATATCTCGACAGCAGGTGGTTGGGGTGATGCTGGGGTTTTAGAACAGTTCCCAGAGGACCTCAGGGGAGGTGGTTGGGATGCTGCTGGGGTCTTAGAGCAGCTCCCAGGGACTTCATAGAGGTAGTTGGGTGCTGACTGGTGTCCTAGAGCAGTTCCCATAGAACCTCATCAGGTGGGATCAAGTGCTGAGTTTGTCCTCTCTGGGGAGTATCTGGAGGTTCATGTTCAGAAAGTATCAGTAATTAACATGGATCAGTTTCTAATACTCCATGCAGGGCACATGTGTGTCTCATTTAACATTCATCATGGCAAGGAGGGTGAGTGTCATCACCTACTATTCATGTACATGGATGCCAAGTCCCAGCAGCTCAGGTGCACTGCCCAGGTCTCACTTGGAGTCAGCTGAACCCCAACCTGCTCCCAGTGCCTCTGTGATCCTCTCTGGCCCAACTGCCTCCTTCATCCTGCATGACTCCTGCTGTCCTGGGGGCTGGTGGATGGCGTGTTTAGGGCTTCTTAAGCCTCCACGGCAAACTCATACCATTCATTCCTCCTCACCTGCCATGTTGTATTATTTGCATAGTTGTTGTCCCCTAGAAATTCTTGACACCTCCTCTGTGCATCATATGTATAATAACATGCATGCCAGGACCTACCCTCTACCTGTTCTCTACTTGCACCACACCTGCCCTGCCCACATCTGCCCTCTTCCTGCTCTGCACCTGCATCCCACAACACCATCGTAGGACTTCATGAAACAGCCCTGCACAAGTGGCCTTCAGCTACCACACCAATGACCAAGGAGGTGGTGGTTAGAGCAGTGGGGATCTGTGCTCTGGGCATGGGGTGCCCAAACTCACAGTGCAGATGTTGTGGGGTGGAGAAGGTGCTCCAGCCTCTGCTCTTCATCTTATCCATGACTCTGTGTCTTTTCCTGTTTTGTCTCTAAAAGACACGACTCCCTGGACTCAGCACCCACACTAAAACAACAAGCCTCCTCTGAAGATCCTTAAGGAACTCCAGGGGTGGAGGACTCCCCCTCTACATAAAGCCACATCATGGGTGCTGGGTGGATGTGGGGTTGGGGAGCTCTTCAGACACCACTGAATTTTACTCTCAGCACTTTCCATTACAGTCTTAGCTACTGGCAGAGCCAGGGCCTGGAACTGGCCCCTGTGTGGCCAGCCATGCTGTGCCTCCCAGGGGCAGTGTCTGGGCTTTGGCCTGCTCTGCAGTAGGTGTACCTTCTGGTCATGTTGCTTGGCTCCCCAGGCTTCTCATCTGGGAGGCCAGATAATGAGTCCTGTTGCTGTGCTGGAGGGGTCAGCCTGCTGCAGGCAGGGCCTGAGGCAGTCTGTGCAGAGCCCACTGGTTTGGCCATGGCCCCCGTGGATTTTGGTTCTGGAAGCTACACAGACCCATGAGAGCCCTGTGGGCCTTCAGCTGCTGCTGTCCTGTTCACACCAGACATGGTGTTCTCACTTGTGACCTGGGTTGGTCGTGGTGCCTTTGCATTTGGATCATGAGTGCTTTTCCCGGGGGTCATGGGGCCTTGATCTAGTGGATGCACTGACTTCACTCTCCTGCCTGTTGGCTACCAGTAGAGATGGTGGCATCTGCTCTCCAAATATGAGCCATCTTTACTTTTGCTGGCTGAAGTGGACAGTTTTCTCTTTGGCCACCCACATAAGAGCCTGTCCAGTGACACCTCAGCAGTGTAATTACATGGAAAATGGGAGCAGAAAGCATGCCTGCCACCCAGTGGGATGAGGGTGCCATGGATCTATGAGAGTCTTCAGGCTGAGTGGCCTGTAGCAGAAGGCCAGAGGCATGTTGTCATTGGTTACTAAGTCATTTTCCTACTGTTAAATTGGTCCTGGGAATGTGTGTCCATGGTCTTGGCCTGTGGCCCATGCCATCTGAGACTCACAGTCCAACCTTAGCTCTGTGCCTTCTTATTTCCTTGGGCTATGTGCATAGCACTTGAGCCCAAAAAGTTCTTAAGTGTCAGGGGATGTTGGAAACAGTGAGTGGAAGAAGGTGCTTGGCAGCCTTGAGCATCACTGAGTCCTGGTCACAGGCTTCCTAAGTGATCCCTACCTATGGCACATAGGGACCACTGTACTCACCCACTGGAAAGTTTGGAGTTGTTGCCACCTGTGCACATTATTAAAAAAGCCAACAGGATACAGAAAAAGGGACAAAAGAGTCAGGGAAGATTTGTGAGGGTCTCCAGTGGATGCCATCTCTCCTGGCCGAGGTTTTTCAGAAAATGCCAGGAACAAGAGATGGCAGCCAAGCAGCTGGGAGTCTGGGGACAGACTTGTCAGAGAGAGAGGGGGGATGCAGAAGAGGGGGCATAAGGAAGAGGGAGGCAGGAAAGAAGGGCAGCTGGGGAGGGATCCATGTCAGGAAGGGGACAGCAACAGGAGTGGAGGGCAGCAGGACAGGGAGCAGCTGGAGGGGACAATACCGCATTTCCTTTTTTTAGTTAGAGAGGCACACCTGAGTCCCCAGTCCCACTGCAGGGTTCCCTGGGCAGGCAGCAGCAAGAGCTTCATACCACCCCCAAGCTCCATCCTTCAATGCCTCAAATTCTGCTACAAGAGCATTGCTCGCTTGGGCCATACAAAGGTTAGGATTTTGACAAATCCTTTTAGAAATTTTTTAAAGTTTCATCCACATGGAATTATGGTGGGTCATTTACCTGTCCCCTCCGCAAACTTTTTTCTTTTTTGAAAGATTGAGTCACAATTCATGTAACCTAAAATTAACGACTTTAAAGCCATCAATTCAGTGGCACTTAGCACATCACCAAAAAAAAAAAAAAATAGTTTGTACCCACTAGCTAAACAGTACCTCCCAATTCCCCTGCTGTTCCTAGACCCTGGAGACCACTGATCTGCATTTCTGTCTCTGTGGTTCACTTTCTGTATGAATCATACCACTCAATATGTTCACTTTCCCACACTTCATAGAATATTTTTTTGATGGGCACTGTTGGAGCATGCATCTTTTTTCAGCCATTTAAACAGCTCAGTAATACTCCAAGTTCATGAATGAACCATGCTTTAGTTTTTCCTCAACAGTCAATGGACATTTGAGTTCTTGCCCACTGTGCACATTATAAACAGCACTGGCCAGGTGGTGATGCACAGCTTTAATCTGGGTGGCTTGGGAGCCTGGGGAGGAGGGTTACAAGCTCAAAGCCAGCCTTAGCAACTTAGGAAGTCCCAAAGCAATTTAGCAACCCCTGTCTCTAAACAAAATTTAAGAAGGGCTGGGGATGTGGCTCAGTGACTAAGTGCCCCTACATTCAATCATTGGTACCATAACAAAACAAATCAAAAACCCCAAACAAACAAACAGTGCTCTTGTGCACGTTTGTATGTGTATTTTACTGAGTTCCTGTTTTCAATTCTTTGGACTCTAAGCCTAGGAGTGGGATTGCTTGGTCCTGTAGTCATTTTATAAGAAACTAATTGTTATACATATTAGGGGACCTCTTGCATCCATAAGTATGCAAACATGATTTGGTCCAGTTCATTCCCCACTCCCTCCTCTTCTGGTTTTTCATCTATTTTCATGAGACCCTCCCCAGATTTTTTTCCTTTTTGCTTTCTAGTTTTGTAACGAGGGAAAGCATATGTGGGTCCTACAGTAGTTCTAGGTTAACGTTTTGAGAAATTGGCAAACTGTTTCCATGGCAGCTGTGCCTTTTATATCCCCACCAGCAACATGTGAGGATCTGATCTCTCAGGACCTTGCCACCTCCTTTATGTCATATTTTAACCAGTGAGTGAGTGTGGAGTGGTGGCTCAATGTGGTCTTGATTTGCATTTCCCAATGACTGACGATGCTGAGCATCTTCTCATGTACCTGTTGGCCATCTGTATGTCTTCTCTGTAGAATTATGCAGTCAAGACATTTGCCTATTTTTTTTTGCATGATTTGTCTTTTTGTTATTGATTTGAAAGAACACTCTGCATATTCTGGATATTAGCTCTTATCAGATGATCTGTAGATCATTCCTCCCATGTCACTGTCTACGATATCTTCACTTTTGCTCATCTTGTTTTAACCAGCAGCACCTTGGACCGTATGTGGTCTGATGATTAATCTTGAGGGGATCTTGGCTCCCTAGGTCTCAGCAGTGCTGAACATGAACTCCCTATGCATGTCTTTGCTCTCTGACTCCTGCACATGGGCCTCGTCTGCCCTTGGCATTCCTTTTTTCTGTTCATAGGAAAGACTGCGGGAGCTTTGCTGAGCATTCCCCATCACTGAGTGCTCAGTGCAGTGGCCTCCTGGGTCCTTGATGTGGCAGCGCCTGGCTTTCCCCATCCCATGGTGACTGTTTCCCACTTGCAGGTGAGGGGCAGAGTCCATCTATTTCCCCACATGCCTATCACACCCAATGAATCCCAGTGGCAGGAAGTGACCTGTCCAAACTCAGACTAAATTGAAAATTAATGGAAATGGCCAAAGCTTTGGGCTCTGATTTTCAGGAACTCATAAAAATAACAGGACACTTTGTTTTCAGAGGAAAGCCACTCACAGTGTTCTTCTTGTCTCCTGGGGAGAGGACAGTATGCCCACACTCCCCCTTATAGGGTCGTGTTGGCCTATGGAGTTGTCCTGGGATGTTTTATTATACATTTTGTTTCCTACCTCTCAGAATTAAGGTGGCAGAAGGTGTGAAGATCGCAGCCTTGAGAACCAGCAATAGAGACCAGTAGGCAGTGGACCACAGCAGCACCCAGATGATGGTCACTTTGGCCTGCATGGGCCACCAGACACCCAGGGCAGGTGAATGGTCCAAGGCCCAAGGCAGTTGAGAGACTGGGTACTGTGTGGGAACCCAGGGCTGGTGGTGGCGTCTAGACCAATGCAGCTCCACTGAGGGGGTCATTGTTTCTTTCCACTTAAATAGTCATTTTTCTGATGTCACACCTGGGGACTGGTGCATGTCTTTGGTCTTAAGCTAGGTTCCTGGCACTGCTGGGGGGCAGCCTTTCTTTTCCAGCTGGGGCTCGAACCTCAGGTATGTGGGCTGTGCTCAGCTCTGCTGCAGAGAGAGGCCCTCACTGATGATGTTGCATCGGGAAAACTTGTGGGTGACCAGATCCCTTGCCTGAAGTCCCGGCCCCTGCCCTGTCCCATATGTGGGGCAAGCATCTTCAGTGGTTATTCAGGTTAATTACTGTGGAAGCTATGCAGCCACAATCATGGCTCAGGCCTCACCCCGAATGAGGCATCAGCTCCTTATCTGGGTACATGAGCCCCTCAGGCAACTGCTCTGTCACGCTGCATTGTCATAGTCTTTTCTCTTTCCTTTCTTCTCTATTAGATTCTTTGAGGACCACAAACACAGGATCTTTGGTGGGTGTGTGAGTGGTGGGGACAGCCTGTTCCCTGAAGTGGCATGGTGTGGCTGCCTCTTCCTGGTGACCCTGACAGCATCAGCTGGTGT
Organism: Callospermophilus lateralis; assembly: GCF_048772815.1. Classification (NCBI taxonomy): domain Eukaryota; kingdom Metazoa; phylum Chordata; class Mammalia; order Rodentia; family Sciuridae; genus Callospermophilus; species Callospermophilus lateralis. The sequence goes on from NW_027514454.1 coordinate 6,680,676, forward strand.
TTCCCTATGCCTGCTCTTTCAGGGGAAAAAGGGCCTCAGATAAGTGCTGGTCAGAAGCTTGTTAGGAACCACTGTCAGGGTGATCTGGACACTTCTCCCTTCAATCTCATTCTAGCAGCCTCAGGTGACCACAATGTCTCTGGAAATCTATGTCTATCTGATGCTCACCCCTAAATGTTGGGCACCCAAAATCCAGAGCATCCCCAAATCCTGAACATACCCAAATACTGAGCACCCCAATTCTTGATCACATCAAATTCCTGAGTTGTTAATATTAGCTCAGGGCATTCAGCTGCAAGTAATAGATCATCTGCCTGCATATGGCTGCTACAAAAAATTTTGTCATCTCACATCCCAAGCAATTCAAATCTGGTTGGTCTTGTTATTGGTGACAAAGTGGTACCACATGTTTGCTCAGTGTTTCTGTCCTTCTACTCCAATCCAGCCAGAGAACTGACCACCATCCTCTACCTCATCTCCTCATGGTCACAAAATGGCTGCAGCTCTTTCAGTCATTGAAAACTTACCCAGAAATATTCACGGGTTGAAAAGGAGTGGGACTTGTCCTAAGTGTCTTCTTCTATAATCAGTCTTTAGGGGAGTCTTCCCTTAAGAGCTCAACAGTAAGTCGTGGGATCTCTGCTTTTGCCCAAGAAGCAGGTGCTCTTGGGAAGTAACTGTTGGGTAGTATTTTGGGCTTTGTAGTGGGAGATGGTCTCTGCCATCAGGGAATGAAGAGGGGAGAGGGCAGATAGTACTCTTCAGAGTTGGTGTCTGTCAAGGGCTGTGGCTTTATTCTGTTTTGCACAGTGTGTGATGAAGCTTTTCATTACTGTGACCAGGATACATGACCCCCTGCAGCTCTGAGTAAAGAAGATTTACTTTGTCTTACCATTTCAGAGCCTTCAGTTCGTGGTTGACCAAATAGATTGCTCTGTGCCTGAGGTGAGGCAGAACATAATGGCTAGAGGGTGTGGTGGGGAGAGCTGCTCAGCCCCAGGCCTTGGGAGTGGAGAAGGCAGGAGCTGGGGATGAGAGGAACCTTCTCAGGCCACATCCCCAGTGATAACCTTCCTCCAACAGGGTCCCACTCCCAATAATCCATTCCCATCTTCAATCCATCTGGTGCATTATTCCAATGAGGAGGTCAGCACCTGGGGATGGAGTCATTTCCTATGATCCCCACTGTTTCCACTGTTGACCAGTGATGAGTCCTTGCTTCCCCAATGTTGAGAAATAACTCCAGAGAAGCATGCCAAGGCAAGGTCAGAGTGAAAAATTAGAAGTTTATTAAAAAACAGCAGAAAAGACTTCTCCCAGAGGAAGAAGGGGATCCAAGAGGTGGAATCAGTTGAAGGGAGAATGTGTTCACCTTTTTATAGATTTTGGTGATGGAAGGTTGAATGTGTTCCCCTTTTTATAGTTTTTGGTGGGAAGGGTTGGGACACAGGTGGACCAAAGAAGTAATCTGGGCATTTCTGAGTAAAGTTTGATGTTCATTAACATTTCTTTGGGATGGGGTATCTTCAAATCTGTTGGGGGATGTTTCCTGGACTTCATTAACTTTCTTTTGGATGGGCTGTCTTCAAATCTGTTGCGGACTGTTTTCTGGGCTTCATTAATATTCCGAGAGTTGCTCAGCTTTTCCATAAATTCATTCTCAACATAACCTCCATTTTAGATTTCTTTTGATATTAGACCCGATTTACCTAACTACACTGACTACCTAATTTTAAATCTGGCTTCACCACCTCTGAACATTTCTGCACTGGGGACTAAGCCGTTAGGTGCATAAGACTTTGGGGGACTTTCCAGACCCAAACCACAACAAACAGCACTGCTGTGCGTATTCCTGGTAGAAAAGTTCCTCTCCGGTGCTTGGTTTATCAGGTGGTTTTGTCCATTTGGTCCTGTAACAATGAAGGTCTTCAGGCAGGTTGAATTTTTGATGGACGGGCACCAGGAGCATTGGATTGGGGCTCTAACCTTCTACTCAGAGCCTGTCCCCATGTTCCCATGGTTGTACACCTCTCAGGTGCTCTCCATTCTTGAGGAGGATAGTGGACACTGACTACATCTGCATCCATCTGTTGATGTGGTCACTCTGATAGAAGCTTTTCTTCCCAGACAGGCCCAGCAGAGGTCCTGGTCATCCATGGCCCTGGGGATATAACTATGATCATGTGATCCCCTAGGCAACTGCCATAGCCATCCCTGAAGTCAGGGGTTCGCATCAACCTCAGCTGATGGTCTGGGATGGAAGGTGGGAGGGGATCTGGAGGCCATGGACTCTGATGGGGGACTTGAGTGAGAATGAGCCAGACAGTCACCACAGTGTCAGGGGTCCTGATACCCCCAGAGCATGCTGTGGGTGCCATCTGTCCCTGCATCCTGGGACACTGGGTAGGTGATGGTGTCCAGGTTCCATGCAGAAGGGATTTTGTTGAAATATTTGGTCAAATGGTAATGTTTCAAATGCAGAGAACCACACAAATTCTTGGAGGTTGTTGTCACTGTTGTCTTCTGAGAGCAGAGTTTGAAGTTCTTAGAAGTGACTGAGAAAGAGATGTGTGATTGACAGATTCCTGGCCCCACCCTTCTCCCTAGGTCTGAAGAAGGGCAAGGATTGTGGCTGTGGTGTGATATTTTATGCTTATCTAGTATCCCTCTAGAATCCATTCCATAATATAAATAAATAACTGATTCTTTTTATGCCTTCAGTTGCATTGTGATATCAAATGAGGTGTGAAGCACAGGCCTGTGGAGAAAACTTTCTGCTAACAGGAATGTTTTGAATATATCTCAGCACATCATCTGGCAGGAAGCCGTGATCTCTGAGTTGTGACAACCTTGAGTAGAACTGAGTTTTTAATAGAACATAATGTACAAACTGCCTGAAATTCTCTAATAAGAATTACACATGTTGTGTCAGGTGCCCTGATGCACACAATTAGGAGGGAAGTGCAGGTCTTAATTTAAAATATTGTAATGACTACTAATCCTGAGGGAATGTCAGTAATAAAGATGAAGCCAGAAGATAAAGTGTTGTGTTGCCAAAAGACAAAAGATTAGAAAAAGAAGCAAATTGGAAAGGTTCAGTACAGATAAGCTGAAGCCAAGGGAACAAGACAGAGGACATGGCTCTCTGCATAGAAGCAATGTGCCTTTGGTCAGTGGGGGCAAGTGTTTCCCTGCCTTTACTGGTTGTTGGACCTAGACCTCAGTAGGTGAGTCACCAGGACCCATAGTTCAAAGCCCTCCTCTTCTGAGCACTGTGCTTGGGGCAGAGGGAGGCTCTGTTGTCCACAGGGAAGAGGAGAAGCAAAGACAAGGCTTTCTTCTGAGGACAGGCCCTCCCCATGCTGTCGCCATGGTCCAATGTGCACTGGGAAATGTGATCATGTTTGGAAATCTGGAATCCATCCCCAGCTCCCTTCTGGGATTTTTCTTTGCTGCTATCATCCAGACAACATGGTGACAGTTTGCGGGCTTCCATTACTGGAGCAAAGATCAACTTGCAGAGAGAAGGGGTTTGTTGGGGTATAGTTTTAGAGGATTCAGACTGTGGTCAGGTTTGGGGGCTTGTGGTGAGTTAGCACCCTGTGGCAGGGAGCACAGTATGGAGAAAATGTCCACTCACTCTTGCCCTGAACAAGGGAGAAAGAGGAGGGAGCTGGCTTCATACAGCCTCCCTTAAGGCCCATGACCTAGAGCCTTCTGCAAAGTCCCCAAACGTTCCCCAAACCATCAACACCAGGCTAAGGAACCTCATCAACACCTGGCCTCTGGGGACCACCCAGATCCAAACGAAAGCAATCACTAATGAAAGAGGGAAGGGCCACCCTGTCAAACAATTTGATGAACCCACTTGCTTTTTGATGATATTTAGCCATTGGCCATGGAACCAAAATACAGTGCTGATTAAGACAGCCAGCACATCATGGGTCATGTGGCATGCATCAGGCTGTGTCTCCCAGTGGGCTGACACTTCACACCTGAGCTGAGAAGAAGGAGGCAGCTGCCAGCTGGTCCTCATCCGGCCATGCAGCACCTCTCCACCTTGACAGTGCAGCTGCCCCCTCCTCACCACCGTTTGGTGTTAGCTTCTCCTCTCCTAGTGTTAAAGGGCTCACTGAAAAGTGAATGAACACAGGGAAGGGTCAGTCTGTCTCTCAGGAACATCTTGTGTGATTTGGTCATCAATACCTTATTTTATGTAAAGAATTTGTTACACTTGAATCAAAGTGTGAAATATGATATATCAAGAACTATGTAATGTTTTGAGCAACCAACAATAAATTTAAAAAAAGAATTTGTTAAAATCACACACACACACAAACACACATATAGACAGACTTATATAAAATCATATATACACACACACACATATATATTCATATACATATTCATATACATGTGTGTGTGTGTGTGTATATATATATATATATATATATATATATATATATATATATATATATATATATATATCAGGAGCTAGGAATAATTTTTAAAGTCTTTAAGGAGAACAACATTTCAAAAATTAGAAACCTGAGTCCTTGAAGTGGACATCTGTCATTATTCCCACTTGACAGCTCTTTGAGTGGAGGCCCAATTAAGCAACTCTCATGGTCCCACAGCCAGTTTGTGGTAGAAGCCATTGACTCCAAAGCCTGTGCTTGGACCACTGCCCGGGGCTCTGAAGATGCTTGTCAAGGGGTCCCTACATGGGTCCGCATCCTGCAGCTCTCTGTCCCACTGGATGGAATGCTCAGTAGCAGTAGCTCCCACAGTGCCAGTAGCCATCTAGCACATGGACCTAGGCAACAGAGGCTCCTCCAAAGATAGGCCCACATTCTCATCTCCAGAACTTGTTTGCCTGATCTTTGGTCAATGGGCCTTTCCAGAGGTGGTTGATGTGGGCTGTAAGGTGGCCTTCACTGAGGAACTGGCACCTCCCTCCTCGGGTGAACAGGGGAGGGAACTGTCACCTTGTTCTGGGAAAGAATCCATTGCAGCTTCTCATTCAATAAGGAGCATCCTTCTGTCCACAGAGAATCCTGAAAGCTCATCCTGAGATGGGGCCACAGACAGGCAGCTTTGGGCCAGTTTCTTTGAACACTGCCATGTGTGAATCAAAGGTGGCAATCATTTCCTTGGTTGACAAAGGGGAATGGGCCATTTACTGCATTCTTCACATTATGCTAAGTTAAGTGCTTCAATCTGAACTTTAATATGTGTTTGTTTCCAGAGTAAATGGCTCAGTGTATGGGATCCTACAAGTGGGACTTTGGCATCAACAACAGCAATGGTCTGGCTGGGACCCAGCAAATCACCTGGCAAGTGGTATACCCAATCGAGGACTTCATGAGTGAGCTGGTAATTTCTGAGATCTTTATCAGCCATACCACCTTTGTGGGCATCGTCCCTCTTGCAATGGTACACAATTATGGCTTTAGGAGAAGAGGAACAGAGAAGTTTTCTCTATATACTTTGATTACTCTAATGTCATGAAGCAGAATGTCATCTGTTCTCTCGCAGTCACTTGGTACATGTTGTTTAAACAAGAAAAATATTCTTAAATTACATTTCCTTTATCTGCTTTCCATGGTGCCTCCTGGAAACTATGTAGGTCTGTGTGTAAATCCCTTTTCATTTTTGGAGACTGTGGAATGGTTTCTTGGGGAGCCTGCATCCTTTATTGTCTCCATTTTTGTGCATGTCAGGACCATGTGATGTGCTGAGGGAAGATAGTTTTATTGAAATGTATGGTAGGGTGTGTGTTGGGACAGAGTTCTGTGTGCCCAGTTACCAGCCCCTCATCAATTGGATTTGCTTTGAGAGTCCCCAGGTGGGCTGGGATTGGCAAACTTTGAAATGGAGGTGGACCAAAAGAATCTTGTTGGCAACTGCCCAGATGAACTTATTCAGGATCCCAGAGCCCACGAAACTGCCTGTGGTTTTGCTTCATGGGTCAGAAAGCAGCTGGGATTTTCCCTGTGTTTCACTGAAACTCGTTTCACAACTAAGGCCCAGGGACCACACTTGAGGATGAAGTCATTGATGATATTCCAGTTCATAAAAAGGAGGGTGCTGAGGGTCTGTGGGAGGGCCATGCACTCCATACTCTTCTGTCCTGGAAATTATCAAGTAAATTCTGCACTGAGTTGAACTTCCTGCCGGGATCTCACACACAGCTATTCTGGGGAAATCTGTGGCTGCTTTGGATCATTTCTCACTCAAGTTCGATACCAGAGTTGAGCCAATTGCAGATGAGAGCCCTGCTCATTAATTAATCTACTGTTATTCCCCCATCTTGAGGTCCTTGTATGTGCCCTTTGCCTGAAACACATGTTCTCTGCCTCTCCCTGGGTTTGGTTCCTTTCCTGGACCTTGGCTGCTAGAGAGGCACCTTCCCTGATCACACTGGTTTGTGCAGCCCTCAGCCACTCCCTGCTCTTCTGTTTCTGTCCATGTCTTCCTATTTCATGATCTTCAAAGATTTCACCACTTGCCATATCTGGAGTCATCTACTGACTCTCTCCCCAGAAGATGAGATCCTTGTCAGTTTCATTCACCCCTGTCTCTGTGGCACCTATAGAAAGGCCTGGCACAGTTGATGGTTGTCGAATAAATGAATGGAGCCGTGCTTGAATCCAAGTTCCAGGGCATTGAGGTTTTGAAAATTCTGTGATCCTGTCAGCAGTGATCCACATTTTGGTGTGGTGGAGGCATGACTTTGTAGGAAATCAGCTGCTAAGGAACAGAGGTGGCTGGTGTGTGTTTCAGGGAGAAATGAGGCATCCTTACAGCCCTCTCCCTGGGAGCTCTGCTGCAGATTCTCCAGCTCAACCTAGCTTGGGCCACAGTTGGGGAATATCTTCACTCAAGTCCTTGCACTTTGTCCAATGTTTCATCTCTAGCCCTGAATTCCCTATGGTGCCAAAGCCTCCTGAAACTTACGAGGGTGGAATTCAGCAGAGAGCTTCATGTCTCTTCTAGAGAAGGCACCAATTTCTAGAGTTGCTGGGGAGCAAGATGTGCTTACCTGTCAGGGCCTGGGACCAGAGCAGGAGTGGAGAACAGGGCTGGGCAAGTGCAGAGAAAAGGATGAATCCAGCCTGGTGCCTGATTTGTACATATAGTTGTATTGAAATCCAGCCATGATCATTGTCAGAGTCTATGGCTGCTTGGATCGTGATGCTGGTGGATTTGAGAATTTGCAACAGAGAGTATCTTTGGCTGAACTTTAATTTTAGCATGTTGTAATAATGTGTGAGGAGGCAGGTGAGGAGAGGGCTGCTGTCCTGTTGCTGTTAGGCAACATTGTTCTTGACTCTCAGCATTTTTTATTACTAAACAAGACTTTGCCAAAAGCACTCCAGCCCTCTTTGACCAGTGATCACATTGTCTTTCATTGGGTCACATGACTCAGGTGCTGGGCTAATTGAGATGTCACTCACAGGGTCATGTCCCAGGGTGGGGACAGAGCAGAACTCGGGGGAAGGGCTGCCAACAACTTCATGGCTGTGAATGAAGGGCTCGGTGACACTAGTGGCCTTTGGTCAAGATGCAGGTCAGCTAGACAGTCTTTTACAAGCATTGCCCCTGTCCCCAGAAGGCTATCAGTTTCTTGGTGACTGGAGCAGAGGCCTGTGGATAGAACTGGATGCTACCCCCATGGGTGGATGCCTGCAGCTTGGGTGAGGTGCACTCTCTGTCACCGACCTCATCATCCTGTTTCCTCCCTGCTGGTGCAGGCTGAGTGTCTTGAGGCCACACAAGGCCATGATTCTGCTGTGTGCTCTTTGTCTAGTGGCTATTAACACCACTACCTGGCTGATCTTTACTCAGGGGCACTCATCGTGTGGCTATCTGCGGTTGGAAAGTGCTATGGACAAAGGAAAGTGGTGTCTGGTGTAATCACGCTCAGGACCCCAGTTATTTAGTGGAGTTTTCTGAGGATTAAGTGAGACATTACAGGTAGTCTTTGTACACTGGCCTGCATATTACATGCAGTTAATAATATTTAGTTTTTGTTATTTTCATCCAATATCCTCATCACACTCACCTACTTACAGGTAAAAGTGCCATTTCAAACTGTCAAGGTCAATGTGTGTTCAATGAGCTCACATTACACATGGCCAAAAATAACCACTCTTGTTAGGGGAACCACAAGCTTGTGCAGCTGGTGTTCACATTTGCAGCAGAGTGGGTGCCACATGGGTACCACATGGGTGCTACGCCGGTGCCCAGCTGAGCATCTTTCCAGCACATGGCTGTAGTGAGCATGCTTCCTGAACCCACATCTGCTGTGGGCCCAGCTGGATTTAGACACTGTGCCTCTGCCCAGCATACACTAAAAGACACCAGTGTACAAGGCTGCCTCCGAGAGGGCCAGCTGGGGTCAGCCGAGTGCAAGAGAAGGGACAGGCCATCAAGGTGTTTGGTTCAGCCAAATGGCATCTTTGTCAAGAACATTTATCGATTTCTAATTTTTGAAGGTGAAAGGAAGGAATGGACTCAGAGGAGGGAGTTCAGGAAAGAGAGAAGCGGGTGGTGACAGTCAGAGGCACCACCCCAAAGGGTTTGGGCACTCGTGTGTAGAGATTCGAGGATGTGTTCCTCAGGGCTGTGTCAATAGCAGTAATATTTATGATCCACCCACAAAATAGCCATTGTGTGGCCCATACATCAAGGGCTTCTATCCTGGGAGCATTCAATTTTGTGGGCCATGAGGCCTGAGTGACAACTTTAGGAGTGATTATGCGAGGGACTCCAGGTTCTTTTTGACACCATATTTAAGGTGGTGAATCATCAGGACAGCCTGTCTGGAGACAATGTTTTCTGAAAAACCAAAAGACCCATTTGACTGTTGGCAGGTGAAGTAGGCTTTTTATCATGGCATGGAGCCGTGGCCATGGGAGCTGCCCATGGGCACTGTGGCTTCCAGAAGCCTTCCACAAGCCTTCTATTCTTGTTTGGAAATGAATGAGAGTTCCTGCCAACAAATGGCCTCGCCAGTCTCGGTGCTTGCCCTCGGGGGAGAGCCCTTCCCCACATCTGGGGACCAGGGAGATGTCTGTGCTCTTACTAAGACAAGCTGATCAGTTCCTGTCTGACTCACTCTCTGATGAAACTGTGCCTTCAGCAGTTCTCCCTGGGTTGTCCCATCTGCAAAAGGGTCACATGGACTCTGCAGTGTTGTGTTACCAGTTATTGTGAAGGCGAGACACAAGAAAAAACCTACACAAATGCCACATAATGCACGTATGGGAAATGCTAATGCTAATGCTTTTTAGTTTTGCTTAAAGAGGGAATACACAAGAGCAGTGGTGGCATTCAGAATGTTTCCTAATGAGTGGCACAGGCTCTGACCAGCTAGAATAGGTGTGACTTGTAAATAATCACAATGATTCTGCCCTTTCCTTGGCCCACCAGCTGCATGCCAGCTTCAAAGCACACTGCAAGTGCCCTCATGCCCCAGGCTTGACTGGCTCACTGCAGAGCCCAGAGAACTCATTTCTAAATTCCAGTGGTCAAAATGGCTTTTTTAAAAAAATCTGCTTTGATTTTTTCTTTTTCCAGAAGGGAATCATGTGTGACTGTCCCTAATATACCCACTAGATGATACTTACATGCCAGGTTTTGGTCACAGATGTGCAGTTCTCCCCTCCTCAGAGGGCTCCAGAACACCTGTGGCCAACTGGCTTTGACTAGTCTCCCCTGAGAGTGAGCAGAGAGGCTCCCTTCTGTCACCCGCCTGGTCCAGCCAGCACCTGGCACCTGGCAGGCTGGAAAGGTATTGCTTCCCTTCTCTACACTACTGTAGGCCCCACAGCTAGATGGACGCCTAGTGGACTTTTCCCCTCAAAAGTCTTTAATATTTTTATTTCTAAGGATTGGTGCTCATTATAAAAATTTTAAGCTACGAATAGAGAAATCAAAATCCCAGCACCCCTAGTATGACTCCCATTCCAAATGGCTCATCTAAGTCAATGCTGGGCAGAGACAGCTGGCTGGACAGAGTTGGGGGTGAACATCACACCCTGTAGGCGTGAGCTCCTGCTCTGCCTGCTAGGATTCCATGAGATGTCAATTCCCCATTCACTTCTACTTAAGAGGAGCCAAGAAATCGATTGTGAGATTCTTGCACTTCAAAAAGCATCAACCACCACAAGGTACTGATTTTTGATAGAACAAAAACAATCTATATTTTGCCTAGAAAAATCTCAGTTCACGTCCAAAAGAAACACATAGGACAAAAGTGAAGAATAAGAGAAAGTTATTTCAAGAAAATGAAAACAAAAATTAAACAGAAGTAGCTATTCTTATATCACAAAATTTACACCTTAATACCAAGGGATTCTCCTGCCTTAGCCACATGAAGTGCTGGGATTACATGTGTGCACCACCATACCCAGCTGACTTTAGTTTTTAATGCAGTTGGAATTTAATCAAATTATGCAAAAAATCTTTTAATTGTTCAATCATATCCAGTTACCCCAATAACCAAAAGGTTAATTTCTTCTGATTTTAATGTTATTGTTTTGTTATATGAAGCTTTAAAATCAGATTTTTCTTATTTCACCTGATTTATAGGTTAGTGTTATTATCCCTAAATAATCACTGTTATTTACTTATAACATATTTTTATATAAATGCATATTTCTTTAAAGCATAGTATTAAGATGTATAAAGATTAATAAAATCACACTACTACTTCTACTACTAATAATAATAATGTGCAAAAAAATGCAAACATAAAAGAGTAAATAGTATTTGTCAGGAGGGTAGATATTGTCACAGGTAAGAAACCTAAGCCTCTTCAGACCTTTTAATTATTTGATTCTGCACATGCTATATCAATTAGATTTACATATTCATTTAATTTTCAACTCTCAAAGAGTTGTGGTACAAATCTATTTAGTACAGGATAACAAAAATAGAAGACAGTAAGACAGGAAGAAATGTCAGACAGCACAAGTAGTAAACAATAACTCAAATGACACTAGTAAATATTCACCTGTCAAGAACCACCTTAATGGCGTAAATTCTCAAGACATAAAGTTCTATAATAGATAGAACAAAACAAAATCTATATCTTGCTTATAAAAATCTCATTTCACCTCTAAAAAAACACATAGGATAAAAGTGAAGATTAAGAGAAAGATATCTCAAGAAAATGGAAATAAAAATTCGAAGTAACTTTTCTTATATTACAAAAAAATAGACCTTAATACCAAAAGTAAAAATAGAAAAAAAAACATCATTATATAATGACAAATGGTTTTAATTAAGCAAGAAACCATCATAAGTATAAATATAAAATTACATAATACTACAACACATAGACATAAGACAGACACTACTTTATCTAAAGGGAGAGAGAGAGAGAGACTTCAATGCATATTAATAGAGGACTTCTGATAACAGTGTTTGAAAAAATGGATGGATTTTTCATCCAAAACATCAAAAAAGAGACACAGGAATTGGTTAGCAAAGATGTTATGTGTAAAATATATATGCCGTGTTACAAGCAAAATAAATTTGTCTATTAAAAAAAAAAAGAAATATAAGGACAGCATTCCTCTGGTGAGCAGACACCCAGGAGGTAACAGGCACCCTGTTTCCTATGTTTGGAATATTCAGCAGTTTCTTTCAGAAACTAGCAAGATAACTAATACATGTTCAATACCTAGCTGTTGTGGCAATCCCTTGCATGAGGAAGCTCTTTGCTAGAATCTTATCAGCCTCAACCTTGACTTTAGGAACTTAGCTCCTGGGGGGACTCTCTTTTTAGACAACCACAGTGTTTTGTCAAGCTATGCTGCACCTAAAGCTGTCCACATAATAGTAACTTTAAACAATGGACTTTAAACAATGGACCTAACATTGCACATTGCAACCTTAATAGGTAACTAACAAAGAAGCTGTATAATGTTGCTAAATCTGTAGCCTAATGGCACAGTGAACAATAATGTAATACTGAATCCAGTGACCTAATGTAACCTACTACTATAAGTAAAGCTGGCAGCTTGGACAAGGAGAATTTCTGCCATTATGTCATTCTGCCTCTGCACCTTGCTTCTGTTTCTTCTTCTTTATTTACACATGATTTAAAGTACACTGCAGAGCAGATGGACTCAACAGAACTTTAAAAAAAAAACCAAAACAAGACAAATTCTTCACAACAGTACCAACAACATTCTCCAGAATAGACACTAGGTTAAGTCATAAAACAAACCTTAACAAATTTTAGAAGCTAAAAAATCATTTCAAATATTTTTTTGTTCTGAACACAATGGAATAAAACTGTAAACCTACAAAAGGAGGAACTTCAGAAACATTCTGTGTGTCTGCAAATAGAATGGAAAATTTTAAAAATTCTTAAGAAAAAAAATTATGATAGAAACACAAAATGGAAAACCCTATAGCATAGAGCAGGGGCAATTTAAAGAAGATTAGATCAGTACATACCTACATCAAAAAAGAAAGCAACCAAGATTTCAACTTCAAGGAGGTAGAAAATCAAGAACAAGCCAGACCCAAAACTAGTAGAAAAATAATACTAAACATCAGAGAAGAGGTAAATAAAATAAAGACTAAAATATTATTTTAAAAATATCAACAACAGAAAGTATGTATGTATGTATGTATGTATGTATGTATGTATTTATTTATTTATTCGCTAGGCTTGAACTCAGAAGCAACCACTCACTGAGAGATGTCTTCAGCTCTAGTTTGTTTTTTTTATGGAAATAAAGGGTCTCATAGAGTGGCTCAGTGCCTTATTTTTGCTCAGGCTGGCTTTGAACTTGTCTTCCTCTTGCCTCACCTTGAGGATCTAAACTATTCATGTCAGTGGTTAAGAGCACAGCTTTGCCATTGAACTCACTTAAGCAGAGGGAAGATCATGATATTGTATAATATGAGGATTCCCAGACATGACACCTGCGGACATATTCACATTGGCTTTGTCCGCAGAAAGGGCTCTGCTTGGTGCATGGTTTGGTTTCTTCTCCTTTTGGGGGGAAAGTTCTGCTGGAGTCTGAACCCAGAGCATCATTCATGCTAGGCAAGTGCTTCCCTGTGGAGCTGTGACCCCAGCCCTCGTTGGCCTTTCTTGGTGATCAGAGAAAGGATCTGTGGGACTCCATTTTTATTGACTTACTGGGAAACTTTGAGTCCTCTGATTCTGTCTCTTCTGCAGATCCAGTTGAATGAGAAGGTGCTGTGGGTGGCCATCTCCTTTTTCATCTTCTTAGTCTCCTGTGCTGGTGTTGGAGCATGGGGAAGAGGGGGGACACAAGTGCCAGTCTTTTGGTTTCTGCTTGTTCCCAGATCTTCTATTTGGTATTATGGCCTCAGATTCTGTGAACCCTTTCTACTGGATGTGAGGGATTCTGGCCTCCAACAGAGGGAGGCTCAGACTCACTCTGCCTCTTTTCTACTGGACCAGCACCATTTAGTTGAATGACAGCCTTTCGGTGGAGCTCAGAGGATGGGCAGCTCTGTGCCCTGGAAAGTCTGCATGTGCCATGTCGAATAGCCTGATTAACAGTGCATTCAGCTTGGGCAACACCATCTTCTTCAGAGTTGGGTTTGAATGCAATACAAAACCTGGATGAACAAGATAAGTCTCTGCTTGAGAATTTCTGAAAACTAGAAAAAACTAGAGTGTTTGAAATCCCTGAAATGAGATGGTGAGTCCACCTAGAATATTCTCTAGAACTTTTCATTGGTTTCTCAGCTATGTCTTTTTCGTATCTACGGGTGAAATATACGGATCAAAACCACGAGTGACAGTGGAGGGTCGATTCTAACCAGTCACTGGTGGGTCTGGAAATGATTTTCTTGTGTATGTTGATGGTACATTTAATGGACATGGTTTAAAAATGGGGTTCCAATGAGGTTCCAGTCACTCAGAATCAGAGCTCATCTGAACATGATGGAAAGGGAAGGTTGATTCCCAACTAGATCCAATTGTGCCAGCCCCATCTGCAGACTCAGAAAATGATTGGAATGTTCTCCAGTTTTATGAACTGATGAAGGACGGGACCCTCTGACCTCTGTCCAGCCAGAATGGATCTGTCCATGGGGATGGGAATGCAGCAGGCTATTGAGGGGTATGTGACTTTCCAAACAGAATGACACGGGGTCTGACAGGCTCAACAGAGGGACTCAGTTGTGTTCTAATCTTTGGTTTTGGGGAGTTATTCTATAATTGCTGTAAGAAACCTGAAGCCCATCCTGTGGAGAAGGGGGTCGCATGCAATTCTGTAGGTTCATTTTATTAAATGATGTCTTGCTTTCCTGGGCTCACAGGGGCTTTGTGGCTGCCCCTTTCCTTATGCACATTCAAGTAGCTGGGTATCTCTGAAATTGTCACCTTGGGCCTCATCATGCACTCTTGGCTAGTGCCAAGATGATTGAAGTGGGTGACACCCCAAAAGACCAAGCCCTCTTCAATGGAGCCAAGAAATATAAGAAAGATCAAGGGTACAGTTCTGATGTCTGGTTGACAATTTGAATTGGCCCTAAAATTAGGAGCATTAAAACAGCCCAGTTTGGCCTGTGTGCTTGGCCTGCCAACCCTGTAGGTGCTCCATGGCCTGTTAATGAGAGAGCACTTCTGGGAGGTGCTGGGTATGGGGGAAGGCCAGGCAGGGCAGGGGAGGGCAGGAATGCCCCAGAGGATAAAATTGAAGGATCAGGGCATGGAGGTCACCCCTTCACCAGCCATGATTTCCATACCTCGTGAAGGAGGTGACATCTACTTCAGAGATGTTATAAGAATTTAATCAAAGCCTGGTGCTGTGGAGTATGCCTGTAATTTCAGCAACTCTGGAGGCTGAGGCAGGAGTATCACCAGTTGGAGGCCAGTCTCAGCAACTTAGTGAGGCCATAAGCAACTCAGTGAGACCCTGTCTGTAAATAAAATTAAAAAATGGCTGGGGAAGGTGCTCAGGGGTGAAGCACCTTTGCTCAGTCCTCAGTACTAAAAAAAAATGATTAAACTGAATAATACTCTCACAGTGCCTAGCGCATGGTAGTTATTTAGCAAGTTCTATTTTTTTTCCCTGCATTTAAAAGGATTTAATGAGCAGAACGGTGATCCTCTCAGTCCAGCTCTGCTGTTGATTAGTTTTGTGATGTGGAAGAAATTTAGATAATAGTTCTGCAGTCTCAGTTTCTATGTGCTGTTAAACTAGGTTAAGAATATTGGCCATTTCAAATGATAGGCAGTCCCAATAATGGGGACCAGCCTCAGAGTCAGCCAAGCCTAGCCTCTGTTAACTGGAATGTATTATTTAGAAAACAATGATTACAGTTTTCTACTCTGCCATCTTCCATACAGCATGCCTTAGAGCTCTTAAGTTAGAAGGTTAAATAATTGAGTGAAAAATCCATCTAACTTAAATTTGTGAGTTTCAGACAGAAATCAAGATTGTAGAATATATTTATGTATTAATGTATTAATCATTAATGAATTAAGTAATGCATTATTAAATAATAGTACTTCATTAATTATTCAATGTCTTAAATTAATGAATCATTCTTCTGAAGCACTAATAAGTGGTTTTCTTTTTTTAATTTTTTATTTTGGACATTTTAAAATAAACTTGACTTAGTGCAGTGGTGCACTCCTCTAATCCCAGCAGCTCAGGAGGCTGAGGCAGGAGGATTGTGAGTTCAAATCCAGCCTCAGCAACAGCGAGCCCCAAAGCATCTCAGTGAGACCCTGTCTCTAAATAAACCACAAAATAGGGCTGGGGATGGGGCTCAGTGGTTGAGTACCCCTGAGTTCAATCCCTGGTACCAAAAGCAAAACAAACAAAAAAAATTTTGCAGTATTTTTCTAAAGCCCAAATCAGGTGTTTTTTTCTCTTTCTCTCTTTGTTTTTAATATTATTTTTTTGCAAACCTGGAAATGGAAATCAGTGTCTCTACCACTGAGCTACAGACCCAGAAGTTTTCTCCTTACACTTGATAATTTTTAAAAATGTTTTTCCATCTTAAAAATTCAAGATCATTTTTTACAAAAAAGAATTTAGGATGACTGGGCTGAGGTTTAGTAGAGCACTTGCCTACCATCCGCAAGGCCCTGGGCTCAATCCCTAAAGTACAAAAAAACCCAAAGGTGCTTTCACTAGATAGCCTCTGAGTTCTCATGTACTTTGACATGTGACAGTTGGACAATCCTTACCAAGTCCCCGGGTGCAGTGTCAGTATTTGTCATCTGTGTTCCTGTCACACTCTGCTAAGGGTTCTCTTGGGATCCTAGTGTTTGGCATGATTGTTACCATTGGCCAGTCCATAATGGATGTGATGACGGGCATGGATAGGGACGCCTCAAAGATGAGCGCTGTGATCTGCCTGCTGATCACCACTCAGGTGAACCCCCAATTGCACGCCACTTCCTGAGTGACTGCACCATCCCTCTTTCTCATCAGCAGTACTCAGCAAGAGATGGGGCCAGGCCAGGCTCAGGTCTGGGCTCAGGATTAGAGACTGGCCTGAGCAGGGTGAAGCCTCGAGTTGGAGGCTGGACACCGCCCCAAAAGAAATCAATCAAATAAAGACACTGAGCCCATCTACTACGAGAAATATTGAAATCAATAAAGGCATGCTGTCCACTTGCACACCCCAAACAATTAAGAAACAAAAACAAAAAAATGTAGTGGTTGGGGCTAGGACTCGGTGGTAGAGGCTCAACTGTCATGCACGAGGCCTTCGGCTCCATCCTCAGCACCCCATAAAAATTAAATAAAGATGTTGTGTCCATCTCCAACTAAAAAATAGATTTAAAAAAATAAAGAATCGAAAGACCCTGGCTTTGTCTTCTGAATTTCCGTGAGGAAGATTGAGAAGGGTCTCTTATTTGGCCTTCATAGCAGAGAGCCCAGTCATTGAAGATGGAAGGAACCAGAGCCCTGAGGCCAGTAATGCAGAGTCCATTTTATTAATTTATTTATTTCAATTTTGCAGTTCTTTGTGGTGGGCTTGATCGTCCTCATTTTGGATGACCTTCTTTAGAAAGGGTACAGCCTGGGCTTTGGCTTCTCCCTCTCCATTTCAAGCAACATCTGTGAAACCATCCTGGGAAAGACCTTCAACCCCACCACCATCAACACCAACCAAGGTAATGGCCCTGCCTCCTGTGGGGCACTTCTGCAGGAAGTTTTCATACATGCAGAGTATTTCTCTGGGGGAAAATGTCTGTTTCAGAAACATGTCTTCTGAATTTTTAGTGTGCAAAGTTTTAAAAATATAGCTGAGTGCAGAGGCTCAAGTCTGTCATCACAGCAGCTCAGGAGGCAGAGGCAAAAGGATCACAAGTTGGAGGCCAGCCTCAGCAACTTAGTGAGGCCCTAAGAAACTCAGTGAGACACTGTCTCTAAATAAAATAAAAAGGGCTGGGAAAAGGGCTCAGAGGTTAAGTGGTCCTGGGTTAAATTCCTGTACAAAATAATAATAATAATGATAATAATAATAATAATAATAACACCTCTTATAAAAATATTTCAAAGACAGTCAACTTGCCACAGAGTAATCCTGCCTCATATTTCTTAGCAGGAACCTGCACTGCAAAGATAAAGAAGTGTTGATTTTAGCCAATTGTCTTTTGGTGGACATTTCAGTCCTTTCTCAGTCACAGGTAGAATCGAAGTGAATATCCTTGGGCAATCATCTGCACATATTGTAGCAGTTGTTCTTAGTGAATAAGATTTTAAAAAGGAAATTGCTACACCAAACCACTTGTTCAGGCAAGGAGCAGTTAGTTCGATGATTACAAGTTCAAGGACAGCCTTGGCAAATAAGTGAGACCCTGTGTCAAAAAAGGCTGGGGTAGAATGACTGTTCCTGGGTTCAATCCGCAGTACTGCCAATTTGGGGTGGAAGGCACTAGGGATTGAACTCAGGGACAGTTAACCCCTGAGTCCCGTCCCCAACCCTCTTTTGCATTTCTCAGAGACAGGGTCTTGCTGAGTTGCTTAGAGCCCCAATTTGGCTGAGGTTAGCCGTTGATTTGCAATTCTCCTGCTTTAGCCTCCAGAGCCACTGTGATTACAGGCATGCACCATGATACCTGGCTTACAAGTCTTAATAAAATAAAAACTGCAAAACATGTGAGACTTCTTAGGAGAGGGGAAATTGACTTTTTTTCTTTTCTTTTTCTTTTGGCCTCTGAACCCTGAATCTGTTATTTGCTCGGAAGTCTCTCTCATGGAAAATATTTGTGTGCATTTGTGTGTTTTCTTGGAATTGACTGTGGAGCTTATTCTTGGCCTCCAGTGCCATGTCATCAAATTGAGAAAACTGCAGACAGGTCTCTGCAGGGTGCCTGAGGGATCCTATGGGAAGGAGGGTTGGGGACACTTACAGAAGAGTAGGCAAAGGGACACCAGTCTCTTCCTACAATTTCAGAAAATCTAAGGTGAATTGAGGATCTGGGGGTGCAAAGCAGATGGGCCCCAGCCGTGGATTTGGGGGCAAAAGCTGGGTAGGAGTCCGAGTGTCAGCCAACACCTCCTGGCTTTGGGGGGGGGGGGCTGCACTCGAAAGGAGCGGGAGCAGTGTTGGCCACAGGGGGCCAGTCAGCAAAGGCTTGGGCTGCGGCAGCCAGCCAAAGGATCACTTTGCTCTGGAGCAGGATAGTGAGTGAGGGTACAGCTTTGGAAGGAATGATTTGCTGTTCCTGAGAGACAGGCTGAGAAAATGGCTGGGGAAGTGGCACAGCCATCCAGCCTGAGCCAGCCAGTGTGACATCAGAGTGAGGGCCTTAGGACTTAGTGAGAGATGAAGGCCACAGACAACCGAGACATGGAGGTGGCTGCCCTTGGCCAACTCTTGAAACTGGCTGGGGCAGAGGCACTACCTGGGGGGATTTGAGTGGTGCTGTAAGGAGCCCAAATGGTGGAGCCATGGGGACACCCCCAGGATGGGCAAGAAGAGGATGGAGCAGGCACAGGTAGCTTGCAGCTGGAAGGGCCACCTTTTCCCAGGAGTGCCACCACGGCTCAGCTTGCAACCTGGAAAGTGGGGTGTGGAAGGGCCCCTAGGATGGAGAGCACAGCTGGTCCTTCTTCACTGAGGTGGGGGACAGTCCAGGCTGGGAGGGAGGTGGTCAGTACAGACGCCACATGACTCTCGCCCCCAGGGCAACACTAGCACATTAAATTAATCCAGTTCACAGAGATTAGCAGGTAGTGATTTGCATGAAATGACCATGTTAAACATTCAGAAGGCTCCTAAGGCCCTCACCCTGACTTTGCTGTGACCCACCTTTCATTCCTGACACTTGTCAGGCAGGTGATGTTAAGCACCAGGAGCTTCTGTGGGTGCTAAGAATACAAAGGGAGATAACATAAGACATGGGAGCGTCAGTGTCATCCCAGGGTCCCGGGTCAGAGTAGAGCAGAGAAGGAAGATGGGGTGACTGGGGAAGAGTGTTATGGGCCCATCTAGAAAACCCAGCAGGTGCAAAGGCCCTGGGGCAGAGATGAGCTGGTGTGTTTGAGGGTTGGAGCAAGTTAGGGGAGTTCAGAGAGGTCATTGGTAGCAAGAACAGTCAGGAAAAGTCCCTGCTTTCTCCCCCCTGGGTTCACTTCCTCCTTTACAAAATGCTCAAGCTTTAATGTCTCCAGATTCTTGACCACAGGGACATCAGCTGTTGATCCACACAGCCAGAGGTGGCAGGGAGAGGGGCTGTCAGAAGACCACCATGGGGATGCCAGGGGCCAGGGAAAGCTAGGATAGTGTTTCTGTCACAGACATCCCGTCCATGTGGTCTTCAGGACAGATGGCCCATCGGAGTGGCCATCCAGAAGGTGATGCAAGTCCTGCAGTCCCAACTCTGAGGTGACAGGAAAATGCTGTCCCAGGGAGAGACTGGGACATCTTAGTCCCCAGCCATTAGCCACTCTGCCCACAGATGCCATGTCTAGGGAAGCACTGGCATCAGGGGCCATGGTGACAGTGTTTCCCACTGTCCTTTTGTTCTAAAGTCATTCTCACACAATTTCTGAATTGCTTGGACCTTGTCGCCCTCTGCTGCAGTGTCCTGGGATGATCTGTTGCCTGTTCCTCAGGCCAGGCTCCTTTCTACCTGTTGCTGAGGCTGAGGCAGGAGGATCTCAACTTGGAGGTCAGGCTCAGCAACAGCAAGGCCTCAGCAACTCAGTGAGATGCTGTCTGTGAATGAAATACAAATAGGCTGGAATTGGGGTTCAGTGGCCGAGGGCCCGTGGGTTCCATCCCTGATGCCAAAAAAAAAATCCAAACAGTGACCCCATGACTGTGGTGCCGTGAGTCTACCAGTTGAGTCTCCTGGCTGATTCTGTTCTCCTGACTCTGCTTTGGCCAGGAGGAGGCCTAAAACCCAGCGGGGTTCACCCCTTTGTTCTTCCCTTCACATTTGGGTTCTTCTCTGCCAACAGGTATGGAATTGGAGCGCGCCATCATTGCACTATTTCATCTCTGTGCCACGTGCACAGATAAAGTCCAAGCAATTAGTGAGGCTTTCTCCTGCCAGAATCTCCCTGACCTCATGAACCTCATCGCCTCCATCTTTGTCATTGCTGTGGTCATCCATTTCCAGGTGTGTCCAACGTGAGCCCAAGAAGTCTGCAATTATTTTTCTTTATTTTTTTTTGGTACCAGGGATGGAACCCAGGGGCACTGAACCCCTGAGCCCCATCCCCAGACCTTTTTATATTTTATTTAGAGTCAGAGTCTTGCTGAGTTGCTGAGGCTGGCCTCCAAATTGTAGTCCTCCTACCTCAGCCTCCAGAGCTGCTGATGATGACAGGCCTGCACCACTGTCTCTGGCTTCAGCATAATTGTTTTTTTCTTTTTTTTTTCTGTTTAGATATGAATGGCCATTGAGTACATTTTGAAACCAGTTTTTCTGGTCTTTTTTCTGTGTGTGCCCCACACAGTGGTTGTGAGGGAAGCGGCAGGTGCTCTCCAGCAGTGTCAGAAGTCGGGTCCCCAGAGCTGTTGCCACTTCTTGTACCTCTGGACCATAGGGGACAGCAAGGCAGTGAAGAGTGCCCTGTTCTGTGTCCTCAGGGCTTCCAGATGGACCTGCCCATCAAGACTGCACACTACCAGGGGCAGTACCACACCTACCCCGTTTAGCTCTTCTTCACCTCCAATGTCCCGATTGTCCTGCAGTCCGCCCTGGTCCCCACCTCTACATCATCTCCCAGATCCTGTCGGCTCGCTTCAGCGGGCACCTGCTCATCAGTCTGTTGGGCACCTGGTCTGTCAGTCAGATGTTCCCAAGGAGGCTCTCCTGGCCACAGAGTGGGTGTTGTTGCTCCGCATCTGTGTGTCTTGCTCCTGACCAAGTGTCTCACCCACAGATCTCCTCCCCTGTGTCCTTTCCCAAATTCTGTGCAGGAAGCTTTTTGTAACAAGGACTGAACCCAGGGTCCCTTGACTTCTGAGCCCTGTTCCACCCCTATTTAGACTCAGGGTCTCACTGAGCTGCTTAGGGCCTTCAACTTTCCATCCTCCTGCCTCAGCCTCCTGAGCTGTGGGGTGACAGGAGTGTGTCATTGTGCCCGGCTGCAATCACAGTCTTTGATCTGCTCTGGGTTCATCTTGAAGCTCAGGTACAGTAGACGCAGCGTCCCAGACCTTCTGTTCCTTCTTCCAAGGACACGTCTTCTGGAGGCCCCGCCTGCACCTATGCAGTTTGTGGCCTGTGTTACTACCTATCTCTGCTGGAGTCCTTTGGCTCCGTGTTGGAGGACCCTGTCCATGTGGTAGTGTACCTCATGTTCATGCTGGGATCTTTGCCTTCTTCTCTAAGATCTGGGTCGAGGTCTTGAGCTCATCTGCCAAGAATGTAAGTATGAATGAACGTTCTTAAAGTGGCATTCGGCTTGTTGCTTTGTCACAGTGGTGGTTTGTGACATGCAGATGGACCACCCACCTTGGTGAAACAGTTCAGAGCGTTAAGGACAGATGGATGGAGCTCAGCCATCAGCAGCAGGTCTGAGAACCTGAAGCCAGAGTGGAAAATCACACATTGTCTGGTCTCCTTATGGCACCTTGTTGGTCCAGGGACACTTAACCTCTGAGCCCTTGTTAGATTTCATCTGGAGACAGGGTCTTGCTGAACTGCTCAGGGCCTTGCTAAGTGGCTGAGGCTGGCCTCCAAATTGCGATCCTCCTGCCTCAGCCTCCCAAGCTGCTGGATTGACAGGGGTGCATCCCAGGATTTTGGGCATTTTTAAAGTCTTTGTAAAGATGTAGAGCTGCAGAAAGAGCCCTTTAAGTGTCCAGCATCTTGAGACCTTTCCCTCTGAAACCACCTCTGAACATATCCTCTGCTCTGTGCATCATGCAGGTGGTCAAGCAGCTGAAGGAGCAGCAGATGGTGATGTGGGGCCACCGGGAGACATCCATGGTGCATGAGCTCAACCAGTGAGTGCAGTACCCACCCCCAGTCAGCAGGTGCGGCTACCGGGCCTCGAGCACCAGTGGACCGTGTGGTCTCCAGTGTCCATGTGTCTCATTCTCAGATCACAGGGTAGGCAAGGTCCCTGTGTCATTGGATATTTATGAACCTGCTAAATACTGGATGCTGGGGACATGGAATAAGATGTCTAGCGCCCTCAGCAGGGAGCCAGGTGCATGCAGCCTAGTGACCCAGCATGGGGCTCTGTAGGGATGGTGTTGGCAGCAGGGGACCCTCACCTCTGCTCATGCTAGTGGGATGCTGCCCTAGGCATCCAGGAGCAGTGCCCAGGCTCTGAGCACAGAGTGGGGCTCCAGATGGATCTGAGCTGAAGCGCCAGGCTCTCTGAGGCATTCCTGGAGGCCAAGGCACGAGGATGGCAAGGTGGAGGCCAACCTCAGGAACTCAGTGAGGCCCTGAGTAACTCAGTGAGACCCTCTCTCTAAATATAATACAAAAAAGAGCTGGAGACAGGGCTCAGGGTTGGGGAACCCCTTGGTTAAATCCCCAAGACCGAAAAAAGACAGATGTTGGATGTGGCTGAGAGGCCAGCAGAGCCGTAGAGGGATGGTGGTGTTTGAAGCAGGGAGGTCAGTTCCAGCAGACAAGGCCACAGCAGAGAGGAGGCCAGAGACTAGATGTGCCAGGGTGGCCATCACCTTGGGGTGGAGAGAATGGAGGGTGGGGGAGGCCCCAGGGCACAGGTGTTTGGGGCAGAAGGAGTGCCCGTTGCAGCTGCACCTCATCCTGGATTGAAGGCTGCCCCCAACCTCCCTGGTGCCCTCTGCCATTTTCGCAGCTCTTCCTCTGCCACTCGGCAGCAGCCACCATGAAAAGGGCTGTGTCTACAAAGTCAGGTGGCAGCCCAGGTTCTCCTGTGGGTTCTCAATTGGTGACCTTTCCTGAAAGAATCAACCATGGGAAAAGCCACAGTTGCAAATTTTTGGTTGCTTATGAGTCCTTGGTAGGGACAGTGGCCATTTCGATAGACATCATCAGCATTTGGGTCTCATAACCAGCCCTCCAGCCCCCTTACTGAGGATCAGACTCAGGGTCACTTGACCCCTAAGCTATGTCCCCAGATCTTTTTATTTTTTATTTAGAGACAGGGTCTCGCTAAGCTGCTTAGGGCCTTGTAAAGCAGCTGAGGGTGGCCTCCACCTTGTGATCTTCCTGCCTCAGCCTCCTGAGTTACTGGGGTGACAGGTATGGACCACTGTGTTCAGCAGCCTTTCAGTTTGGACTAGTCACAGTCCCCTAACAGGGACTAGGTCCCATAGCATTAGTGGGGTGTTAGCAGAGGATACTTAAGGGAGGTGGTGGGGCCTCCTGAGGTTCTGGTCTCAGTCATGGGCAAGACTGGTGGCCAGGTTGGAGGCTCTGTGGTGGCCTGGGGCTGACCACCTGCCCTCCCCCAGGTACATCCCCATGGCAGCGGCCTCTGGGGGCCTGTGTCTTGGGGCCTCTCAGTCCTGGCTGCCTTCCTGGGCACCATCGGCTTGGGGATGGGGATCCTGTTGGCAGTCACCAACATCTCCCAGTCCTTTGAGATTTTCGTCAAGGAGCCAAGTGAGTTGGGAAGCATGGGCACCCTGCTCTTCTGAGAGCCATGCCTATCCAAGGACCTGGGACGACACTGGGCAGTGCCTTGGAAGGCAGTGGTGGCGGGGGGCAGTGGTGCTGTGTCACATGGGGACCTTGTCGTCTGGCTGATGTCTGCCCCTCCTCTTCACCATGGGGCAGCCACCCTCAGCAGGGCTCCTCTCCTTCTTCTAGCATTGGCAGCTGCAGCCTTGACAGGGATGGGGAGCACTGTCCCCATTTTCTGTCTGACTTTGGTTTTGGCCTTCCCTCCCACCCTCAGTGATGTGTGCAACCACCGTGGTGTCTCTGGTCTCCATGGTGGCTTTTTGACTGGGTTGGAAGCACAAAATCTCTGTGTGTGGCCTTAGGATGGTCGGCCGTCGGCTCTCACCTCCTCTGGGGAAATGGACAGCATCACCAGCATGTCCTCAGCATCACTAGCAGTGGCACTCTCTTGGTGCAGACTGTTGCCGTGGGGGGCATTGGATCCCCTGGGCTCAGGATAAAACAGCTCCCTGCCCAGCAGTGGGCAGCTGCTCTTCCACCAAGTGTCCAGATGAGCCTTATGCTGGGACAGAGCCAGGACCGCCATCCCTGCCACCTCACGGCCAACTTGTGGCCAGGCAGCTTTGTCCTCATCTGGGGGAGGCCTGGGGTTGCCACCTCCACCCTTGCATGGCCGAGCTCGTTGCCCTCAGGGGACCACCCTGCCAAGTCCAATTGTCCAAACTCCAGTCAGCCTTGGTGGATCCTCACTGCGCAGCTGCCCCTGCGTCCCTGGGAAGGAATGTCTTTTTTTTCTCCCTGTGTTTCTAGAATGTTCTGACTGTACTTAGGGACCAAATGCTAGTAAAGGGACAGTGGGATGCCACCAGCTCTCTCGGCCTCCACCACATTCAGCCTCCACCGCACTCAGAGGCCAGGAGGGGAGGTTCAGGCTCAGGGCCTGAGCTCAAAGTCAGGGACTCGGGGTCCATGGGAAGATACTCTGGTGTCTGAGACAGAAAGACAATGTTGTCTGAAGTGACAGGTGACATAGATATGAAGCTGGTGAACTTTCCAGAGTTCTCAGATGCCCCTCTCAGACTCAGCTGCAGGCTTCCTCGGGAGGGTGCCCCAATTCTGCATGGGCCCTTTCATGGCTCAGTAGGGGTGGCACACTGTACCTAGAGACCTGGGTCAAGAACCAGAGGGGCCCTTGACCCACCCAGGTCCCAGCACCTTCTCCCATGTGGCCTTGGCTAGACCTAGTCCCCAGCAGGGCAGCCCCACCACCAGCCATCTCCCAGCCCATGGAGGCCACCGCCATACCTCTCCTGCTCCTATTAGAGGGCAGGGCCCCCCAGGCCACCACTGGGGACTTCATGGCCTCTGGAAGGCAGGCCCAGTCCCTGGCTCTCGGGCTGTGGCTGGAGAGTGCCAGACTTCAGAGGAGTTTGTGGTCCTGCTGGCCCCATGTGGCCTGGGCTCTCAGCCCATGGGCAGTGATCACAGAGGGTGGGTGAGAAGGGGCTGACCCAGCTTCCAGGGCACAATCACTGTGGATGCCAAAATGGCATAACTGACATACGGTGGTTAAAAGATAAATAAAGGCAACTTTTTACAAACTGCTTGTTCACGGTCTTGTTTCCACTCAAGCTCATCCCCAGAGACATGCTGCCCTGCAGCCTGGTCTTCCTCCTGCTGGGAGCATCCCCTTGTGCACACGCCTGTGTCCAAATGACTCGGGAGGCTGAGGCAGGAGGATCATGAGTTGGAGTCCAGCCTGAACAATTTAGTGAAGCCCTCAGCAACTCATGAGACCCTGTGTCTAAATATAAAAAGGGCAGGGGTTAGCCTCCATGGTCCCGCAGTCCTGGGGTTCAGTCCATGATACAAGAAAAAACCAAAACCCCAAGTCAGAAACCTCCTGCCTTGGGAAGCACTGGGCCTTTTCTCTGTGCTCTGGGGACTTGGGGCTGTGCCTGGGGCCACTGCAAATATGCCTCACAGCAGAGCAGTTGGAGCCCATTTTCAGGTAACCTCTGTGTGGGGGGTGGGGGGTGGACTGAGGATCAGGCCCTGCCTTCAAACACCCCCTAGTGTCTGCTGCCATCTTCAGTAGCCAAGTGACTCTTCCCCCCTGGTGCAGACTCTGCTCACCGCTTCCTCCATATGGTCCCTGCTCAACCATGGAGCCCCTGAGGAAGCAGCTGGTCCCCATTTTACAGGTGAAAAAAGTAAGGCCCAGGGCAGTAGGAGGCCAGGAGGCAACTGGGAGGCCAAGATCCAGGCTCTGCCTACCCCAGGCCCTTGCCTGCAGGGACCTGCTTGAGGTCAGAAATGAGGGGTCCTGGTGGCATCAGCTGCCACCCCTGGCTCCTAACCCCTGGGTTTCCTTCCCACCACTCCCTCCACCGCTGATCCCCACCTGCACTCTGGCCTGGCCTGATCCTCACATGCATAATACCCATGAGCCTCCAGTTTCAGCTTCCAGGTGGGTGGCCAAGTGAAGCGCACAGCTTCCTGATGAGGGCTGGTGCCTGAGTATGTAGCACCATCCAAGGGCTGTCGTCCAAGGGCCGTCAAACACCGGCCTGAGCTTCAGCATCCACCACACCCACCAATGCGTCTTCTTGGAGGCTCCCAGGGGTGCCCTAACTATGCCAGCACCCACCTACTCCTTGACCCAAAACTTCTGGGGCCATATCACCCATCTGTCCTTTCTAGAAGCATTACAGCCTGGATGAGAAGCAAATAGACCAGAATCAGGAAAGGTCTAGCAGTTTCCATGAAGCCAGAACAGGTGCATGCCTGTAGGGCATGACTTGCTGCCTGCTTCCCATCTTGGGGCCACACATGTGGCTGGAATGACGCCTGGCACAGCCAGGAGGCGGTGCTGTGTGTGGTGACGGAAAAAACATACCACCTCCAGGAAGGTCCAGGACTCTTTCGCCCTCATGGACAGCTCGTGCCTTCTCTTACAGACCATGGGATGGGTGGATATGTGAACTCACTCCACCCTTCTGACCTTTATCCTGATTGGCTCCTGTGTGGTATATTAGCTGTGTGTACTTCCTCAATAAATAAGATTCTGCTTTGACTGGTCTCCCTGGAGTGACTGATTGTCCTCCAGTGAGGGAAGGCTGGGTGTGGGCAGGCAGTGGACCTTTGCCTCTCTTGGCTTGTCCTAGTCAGGGCATGTTTTCCCCATTTCTCCCACAGGTTAGGAGAAAACCCTGACACATGCCCTCTCTGCTCAATTCTGAAAAGAATCGTGCCTACAAGGACTTGGTCAAGAGCCTTCATAACCCCAGCCCCATGGTGCACACCTTTAATCCCAGTAATTTAGGAGGCTGAGGAAGGAGGATTGCAAGTTCAAGGCCAGCTTCAGCAACTTAGAAAAACCCTGTCTCAAAAAAAAAAAAAAAGGGCTGGGATGTGGCTCTGTGATCGGCCACTCCTGGCTAAATCTCCAGTCCCTACAAATTAAAAAGAATGTGCTGAACACTGGGTGACAGCATGTATCCTGAAGTCTTTGGGGACCAAGGAATTGCGTGTGCAGTTCCTAAAAGCAGGACACTGGAAGTGGCATGGACAGCGCAGAGGTTGATGGGATGACAGGAACGCCTAATGGCGGGTCTCAGGCTCAATGGCTATTCTTCAGCCGTGCACTTGATAAGTCTCAAAGTCAATGTCAGACAGACACCTTGATCTGGTTTGGGGGTCTCCAGAGAGGAGGCCTGGGGAGCTTTTGGTCAGGGACCAGAGGCCGAGGGTGAGCACAGCAGGGCAACTTCCACTGAGAATCCTTTCTGTGCCTTCCTGGGTTGTGGTCCCAGGGACTGAACCCAGGGTAGCCTCCCTGCCAACCATTCCAGCTCTTTAGAGACAGGGCCTCGCTGAGTTGCTGAGGCTGGCCTCCACCTGGCGAGCCTCCTGCCTCAGCCTCCTGAGGCACTGGAATGACAGACACACCCCACCGGCACCAAGCTCCTTTTGACGTTCCAAGCGTCCCCCTCCCCTATGCCATTGAACATCTACCAGGTATGTTGGCTTCCCAGAGGGCTCCCCCACAGGCACCTCCCCAGGCTCCGCTCCTATCCTGATGGGGAGCAGGTGGCAAAGGAACTGGGGCGAGTGTGGCCACGCCCCAGGGGCGGGGAGTGGGCTGCCCAGGAGTGGCGGGGGAAGTGGCCATGGGGGGGTGGGCGGTGCAGGAACCGGGGCGTGGCTACGCTTCGGGGGCGGGGTGTGGGCGGGGCGTGGGCGGTGCAGAAGGGAGTGTGGAGTGGTCACGCCTCTGGGGAGGGGCGTGGGCGGAGCCAGGACCCCACTGTGCAAGTGCTTCCCCGGAACTGCAGCCTCCTGGTTGTCGTCCAAGCTTTGCTTTGAGGCACTGATGGAGCCCCCGGGAACTGCGAGGAGGCGACATCTCATCTCTGCTGCAAGTTTCCTGAGGCCCACACAGCCGGGCCAAGGTCCACACCTCCTCCCTGCTTGCAGCTGGGCTCCTCTATGGAGGGCGCGGTTGTCACCCACCCGGTGGCCGGCGCTGCCACTGCGGGTCTCCACAGACCTCCGTGGCCCCCGGCCGGTTGCGCTGGGTTCTGGTCGAACGCTGAGTCACTGGTTTGCAGGGACGCTGCCCAGGGGACAGGTCACCTCAGGGGTCACCCGGTCCCCTGGAGGAATGCATCGGAGTTGGGTGGGATGCACCGGAGCCCGGGGCCCCTGGCAGCTTGTTGCCACCGCCACCGCGTCCTGAGTGTGACAAGTTCCCTCTTAAGGTGAAGACTGCAGGCGGTAGGTGGCCAGAGCTGCCCCTAGGCTGTCAAGTGAGGGTCTGGTGGGTGTGGGATTCACCCCTGGGGTTGGGACCGAACTGAACCCAGGGGCGCTGGCCACTGCTCCACGTCCCAGCCCTTTTGGACTTTTAACACAGGGTCTTGCTAAGTTCAGAGGCTGGCCTCAAATTTGCCGTCCTCTAGCCACAGCCTCCAGCCTGTGATGACAGGCGCCCGTCTAGGACCTGGGGTTCTCCAATGGCTGGGACAGTCGGGAAAGGGGTCCGCAAAGGACAATTATGGTGGCCCTAGAGGCTGAATCTGTTACAGGCAGGGGTGGGGGTCAGGAAGCCTGCCTGGTTGTCATTGTGCTCCTGCTCCCAACCCTGCTGAAGTCCCTCTGGTCCTTGGGTGAGCCTGATGTGGGAGCTGAGTCCTAGGGGTCCCCCTGCACTTCTGCAGGCCCCCATCTGCCCTGCGTCCCCTGTGTCCCGCACCCTGCGATTTCCCTCCTCGAGGCAGCTGGTGTCCCCATTAATCACATGTGGCTGAAAGCACAGACCTGCAAGCAGGTGGCATGATGGTGACGGCGACAGCAGGTGACAGAGCGGACAATCTGTGGGTGCACATTGGCTCATCTTATCGCCCCTTATCTTATTGGCCCATCTTACAAATAGGAAAACTGAGGCTCAAGGACAGAAAGGAGCCCCACTGGGTGACAAATACCTGTCATCCAGTCATTTTGGGAGTTTGAGGGGGAAGGATTGAAAGTTGGAGGCCAGCCTCAGCAACTTAGAGAAGTCCTGAGCAACTCAGTGAGACCTTGGCTCTAAATAAATATATGAAGGGTTGGGGACAGAGGTCAGTGGGTAAGGGGACTTTGGGTTCAGTGCGTGGTGTCAAGAAAAGAGCCCCTCCTGTCCTGGGTTCTAACTCTCACAGGGGCCCCTGAGAGCCTGCAGGAACCTGGGATTGATGGGCCACCCAATCCTGCACTGTGAGGCACCCCAGAGCCTGGGCCCAGCTGTGACCAATTCAAACACTTCAGGGGACCAGCCCCCTGACTTCACCTAAACATCACAACCATTTTTCAGGCTAGAGCTGAAATGGTGCAAAAAAAGGCGGGTGCTGTCATGGCCGCTAGGTGGCGTGTCAGAGCAATAAGATATGACAAATTCCCTGCTTCTGCTTGGGCTGTGTCCTGCTCATAATGGAGGGAGACCTCCCCCCCCCCCCCACGGTGGGCGAGGGGTCCCTTCGAAAAACTGCCTCTGGGAGATGAATGTGACCATCAGGCCCGGTGGCCAGGGAGTCAGAGTAGATCCAGGCCACCCAACCTGCCCACCCAGGGCCACCTCTGCCCAGATCCAGCTTGCCACCTCCCCGACACCTGAGGAGAAGGAATGAGAAGACTACACACCTCTCTGGTCACGAGGGCACCTCTGTACCAACCCACAGCTTGGGCCTGCTGTCGCTGCGGCCTCTGGTCTCTTCCTGGAAAAGGTTGGGGCCTGGGTCAGAGGAGGGACTGTGGCAAAACCTGTTCTTAGAGGTCAGATTTGAAGACATGCAGTGACCTCCAAATACCCAGGACTCAAGTGAGGCCAGTTACACGCACCAAGGGAGGAGGTGCAGCCCAGGGCACTCTGGGCTCTCATGGCCAGTAGGCTTCCATCTTTTTCAGGGGGTATCAGGAATTGAACCCAGGGTTACTCAACTTTGAGCACCATCCCCAGCCCTATTTTATGTTATATTTAGAGACAAGGTCTCGCTGAGTTGCTTAGGGCCTGGCTAAATTGTTGAGGCTGGCCTCCAATTGCAATCCTCCTGCCTCAACCTCCAGAGCTGCTGGGATGACAGGCCGGCTACACTGCACACGCCTTCTTGGAACTTTTGATTACCATGTGAGGCCCTGGGTTTCATGCCCAGTGCTACAAGGGGGGACATGCTTAAAATTTTAGAATAGTTTTAGATATGCAGAGCAGTGTGATGGTGGCAGTGCGTTCCTGTGTGTCACCCATCATCTTTTGTAGTTGGCACCCAGTCACCACCTGCACCCTCTGCCTTCCGTTTTACCTGATGCCCTTTTTTCTGTCCTAAAATCCCAGCCAGGGGCCTTATTGTCCCATCTCTAGAGGCTTCTCTGGGCTGTGACCTTTTCTTCAATGGCCCTTGTCTTTGGTGACCTCAACAGTTTGGGGGAGGACTGGTAGGGTGCTCTGCTTGTGTCCCTCAGCTGAGCTCATGACCTGACCGGGACCTTGAGTATGGGAAGTCCACCATACCCTTGTGTCTGCCGAGGCGCTTGCTGTTGAAGCATCCAGTTGGCATTGACAGCCACCTCCTGGCTGGGTTGAGGGGATGCTTCAGACCCACATGGTCCCTCCTCTCCTATCCACCTGTGGAGGGCAGCGTCATGTGCTCAGTGTCCTGGGCTGCACATTTACTTCATTGACTTGGAACCCACAGGTGGCCGAGCCCAGCCCCCTGTGTTGACCAAGTTCCTTTGATGTCAGTGTGAGTCTAGTCACTGTGCACTGGGTGACAACCCAGAACGACCCTCTCTGGTTGCTCAGGCTGGTCCAGCTGGGCCTTTGAGAGCCTTCTGTTGACTCCTGGTCCTTTCAGTGTATCCCTATCATTGACCATCTCAGGGCTAGAGAACCACTGAGTGAGAGGGAGGGGGCAGCCCCTGCAGCTGGCCATTCCAGAAGGTTCCTTCTCAATAGGCTGAATACAGTGTGTATGAGCACACAGAGGCATCCCCCACATGGGCAGGACCTTAGCTGCCAGGATGTGGGACATGGGATGGAGTGGATGAGGAGATTGTGGGTAGAGGTGGACGTGAAGCTCAGGATTCAGCCTGGCCCCCACTGTACCCTGAAACAAGTGAGCTTGACCTGAGAGAAATCCCAAAAGCACACAGTGGGGGACACAGAGGCAACCTTCCTGGGGACAGTGCCCAGAACCCACACCTTTGGCCTTGAGCCATGTTGAAAGAAATATATATATATATATAACAATAGTAGATAATTAAGATATGGCAAACTGGGTACCGTGGCACACACCTGTCATCCCAGTGGCTTGGGAGCCTGTGGCAGGAGGATCACAGTTTGGAGGCCAGCCTCTGCAACTCAGCAAGACCTTGAGCAACTCAGTGAGACCCTGTCTCTGAAAAAAAAATGTCCTTGGGTTTAATCCCAGTTATTTCTTGCCCCTAAAAAGAAAGTTTTAAAGAGGGAGAGAGAGGGAGGGAGGGAGATGGAGGGGGAGGAGGAGGAGAGGGGGAGGTGGGAGGGGTGGTGTCATCCAAATAACATTTAAGATTTTATTTAAGAACACCTCAGCAGAGGGAGGATTCCACCAAAGCAATCCCAAAAGTTAGAATTTAAAACAAATAAAAAGCTCTTCAGACAGAACTAACCACACTGCAGAGCTCATGGGAGAAGGGAAGCCAAGCCCAGGCTGTGTGTGCTGTCTTCGTGGGGACGCAGTCTCCATGGAGTGCAACCTGGGTCCCTTCGTGGACTTGTCCTGCTGGTCATCCAGGATCTTGGTTGAGGATTTGGCATCATGAACAGCTGGATGTTCTCCTCCATGGGCTCTCGCTGGATGCTGTCCTTCCCATTGATCTTGGCCAGCAGGTTGGCTGGAGTCAGCTGCTGCACCAAGGACCTGCAGTGGACAGTTGGGCCAGGAGTCCAGCTGGTCCCAAAGTTCCCCCCACAGGTCCACGGGTGGCAGGACTCTGCCAGCTGGACCCCCTCCAGGCTCTGACTGGTTGTTGTGGAACCAGCAAAGGACAGAGTTTCCATGACTGGGAACATCACAGTCACAGCCCCATCATGGAGGCCACCAGTGTAACATAAGTTTTGGTCTTCACATCTTCACCCTAGTCTAGAAATTACTCAAGCCAGGCACAGTGGCTTCCCAAGGGCTCTGGAGTCTGAGGCAGAAGGATGGCAAGTTGGAGGCCAGCCTCAGCAACTTAGCAAGGTCCTGAGCAACTCAGCGAGATCCTATCTCTAAATAAAATGCAAAAGAGGGCTGGGGACAGGGCTCAGTGGTTTGGTGCCTGCCTAGCACTTGCTCCTCAGCCCCATGTCAAAATAAATTAACAAAATCAAGGCCCCGTGTTTCTCCAGCTCAGAGAGGTTAAAAGTCAGTGAAGCCACCACCCAGCCATGATGGCTTCAGCTGTAGGCTCAGCTGGACCCCAAGGACACATGGGGGGTGAGGAAATGGGTCCCAGGGCCTCACAGACTGTTGGGGACATACTTCCTGGTCTGGAGAGCCCCAGGTCCTCGTGCATCTGAACAGAAGCCAGGGGCCGGGGAGGGGCGAGGCTGGCAAGGCCCCAAGAGAGACCAGGCTCTGGCTCTGTCCATCTCCTGTCCCAGAGGACTGTGGCAGAGTTAGTGACTTCCTGCAGAGGGAGTGTCAGCTGCAGGACAAGGGGGACCTCTCTCATCAATCAAACTTTCACAAGCCACCTCAGACGCTCAGCAGTCTAAGCCACTCTGTCCTGGGTCTTGTCACACCTGGAGGCCCAGAAATAGCCTGAGCTCTGGTCAGCCTCCACCTGGGGCCAGGAGGCCACCACCACATCTCAGAGTGGTCTCGGTGCCAATCTTCCCCAGGTGGTTGAGTGCCTCCTTACTGTTGTGGATCCCCCTCCATCTGGGCTTGGATCTTAGTGATCCTTCAGAGGAGAAAAAACATGATCCACCGTGACTGGGCCCCAGGCAGAGTGGTGCACGCTTGTAATCTCAGCTCAGGAGGCTGAGGCAGGAGGATCGCAAGGTAGAGGCCAGCTTCTGCAACTTAGCAAGGCCCTGAGCAACTCAGTGAGATGTGTTCTCTAAACAAAATAGAAAAACAGCTAGGGAGGGGGCTCAGGAGTTAAGTGACCCTGGGTTCAATCCCTGGTACAAAAAAAAAGTGACAGGGCCCAAATATCCCCTTTATACAGTGCTTTAAAATGACAATGTACAGCATCTTGTGCTGCTGGACTCAGGAACAGGAGGTTGGCTGCACCTTCCAGGGGACGCGGGCCAGCTGCACGGCCAATGTCCTGCTCACTGACTAAAGAGTGTCGGACCGCCCTCTGACAGAGTTTGAGGAGAATCACTAGACCAGCTAGTGAGTGTCTCCGGGCTGAGTGAGAGGGTAAGTGTCATGACCTGGCCCGCCACCCAGCCTGGCAAAAATCACACTGAGACGGGAGTTGAGTCAGCTGAGATGGCACAGCAACTCAGTTTATTGTGGAGGGAGAGGACTTATATAGAGAGAGGAGAAGGAGGGGGGCAATGGCAG
The DNA here is from genome assembly GCF_048772815.1 of Callospermophilus lateralis. Lineage (NCBI taxonomy): Eukaryota > Metazoa > Chordata > Mammalia > Rodentia > Sciuridae > Callospermophilus > Callospermophilus lateralis. The sequence goes on from NW_027514454.1 coordinate 6,714,816, forward strand.
GGGCCAATCAGAGATCGGAGAGTCCCCCAGGTTGGGGTAGCCTAGGCACACCAGCCACAGAAACAGAGCCCCGTTACCCTAGTTACAGAAACAATACCCCATTAAGTATGTGGGCCCCGTTTCTGGGGAGTTATTCTTTGTGTTTGCAGAAGCCATATCCAGGCACATATATGGAAGCCATTTCTCAAGCTCTAACTGTCACATACATGAGAATCACAAAATCAGAATCACAAGACTGGGGATTTTTTTCCCCAGTGATTGCACTTCCGTGGTCAGCAGAGGTCCCAACAATTTCCCCTTTTTTATTTGTTTTAAAGTACGAGTGGGTAAGGCCCCTGTCTTAGGTTGTCCGATACTGCACATGGTCCATCATCGGATGAGCTGCCCTTCAGGCAGCAACCTCCTGTCTTATGTTGGTACCACTGCAATCAGATCTTACCCATCACTGAGTACATTACAGCTCACCTGGTGGCTAGAAAACTTCTCCTTTGGCCTGTTAGGTTGTCCAATATCGTATATGGTCCTTACCAGTAATCAGATAAACTGACCTCAAAGTGCCAGCCCCCTGTCTTAGGTTGGTACCATTGCAACTGGATCTCACCCGTCATTAGCCTCAGGAGATGATTGAGGGGAGGGACTTGCTGGACCCCTAGAAGGCTATGGGTGCTTTGTTTGTGTGAGTCTCTGATATTGTACCTGAACAGTCATGAGTTGAATTGATTTTATCCTACTTTGAATAAATTGAATGGCCTTATTAGCAATGTGGGGCCCAAAGGTAAAGAGGAGAAGCAGCAAGAGAATGGGCCCAAGGAAAGTAAAGAGGTAGGGCAACCACCCATGTAGCCCCATCCAGAGGAAGTTGGCTTGTAATTCTTTTCTCTGCTTTTTGAGGTCTTCTTGTAGCCATTTTAGTTTATCTTGGACTATTTCTGATTGGTTGGCATAAAAGCAGCATTCTTCCTGTAAGAAAAGACATAATCCTCCATTCTCGGCAGTAAAGAGGTCAAGTCCCCTGCGATTTTGTAAAACTACTGCAACTAGGGAGTCTAATTGTGCTTGGAGGTCCAAGTACTTGCTACAGCTTGTAAGTCATCAGTCAGTTGTTGGGATAAAATCTTATAAAAGTGGAAAGAGGTCCCTAACAGTGTTATGCCGGTTCCAGCCCCAGTGACTACTCCGAGGCTCAAGAAGAGTTGAAAAGCTTGGATAGCTCTATTAGTTTTCCCCCCAATGTGTTCTAATGTAGGGACAGGAAGGCTCTGATTATTAGGAACAATTGTAACATCAGGCAACAGGATGGCGGGAGCACAGAGTCCAGTCCAACTTTGTGGGAGAAAGCTTAGAGCTTCTCCCCAACACATGAAAACAGTACCATTAGGAGGGCAGAGTTGGGTACCATTGATGGTATTATTGTGTTGGCAGAAGGAGTAATGTATCTGGCCAACATCTATGTTACTGGAATTATCAGGAAAAGGATCAGATCTAAAACATGTGACCAGAGGAGAAAAAGGAGACAAATAGACTCCAGACCTCGGGGACAGGAATAGGCAATAGATCTCAGTTTGTGAGGAGTTAATAAGAATAGCATTGGCCTGTAATGGACCTGGTTTTAAGCAAAGTCAGTAATCTTCTGCTAAATTGGTATTTGTTGTGTTAAGCAGCGAGAGGGTGGCTTGTAAGATTGTTTGTGTTTTAGGGTCAAGAAACAACTCTCCCTGAATTGCTGGGAGAACTAGAGGGTGGTAAATGGGGGACCCTGGAGTTCAATTATTTTTTCCATAGTTTTTTTTTTTTGCACATAATCTTGGGATAGGTCTTGTTCCCCACTGCCATCTGACATTCCTATGTGCGTTAGGAAAGTCCAACAATAGGTCTTGGAAGGGGAGTCTGTTAGCCAGGGACATGGAATGGCCCTTGTGTTGGAGTTTGGTCGGCCTGACCAGTATCTGGTTGAGTTTTGTTGTCATAAGCTTGCCTGATCATAGCAAGAGGTAGAGACATAGGTATAGGCCTTGAAGACCCCTGAGGGTGAGCAATCCTGTGGGCAATTTGGGGTATCCTTTGTAGCTGGAGTAATAGAGGTAACCTATGGGGCCTGCCAGCAAACATTGGATAAGGACTCTAGGGGACATCCTGCCTGTTTTCCCTGTATGAGGGTAACTGATATTCTTCCATTTGAACATGTCTTAAGAGTAGCATAACAATTAGAGAGGGGAACAGATGGTAGGATAGCAAAATCTGTAAAGGGGTCGCCCTGGATGCTTTGTAAAAGGGCTTCAGCTTGATGTGGATCACCGAATCCAGCGTTGATCATCAGAACACTTCTCAGGAGCAGCAAAATTAATATCGTAAAATTCATCTTGGGTCCTGAAAAAGAGAAGAGAGAAGAATATCCTCAAAAATCAAAGGGCCTTCTGGGTTTTCATTAGTCTCATCGGGGTCCCCTGCTAGAGGGGGACAATATTTGAGGCCCTTGCAGAGACCCAAATAGGCTTTTGTTCAATAGTGGGGAAAACACAGCCCAATCCTCGTCCAGCTGTAATAAGGGGATCTGGGCCCCTCCATCGGACTTGGATCATTTGATAAGGGACAGTTGTTGTCCAATGTTTTTGGAAAGGTGAGAAATGCTCACCTTTGGTCAAATTTAAAATATTGAGAGTAAACAGGGCCATCTTCAGCTGATCATGGGGGGGTTCCCCCTTTTTGTTTTATTAGTTGAGACTTTAGAAGATGATTATGTCTTTTTACAATTTTTGTCCCTGAGGATTATGAGGGATTTCAGTGATGTGGCCAATGTGCCATTGCTGAAGGCATTCCTTGAAGGTTTTGTTAACAAAGCATGGACCATTATCAGTTTTTACTTGATCAGGAAGGCCAAGAGTTATAAAACATTGTAAGAAATGATCTATGGCATGTTTAACTTTTTTGCCTGCATGGGCAGTAGCCCAACATGTATGAGAGAAAGTGTCCACTGATAGGAAGATTTACTTTAGTTTTTTTTTAAAAGAGGGAAAATGTGTGACAACAGTTTGCCAGAGATTATTAGGTTTTAGACCCTGGGGATTTACCCTGCTGGTCTAGAGTGGGGGAACCTGTAAAAAGGGGCATGATGACTGGTTTAAATTTTTTTTGATATCTGATTTAATTTATTAAGTTATGATTAGTTTACAATTTAAGAAAAAAATGTAAAATATTTGTCTAGTGTGTCCAAACTTACATATTAATAGGTATTTATCATGTCAATAGGGACAAAATCTTAGCTCACATCAGTATAGTCAAATTAGGAAAATAGCTTGAAATATCCTTGAATTAATCAGTTAAAATTTTTAGTCAGTCTAGTATATATATATATATATATATATATATATATATATATATATATATATATATTTTTTTTTTTTTTTAATTGTTCTAACTTTTTATATCATCTGTTTCGATAATAATATATATTTTTTTATTTAGGAAAATATTTTTATCATTAAAATCTAGAATATAAAGACCATGTTTTACCCAAAGATGATTTCTTTCTTCTTTTTAGGATCCAAAGTGTGCTTTCTCTTTGTTGAAGCCTCTTTTTCTTTTAGGATATTTTCTTGTTATACTTTGGAACAGTTTTTGAAAACCTTAGAATCTATAAACAAATTATTGTACTTTGATAAGAAATTTTAATGAAAATATAGTTAAAATTTTTAGATATTTTGTAGACAGATTTATATTTGTTTATCATCTTATCAGTTTGAACAATAATTTTGAGAATTAGAAACTACTTGAAGATTGGATTTTTACTTAAAAGCAAATTTATAGTAAATATATTTATCTCAAATATCTGTAACTGAAGAGGCAGATTATCTGATAAATGTATGTATAAAATATATAAATTATGAGTTTCCTGTTGAAGAAAAACAGTTAGGCAAATATATATTAACTAAAAATTAAACATGTATTAATTATTTTATAGATTATATTAAGAATAAGGACATAACTTATAATTGTATTAACTTTATGTAACCACGTGGCTTTTAAAAAATATTTGGATTCATTTTAACTTATTTTTACCTAGGAGTGCACTGTTTTATGTGATGCCACTTGATGTAACTGAAATAAAATCCTTGTGTATACATATTTATTTTTTATAGTCAGGAACTAGAATAAGGTTATTTTTGGTCATCACAGGAATATTGCTGACTTTGTTCTTGTGGCCAGCAAATGCATCCTCATAACCTCCAAAATTAAAGTGAAATACAAACAAGCATGTTAGATATCTCTTATTAATAGATTATTTAGTAACACAACTATAAGAAAAGTTAGGTTATTTAACTTAGAATTAACTTAAATTTAGGGCTGTAACACATAAACCTGTGGAATTAAGTTTTGTTTGAAAAAGATCTGTCATTAGCATTTACAGGTACGCATTTTTTAAAAATTTAGGCTCTGGGTAGCTCTGGTTGCAATCTGAAAGAGGAAGTACAGGTTAGTGGCTGGAAGGCAGGACTGGAAGTCCTGTCTGAGTGACTGTGAAAGAATCAATTGGAAGCCCACGAGAAAGTGTGGGAAGAGGGACCAGGAAGCCCGCTCTTCCGGCCAGGCACTGCATGGTTATCATGTGACGCAAACAACATGGAGTTCGCTGCTTATTGTCAGGGCAGGAAGAACCACCCGGGCCAAAGCTCTGCAATTTTTAGTTTCTTAAGATCCCTTGGGTCCCAGGGATACCAGGCTGCAGGGTGATTACCACCTGGATTAATATTAACAGAAAATAATTGACATGGCTCTAGGCCAGGTGGTGCATTAGGTTCCGCCCTCCCCGAGTCTGGGTACAGTGGAGGAAGAGTCCAATGTAAATCATCAGGAGTACAGGTGGATGACTTGAAGGGATTGTGAGAAAACTCAGAACTAGGCAATGGAGGATAAAGAGAATTTTTTGTCTAGGGGCCCATGGAGTGGCATCATAGGGGTTTAGGGGCCTTTTGTTTTGGCTTCCTTTGGGCTCCTTATTTTCCTTTTTTCTTTCTGGATTGGCTCCAGCTGAAGGTGTACGGTTAGGTCCCTCAAGGGGAGGAGATGTTGATCCGGGTGCCTTCCCTAGTTTTGGGATCTTTGCCTCCAGTTCTGGACGTGGCCTAATGGGCCATGGAGGGAAACAACCCTTGAGAGCAGATAGGGTTGGATAAACTCCAACAGGAGGAATTTCACCCTGATTAACCTCGGCTTTTTGGATCAGTTGTTCAACTTTGTCCCAGGTCTCCCAGTAAAATAAATTACTCACTGGTTACCAGGGAGCTGCTTTAATTAGAGTCTCCCAAGTCTTGTATGCCTGAGTGTCAGAAATTTTGAGACCTCTACTCTTAAGGAGGACTCGGAGGGAATGAAGGGAGGGATTGTTTTTTGAAGAATCCTGACCCATTTTTGGTGGGGGTACACTCACCCGTTGCCCGATTGCTCATCAGCGAAGTTCCCTTCCTTACACAGGCCACCAGCTGTCGGACCACCCTCTGACAGAGGTTGAGGAGAATCACTAGACCAGCTAGTGAGTGTCTCTGGGCTGAGCAAGAGGGTGAGTGTCACGACCCGGCCTGCCACCCTGCCTGGCAAAAATCACACCGAGTCAGGAGTTGAGTCAGGAGTTGTGTCAGCCGAGTTGGCACAGCAATTCAGTTTATTGTGGAGGGAGAAGTCTTATATAGAGAGAGGAGAAGGAGAAGGGACAAAGGCAGGGGCCAATCAGAGATCAGAGAGTCCCCCAGGTTGGGGTAGCCTAGACACCCCAGTTACAGAAATAGAGCCCCATTACCCTAGTTACAGAAATAGAGCCCCATTACCCTAGTTACATAAACAATACCCCATTAGGTATGTGTGCCCCATTGCTGGGAAGTTACTCTTTGTGTTTGTGGAAGCTATATCTTGGGGCCGTTCAGGCACTTACATGGAAGCCATTTCTCAAGCTCTGTCATGTACATGGAGAATCACAAAACCAGAATCACAAGACCGGGGATTTCATTTTCCCCAGTGATTGCACTTCCATGGTCAGCAGAGGTCCCAACATAATTATACCAAAACTAAGGTTTCATTTACACTATTTTTATTAAACAGATGGAAGTCTGATGGCTTTGACAAATAGATAACAAAGAAATGAAGATTCAGTGAGGGAAGGAGAGAAAGAGAGAAACACACAGGCAACCTCACATAAAAAAGTAGCTTTGAGGGCTGGGATTTGCTCGCCTAGCACGGGTGGGACCTGGGTTCGATCTTCAGCACCACATAAAAATAAAGGCATTGTGTTCTGTCAATATACACCAAAAAAAAAATATTGAAAAAAAGAGTAGCTTTGAGTACTAAAAAGTTATTTTTTTAACCAATAAATCTCTAAAACAACATGGATCTGAAAGTTTTTATAATTCTTACACATTTTTTAAATTCTAAGTCAAGAACTTTCACACACACAAAAAGAATTCTGAGCTAGAACAACAACAACAAAAAACTTTAAAAAATGTTTAGAAAAACTGAGAGCTTACAAAGGTTTACATTGCACCAGAGCCAGTACAAATGTGCTGAGGATGGTAAATATTTTAGTATATGAGAAGATAAATCTATACATAACATACAGAATGAACTTCAGTTTCACATAATTCACATATTGTTATTTTTTGTTATGAAGCTCTAAAGAAATACAAATATCTCAAAAGAAACACCTGAACCTTGCCAATATACTAAGAATTCTTGCCAAAAATGAACGCATGTAGTACTAACTCTTTATGTATATTCTTTTCCAAAAAGAAAAGTTGTATACTAAATAAGATTTATTTAAGCTTTCTAAAGTCAAATAGCAAAAATGCAATTGAATAAGTGATATTCTAAATTTGTTGGCTCTTGAAATATGCATCTTTTTTAACAAATTGAATTAGGAATGATCAGATTTTAGAAGAATCTTATCATTTTTAAGGAAGCTAGGTACTTTCATTTAAGTACCATTTAACTCAAAACTTGGCAACTCAGAGTTGTCACATGACTCAATTATATGCATGTTCAAGAACTGTATCAATTCAACACACACTCATTCAAATGCACATTTTACTGAGCACTATACCAATATCAATGGAGGTCATAAAATCATTAAAATACTGTCCCTATCATGGAGGATTTTATAGTCTAGTTGAAAATTTAAGACCTTAGAAATAACAGCAAACAAAAGAAAGTGCATAAAAATGTAGCTTAAAAGAAAGTCACGATATTAGTGGGTGCTTAAACAACATTTTTGGCTGTGAATTAGCTTGATTATGGCTTCATTATTGCATTAGCATTCTCTTCAAATATAATACCATGCATAAAAAGAGCATAATTTCATTTGGAAAAACAACAACAATAAGAAAATAATGGAAACAAGTTTATTCCCAGAGAGTGTTATTAAGGTCAAAACAATGAATAAATAAATCTATACAAAGTATTCTTTCATGTAAATGCTAAAATTAATTAAAACAAATAGTCATGTTTAATAAGGGGAAAGATAGCAATAAGTTGTAAAAACATTAAAACTAACATGAATAGAGAAAATCATCAAAGAGCAGCATTTGTTTTCATAGAAAAACAGTTTCTCCAGTTAATAATTATTTTGAGTTTTGGTGACTGGGAAAAACTTCCAAATAACAGAGCTAAGGAGGAACTTTTTGAAAGTGTCATCCTTAGAGAGAAATGAGGAAATCACAATATGCAACTTGGTCATGTACTACTCTTTCGTTAGAAAGGCCTGGGGACTCATCCAACCTGAAGGCAATGGAGGAGCCTCTGCCCTGCCAAATGAAACTCTCACAGCATTCAGATCTCACAGATCTTTTCTTTTCATTTTCATCAATTTTACATCTTCTTTTTCTTTCTAATCTCATTTCTACTAGAACTTTAGCTTTTCAAATGAATTGTGTTACTCTTTCCATCTTACATATATGGTTTGGTTTCTTCACTGGAATTTTGGTTTTGCTTTTATTCTAAGATGTATTTCATTCAAATTTATTTCTTAGCTTTAAATACTACTTTCAGATTTTAAGCCCAGTTGAGCTAATTTTCTTTTTCTTTTTCTTTTTTCTGCTTTTGATTTCTATATTTCCTATCAAATACATTTCTTCTGAATTTAAGGTCCAAAAAGTTAGGGGTAGCCTCCATTGTGCTTAATCTGAAATATTGACATTTCCTCTTGCAAGCTTATGTTTTGCTGGTGATCAATACAAAAGAGAAAAAATAGCAGAAACAAGAAATTGATAACTCATTGCTATAAAATTTAAGTTCAGTCTTAAAACTAGTTCCAAAATAAAAATATAGTGACATAAATATGTACAAAAAATTGATTTTATTATCATATTTTAACTAACTCATGTTTTCATCTAAAATATTTTGAGAGGTCTCCAAAAAATCAATCAAAGTGTACATTTATATTAACACCAGAATACTCTTTCTCTCTATTTAATAAGATGTCATCCACTCAAACTCATTTCTGTCTCTAGTGTGGTGCCTTAAGGCCACCATATATTCAATAGTACTAAGAATAAATTTGGGATGCTTTCTTGGGAACTTTTAAATACTAGAGATATATAGAAATAATTTTGACTTTGAGCAAAGAAGCCTATTCCTTATTTTACTATTTAGAGAGTACAATTAGTCTACATTGCTTTTCCCCTAGGATACTATAATTTTGGCAACTCTTTCATTCATTGTGCTTACCCAAGGTACACGTGGGCCACAGACTTCGAAATAGAAAAACATGTTCCATTTGGAGGACAAAGGTTTGTCCTAGTCTAGACTCAGTGAAACTTACAAATGTGGGAACTGCATCAAGAAATTTGGGCAAAAAACTTGAAAGAAAATAAAAACCATTCTCAGTTCACTAATGGAATAAAAAAATTTTTTTGTGTGTGTTTTGTTTTTAAAATGGGGGACTATCTCATAGTCTCTAAGAACCAGCACAATGTCAGAAAAAAATTGCTTAATAAAACCACAGCAACAATCACAGCTTACCAACAATAACTCTGAGGTTTATTTTTGCCCTTCTCTAATCCAAAGAGTGTCTCTTATTTTTGGAGCATAGTGCTGTCTCTGGTTAATACAAGTTTCCCTAGCCAGTGCCTCTCAGAGACAGGTTATCAAAGAATGGCAGAAGGCATGAAGACTGTCATGATAGGTTGTTTGCATGGCTTCCTATTACACAGGAAAGTACCTCTTGTCTTCTCTGGGACTCAGTTTTTCTCCTCTTAAATTACAATAATAATTAAACTTAGTTTCTAGGAATTCTTGGGGAATTAAAATAACTAGTAGAAAGAGTGATTCATGCACTTGGCAAATTAGTTTTCTTACTTCCCTCTATTCTCTCTGTATTAGTCAAGGTTCATTAGAAAAAATAGAATCAATAGATTGTTTGCATATATGTGTATAAGGTCATAAGGTCCCTTTTCTAATAACATATCTAAATTTCTCTGAGGATAACCAGCTGCTGCATTTCGCCTAGCTGTCTCCTTGCAAAATTTCTCATTGGCAACCTTCCATAACAGGTATTGTCTTCCATTTAGCACAGCTTTACACATACTAGTCCAATCTGCCGGCGTCATGTTCAAGTTGGTAATGGATTCGACCATGCTTACAGTGAAGGGTGCTTGAGGACCATAAGTTGTTACAGACTCTTTTAGCGGCTTCACTGTTTTGAAATCTAAAGCATGGAGAATTCGCTACCCTTTTGCCTGCTCAAATACAGGGCATGCTAATATTTGAGGTCCTGTCTCGGGATCCCATCTATTAACTACGGGGGTTGGGGGCCTCCCAGCATATGGAGGTGGTGCTGTTGGGCACTTATGCCCTCTGATGAAAGAAAGGTGTTAGTAGCAGCACCTGTTGTAACTTTTCCCCAGATGGCTTTTTCTGCTCTAAACTTTATTCCTCTGTCTGACTAGCTCGAGAGACCTTCTCTTTTACTTGAATCTTTCCCTCTGACTAACTTGAGAGATCTTCTCTTTTACTTGAATCTTTTCCTCTGTTGGACTAACTTGAGACCCCCTCTGTTTTACTTGAATCAATATGACTTCTCCTTCCTCTACCATTGTCTGAACTGAAGGCTTTGGACTAAGCAACCAAGATACCAATGCCCACAATGGCAATGTGCCAACTGGCAGAGTTCCTGGGTTTTTCTTTTCCTTTTCCCTTAAATCTTCAACATGATGTTTCAATTGTGCTATATTTAACAACTCCTCCTTAAAAAGCCATGGGCTACATTTTTGTATTGTATGAACGTATGCCCTGACTGCTCTTGATTTTACTGAGGTGCCTCCTTCCTTTAATAATTTACTTAACACTCTTTTGGTTTGTTTTATACTAATTTCTGATCCCATATTTCTACTATAATACAACCCAACAAGATGACACCAAACAAAACCAAAACAGAATGAAACAAAAATGGAACAACAGAAAATCATTTTAATATCCTTTCTATCCTCCTGAAATGCCCATCCGTCCTTTCTCTCTATCAATTCCTCAGATGCAAATAGTTTTTCCTCAGATGTGAGTGATTTTTCTTTCATCTCACACATCTCCAGGGACAGACAACTTAAAACAAAATCGAAACAAAATGAAAGAAGAATCTTAAAATGCCTACCCATCCTCTCGCCCTGCCCTCAGGGGCGAGCAGTTTACCTTATCACTTACCCTCAGTTGTTCCCCATATGGGCCGCCAAATGCCGCAATCCTGCTGGGCACAATTCACAAGCCACTTGTCAAGCAGAAACAAACTTTATTTTTAGAACACACACATGCCGCACCACACGAGCTCTTCAGGAATTCCCTCAGAGCCCAACTGCCACCACTGGCTTCCCACAAGCCTCAGAACCCCCCCCACTCCTCTGGCTTTTGAGGCTGATTGGCTGGGTCGCATGGGCAGAGCCAAAAATGTCCCCCAATGTGCAGCTCCGTGGTCTGAAAGGGCAGGGAAACAGCCCAATGAGCATCACCACAGAGGAGCTAATCAGCTGGCAGCTGCAAATTTGCTGGGGCACCTTCAGCTGTGGCTCTCAACAGGGTTTTTCCTGGTCTCTATCCCCCTCACTTCTGCTCACCAGGCTTCAATTACTAGGACTCTTCTCCACATTCTTGGGTTCACTCTGGACATGCGGCACCTGGGCCACCCCATGCTCATGAAAGAAAAGGCCAAGGTGAGAGAGGGATCACTCTGCATTCCATGCCTGTGGGAATCGAAGTGCCCTATAGGAAGAGTCCCCTAGGTGTAGTCAACTGAGCGCTCTTTGTGTTGGGTAGTCACCAAGTCATCACAGCTGTGGAGAGAGGGAATTGAAAAATGGCAACCTGTTCTGACTCATTCCCTCTGATAGCCATGCTCACTGAAAGCTGGCAAGAACAGTTTGGGGTTATCACAATGGGGGAGGGGGAGTTGGAGATCTGGCACCTTCTCAGTTTCACTGGGCTGATATTGCCCATGGAGAGCTGGTGAGAAAGTTTTTGGTTACCACAGCTGGGGGGAGGGGGAATTGGAGATCAGAAACCTTTTCAGTCTTGAGAGGCTTTTCTTGAAGTGGCCAGCATCCCATCCTCCCAGAGCTGAGTGCAGCACCACTTGCAACCTTCATCCAGTACACCCTTTACCTTGCCTTACTCCTCCCACACCAGAGGCGCTTGCTCAGTACTGGTCTACCAGGCCCAGGAGGACACCCCACCTGCAATTCTTTTATGTCCTCTCGTCTTCAGGCCCCTCAGTCCCAGGAGCAAAACAGAATTTTGGATTAGCTCAAGAATCTGCACTCACACAAGTATTACGCTGTCTTTTAGAAGCTCACCCTAGTGAACTTTTTGAGCCTTACTAAGTATGATTTCCTCATTATGAGTGCAAAAAAAAAATCTTAAGACTCAACTGGAGCTGGAAAAAGGGAAGTCAGACTCCTTGGGCCTCAACTTATTGGCCTTGACCTTGGTCACCAGCAATGGACTGGCCCTAGTTTACCCCACCAGACACGTTGGGCCTGTGGAGGGTGGGTGTGGTGGCCATGCTGCAGATCTGTGGTTGGTGGAGGTAGATGGAGGTGGAGCAGCTTGTAAACAGGATGCCCCAGGAGGGCAGATCTTCTTAGTACTCCAGCTCTTCCTCCAGTCCCATGGGTGTGCTAACAGAGGAAGAGAGCTCAGACAGCTCCAAGGAGAACAACATATTTGTACATGTGCAATTGGAGGATTCAGATAAGGAGAAGTCTGTCATGCTCCTGAGTCACTTCACTGAGAGCTCTGCCTCACCTATGACCCATGTATTACCTGTGCAAAATGAGGCTGGCTACAGCCCTTGACTAGCAAGCCATCACCCTCTGCTCCTACAGCTCTTGCCCAAAGCCTTACATCTGACACCCAACTGAATGCTGAGTTGTGTGCACAAAGCTGACAGAGGAGGTGCCAACAGGAAGTTCCTCTCATCCTCTGTGCACGAGTGTTTTCTTTGGAATAAAAGGGGTAAATGGTCTGGCCCCAGGAGTCGTATTACAGTGTTAAAGAGCTCTCTGGTAGTGCTGTGCTCAACACCTTGCCCTCATCCACACCTCATCCCCCCATGCAGGTCCTCTCCTGACTCTCCGAGAGCAGCTCCATGTCATCAACTATCTGCTGTGGGCCCTTGACAAAAGTTGTGCCTGCAGCCACTCTAGACATGGTTCTGAAGATGGCACAGCAGATAGCCCTGGTAGTTCAGACCACCATCACAGCTGCCACCATGATGCCCAGTACTGCCCTTCACATGGCATTTAGCTTTCTGTTTGTTACAACAGAGGCAACAAGGGGTTAGCAGCTAAACAGCATCTTCAACAAAGTTCCTTTGAACTTCTCTCCCCGACTCTCCTGACACTGATGATCCCTTTTCTTCTCCCTCCAGATTAGAAGCTTCTTGAAGTGAAGAAGGGTGGTTTAAACCATTTCCTCATGACCTAGCAAAGTCTCAAATGCTATCTTAAAATTTGTTTTTGGATAAATGATCTTCTTTTGGAGACCATCCATACCAGGTCCTCTCTGAGCAACTTAGTGTAAGGCAGCAGGAGGAAAAGAAGAGACTTCCACCAAGCACATTATCCTAAGGTAGCAGTGTTTGAAGGGAAAGGCCCTAACCTGCAGTTGCTACAGGTGTGATGACAGGTGCAAGCAGAAATCTGGAAGGAATAAATTGGAGGAGGGTAGCTATTTTCAAACTGACTGCCTGTTATCATCACCTGTGGGAAGACTTGCCTGTCCCCTCGCTCAGGCCTCACCCTTCCATGGAAAGCAGAGTCTCATGGTGAGGTCCTGACTCCTCAGTGATCTGCTGCAACCTTCTGGTCCTGGCTCTAATTCTCCCAAATCTGTGTTCAGTTGGCATCCTGGTAGCTTAAAATTTACTACTGTGTGATATTTCTATCACATCAATTGAAAAATTCAACAAATTGCAAATTAGTTTCATCCCCACTTTTCCCCTTGGTTATAGGTGGCTCTTAGCTATATTTCTGCTGGTATTTAAAAAGCTCCCCAGATGTTTCAAAGGGCATCCATATTGAGGAGCTTCTATCCAAATTGTTCCACTTTTGGTCTGAAGTGTCCCACTAGATAATATCTGTTGCCTCCTTCCTGCCTTTGAGTTAGTGTCATTGCTTGCTACTCAGATGGCCTCTATGGAACCCTTATGCAGTACAGAAGAGAGAGTAGATTTGTAGTTTTGTTCTAGTTGTTACGTTTCTTTGTATACAATTTAATTTCTTTTAAAACTGGCCAAATCTCTTTCAGTGTCCTTTTAGGGTTGAATCTATGGAGACAAGCAAACTTAATGGAGGAAATGGGGGAAACTTGAAGTAATGTGCAATTAAGAACCCTGATTGTCCCCTTGTGTGATTGTAATTTCCCATTTGGAGGCATAATTATGTGTGGTGTAATCCCCTGGCAGGGATCTGATTTTAGACGAGTGGGCTCCACCCATCCAAGGGTAGTCTCACAGGTACCACATACTGGACTGATTTTCTTGCATCTGAAAGACCTGCAACCAGATGCACAGCTCTATTCCCCTCTCAGGCTGGATGAGTCATGTTTTGCTCTGCATAGTAGACTGCAGTGTTAACTTAAGTGAAACTACCATCACCACCACATGATGCAGAAGTTCAGATAAACAAACTTGGACTCAGCAAACCCTGAAATGCGGAAATTCCACTCTTGAAACTGGTACTGCGCTCCTAGAGAACTTAAGGGTAACTTTAGTATGGCTAAGAGAAGGCAGAAAGAGGTTGAAAGGGCTTTTTAAAATTGTATTGAGGATGACAGTCTAATCAGGATATGTTCCAGGATGACATCTGGAACAAGAGGCACATTTCAGTGCATACTGCTTTGTACTGTCTGCAGGAGATAGATTGTCAAGGGCAACTTACTTCAAGGGCTCTAAATTGATTTCTGTAAAATCTTTGTTGTTCAGACATTATCCTCTATAGTGTTAACAGCAAATTCTTCTTAAAATATTTTTTATCTGAAAACTAATGGTGATTAGGATAAGTGGAAAATTATCAACTTAAACATTGACATATATTTGCAGGAAAAAAATCAATAGAAACCTCTAAAGGATATTTTTGTGTCAGTAAATGGACTTGAATTAGATGCTGACTAGATCACAGAGAGGAGTTTCTAATCCCAGCTGCTAGGGCCTTGTAAATGTGACTTGACTATCCCCTCTCATCAGCCCATAGGCAGCGGGCCACAGACTGAGTAGCAAGTATATATCTGCTGCAAGTTTGGTCCTCAGGGAGAAGCATCCTTGCTGCTCCATTCACCTGCCATCAATAGAGAGAAATTCAAGATTGTATTTTCTTTCAGTGTTTGCTCCTATTTCCTTTTTCCCAGCCTTTCTGCTCTCCATATGAGAATAAAATATCTCTTGGTGCAGTTTTGCATATTATTTTATAGTGTTATAGTCTCCACTGAATTTTTTTCTAAAACAATATCTGGTATCCATTAAATTTTGTGAACTAGTTTTCTCTGCAGAAACTATTGTTTTCTCTTATGCTAATCTGATGGATAGAGCACAGTGTTGAAATAGACTCTTGGAGAAGGAAATACTATACAAAATGAATATGATCATTTTCTTTATTTTCTTAAATTTTACTTTATAGCAGGCATGAATGTGATTGAATCTCCTCATTGCCATGACTTGCTTCAGGTCTAGGGAGAACCTCGAAGCTGTGCTTCTGAGGCAACTCTCTCCTTTCCACCTCCCCATGTTAAATAACCAGTTAAGACCAAAAGTGTCCGATCAATTCCCATTCCCTTAGCCTGGCCTTCAACAGCATACATCAGCCCATCTCCCTGTTGCCATCATGCCAAACTCATTAGTTCTTCAGTATTTCTTACTTCAGCAGGCTCACATTCTCTGTGTGTATTATACTTTTCTTATTTTTACAGAGCTACATGATATAAACAATGCCAGTTGCTTTCACTCAACATGGTTTTGCAGCTCAGTCATATCATTGCATGTCTCTTGAGCCCATCTTTTGAATTGCCAGGTAGTATTCGACTATGTGACCATTCCACAATTTGTTTATTCATGCTTCTACCAGAAACATTTGGGTTTTCTCCAGAGTTATGCTATTATTAATATAACTACTATGAACATTCCAGAATGGTCTTTCATGGACATATGTTTTCATTTCTCTTGGGTAAGTTCCCAAAACTGTTATTGTTGATTTATTGTTTAGGTATATGTTTAACTTTATAAGAAATTATCAGTTTTACAAAATTTATTTTGTTCTCTCATTAGTAATTACAAAAAAAATTATAGTTGATACATATCCTTTCTAACATTTGGAATTGCTACTATATCTATGTATGTATGTATGTATTTATTTATTTATTTATTTATTTATTTATTTATTTATTACCAGGCATTGAAATCAAGAGCACTCAACCACTGAACCACATACCCAGTCCTATTTTGTATTTTATTTAAAGACAGGGTTTTACTGAGTTGCTTAGTGTCTCACTGTTGCTGAAACTGGGATTGAATTTGCCATTCTCTTGTCTCAGCCTCCTCAGCTGCTGGGATTACAGGCATGTGCTATTGCTCCCAGCATGTTTAATTTTAATTAGTTATATGAAATGGTCTTCTTGTGGCTCTAATTCACATTTATTTCAGGAAAATATGATTATCTGAAGCTTAGTTCTTACCCAAGCAGAAGTTCAAAGGTCATAGCCATGAGGAACAAGATTTAGATTCAGCATACCCTACAGGTTGCAAACGAGAGGGGAAGGAAAAGGCAACTTGTTAGTACTCAAATCATGAAGTGAATAGCTTCTGGATGACATCATGAGATAAAATGCATACCAAGTTTCAACAACACATTCTTTCCCTTTCTGTGACCAGCACTGTTACACGCATGCATTCATATACCTTCCACATGTTCACACAGGATACATGTTATATGGCAGGCTTTAAATCTTTCCTCACATAAATCTTCAGTGACATAGTCTATTAAGAAGTATCTAAAATATGAAAACTACTAGTAGTAAAAAGTGATTAAATATAAAAATTAAAAGAAATATGCTCTACTAAATATTCTATGGTATATTCATACTTGCAAAGGGAGACCTACAGGAGCTAACATCTACTTCATTTATTAAGCTAACATTGTCAGAATTATATGCAGTTCCCCTTCAAAAAATGTAAATCCAGGATCAATTAATAAACAAATTAACTACAATTAAGCTCGTCAAACTGCATGTACAGAATATGTTGAGAATAGTGAAGTGGTATCCTATTTTCTTTAGAAGTTCATTATGATTTCTATATCTCATTATGTGCCTTACTAAATAAATTTTAAAATTAAATTTGATTTTCAAATTGTAAAATATTTGTCTTATGAAATTTTATTCGTCTTAAAGAAAAAGCAAATATTCTACTCATCCATTTTTAAAAGTAGAAATGAGAAAGCCAGGTTTGGTGGCACATGCCTATAATCCCAGCATCTTGGGAGGCTAAAACAGCAGGATAATGAGTTTAAAGCCAGCCTCAGCAAAGGTGAGGCACTAGTCAATTCAGTGAAACCCTGTCTCTAAATAAAATACAACATGGGGCTGGGGACGTGGCTCAGTGTTTGAGTGCCCCTGAGTTCAATCCCTAGTACCAAAAAAAAAAAAAAAAATAGGAGTTGCTGCAGTAATTCACGTGCAGGGCAGCATGAGAAAGAAAGAAAAAGTAGAGTAAGCAAAGCAACAGCAGAAAAAAGTCCTTTATTCTATACAAGCAATTTTTTTATAGTATTATGAACACAGAAGACAGCCTTCCAACAGCAATAAATCAGGTCTTTCAGCTAATTAAACATAGCATACAGAAGTTTTATTTTCTAATCAGAAGTGGCCCGCTTCTCATGACTAATCTACTCTCAGCCTGGAGCATGCCGAGCTCTGTTCTTGTTTATAACAGTTAATAAATTTTTTCTCAGTGCCCTCTTAGCCCACTTGGCAGAACATCCCGTTTGCAGGCAAGTGCTCCCAAGAACAGCAGACACCTCGTTTTCAAGCATATCCGCTGTTATCTAAACCTTGAAGGAGCCTCTCATTTCGAGTAGGCCCTCCCAAGGACAGCAGACACCTCGTTTTTCAAGCATGTCTGCTGCTACCTCCCTATACCTTGACAAAATATCCCATTTGCAGGCAGACTCCATCAAGGACAGTAATAGTAATGCAGTCACATCTGATTCTCTACAGGAGTGAGTAATATAATGGGTAATATGTCTCATTTTCATTATAGAAAAAAAAACAAGGTGAACAAGTAATCACAAAAGTGAATAAGAAGAAATGGAAATAAGAATAGGTGGGTCAGAAATGGATAAGACACCTGGAGTTGTGGCTCAGAAGTAGAGCACTTGTCTAGAAAGTGTGAGGCAGTTGGTTCAATTCTCAGCACCATGTATAAATGTATAAAATAAAGATAAAACTCCATCAACATCTGAAAAATATTTTTCAAATGGATAAGACAGGACTGGACGTGGTGTATGTATTCCACACAACGTTTGGAGCTCTAAGCCCAGCACTGAAAAAAAGGATAAATATGTTCTCCTGTCCAGAGTTAGCTGGAGAAAAACACCGATGAATCAGACCAAAATGATGGATGTGATCATAGGTAAATCTGAGAACATGAACAGAGGACACAATGATTAGAAGCCAAAGAGCAGTTAAAATCATCTTGGGAATTCATGTTAATATAACAAAGGAATCAGGGCTATCAGAAGATTCACAGAATGCCATTGGCTTTTGAAACACCACTTATTCACCCCAATTTTCTTTGGTTCTTGTACCTATTACAGAAAATTGCTGTTTTCTGTCTTTCATTTTGTGAGTAAACATATGGGAAATGCTCATATTTCATATTTCAGAGATTTATTTTGGAAACTCAGATGTATAGGTTAAATTTTTATATGCATAAGTCCTCTGACATCTAGAATTCTGACTACCTTACTTATGTGCTCCTAAAAGATTAATATTCAAACATTTAATAAAGCACTTTGTCATTCTGACATTTAAATAAATTAACAGTTTTTGATCTAGTTAAGTCCCAGTAGTGAGAAGACACAGTGAAAATCCCTTAAATAATGGTAGAAGAAACATTCAGAGATAAGTAAGTCAGCACTCATCATATTTTACAACTGCTCTTTGACAAGCTATTTCAAAGAGTAAGATTCATCAGTCTGCTTTAAAAGAAGTCTTGCTCCAAGTTAAAGCAAATTTTATATAGTACATGCCAGAGGCCTCAGAAATTTGATCAACAAATAGAGCTATTATTCCACGTGTCTGAAGTCTTGCAGAATTATGTATATAACTCACCCATATATAGAAGACACATCCATTACAACATCAATCATGACACAGCAAAGTTCATAATACCGCATATACGTGGGGGGACTGTCTGCAGCAATGTATACATTGGTGAAAAGATTTTCCAATACCCGAATTCTTGAAAAAACAAAATTGTGGAAGTGTTCAGTATCTTTTAAGAATCAAAGTTAGCAAAAAAGTCAAAGACCAAAAATTATTAAATAACATATAAGTCTGTACAACACAATACCAAAACAAAAATAGTACTTGTTCCAGAAACACTTCTATTATCAAAGAATAAAAGTTGAATTATATCTCTATTTTACTAACATAATTGCATATGTTAAATGTTTTTCTTATTCCTCTTTGATTAAGTGAATCATTTTCTAAGAGATCACCAAAAAATTTAACAAAAAATTATCCAAACTCAAGCTATACATAATTATAATCCATCTCTGATTTGAGTGATCATGCTACCAGAAAGTTCTTATGTGGGCAATCAGTATAACACAAAAGATTTACAGTTTGATGTCAACATCTAGCATAACACAAAAGCCAAAGAAACCACTGAACACTGAATAATTTCAAATTAATGTTTGGAAAATATAATAGATACATATTAAATTTACTGGGATGGGAGAAGTGATCCTTTTTTCTTAAACTTAATCTTCAAAATAAGAATACAAAAATATAAAGCTAAGATTACATTTGGTGGCTGGGTGTGGTGGCATACATCTGTAATCCCAATGGCTCAGGAGGCTAACGCAGGAAGAGCAAGAGTTCAATGTCAGCTCAGCAACTTATTGAGGTCTTAAGAAGCTCAGGTAGCTCCTCTCTCCAAATTAAATATGCAAAAATGGCCTGCAGATTAAGCTCAGTTGTTAACTTCCCCATACCGAAAAAACTCCCCAAAACAAACAACAACAACAAAACACATTACAGTGGGAGAAGAAAGGAGGATACTTTTTAGAGGAAGATAGTTTGAATTTATTTTTTAGAATGTTTTAGTGGTAAATGGAAAAAATACCTTTATTTTATTTATTTATATGTGGTTCTCAGGATGGAACCCAGTGCCTCATATGTGTGAGGCAAGAGTTTTACCACTGCTCCACAACCTCAGCACTGAATTTTATGTTTTAAGCACTAATTTCCTATAAATGATTTAAAAATTTAATCCAGGCAAACTAGAAGTCAATGAGACTTTTTTGCATGGTTTTCTAGGGGAGTTACTAAAAGCTCTTGGACCCTGAGGCCCAGAGAACATTATTGAGCTTATAGGGAAGACACCATAACAGACTCAGGATAAGATAATTACTACATTGGGTTGCTCCTCTGCTTCCCCAGTAATCTGTTACTATCATTAAAGAACATTTTCTTGGTATGTTTAAATGCTCATTTGTATCAATATCACAAAAAATAAGATGGGCAAAGTTATTTCCTCTATGCTTATAGAAAGCAAATTCAAAATCATTAATCTTAATTAGCAGGTGATCTTTAACAGTAGTTTCTTAATTAAATAATTATAAATAAGCATACTTTCAACTATTTCAAAGAAAAAGGGTGCAAACTTATAGAATAAATCCACCTAGCACAAAGGATAGAGTTTCATAAAAGTAAAGTGTTTAAAAACTAAGAAATATTAGAATCAGTCCAGACTTGAAAGTGTACCACATTTTCAAAAGACCCTTGCTACTATTAAAGATAGTATGGAAATTCAAGCTAGACTTTAACACAAACATAACAAGAGATTATTTGCCTAAGGCAACTAGAGGTTGGGGGTGGAGCAAAAGCACCAATGGATACATGTCACATGAATTCAATCACCAGGAAAATGTGAAAAGAAAGAAAAATAACTTCTCAATTTCACCAAGGTTACAAGATAGCTTGGAATTCAACAAAGAAGAGACCGGAATATTTCAGAACTAGGAATGGACCTATCAGTAACAGAAAGCTATGAGGTTGTAATGACAGAGATGGGAATATATCTTCAGGGCTCTCATATCGAACACACAGGTTGTTTTTTGAGGGAGGGATCTCATTTCAAATATACATATTTTTACCTAACATGGATTTTTTTCTAGTCCAGCATCTGCAAGGTCATTACTGGCCTTCTGATGAATGTCCCTCTTTGTTTCTATTCTGTGAGAATCAGACAGACCATCAACTTTGGGAATAAATCCCTCAAAATTCATGTCTGGTTTAACTTTTTAGGCTTTTTTTTTTAAAAAAAATATTTATTTATTTATTTTAGTTGTACACAGTACCTTTTATAAAAAAAATTATTTATTTTTATGTGGTGCTGAGGATCAAACCCAGGGCTTCACACATGCTAAGTGAGCACTCTACCTCTGAGCCACAACCCCAGGCTCAACTCTGTAGACTTTAGAAACAGTAATGTGAAGTCTTGTTGAAGTCTCCCTGTAGTTATCCTGTAAGTCAGAAAAATCATTTTATAAAAAGAATCTTATAAAGGTCAAGGAGTTAAGAAAGTGTCAAACTAACTCTTTCCCCAACACAGAAAATATATTACACTATTTATTCAGAAATATCCAAGTATTCAAATATGCTAATAGTTAGTTCTTCCATTTCTCAAGATAAAAAATTAAAATCCCAAATTAATGCCTCAAATTTTAATACTGATAATATAAAGGAAAGGGGAAATGAACAATACTTCTAAATAGTTTTTTAAAGCAAGCCCAGCTCTGCCATTTAATAGATGTGTGACTTTAAACAAGTTGCTTCAACTCTGCGATTTCTGTTTACTCATCTAAAAAACAGGAATTACAATATTAACTTCACAATGTTGTGAAGATTAAATTAGATCATGTATGTGAAAGTTCCCAATATATGGTCTACTACTCAGAATGCATTCCTAAATAATATATCAGCTATGAAAAGTAAGATTCTTAGGAATAGGGACAAGTACCATTCATCTGACGTTCTGGCACACAGTAGGCCCTCAAAAAATGCTTGTTGGACTAAATTCAATTTGGACACTCAAGGAAACTAATCACTCTAGTATATATTGACTCAGTTTTTTCTCATAGTCCATCTTATGGGCACTGACAGGATCTTTTTGATTAGTTGTAGTACTACTATAATAGCTAATAGTAATGTGTAGCAAAATTTACTGGAAAGCCAATGCTAAGTGTTCATTAACTAGGGCTCAGGATGTAAAGTAAACCTCCTAACCAAATGATTCTTTCAAATTACAAAGACATGCCTGTTCCAAAAGCACCTCTGCAATTGCATCAAATACTGTTATGGAATCTGGTGGTAAAGAAATGAGATGCAAACAAATGAAAATAAGATGAACAATTTTCCATTGTTTCTACATATTTTTGCCACCAGGGAAGACAAGTAAACATAATTATTTCTAACTATCTGTGCATCAATAACATATATCAATGTTCTTGTTCCCCTGAATATAATCTCGCTGTCAAAGGTTGGGTCAAAAAAGTCCATTGGCCCAGAAAAATCCCAAATTTGGAAATTCACAAAGTAGCTATTGGAAATGTCATCTTTATAAATCTTGTTGGTGCTCTCCAAATAGAATGGGTAACATCTTATAAAACACTACCTGCTAGGAGAAAAAAAAAATGTTATGTGTCTTCAACTTCAGAATTTAAATTTAAAACTCCATCCTGGATTACCATTAGAAAACTTGATCTTTTGGCATAAACAAACAAACAAACAAACAAACAATCTAAGATAAATACTTAATGTTTATAAATGCATTGGTACTATCTTTTTACTTAGAGCTCAGGAAAACACTAAATTATTTTCCATTCAATCTATTTTAAAGCTGAAATATTTTATGCTATTTTCTCTGCAACATACTCATTACTAGCTTTAGCACTCTATTGTACCCACATTGTTGTTGTTGTTGTTTGGAGGTTATTTTTTGGTTTTGTTTGTTTGCTTTTATTGGGGATTTAAACTTGCCCAACTCTAAAATAATTTAATGAAACTTTTGTAGCAAAATTTCCAGAAGTTTGGTCATTCAAAAATTACTCCAATGCCTACCCCAGGCTCTGAGGAATAATAAACAAGAAATCTTCCCTCATTAAGTTTGCACTGTTGTGGACAAAATAAACAAGGAATATAATTATACAGAAAATGTCCAAAACATAAGGGGGACTTGTGGGAGCTGACAGGTTAGATAGGCAATTCTCTTGAGAAAAGAAATGGTAAATGCAAATAATAAGAATTACAATATTCACAATCCATACAGTCATAACATTAAATTAATTTGCCTCACCGTAACACTGTAGAAAAGAAAATGATTTCCAAGGTTTTGTAACAAATGGGAGGAGCTAGAATCAGTTTGCTAAAAACCTATCATAAATACACCCAAGCCTTTGTAGAGGTGAGAAGCAAAGTAAATAAAACACAGTAAAAAGCAAATTCAAGAGGGTACTTTTAAAAAACATGACAACTATAAAATATCACACAGACTTTTTCTTGCATAGACTTTTTCAACAGAGTTGAAAGGGGGAAATACTAGGTGTGCACAATAATAGTTTAGAAGTTTGTTCTGTGTGTAATGAGGGTTATACAAAATTACTTACAAGAGGAAGCGAGGGTAAAGGAAAAATAATACAAGGGGGAGAAATGAATTACAGTAGAGGGGGTACAGAGAGAAGAGGGAAGGGGAGGGGAGGGGAGGGGGAGATCGTAAAGGATAGGAAAGGCAGCATAATACAACAGACACTAGTATGCCAATATATAAATCAATGAAAGTGTAACTGATGTGATTCTGCAATCTGTATACGGGGTAAAAATGGGAGTTCATAACCCACTTGAATCAAAGTGTGAAATATGATATATCAAGAACTATGTAATGTTTTGAATAACCAACAATAAAAAAGTCAACTTTGCCTTTATTTTCCTCTTTACCTAATAGTAGATAGTCCTCCATTCGTTTCTGACAGACCCAAAGTGAAAACAAATTGACAAATATGTATCTGCAAAACATTTTCAAAGTTTTCAAAGATGTTTCTAATTACAATCTACAAGGCGAATACCACCAGTAACTACACTCACCATGTCACTAGGATTTAAGTAGATGGAGTGACAGTACCCAATTTCCAAAAGTGTTGGAGCCAAGACTCTTCTGGAGTAGTAAAGTATTTAAATACCTGGTGCCTTACTCACAACCCTTTTGGACCCTGCTGCCTAGGGCTTGGCTGGGAATCCCTGCAAACTCAGGTCACCTAAAGCAAGCAAGGGCAGGAGATGGAATCCAACAAGTTCTGCTTGTGAGATCTGGAGAGTGTGTTTCCCCTCGTCAATGTCCCAGGACCTGTGTCCCCATGGGAGGTTTCGGTCTGTCTCCAGTCAGTTTTGCAAAAGTTCGGGATCCCCGTGCATTTGGCTCCATGCCCACTTGTGGGAGTGTGAGAGAAAGTGCGCTGTGACCCAGGTGTAGGCCAGCGTGACCATCACCCTCCTCTGTGCCTCCAGGTAGCGGCCACCTGGGACACTGGAGGGGAGCCATGGGACGACAGAAAGACCCAACACCACCAACTCACCCTCTGAACAGAGGACTTGCGGCTGTGCAGCTTCCCCAAGAGCGGAATCCTCAGCTGTGAGCTGTTAGCGGGCCAGGGCCATCACCTCATCCTTCTGTCAACCAGAGAAGAAGTCCTTTGGGAACCAATCCACTCAGTCGGAACTACATGTCAGGGGGTCTCCTCCACCCCATACTGCAGGGACACGGTGGCAGAAACCAGAACATCACCGCCTGTGCCCTGACAGACCAGGACAGAACAAGCAGTGCCACAGCGCCCCACCTACCCACAGGCCTGCCGCCACCGCAACCGCCACTCCCACTGCTGCTGCCGCCAATGCCTCTGACCTGCCTGCCGCAGCTGCCTCTGCCTCCCACCCGACTGCCTCCACAATCACCTCCAACCCACTTGCCGCCACTGACGCTGCTTCTGACCGGCCTGCCTTGGCTGCTGCCTATCCACCTGTCACTACAGATGAAGCCCTGCACGCCACCACCAAGGAAGCCCTGCTGCCGGCGCCCCGCCTCCTGCTGCAGACGCCAGGCCGCCTGACGCCCACGCCCCGCTGCCTGCAGCTGTGGTACCTCGCTGCCTGCTGCCACCGACGCCCAGCCTGCCACCGACTCCAGTTCTGCCACCGCGGCCCCGCCTGCTGCTACCTTTGCCTCGCCTCCCGCCACTGAAACTACCGCCCCACCTGCCGCCAATCTGCCTCCTCAGCCTCCGGTGCCGCCACCGCCGCTCCACATGAACCCGCGCCCGCCACTGCTGCCTCCTCCCCGCCTTCAGCTGCCGCCTTCCCACTTGCCAGCGCCCCGCATCCTGCGGCTGCCCCGGCTGCCAAGGCCCCGCCTCCCGCCACCTCCTCGGCCTCGCCTGCAGCAACCTTTGTCTCGCCTCCCGCCCCTGGAACTATCGCCCCTCCTGCCGCCAATGCTGCCTCCGCAGCCTCGCGTGCCGCCGCCGCTCCACATGATCCCGCGCCCGCTGCTGCTGCCGAAGCCTAAACCACCGCTGCTCCACCTGCAGCTGCTGCCTCCTCCCAGCCTTCAGCCGCTGCCGCCCCACTTGCCAGCAGCCCGCATCCTGCGGCTGCCCTGGCTGCCAAGGCCCCGCCTCCCTCAGTCCTGCTTCCTGCCACCTTTGCTGCTCCTCCTGCTGCCGCCACCGCCTGTTGCCGCTGCGGTCACCGCCCCTCCGCCTGCTGCCTGAGCCGCTTCTTAGGAGCTGTTGAGGTAGGTGTTGCCTTGCACGTGCCCCGAATCGCCTGACTCATGGTAGTGGGGCTGGGATGAGGATTCTTGAGGAGTGTGGCCCTGCCTCAGATTCTTGCAAATCTTAGTCCCTCTACCCTTGGCCAGGCCCTTCACCACCCGCATCATGGTCCTGCCCTGTAGCGCAAGGCTCCTCACAGTGTCTCTACATTCTTCCCAGATCTTGAGAGCACCCACAACTGGAGATGCTTTCTGGGATTTGGGGGAAGAACTGATTGTTCTGCTCCTCTAATTATACTCGTGGAACCAATAATTATTGATGCCTTGATACTGAGTATCCAACAAACGTCTTGAAACTGGAACGGATTTGGCCCCTACCTGCCCTCAAAACTGCTTTAAGATTAAGAGATGTCAGACCTCTGAGAAAATTGCCTCCAGAGATTAAAAAAGAATAAAAATAATTAGAAAGCAAAAATTCCAGAAACTCCTCAAAATCAAAAATTCTAGAAACTCCCCAAAAGCAAAACTTGAAATGACCACATCCTACATAACACCCTAAATGAACACAAGTGAAGTATTGTGTAGGCACTCTATTGGATGTTTATAAGTAGTCTGGAGATGATTTAAATTATATGGGAGGTTGTAGGTAGGTCCTATGCAAAGTCTATCCCATTTTATGTGAGTGTTGAGCTTCCACAGATTTTGGTAATGGGTTAGGAGGGTCATGGAGCCAAACCTACACAAATACTGAGAGACAACTTATGTTGGTTCAAAGAAAATCTGATATTTCAGAAATGCAGAAAGTCAAAAGTAGAAGCCCTACTTCATTTTGGGGGCCTGTGAAGTACATCTTTTCCTAATTTTTCGTCTATGTATTGAAATATGTATGCGTACATGTTTTGGCTTTTCTACAAATATATTCACCATTTCTATCTCTTCCTTCCATTTGGGTCTTTCCTCATCATGACAGTGACTGTGTGTGAATGTGTATGTGAAATGAGTCTCATTTCTTTCTTTCTGTTATTGGTACTGGGGATTGTACTCCGGGGAGCTTAACCACTGAGCCACATTCCCAGCCTGTTTTAATATTTTATTTAGAGACAGGGTCTCACTGAGTTGCTTAGGCTCCTCACAAGACAGGCATCTGGCATTAGATGGGCAGCATCAGGTGAAAAAGGTGGCTGCCCTGCCAAGGCCTCTGCTCTTTGGCTCAGTCCTGGTCTGTCAAATTCTGCAGAGGTTTTAACATTCTGTGTCTCAGGAAAGTCACTGCCTGGTATTACTAATGCGTCTCCCAGTCGGGATAAGGTAGGACTGCTGTAAAAACAGTTGCAAGGGACAACCCAGGCCCTGAATCCAAGCCACTGCTTGCACAGTTGGCTGTTTGTGTCTGTGGGTTCTAGTACCTACACACTAGAAATATTCAGGGCAGAGGAGCTGCACGAACATGTAGCCTTCTTTTCCTTATCATTATTCCCTAAGAATACAGTCCAACAGCTATGTATATAGTTACATTTTACTAATCATGATGATTAATATAGAGGTAACTTATATGGGATGATATATGTACGTAATGTGTAAATGATGTGTCATTGTATACAAGGGACTAGAGCATCCCTAGATTTTGGTATCTGCATGGGGCTCTGGCACCAGCCCCTCATGGATACCAAGGGATGAGAGTCCAGGGGCAGTACCCAGATATACTCTGTATTTCAGTGTCACAGGGAGAGCACTCTACAGAGGTCGTTGTTTCAGTTGGTGAAAGTTATGAGCGCTTGCTGGGCTGAAGGCTGAGCCTGTGAGAGCTGCTCCTCTAACATGGTTGCAGATGCTGAAGGACTGCTTGCTGGGAAAATGTTACTAGAAAACAGGCCCATTTCCAGCTTTGTGGTTGCACAGTAATAACCCATCTTTGATAGAAAGATTGTAGCATCAACTCTGTCCATTCTGTTCCTAAGGCTTATTGAGACTTCCTAAGCAGTTTCTAAACTGGGGAGTCTGTTCCAATTGTGTGTCTGAGAGATTCAGGCCTTTTCCCAGAGGTTGATATTCACAGTATCACATGCAGGCAGCCCAAGCTCTGTGTTAGGTACAGTAAAGGACCCTGGAAAATTGACAGTGAAAGCTACTGGGACACCTGGTCCACCTGAGATGGGTAGGTGATGCTTTCATCAGGAAAAGCAGTGCCTTTTTGAAATCAAAATCTGGGTTGACCTACTTACTAAATGAAGAGGGGAGATGCCTACATTTCCATCTCGTACTCTCTCTGAATTTGGTATTTAGTATATAAACAAGAAGGTCTGGCCTGGTGTCCTTTTAATTCTAGAAGAGTGTGTCTCTTAGATACTATTTATAGTACAGTAAACCAGAGCAAGAATTTTCCAGAATAATAAGCAACATAGAGAGATTTAGTATCTGTTCACCAAGGCTGTTTTGAGGTTAAATTTCTAGTTTTTCAGAAAACTCTTAACCCTGCAAGGTACCTAATTCAACTGTTGGGGTTTGCTTTTGTTTTCTTTTTCTTTCTTTCTTTCTTTCTTTCTTTCTTTCTTTTTTTTTTTTTTGGCTGTGATCAAAGTAATGTACATTCTCTAAGTACGAGATTTGCTTGATCATGGGCATGTGAGCATGAAAGACTCATCTCCACTAACAATGTGGCATGTCCCCAGACTTTTCTGTGAAGATGTTTGGTGGGAGAGCGGGACCTCACATGGGTCTGAGTGGGTGGCCTGTGTGGGGATGGAGATGAGCTAGAAGTGGTTCTGATCTGGCTTGCTCTCTCCTTCAAAACCCAGTGGCCTTCTGGTGTGCAGTGACTGCAATGCTGACATGGACAGTTACTCCAAGGAGCATGCCCAAAATTCTCAGCCCACATCCACAGACAGCAGACAGCACACAGCCAAGTGCACTGCATGGCCAGGAGCCCAGTCAGCCTGATGGAGGAGAATCTCCACTTCACCCTTGCAGTGGTGCCTAGGGATAGATGGAGTGAATGTTGCTAATCCACCACACACACTATGGGTCAGAACAGTTAGTCTTTCTTCCTTCTCTGAACCTCACTTTTTGTTAAAAGCAAATGTGGTCTTGTTCATGTTGCTGGATTGTTAGCTGAGGCTTTTTATTAAGGCAAAGGCTGCTGGTGTTGGGAGCTGTGCATTTTTCAATAGTGACATTTTAATTCTGCACCCTTCCCTCACCCAGATGGAACTGGGTGTGGACTACGTAAGATTTAGCCCTAGACCTGGGTGAGTTTTCACTTTGAGACCTGTAGCTAACCATCTTATGAGTGCCAATTCACTGAAAATTACATTGAAACAAATAAGGTCCTTAAAAAAATCTCAAAGTACATTTCTTTAGCCAAAAAGCTGAAGGGGAGATATTAGCCAAATGGCTACCTGTGTAACATGTTCCGATCAGAGGTTATCATTGTTTCAGAAGGTAAGCACATTTAGAGTTTGGTCCTCAACAGTTAACTTATTAATGTTACTTTCACAAAATATGTGAATCTGCTGCTTCTGAGAGGCAAAGTGAAACAGGAAGTATTACTTTTATGTACATAGTTACTTAGTTATAGAAATTTTGGTACAATGTACATTGAAAATCATGTAAAATATTGAAGTGTCTAACAAATGGCATTGAAGTGTCTATAATAAAGGTTGATTTATAAGTTTTGAGCATATGGCTGGGTTTGTTCCTTCTTTTACATAGATTACCTTATCAATTCAGTCATTCTGCTTTTAATATTTTTCCCAGTAGGGGAAATTTAGGCAAGACAGCATCATGTCCTATGGCTCCAGGGTAGACATGACACTGTTAGATTCCTATGATTTCTCTCTGAATTTTTCTACACGTGCACTTTATTAGTAAAGCCATAAAATCCCAAAGTATAGTGACTTTTCCATCTCATCTTCTCACCTTCCAGGGATGACTCTCCTAAGAAAGAGGAAGCATTGCTGTTTCAAGCACTGGTCCAGGCCAGATCTGAGCCTAGAGGCAGAGCAATGGAGTAGGGATCAGCTTTTCTGAGGGACTGCATGCCCCTATTTAGCCACTGGGTCTGCAGATGCCCACTTCCTCTCACACACCACAAGGGTCACTGGACCATGAATTGGTAGGTGCCACCTGAGGGTCAGCCTTCAGAATCTAACCCCTGATCTATTTAGTCAATACACATTTTAGACCTAGGGGACTGTTCCTATAGGGCACTTCAATTCCCACAGGCATGGAATGCAGAGTGGTCACACTCACCTTGGCCTTTTCTTTTATGCTTGATGGCAAATCAGACTCAACTGCTCAGGCATTGGTAGATGTGAGTTTAGGGGCTACATGACACAAACACCACTGGATGAGCCACAAGGGTCTTCTCCTCTAAGAACAACAGGCAGGTTTGATTTCAACAAACTACTCTTGGATGGAGGATTAGAGGAGAACTCGTTGCTGGCATGACCCTGATTTAGTGAACAGACGCTCCCCCTCATAGGAGCCCCCACCTACAAATTTAAGCTTCATGGAGCATATGACAGGAATTTAAACAGCGGCAGGTTAAAAACGCAGTCCATAACTCGAGAAATTCCGAGTTCCTCCATGCGCAGAACCCTGCCCGCAGAACAGCAACTCGCCACACATGGGAGGAATTGAGCCCTGCAGAGATCTGGCAGTGTAGAGACGCAGAGTCTCAGATCCTATGGAGATAAAGCACACCAGACTGTGAACTGCGTCTCCACAGGGCACCAGACCCAGGACTGATGTTTCGACTTAGGAGAGAAATAGCCCAGTTCCCTCCTCCTCACTGGACATGAGGAAACAGGAGGTCATCATCTTGGAAAAATCTACTTCATCAACTTTTGGTGGATCTAAAGGGCAGTGAGATCGGTGACAGAAAAGGTGTGTGACCCCCAGCCCCCTCTTCCACACAGCTGTGATAACTCAGAAACTTTTCTCGCCAATTCTCGATGGGCATGAAAATCAAAGGAGTAAAATCTTTGTTGTTCACCAGTGTACACTTAAAAGATGACTCGTGGTCTAGCACATGGTAGGGTGCTTAATAAATATATATTGGTGAATGAAGCAAGCTCCATCTCCAGCACAAATGATGGCACCTGACCCTTGGGCAGCTAATCCACAGCCTTCTAGGTGACTGAAGTTGCAACCCCCCAAAGAATGAGTTGTATCCAATTCCCTGCTCAGGAAGTTTACTATTATAAAATTCACCCCAAGTTGCCCCTTGTTGTCCTCTTACCTGATGGGCACACACTCTGTAGATCTTACCCCTAGTGAGATGGTATGGGAGCTATCTAGCTCTGGCTCCATTCTGTACAGATTCATAGAAGGCCAGCAAGGAAAATCAAGGCTGGTCCTGGAGAAGGGAGAGAAAATGAAAATGCAGGAGTGAGTGCTAAAGGACTTGGTCTCGTGCTCAGCATCAAGAGCCCACTCCATGGTAAAAATGAAAGGGTCAACTGCCAGGCCAGATTGGTCCTGGGAGCCTCCCCAGCCCAACCTCATCTAGGTGCACTTGGGCAACTGGAGGCCCAAAAGAATGAGCCCTGAAAAAAGTCAGCAAGGTAGACCACACTGCCAGACTCTGGGGCCCAGGTTTTCCTACTTTTGAAAGGTCATGGAAACCTTCAATGAGGAGCTAACATGTGAACATGAATGTGAAGGAAGAATAATATTTTTAACAGCATAGGAATACAGAGGAAAGTTAATGTATGGATATAACTCATATATACATCTCTATGTAATAGCAGCCACTTTCTAAGAGCTTGAAAACCAGATACAATGGTTGTGCAGGACTAATCACACACACCTGGGATAAGAAGCTGGTTTATTATCAGGAGCTGACAAGGCTGTTCTGCAAAAAAGAGAGTGACAGCAGCAGTAAGGGTGGAGAGAAGCCCCAAATCCTCCTTGAATGTAACATTTTATACGCTAGAATCGTGGCCGCACACTAGGGGTGGCTTTAATCTTGACTGATATAGTAAGCATCCATTGATCTTAGAGAAAGCAAGTTTGTTTCTTGGGAAAAAAGACAGGCAAGCTGTTTTTCTGTCTCTCAGAGGGAGAAGAGGGATAGCATGTCTGTTTTATCTTCTCAAGGAGAGAACAGGGAAAACCAGTATGTCCCCTTCTCAGGGGCTGGCAAGTTGACTTGGGAGTCTGAGGCAGGAGAGTTGTAAGTTCAAGGCTAGCCTCAGCAACTTAATGTGGCCCTACACAGATGTGTCTCAGCATTTAGACACCCCTTAGTTCAATCCCTGATAAGAAAAAAAAGTCTCAACCTGTTTGAACCACTTTTTTTGTAATCAGAATGCAAATCATCATCATTGACATCATCACCATCATCAATGTCATCATCACAGTGGCCACACAGGGTTGTGAAACTACCAACTAAATGTATAGCCATCCTGCTTTCTCTCTTTAAATTTTGTGTAGCATTCTAAGAACAAAAGGCAGTGTTTTGGTTATAGGAATGGGAATCAGTAAATACATTATTGCACCACCAAGTGAGTGCTTTTTCTATTTGTGAGTGGAATTCATCTCTTGCTGCAGTCTGGCTGCAGCAACATAACTGGGAGGTGACAAAAAACATGTATACATTGAGTGGCAGCCATTTATTGTACGACAAGAGGGGTATATATACATTACACACAGCTTATCTTAATTAACATAAACTAGATACAGCAGTTAGCCAATAAGGAATGTCCATGCTTAATAGCTTGTTGGTGTTACTTCACAAACTACTCCCTCTGGCAAAATGCCAGGCGCCATCTTGACTTGTTTACAGACTCTACCCATCTCTGTAGGATTGGCTCTGAAAACTTCATTTGCTTTTTTTTCCCCCAAATTTGATCAAATTTCCACCGCACAGTTTCCCAGTTCCTTTCCTATGAACATAATATTAAAGCCATTAAACCACAAACAGCGGGCCATGTCCCAAGGGCTTGCCATTGCTGACTATTTTCAGGAACAGGAAGAGTTCTGCTGTTTTAAAGGTGAAAGACAAGGTCATGTATGAAAGAACAGGGAAATCTGATTAAGGGGAAGAGAAAGAAAAAATCAAAGCCAGGATCCTTTGGCATTCATACACCAACAGTATCACTCTGACAAGACACTTGACAGGAATAAAGAGAGTTATAGTGCTTCACTAAAAAGGGTGATTTGATATTTCTGTCCTGGGGATATTTGGAGAAGAGGCAGGATTGAACTCAGAGGCACTCAACCTCCAAGCCACATCCCCTAAGCCATATTTTATCTTTTTTAGAGACTTTGTCTCACTGAGTTACTTAGTGCCTCACTTTGCTGAGGCTAGCTTTGAGCTTGTGATCCTCCTGTGTCAGGCTACTGAGCTGCTAGGATTACAGGTGTATGCCACCATTTCTGGCTTCTATCATAATTCCAATGTGAACTATATATTGACATTTAATGCCAAGCATAATTACTTGCACAGAGTTAGCACTGAATTATATTTGTGGAATAAATGATAGAGAAATACATATAATGTTGAAGAAACATTTGAATGTCTTTTTTGGTACTTAATAGTAATATTTGAAGAATGTTATTAGATGATGGACAACATTTGTGAGAAACAAACAAATTAGGCACTCTAGATATAGCAAATCACTTCTGTAGTTGTACCCTTAGGGATGAGAAGGAGTATGTCTGTGAAATCTTCTGTTCCCCAGCAGAAGGGAATTGACGATTGCTGGAAGGAAAATAAAAATAGAAAGCTGAGAATGGTGAAAGACATCAAACACTAGCCTGGGAATTGTGCCCTATTCACCAGACACTATAAATTTCCAGAGTGAAATAGGGTAATGCTTCATTCAGTAAAGCACTTCAGTGAGACCCTGTCTCTAAATTAAATATAAAAAAGGATTTCACCAAGAGTTCTCACATTCACTCTCCACACTCACATTGAACAAGATAAATTGAGAACTATTGAGTTCATGAACCAAGTAAGGCAAATACCTTGGCCATTTCTGACTCATTCCCAGGAATCTGCAGGACATTTTGTCGTAGACAGGCACTGGATCTCCCTCTGGGTTGCACTCAGAGGCACTGTGGCACTTAGTTCATCTGAAAATGGTGAACTTACCTCCTGGGAACACAATGAAACAATTACCAGGGGAAAAATGAGCCAGCTTCCTGCTAAAACCATGAAAGTCTGTAGGTAGCAGAAGAAATGACTAAGAGGTAGAATCCTAGCTACATTTCTGAAAAGATCAGCAAATAACTCATTGTGTGGCTAAAGGCTTGAGCTCTCTCTCTTTCACCTGGGCATTTTTTTCTATCATTAAAATGAGATTATACACATCTCTTGGTATTAGATTTACTTGTAATCTCCCATTCACCAGGAGGATAGCAGATAGACCTGTAGTTTAGTTCTGGTGATATCACTTAAGGGCTGTACATGTAGAAGGGAATTTATCTGATCATTATGAGTTTTAATTTCCTCATCTGTAAAATGAAGGATAAAAATACTAGAAATCTAGAGTTATCACATGGGTTAAATAAGAGCATAAGTAAACAATTTAGCACAGTGCCTGTGATGCAGTTAAGACTATGGTAGTTTTGATACTCATACAAGGGTTTTAAAGGGTTTGTCTCTAATTCTTTGTGACTTTTGGATGTAAGAAGATTTTACACATGAGGCAGAGACTTGCAGGACCAAGGTTCTGAATTACTCAACTAAACAGGTTCCTCTCACATAGATCTCTTTTCAATGGAGGCTCCTACCTAAACCTCTTTGCCAATGCAGCATAAATCAGTGACTCTATTGTGCTCCCCAAGGGCATCCTTCTCCTTGTGGATTCATCATTTCATAGTTGCTAAATCATTGCCACACCACTCCCTTTTTAGTGAAGAAAAGTTCCTGGCTAACTTACTAAACCTAAGGCACAAATTGTCAGACACATAATGGAGGGATTTATAGTTTTACCTGCATAATAACAAGGAGTTTAATTATTTCTGCATACCTACAAGGACTTTTATCTATAATAGTTTAATTACTTATTTTTCTTCATGCTAGACTCTAACTTCCTCAAGGGAAGGGGCCATACCCTATTCAGTTCTGAAGGAC
The DNA here is from genome assembly GCF_048772815.1 of Callospermophilus lateralis. Taxonomy (NCBI): domain Eukaryota; kingdom Metazoa; phylum Chordata; class Mammalia; order Rodentia; family Sciuridae; genus Callospermophilus; species Callospermophilus lateralis. Next base: position 6,749,459 of record NW_027514454.1, read on the forward strand.
TTGTCCATGGAAGGCATGATAGTTCAAAAGAGGAAAGAAAAAATGACTTCAGAAGAGCTGAGTGACAACCTGTGAGATTGCGTGTTTTCAAACATGTTCATTTTTTGACTCCAAGCTAGTGATGAAGCATAAAAAACTGAAGGCCTTTCCAGCTTAATTACAGCAGCTGAAGGCAAACTGCATGGAAATGTATGACCACTAAGTGGCTCCAAAGGGCAGCAGCAGACACAAAGGCCCTAAGTTTACTTTTTAGGAAAAGATAATAACATTTTATTTCTCCAAATGTTAGGAGATTCAAGAGTGAAATAAATATGATATTGAGGAAGATTCTTAGGATGAGGGTCCTGAGAATGAACTACCACTTAATTAAATAGAGTGATAAATGAGAATGCAATTTAAAATCAACTAGCAAGAGGTCCCTAAGCAATTTCTGCTTGGCCTACAAAATTCAGTTACTTCATTATTCTAGAACTACAGAGCAATATTCATTTGTATACAGCAAACCAGAAAAAGAGCTAAAAGGGAACAAATGGAAAGAGAAAGGGATGCTCATAGCACCTACCTAGACAGAACTCAATTCCATCCCTAAATTTACAGATTCACACACATGTGTATATGAGCTCTAAAGTCAGAAGTGGGGGCAAACAGGTACACCTACTGAGAAGGGATTATGGTCTCTGAGGAGTTAAAAAACATCAATACTGGGTGTGATCTGTGCTATGGGAAGAGCACATAAAATTCATGGAAAATCGGGGAAGAAGGCTCACCTCCAGCAGAGGGCATTTCAGTGGAGCAAAAGAAACTGGGAAAGCTATAGACCAAATTTTATGCAACTTCAGGAATTTACAGACCCCTTGAAGCTGTATTTTAAGTCTTTCCTAGTGCTCCTAGTTTGGAGTAAAATGCTCAACCTAATACATCTCGCTTGCTTTGTTTTACCAGATGGAAAAAAAAAAACAACCTAGGAGAGGGAAATCTTCCAACTCAGGACACTCCCAGCCAGGTCTCTCCAATCCTTGTCCCAGTACTTTTCCCATGAAGCCACAACTATCTATATACTTTAGTTTCACTTCTCCACATCACAAGGTCAATGACATCAGAATATCTCTTCAAGTCCAGGAACTAGAAACTCAGCAGTGGTTGTTGTGGGGCTTCATCACCAGAAAAGCCACATGCAGAAACTTTTTGGCTTGAAGTAGTTCTTCCCATCACTACTCCTGTCCACTCACAAGTTCCCTTAATATTCCCTTCTGAAACAACCTTCCTCTAAGCCTCCCTGGCTCATGGACCTTCAGTGAGACCCCTTGCCTGAATAACACCCTTTCCAGCAGGCATTCAAGACCTTTCATGATGTAGCTCTAGTATGTTTCTAGGTCTTATTTTCCTTACTCCCTATCACCAAGTTACCTTACACTCTTTACTTTTTTTCATGCCCATTATTAAATAGGACTTCCATATTCATTCAGGCATGTCCCTTTCCCATACAGTGGCCCAGGAGACTGGACATAGCCCCTGTGCAGGGCTGCTTCTAACGTCCTCTTTTCCACTCTACACTTCCTAGTGTTTCCTATTCCTCTGATTGTCTCCTGGGAAGGAAGCAAGAAGACTGGATCAAAGTTTGGCCACTTGATCAGCCCAAAAGGATTGGTATATAAATATTAGTCTCAGCTACTCATAAAATTCAAAATTGGATAAAGCTCTGAATAATATTTGTACAGTATTGTGTAACAAAACAATCGCAATGTGCTCCAAAATAAGATGTTATTCTTATGCAGCCAAACAATAATCTGTTATCATAATTATACAGAGAAATTTCATAAATCATGATTATCACAATCACCATCCTAACTGTGAAGAATACACTGTGTTGCTATTTACTATTATCTCAAGTCATATCCAGAGCACTTGCCTATTTCACTTCTCACAGTGATCTTTGGATGCAGGCTTTAATAATATATGCCCTTTTTGAGCATTCACTAAAGAATTGGTTGCACAAAAAGATTAGGATCTGAGGAAATGAAGGTGGGATTCATGGTGTTAGACATTCTACTGGCAAAGTACACAGAACACTCCATCACCAAAACGGAAATGTACAGATTACTCACTTGCAATGGCCCTCAGGACACATATCCATACCTATATTGTTTCTCCATAACTATATTGTCTGAAAGAGAAATTTTCCTTGAGATTTCTATTCATTGAGTGGAAAAACTACTACTCTTCAGAGATTGTTCACAGATGCTTAAATTAATGAAGAGAAGCTTTTAACATTTATATGCCTGATCTGTACATTTCTATGTAATAATGTTTCTACATGATCCAGCATCTGGCTCTGTGTTAGCTTCAAACTTTAGAAATATCATAATTATTTTTTACTCAAGAGTTTAGTAATCTTGACTTAAAATTTGGATAAGTGTTCCCAAAAGTTCTGTGTAATACAAAATCTTGGTCCGAGGGTGGTACAGGGAATTGTAACAAATCTTCAGGAGATGAGGCCTAGTAAAAAGTCCTGAGGTGTTTGGAAGCATGGTTTGAAAAATAGATTGGGAAATACCAATCTCCTCCTCCATCATCATCATCATCATCATCATCATCATCTCCTCCTCCTCCACCTTTTTCTCCTCCCTCCCCTCTATATTCTCCTTTTACTTGAGGTGGGAGAAATCCCTTCAATATTTTCTCCCTTAATAATGTGCCACCTTTCACAAAGGCCCAAACCAAGGGGCCACCAGATCTTGGAATTGAAACATAAGTCTTAAATTAAGCCTCTCTTGTTGGAGCATATCCTTTGGTTTAAATGCTATGTATTATAGTTACATGATTTCACTACTAAGGCTTACTCCTTTGAACTTGTCTATGAATTTATGTCTTACCGTTCCTTCTCTATATCATCTTATCTTATTCCTATAGTCTATAACCTATGCCTATGGCATTGATTATATTGACCAGTTCACACCACAGCAGAACTGGCCATGGGGCCCAGAGCACTTATCCTCCTTGAGTCTGAAACAGTCCCTGAAAAGTTCCCCAGAGGCCGAATACACAGCCACACTCAGTCTGGCCACAGCCTGGTTCGCTCTGTTGCAGGTATGCTCCATGTGGGGCCTCTCCAGGCAGCGCGGGCTGAGTCTCTGCATCTGCGCCCTGGAGCTTGGCTTCTCCCCAAAGCTCTGGGTGGCTGCCCAAGGGGGGTTCATGCTGTGCATGTCCTGGTGGCATGCTCCTGCCCTCTGCGCGTTCAGTCTGTGGCATTGGCCCTCTAGAGGTGACGCAGGTGGGCCATTGCCTGTCTGGAGTGCAGGGAAAGGGCTAGGAGAAGAGGAGCTGCTGCTTCCACCCACAGCCCGCAGTGGCCTGCAGCGGAATAAGAAAGGAGGTGAAGTCCGAGGGACACTGGTGGGGCTAGGGGCCCAGAAAAAGCAGGAGTCAGAGAAACCCAGCTCCGCATAATAGAGGGCCCTGCAGGCGGCTGGAGTTCAGGGTTCCCGTGCTTCCTGGGAGGCGAGGGCCAGTTGGGCGCAGGAAGAAGCCCTGAACTCCTTGGCCACAGTCACGACCCAGGCTGGAGGCGGTGGCCTGCGACACATGTGGCCTGTGCTCTGCCTGTTTGGCCACCGGCCTGCCGCGACTTGGCCACCATCCTGGCCCGGCTTGGCCCACGGGCTGCCCCAGCTCCACTGTGGGTACCTTGGCCATGCAACTGGTGCAGCGGAGGTCGGAAAGCTTCAGCAAAGAGAACCATCAGAAATGGTGGGGGTTGCTGGTCCTGGGGCTCCAGAAGGTTAGTGCTGGGCCGGCAGCCACCAGAGACCTGGGGGAGGGACCTGGCTGGCCCACAGAGGGCGGGGTGCCTGTCCGTCCCTGAAGTCATACAGGAAGCAAGGTCCTCCCTGCTCTCAGCCAAGGCTCAGCCATGTCCCTGTGGCTGGCGGCAGGGACTCTGCTGCCTGTTGGTCCTGGAGGGCATTTTCTCGATTTGGTATGTTTTGATTTGTTTTGATTTTTTGGCGGGTCCTGGAAGGAAGGGTTGGTTGTGGTCATAAAACTGGATTCAGGTAGCAGTCCTTTCTCAAACTCTGCTGCGATCCATATGTTGTCCCCAGGAGGGATTCAGGAGAGAAAAAGACTGCACCTGGAATATAATTCTTCATACATTAAGTTCCTAGAAAATGAATGCAGTAGTGTGTTTTAAAGGTAAAAACATTTTCTCAGGCATTCCGAATTTCAGATTTTCTAATGTCCTGATTCTTAAAAGTGGACATTGGCTCCCTTAGGGCAAATTTCAAGCCATGCTTTTTAAAACACTGGGTGGAATGATTGTCATCTCATTGGTGCACCAGGTTCTAAAGTATTAAACTGATCTTCTGACATGTGTAGTCCAATTCTGTAAGGAGACAAAATCAATGTAGAAGTGTGCTGAGTGGTGGTAATGAACTCTGACCTGAATTAAAGGCAAAGGGAGAAATGCTTAGATAGTACTTCTATCATGAAGTGTGAGTTCAGTTACCAGGTAGGTCTATGTTGTTGGCAAACATAAAGCAATATATGCCCATTACTACTTTGTGGTAGCAAATAGTATTTACGTGTAGGTAGTATTGACAAATCATCTTCATGTTCAGGTCCATATTTGTTTCTTCTTCAGGATATGTTAGAGCAAAACCAAGACTAGCATCTAATCCTTGTCCTTTGCTTTAGTCCTATTAGGTAGCATTCATATGTTGTGCTTGTTTTCTAGGTGCTTGGCAAATATTATATTGTAGAACTCAACAATTGTGGTATACCTTTTGCTTATAAAATGTGTGTAAGAAATTTGACCATTTTTTTGAAGTATAAAACCAATTTCTATTAATTTATTAATATTTTTAATAGAATTAATGTACATTCCCACAGAAACATTTTAAAAACCTTGGGAAATTTTTGGTGAAGTACTTTAGATTATATTCAGTTTTACGCTATTTGCGACATTGTCACATGCACGTTTGTAGTGCCTGCTAAGAGTTGGAGGTATTATACCTCTTAAGTTGCTCAAGATTGGCTCTGGAGGAAGTTTTTGATTAGAAAATTACCTTGTTTTCTTGTTTGTATAGTTTTCTATGTTTTGATTCTCAAACTCTCTACCAGTTTTCCAAATATTCTCTCAAGATTTTTAGTTCCCTCAGTCGTTGTATCAATTTTCTTTTCTGAGACAGTTTCTTCCAGGGCCTTCTGACCTGAATGTGGACTGGTGATATTTCTATTTTTCTGACCTAAATGTGGACTGGTGATATTTTTGTTTATTAAATAGTTCTCATCCTGTAATTTTCCTTCATTTCATTCTGGGCATTCTTTTGGCCATTCTCCCATAATGGTTTCTTCATTTCTTATATTCCAGATTTTTCTTTTATTAATATTTATATTCATTTTACAATAGCAGAACCCACATAAGCTTAATGAGAAAGAATATATGGGAGATAAGATTTTTTACCTTGGTGTATATAGGAGTATGTTACTATGACAAGTCATTGATAATTTGTTTGAATGTTGAATTCTGTTTTGGAAATTAGTGTTGTTTAGCTTTTAGTATTACTATTAAAATCTGGAAATATTTCACTGCTACTTGTATATCATCCATTCTTTTTTCTCCCTAACCCCCAGTCTTGGAGGAGGTTCTCTGTCTCTGAAGCTGTGACAGTGTTTATATTTGTGTTTGTTTGTGTGTGTGTGTGTGTGTGTGTGTGTGTGTGTGTGTTTGTGTGTGTGTGTGTGCATTTAATTCAGGAGCACTGTACCCTTGAGCTGTATCCCAAACTCTTTGTTAATTTTTACTTTTTTTTTTTTTTTAAATTTTGAGACAGAGTCTCACTGAGTTTCTGATTCTGACCTTGAATTTTGATCCTCCTACCTCATTCTTCTTCTGAGAACCTGGTGTTATGGGTGTATTCTGCTATACCCTTACAGAATTTGAAAATTGTCCTTTTTTTCTTGGAACTGGGTACTAGAATGACCATTTAGACTTATTTTATTGATAACTTTACCCTTCTTTTTTTTGTGCCTGATGATTCTTTTTTAAGTCCTCTTTATGGTGAATTGTAACCCAATCAGAAAATGTATATAAATAAAAAATATACAATTTACAGAACACCAGTATTTAACCATCACTGAGCATGATGTGTGTTGAAGTTAGCACACTGTCAGCAATTTTCTCAGAATATCTCTTTAAAAGATACCCCACTTTTATGGTAGTCACTGATTTTTTTATGATTTTCTCATCTAATAAGGTGTCCCTAAATACCATAGTTAGGTTTGTCTGATTTTGAACTTTTTAAAGAGATTAGAATGAGTTCAATCATATGTGTTTTTATTTTTTTAATCTGGCTTCATTATGTTAATAATATTTTGAAGATAGATCCATGTTTTTATTATTAATGTTATTTTTTGCTACATGTTGTATGAATATGCCACAATATATTATTACACTCTAGTAATAATTTCCAGTTTGGGAATTATAACTAATAATGTTACTTACAATCTTCCTGGTGCATGTCTTCAAGTATACATGTAAGTAATGTCTCTCAAATAGTGATATGTAATAGAATATAATGTGAAATATATATATATATATATATATATATATAAATATATATATAATTTATTTTTTCCAAGCTACATTTAAAATTAAGTAGACAGAGATAAAGTTGATTTTAATGATATATTTTATTCAGCCTAATAAATATATAATCATTGCAACACATGATGGATTAAAAAAATTAAGATAATTGTCATTTTTATACTAAATATTTTAACTCTGGCCTGTGTTTTATACTCTTTAGAGCCTGTATCAATTCAGTGGAGCTACATTGTAGATGTGCATTATCCATATTTGACCAATGTCTACTGTATTAAATGCTTAACTGTAAAGAATATATATGTATATGTTCATGATAAGACACATTCTGACAGATTGTTAGGTGATTTTGTCCTTGTTTGAACATCATAAAGAATGCATACACAGAAATAGATAATATTAGATAATCACATACTGTGGCCCACTGTGGCCTATTATCGCATATTATTTTATAGTAAACTTGCCATGTTTGATTTTTAAGAGATGGGGTCCTACTTTGACTGTCACCAATCCCCTGGATTAAAGTAATCTTTTTGCTTTAGCAATCCCCCTTTCTCATTTTCCAAAATGCTGTGACTATATGTGGATAACACCACACCTGGTTATGCACTTTTAAAATAAGTAGCAAGACTCCAAAATTAAAAAAAAGTATGGGAGAACAAATATACAAATGAATAACATACATGCTCATTATAATTATCAAATGTTATTCACTTTTCAGAATTGTATGTGCTATACTTTGATATGACTGGAAGAACTGTAAGTTTGTTTATACTAAGATCACCACAAACACATGAGTATCATGTTGATGTAAAGACAGCTACGACTTCATTATGTATTAAGGATTTTTTTCAGTTAGATTATAATCTTTTTTGGTGGTACTAGGGATTAAAGCCAAGGATTCTCTACCACCAAGCTACATGTACAGCCTTTTATTGTTATTACTTAAAAAAATTAAAACATTTTCTTGCTAAGCTGCCTAGGCTGGTTTCAAAACTTCAGTCCTCCTATTAGCTCGAATTGTAGGTGTGCACCACTGCACCTGGCTAGCTTCATTATAATCTTATGGGATCACTGTCATATATGTGATCTGTTGCTGAATAGAATCTCATGTGACTCACGTATGTATGAAATTGTGAATTTGTGCCATTTAATGCTCCAACAGCAGTGTAAGAATGTTCCTATTGCTCCAAATTATCATCAATATTTGATAATAATTTTGCTGACTGGTTAGTGGATAATAGTTTTCAATATTGTCTGAGTTGCATTTCCTTATTTCCTAAAGAGTTAGAGCACCTTCGTATGTATATTGGCTATTTAAATGTGAAGTGCTTGTATTTTTTTCTTTATTTTGTAGAACATAGATCAAACCCAGGCCTTGCTCATGCTAGGCAAACACTCTACTACTGAGCTGTATCCCCTATGCATACCCCCATCTTCTTCTATTAGGGTTTTGATACCTTTTTTCCTATTGAAGGTTTAGGTGTCCTACATATATTCTGGATATGAATAATTTTGTTATATGTGTCACATCCATCTCCACTTCTGAAAGTTAATTTTTTTCTTCTTTGAGGTGGCTTTTGATGAATCTGAGTTAAATGTGGTTAAAGTGTGTTATCCCTTCCCTGTATGATTAGTAACATATGTGTTCTATTTAAGAAGTCTTTTTTCTACCTAAGGTCATAAAGATATATGTTTACATTATCAGAACTTTAATAAATATGTTTAGTTAAGAGGTATGAAAGCCTGCAAGTATTGATTTGTATTTTGAATATGAAGTAGGGATTGAGGTTGATTATTTTCCATATAGGTGTCTTTAATTGTTCAGTATCATTCATCCACTTTGCCCCAATTCTCCGTTGTCTACACTCTCCCATACTCTAATGTCACTTGTTGTAAACCAAGGGTATAAATGGTCTTGCTTCTGAACAATCTCATCTTTTCCATCAATCTATTTCTCTATCCTTATGCAAATATCATTAATTGCTGCAGGTTTGTAGTAAATGATAACAACTAGAGAAGCAAATACTTGTGCTTCTTTAAAGATTATGTTACTGATTTTCTTAACCTTTTGAATTTCGTATGTTATTTTAAAAATTATCTTGTCAATACAGGCTGCTTGATTTGATTGTAATTTTGCTAACTTCCTGTGGGGAATTAACATAGCCCTTCAGAAAATATTAAATCTGATAATCACAAAAATAGTATCTTCCTCTTCCTCGGTGAGGCGCTCCTCCGGCAGGCAGGCAGCATGGCGGCCGTGGAGACGCGGGTGTGCGAGACGGATGGCTGCAGCAGCGAGGCCAAGCTCCAGTGTCCCACCTGCATCAAGCTGGGCATCCAGGGCTCGTACTTCTGCTCGCAGGAATGTTTTAAAGGAAGTTGGGCTACGCACAAGTTACTACATAAGAAAGCAAAAGATGAAAAGGCAAAGCGGGAAGTGTCTTCCTGGACTGTAGAAGGTGATATAAACACTGACCCCTGGGCAGGTTATCGATATACTGGTAAACTCAGACCACATTATCCACTGATGCCAACAAGGCCAGTGCCAAGTTATATTCAAAGACCAGATTATGCTGATCATCCCTTAGGAATGTCTGAATCTGAACAGGCTCTTAAAGGTACTTCTCAAATTAAATTACTCTCATCTGAAGACATAGAAGGGATGCGACTTGTATGTAGGCTTGCTAGAGAAGTGCTGGATATTGCTGCTGGGATGATTAAACCAGGTGTAACTACTGAAGAAATAGATCATGCTGTACACTTAGCATGCATTGCAAGAAATTGCTATCCTTCTCCCCTGAATTACTATAATTTCCCAAAGTCTTGTTGTACTTCAGTGAATGAAGTTATTTGCCATGGAATTCCAGACAGACGACCTTTGCAAGAAGGTGATATTGTTAATGTGGACATCACTCTTTATCGCAATGGTTATCATGGGGACCTGAATGAGACCTTTTTTGTTGGAGACGTGGATGAGGGAGCACGGAAATTAGTTCAGACCACATACGAGTGTCTTATGCAAGCCATCGATGCAGTGAAACCTGGTGTTCGATACAGAGAATTGGGAAATATTATTCAGAAGCATGCTCAAGCAAATGGATTTTCAGTTGTTCGAAGCTACTGTGGGCATGGAATACACAAGCTTTTTCATACAGCTCCCAATGTACCCCACTATGCCAAAAACAAAGCAGTTGGAGTGATGAAATCAGGCCATGTATTTACAATTGAGCCAATGATTTGTGAAGGTGGATGGCAGGATGAAACCTGGCCAGATGGTTGGACTGCAGTGACAAGAGATGGGAAACGGTCTGCTCAGTTTGAGCACACGCTGCTGGTAACGGACACTGGCTGTGAAATCCTAACCCGGCGACTTGATAGTGCGCGGCCTCACTTCATGTCCCAATTTTAATTTCTCCTAAGATGACACATCTCAGTAATGCCTTCTTACTGTACTATGCATTTTATTGAGAGTACAGAAAGGATGAGGCAATTTTTTATCACTTGTATTGTTTTGATTATAGATAAAGAAGGACACAGCATTTGATATGTCTTCAAGAGCTTGTCTTGGGTCTGAAAAAGCTGAGAAGAATAAAGGAAACCTTGTTCAACTCCTTTCAGTACCCCCTCCCCATCCCGGCCCCTGTCTCATTCTCTGCACACCTGTTTTCTTATTTGCCCCTTGAGCACTTTTTCTTAGACCTGCTTCTATAGTTGCTTTAATCACTGCCACAAACTGGCTATCAGGAGCCAGCTGCTTTTCAGGCGATTGTTGAAGATGAGAATCCTTGAAACTTTAGCAACACATGTTGCTCCAGATTTTTTAAATTATATATATATGGAAATATATATGCATACATTTTAAATTCCATGTATGTAATTACCGAACACTATGTGACCTTGGTTTGGGTTGATTCTGCTCTGACAGGGTTTTTTGCTGTCATAAGTGGATCTATAGTTTGTAGAGATTTAATTCCTAGTTGGGAATTGGCCTCCTCCCTTCCTAATGCTAATTATTTATCCTGGTAATTGTGTGTAGGGAAGCACTCACTCAGTGAGACTTTCTTTCCAATGTGGACTCTGTGTCAGTGAATGAATGTGGTAAAATTCACTTTGGAAGAAGGTTATCAGGCTTTTTAAAGTCTAGTTTATGACAAAAATAGCTATGCTCCATGTGGTGGCTGGCTGTTGTGGGGCACAGGAATTTGTAATACTCTATTTCAGACCTTTATTTGGTCAGAAATGGGAGGTAGAAAACCTCCTTTTTTCCCTCTCTTTTATTTCAAGGGCATACCTTGAAGATACTCAGAGAAGGGTGGAGGTTGTGCTGTAGAGGGTGATGGGTAAAGAGTTCTGAGATGTCTCTAGCTGTGAGCACAGTAAGTCAGGTGGGCTGTGAGAGTAATCCTGACAGTGAAGAGAAAGGAACTTCTTTGAGCACTGTAACCTGCAGTAGGGATGCAGCTGTCCTTGGTTTGCTGGGAATTAAAAAATAAAAATAAAAAAACCACCTCACCTATGCTTAGTTGACTCATTAGCAGTGACCTCAGCTACCCAGTGTGTGTGTTCCTTTCAGCAATTGTCCAAATAGAAGTTTATCCAGTGAAGACCAATTAGATCATCAAGTGCTTGTTAGCGTGTACTTGATTACTGGGTATCTGGTAACTTTCTGGTAATACAGTTTGATGCCACTGACACATATACTTGTAAGAGAACATCTTTCCCAGAGTGCCTCAGACCTTATTGCTTTAAGAGAATTATGATGTTTTCATTACTTTTATTATTTTAATGATTTACTAAAGTGACTGAATCTGGTATAGACTTTTTGGGGGTATGTGTGAAGTTTTTATCAATCTGTAATATTTGTGAATGGAATGCCTTGTAATATGGATGTTAATATAATGTGTAAAGGGAGATTAAACAGTTTGATTATCCCACCATGTAGTCATTAACTTTGTTGCATTTGTTTGGTATTTCATAGGGAATTGGTGTGAATGGGGAGGCTGATTTTATAATCTAAAATAAAACTCATGACCATCTGAGTAAAAAAAAAAAAAAATAGTATCTTGTTCTTAGAACTTCAATTTCTCTTAATAGTATAATTTTCTCCTGAGGAGTCTTCTTATTTTAGATGATTCAGTCCAAAGTACATGATATTTTATTCTATTATAAGAGCTATTATTTGAAAATTTTATCTGTTAGCTTTGTAGCTGGTACATAAAAATGAAAGTTTACTTTTCATGAATTCAAATAACTTATCTGTATAACAGGTGTATCTTGTATGGGAGTATTAATCTGGTGTCTCTAGAGAAGCTAAACTAATAGTATGCACACACAAATAGAGACATTTAAAAATACATTAACTATAAGGGAATTGGTTCATACAGTTATGGAGGCTAAGATGTCCAAAATCTGTATTGGACAAGTTGGAGACCTATAATTATATAGTTCCAGTCTGAGTCTGAAGGCCAGACTGAGGCTTTCTCCTGAGAGCTCATGATCTGAGTTCCAGTGAGAGTCATAATCCAAATGCAGAAGACTGACACCTCACTTCAAATACAAACAGAGAAAGATTTCTTTATTACTCATTCTTTTAAGTCTATTCAGGTCTCTAGTAGATTAGATGAGGCCACCCACATAGAAGAGGGTATATTGCTGTACTAATTTTGCCAATTTAAATGTTTATTTTATCTAGAATAACCCTCAGATACTCAGACACAATATATAACCAAATATCTAGGCACCTAAAATCAGCTATCACAAGGCACAATAGAATTAACTACAAATTACTTTCTTCCTTACAAATTCTGCAACTAAAAATACAAAATCTGTTGATTTTAACAAAAGTAGTTGTCTGAGAAAATGCTCATATTAAAGAAGAATGGTTAAACAACAATGAGTTAAGTATTTATCTCAGAAAGTTAGCAAAAGAACAGCAAGTTAGCAAAATAACAGAAAAACAGAAGAAATAATAAAAATTAAGCAGAAATAAATAAAAAATACAATTTATATCAATGCAGTCAAGAGGTGATTCTTGGAAAAATTCACAAGATTGATAAACTTTTGAGGTACTAAATCAAGAAACAGAATGGACATACAAATAACTAATATTAGCAGTGAGGGAAGGGAGTTCATTATAGGTCTTTTAAGACTTATTTTAATACTTATATAAGAGGCTATAATACTTTGTTAATGTTAAATGCTTTTACACTGACTTTTTTCAAGGAAGGTCCACTCAGAAAATGGTAAATCCTAAATCATAAGCCATTCATTAATTGGTATTCATTGGTTTCATAGTGGGTACATGATCCAGATATGAGGGAGAATGTTTTGCTAAATTTTGAGAATTTAAATGAAAGAGTCAACTTCATGCTTTTTCTTTGTAGGCTGAATTTAATTACCAACTGAATGTTAAAAATAACTATGAGATTATTAAAGATTTCAGGGATTTTTTTGTTTATTTCTTGGTCATTGGTACTAATATCCTTTTAATACCATGCCATAAAAGTTTAAGAAAATACATGCATTCAGTTAACAAGTACTGATAAGACACCTAATATATAATAGGGAATGTTACTTATGGTATTTCTTATATCCAAAAAAAGGGTTCAGCATAGTTATATGATGACAGTGAGCAACATTATAAAACTTGAGTAGCACCTACTTAAAAAAGCATCTGTATGATTTGTGTAGTAGTATGTTTTTTTCAGAGGCACCTTTATTGCTGGGATTTTTTAACCTGGTGGCAGTATTAATTGACTTCAAAGTATCCATGATTTTTTAAAATTATACAAAAATACCCACAGACAGACAGACAGACAGACAGACAGACACACACACACACACACACACACACAAACACACACACTTTACTTTTTTGTTTTAGGAAGAAGAGTACTCAATGGCTGTGGGCTCACTCGGTCCAGCCAAAGCCCACTGAAGAGCTAAGGAGGTTGTGGTGACAAAGTCAAAAAGAGGCCTCTGGTGACCAGTTTCACAGAATTTGTTCCACATTATTATTGCATAAGAAAGCCTTTTATGCATAGTCTGTTACCTAGTAAATTTAGCTGAGGGCCATTATAATTCAGTGAGCAAGCAACACACTTACAAGTGGCATCCAATGGGCTAAAAGTTCCCTGACAAAAATCAGAAAGAAAAGGAACACAATGTGCACGTGAGGGTGGCCAGGTTACCATGGTGATGGGGCTGGTTGTGGTTGGTGTTCCGAACCACAAATATCCGGACCAGTGTGTGGAGCACTATGAGCCCTCACAAAGGAAAGTAGGCATATTTCCAGCTTACATGCCCAATAAATGGCCTTTTCACATATTTTCAAAAGATCCAAAAAATATATGAAAAAAATACACCCATTAGATAGACTATGCCTGACACGGAGTTGAGATGATAGAAACCAAAGCAGATGTATGAATTAAGTGCTGAATAAATTTATGTCTTGATTTTCAAAGTTTTTAAAAATATTCTACACATTAGGAAATACTTTTCTCTTTCTGCTGATACTAGTTGTTATCTTTGACAAGGAGAGAGAGAGAGAGAGAGAGAGAGAGAGAGAGAGAGAGAGAGAGAGAGAAAGAGAGCTGCCCCTAATATGAAGAGAGAAAATCAAAAGAACTTAAAGGTTTTCCAGCTGTCTATAATTCTTTTTGGTAGGAATAACAGGAGACATTTTTATTCAATGGGGAAATAAAAGCATTCAAACTGAAATGTAGGCTACTTTAAATTCCTTTAGGAATTTGATATTTGGGACATAGGACATTTTTACCTTTATATATTTTTAAATGTTCAGTATAATGACTCTGAAAATTTTTCATAAAATATAGAAAAAAGAATACTAAAGTTTTCAAAAGTACTTACATAACTATTAGACCAACCAAGAAATGATGGGTGTTTAGGAGGGGGGCAATTTGTAGGATAAAGTTGACTTACCATAAATATAATGTTTTCATAAGAATAAAAATGAGACTTGGAAAAATCAATATGAAAGAGAAATTTGACTTAATGAAAAACTGCTTTCCTCAATTTTATTTACTTGTTTTGCAAAATGTGATAACTATATTTTTTATAGTTACTCATAATTTTAATTCTTCTTTGGAAGGTCTTAATTACAGAGCATGGTGACCTGGGTAATAGCCGATTTTTAGATCCAAGAAACAAAATTTCCTTTAAGTTTGATCACTTACGGAAAGAAGCAAGTGACCTTCAACGAGAGGAAGTAGATGGAGGTTTGAAGTCTTGGAGAGAATCCTGTGACAATGCTTTAAGAGCCTATGTGAAATATCATTATTCCAACGGCTTCTCTACTGTTAAGTATCTGTCTGCCTGTTTCATTATCAAAGTGTTATATTTCTTACATTTACCATTTCGCTTGGGAATTTTGGCCAACCAAACATCACTTCTTCCTTACTTATGGTCTCTGTATTTTATTCCCTAAATCTTTTTTAAAATATTTTTTTAGTTGTCAGTGGGCATTTATTTATTCATTCATTCACTTATTTATTTATTTATATGTGTTGCTGAGAATCGAACCCAGTGCCTCACACATACTAGGCAAGCGTTCTACCACTGAGCCACAACCCCAGCCCCCTAAATCATTTTTTAAAGGAGTATAAATACATGAAAATTTTCTTTATAAAATCACAATGCATAATAATTTTGAATTTCTGTATGTTCTATTTCATATTTATCTTATTTACTTATGAAAAAATTGCCTTATATCAAAAATTAAGTTTTTAAATACTTTAACTTAGACTTAGGGAAATATGTTAAAATTGTTGAGAGATTTGTTGTCCACATTTGTGTCTTTTTGGCATAGGCATTTATATAAAAATCTACTTCTGCATAGTTAATATATTTTTCACTAGATAATCAAAACTGTTTTGAAATAAACTTTAGAAACCCAGAGTAATTTTATTTTATTTTTTACCATCTCTTGGGCTCTAACTGATAAATTTGGCTCTAACATGATTTCCCCTTTATAATATTGTGACAAGAAAAAATATGTATAGAATGTTTAATTTTTTATTTGTTTGTTTGTTTGTTTTGGTGGTGCTGTGAATTGAACCTAGGGTTTTGTGCATGTGAAACAAGGACTCTACCAGCTGAGCTGTATCACCAGCCTCAGAATGTTTAATAATTTTTTATTATTGTATTTTAAACTTACATGAATTAATAAAATCATGATGTTTTGAAATATGTATACACTGTGGAATGGCTAAACTGAGCTAATTAACATGTATTAACTAACAGGTTTTTTTTAATGAGAATGCTGAAAATCTAATCTCTAAGCAATTCTCAAAATCAATATATTAACTAGACTATTTTAAATATGTGATGATGATGAGTTAAATAGCAATATAGAAAGTTAGTTAAGAGCACTTACATTTAAACTTTAATAACTGGTTTGAGTCTTAACCCTGCCACCTAACTAGCTGTGTGAGCTTAGGTAAATGACTTAATAGTTCTATGTCTGTTTTCTCATTTAAAATGGAATTATTTCTTACCACATAGTATTGATGTGAAGATTAAATGAGTTAATGATGCATTTACAATGCTTAAAACAGTGGCACAAAGTAAGGCCTGCCTAAATGGTAGATTTCTTTCTTTCTTTCTTTCTTTCTTTCTTTCTTTCTTTCTTTCTTTCTTTCTTTCTTTCTTTCTTTCTTTCTTTCAAACCCATCTTGGTTGATACCAGTACAGAATTCCTTTCTGGAATCCAGCATTGCAGTGGGAGACTTGATACACTTTCTTTTAGATATTGGCTGTTCAATCCTAAATATACTTTCAGTTTGTCATTTGTTACCTATTCAAAGTTTGTCATTCCCCATTCTTAATTTGGAGAGTTTCAATGGCAAATAACCTCAGAGGTCTTTTTTATTTCTCTTAGCTATCAAATGAGCAACACAAGTGCTGGAATTTTTCTAATGGTGTCTACTGTACACTAGTTTTCTATATTCTTATCTGTCTTGCTTAGTAATCTATTTTAGTAATTTCAACTCATTATTACCTATCACATTTTCTATGTGACATTTTCCAGACAATTCTTATTTGTCCTAGATGGGCATCTAATCCCCAACATTTTATTAGGTGTGAGTCTGACATAAAATCTTTTTCTCTTTCCTCCACATTGGAAAACTTTTCCGTTATACTTGAATTTGAGAAAGAAAGGTTCTTACTCTTGGTTTCATACTATCCTGTGTACTTTAAGACAATTTCATATGACTTTGTTTTCTCTTCTTATATAATTCTCATTACTTAGAAATGTTCTTATTTTTTCTTTACTTGAGATAAAACTTTAATCATGATAATACCTCTGAGTTGTTTCTCTTCATCTTGCTGTTTCTCCTCTGTTTTCTTCCTTACCCTCCAAATCATTGGGCCTTCTTCCCCTACTAGTGTCCTGTCCTCATTACTTATCCACTTATGAGCCTTTGAGTTTTCCTTTAGTCTCCATCCTATAGAAAGTGCTCTCTGACAGTATTAATGGTTCCTGAATCACTTGATCCAGTGACCATTTTTGTGGTCCTTGACTTCTGTGGCTGTTTCATACTGAGCCCAGAAAATAGAAATGATCTTTTGCTTAGACTGCTATTATCAATACCAATTAATTCTTTTTACTTTGTCTCTAATTTTCTAATATCCCAAAACTTTTAAAATACTCTTGAAAGTTCATAGCCCACTAAATATAGGGAAAGTAACACAGACTTAGTGTTAGAAAAACAATATGTTTGGGTTTTGTCTTCACCACTTATTCTCTTAAGAGACCTTGGACAGAAACCCTTATGAACTTCAGCTTTACCTTTTGTGGATGATAAACATGCCTTTTGTTTTATTTTGTTGTAGTTTTACCAGTTTTATTAGAGCAAATAGAAGATAATATGTGAAAACATTATGTGAACTCTAAAATTCGATGGCTTCTTTGCATTGCCTAGTAATTGTTTCCATTTATTTCTACTGTAAGGAAGAGTTGGTGTTTCTGTAACTACTGGCTAGACATTTCCATCTAGATTTCCCAGTTTGTTACTGATACCACCATCTTCCTAGTTATCCAGATGTACAAATACTTTGTTTGTTTGTTTAACCCTTCAGTTACAATATATTGCTAAACTTATGCATTCTGTCTGCAACCCTTCCTTTTCATTACCATTTGATAATACCCTAGATTATGACCTAAATTAATTTATGTGGTCTTCTTACCAGCCTCCAGCTTTTCTTCCATTTTTTCCTGTATAACAGTATTGGTCATTCTCCAAAAATAATAATGCTGGTCATATTCTCCCAAAATAATAGTTTTGGTCATGTTGTTTTACTCTCTTTCTGCTTCCTGCAGAATGAGATCCAAAGTTTTTACTTATATATACTACTGTATGGTCTAAATCTACAATTCTTTCTCCCACTAGTCTACTTTACACATACCCTCTAACCTGATGACCTAATTGCCATTCACTTAACAAATCCTTGATTTCATGCCTGAGCTGTTTATTGGTCTTTATTCTCAGTCTCTGCTTATCAGAATCTTATCTGCTTTGTAAAGCTCAGCTTAAATGGCACCTCCATTAAACTCTAAGCCAGGAGAAATATTTTCCTCTATTCATTGTACCTCTGTCTCTGTTAGAATTTAACAGAATCTAGGGCTGGGGTTGTGGCTCAGAAGTAGAGTGCTCGTCTAGCATACACAGGGTACTGGGTTCAATCTTCAGCACCACATTAAAAAATAAAATAAGGGTATTGTGTCCACCTACAACTAAATACATACATATATATATGTATATATATATATATATATATATATATATATATATATATATATATATATATTTAAGAATTTAGCAGGATCTGGTTGTGAGTGCTATGTTTTGCTTATTCTATCTGTCTCAAGGATTTAACACACTGCTTATGTGCATTGTATATCATTTAGATTAATTGTGTTTTTCTAGTCTGATTTTTTTCCCCAATAGGTTTATGCTAAAAGTATAGATGGGCAACAGACTATTATTGCATGTATTGAAAGACACCAGTCTCAGCCTAAAAACTTCTGGCAAGAAATAGATATTCTGTTTTGTTTCCATCTAATTATTTTGTAGAGAAATCAGCAATTTTTATCTATTTTGAGAATTTTTTTTTTTGCTGCAAACTGCACAGCAGTTAATTCAGATACCAGACCAGGTGATAAGGAGATGAAGACAAGACAAATAGAGAAAAAGATGGGGCCCCATGGTTCTCCATCCCCTGATGAGGGATGGACAACCCAGAGCCAGTTCAGCATGTTTATTATATAGGTTTTAACATCAAAAAGATTCATTGTGAGAAATTTTCTTAAAGATAAAAAGAACCAAAGTGGAGGGTATAAACAACCCAATTAGAACTATCAGCTTGTGCCCATAATTCTCCAACTGTCAACAGCTGTAATTAGAACCCAAGGTTAAGAACTGAAAAGTCCCTGGCTAGCATGGAATTTCCCTTTGAACAGGGCATTGCCACAGCAGCTGGGCAGTCTCAAATCTAGGCCTTTGAGCAGAGAGTTCCCAGGAGAGACATCGCCAGACAGATCAAGGATTATATAATTTATTTGCTGCTCCCAACATTTATTAATTTATCATACATCCTAGTCCTTTTTATTTTTGAGACAGGGTTTCACTAGGTTGCTGAGGGTCTTGCTAAGTTCCTGAGGGTAGCTTTGAACTTCTGATTCTCCTGCCTCAGCAGGGTACATTTTTTTACTTACAAGATTTTAGTTCTCCATCTATGAATTTAGACATTATTTAGATTCCTTCCAATTCTAATTTGGTTTGGGGGTTTTGTTTTTTTGTTTTGTTTTCTCCCCAATATGTGGGATTGAACTGAGGGGTGCTTTACCACTGAGCTACATCTCTACTTCTTGTTATTTTTTTTTTTTTTCATTTTGACACAGGGTCTCACAAAGGTGCTGAGGCTGGTCTTGAAATTGCAGTCCTTCTGTCTTAGTCTTGTGAGTCACTGAGATTAAAGGAATGTGTCACCACACCCAGCTCCAATTCTAAGATTCTATAGCCATATCTTTTTAAAAACTACTTTTATATTGAGTGAGAACAAATGATTAATATAAAGTTGAAATTGAAATTATTGAGTTTTACTTGGGTAAGTGTTAGTAATACTTGAGTTGATTATGTAACTCAGCAGCCTGTCCATTTTCAGAAGAGCCTACCATGAACAGGATGGGCATGGATCACTTCAAAGCAAACTAAGGAAAAGTGGAAATCCAGATGATTTAGAAAATGATTATGGTCAGGCCACTTGGTTCCAGACTTAGGTTTGAGTATGCCTTGGGTTTATCAAATTGGAAATGACTGGTCCCCTCCTCCCCAACCCCTCAAAATGTTTTTCAACTTATGTCCTCAGTGGTAAATCACCTATTTCTTGTGCTTCTTTCTAATTCTGCAGCACTGTATGTGTATGTTTTAATAGGAATGGTCGTTGGAAATCAGAGTGGAAGTTCACTATTACACCACCTACAGCCTAGGTGGTTGGAGTACTCAAGATTCAGGTAAGATTCCAACATGTTCATTGATCATGATAAAAAGTTTACATTTTTGGTTTGGGAGTATGACTCAGTGCTTGCCTAATATGCATAAGACCCTGGGTTCAATCTCCAGCACTGCCTAAATAAATAAAACTTCACATTTTAAAATAAACATGCAAGTTGGTCTTTTTTCTAGAATTAAAATAAGTACTAAATTATATGCAGATGCAAAGAGAGGTGGATGGAAGTGAGTAGAAATAAAAGCCTTCCTGGGGAGGTAGTTAAACAGAGATCTATTTTGGGTTGATAAAGATAATTATGTAGAGAATACTCTTTGCTTGTTATTTTTTTTATGTGGTGCTGAGGAGCAAACTCAGTGCCTCACATGTGTGATGCCAGCTCTCCATTGCTTAGCCAAAACCCCAGCCCTGTTTTATACTTGTGTGTGTGTTTGGAAGGGGGGTGCTGGGGATTGAACCCAGGGTCTTATACATGCAAGGCAAGCACTCTACCAACTAAGCTATATCCCCAGCCCTATACATATATACTTTTTAATATAGAATGTCTGGTCACACTTTGGGAGAAGGCTTATTTCATTTTTATTATCTTTTAAAAGTCACAATGGAAATTATTTGAAAGAGACTTTAAGATATTTAGGCCTAGCAAGACACAGTGACACATACCTGTAATCCCAGTGGCTCAGGAGACTGAGGTAGGAGGATCTAGAGTTCAAAGCCAGCCTCAGCAAAATGAAGGCTCTAAGCAATTCAATGATTTATATTATTAGAGACAGGGTCTTGCTGAGTTTCTTAGGGCCTTGCTAAATTGCTGAGTCTGACTTTGAACTCAAGATCCTTCTGCCTCACACTCCAGAGTTCCTGGGTTTACAAGTATGTGCCACTGCATCTAGACTATGTCACACTTATTTTTATAGTGTAATTTCCCATCAAATATTTGGTTTTCAGTGATTTTCTTTTAACTCCCAATTAGGTTTTTACTGCCAGTCAGATCTATGTACCTCCTGCATATTGATGATATTTGTATGGCCATGTCTCATGCACGTGTTAAGTATTAGGATCCATTAAAACTCCTTGGTTTTAAGAAAGAAACTAATTTTTCATGATTTTTATTATTTTTAATGTTTCTAAAGTGGAATCTTTTTTATCTTTGTCGTCACAATGTCTGGCCCAGTGCCTGGAATCAAAAACACAAATTTTTTTTTGTTTTTATTTTTGTTTGTTTTTAAATATTTTTTTTAGTTGTTGATGGACTTTATTTTCTTTATTTTTATGTGGTGCTGAGGATTGAACCCAGTGCTTCATGCATGCTAGGTGAGCATGCTACCACTGAGCTACAGCCCCACACAAATGTTGTTTGAACTTAAATTTTATCTGGTAAGGAAAGAGGTTTTGTTTCTTTTTTCTTTTGTACAATATTGAACTCAGGTTCACTTTACCAATGAATTATATCCAGCCCTTTTAATTTTTTTGAGACAAGGTCTCATTAAGTTGCTAATACTGGCCTCAAATTTTTCATCCTCTTGCATTAGCCTCTCAGGTCACTGGGAATACAGGCATACACCATCAAGCCCAAAGAATTCTTAAATTGGGCTGCGGTTGCGGCTTAGTGGTAGAGCACTTGCCTAGCACATGTGGGGCACTGGGTTTGATCCCCAGCACCACATAAAAATAAATAAAAAATGGGGCTGGGGATGTGGCTTAAGTGGTAGTGTGCTCGACTGGCATGCGTGTGGCCCGGGTTAGATCTTCAGCACCACATACAAACAAAGTTGTTGTGTCTGCTGAAAACTAAAAAATAAATATTAAAAAATAAATCAATCTCTCTCTCTCTCTCTCTCTCTCTCTCTCTCTCTCTCTCTCTCTCTCAATCTATCTCCCTTTCTCAAAATATAAATAAATAAATAAAGATATTGTGTCCAACAACAACTAAAAAATAAATATTAAAAAAAGAATTCTTAAACTTAAATATTCTGTGAATTTTACTTTAATACCACTATGAATTATCATTGATTGTGTTAATTGTTCAGAATTGCTAAACATGGATTGTGAACTTAAAAGATAGCCTAAAGCATGAATCTGTGCATTAAGTAATAGGATTCTATATGAACTAAACATAAACATAAACTTGATCAAATACTTCCTCACACAGTTCACTATTATGAAGATGGCAATGTTCAGTTGATTAGTCATAAAGATGTATAAGATTTAGTAACTGTTTTGGTGAGTATACAATATTTGATGTCTTTTTCACTTTTGTCTTTTTTACTTTTAAACGTTTTGTTTTGGTCTGGAGTGCAATCCATCCATTATTTGTTGTTGTTTTGTTTGTTTGTTTAGTTATATATGACAATAGAATGTATTTTGACTTATACGTACCTGGAGCATAACTTCCCATTCTTATGGTTGTACATGATGTGGAGTTACCCTGGTCGTGTATTCATATATGAACATAGGAAAGTTATGTCCGATCTATTCTACTGTCTTTCCCATTCTTAAATCTCCTCCCTTCCCCTATTCCCAGCCGACTCCCTCCTCCCATTCAGTGAACCTCTGCCCCCACCCCCACAGTTGTGAGTCAGCATCCACATATCAGAACACTTGGCCTTTCATTTTTTGGTATTGGCTTATTTCACTTAGCTTGGTAGTCTTCAGTTCCATCCATTTACTGGCAAATACCATAATTTCATTCTTCTTCATGGCTGAGTATTATTCCATTCTGTATATGTATTGAGTTTTCTTTATCCATTCATTATTTGTTGAAGTGCACCTAGGTTGGTTCCATAGCTTAGTTAGTTAATTGAGATGCCATGAACATTGATGTGGCCATGTCACTCTAGTACGCTGATTTTAAGTCCTCTGGAACATTGCCAAGGAGTGGGATAACTGGGTCAAATGATGGTTCCATTCCAAGTTTTCTGAGGAATCTCCATACTGCTTTCCAGAGTGGTTGTACCAATTTGCAGTCCCAACAGTAATGTATGAGTATACCCTTTCCCCCACTAGGGACTGAAGCCAGGAGAAGCACTTAACCACTGCATCATATCCCCACCCCACCCCCCTTTTTTTGAGACACCATCTCGATAAGTTGCTTAGGGCCTTGCTGTGTCTGGCCTCAAACTTGTGATCCTTCTGCCTCTGCCTTCCAGGTTGCTGGGATCATAGGCATGCACCACAACATCGAGCAATAGAAACATTTTTTTTTTTTTTTTGTGGGTGATAACTTTCCAAAGCAATAAATAAATAAAAATAAATAAATAAATAAATAAATAAATAAATAAATAAAAGATTAACATTAATTTATGTCTTCGCAAATTGTGTAATATCTGCCTTAATAAAAGTCAGCTGGATTCTCATATCAGCTTCATAGAGTCTGTAACCCTCACGGCGATAAAGTCACTGCACATCATGAAGTTTCTAAGAAACTGTATTGTAGAAGCATGAGAGTAAGAGTGGAAAAGGCAGGGCTGGGGCTGTGGCTCAATGGTAGAGCATTTGCCTAGAATGTGTGAGGCACCAGGTTTGATCCCTGGCACCGCATACAATAAACAAATAAAATAAAGGTATTGTGTCCATATACAACTAAAAAAATATTTATTTATTTTTTTAAAAGAGTGGAAAATTCAGACATCGAGCTGGAATGTAACTCAGTGGCAGAGTACTTTCTTAGCAAGCCAAGGTCCTGGGGTGTGGCCCTGATAGCATTGTTCATTTCATCTTTTTTTAAATATTTATTTTAGTTGTAGTTGGACACAACACATTTATTCCACTTATTTATTTTTATGTGGTGCTGAGGATCGAACCCAGGGTCTTGTGTGTGAGTCAAGCTCTCTATTGCTGAGCTACAACCCCACCCCTGTTTATTTCATCTTAAAGCAAAAATATTTTTCAGGGCATTAAGATTCAAAGACACAGTAATTACCTTTTCAGGCCATATTGTGATAGACTGGAAAGTACATGGAGTTTGTTTGTCTGGTTCTTAGTTTTGGTGAAGACCTGGATTCAGATTCTATTTTTATCATTCAAAAGCTGTATAATTTTGGTCATATCATTTGAGAGGATTCTTTTTTTGTCTGCAGAATGAAGGTGATGATAATAAACTATCTATTTCACAGGATAATTCTAAGAATCAAAGTAGGTAATATTCATTGGAATGCTGGTAAACTAGGAATTATCATACCAGAGTTAGTTAATATGGATCAAGTTTTAAGCATCTTTTTACTTAGTGCTTGCTTGTTTGTTGTGGTACTAGAGATTGAGGCCAGGGATTTGCTCTATCATTGAACTATTATCTCCAGCCACTTGTATTTATTTTCAAAATTTTTATTTTGAGGCAGGGTTTTGCTAAGTTGCCAACGCTGGCCTTGCAGTTTTGATCCTTTTGCCTTAGCCTCTGGAGTTGCCATTGTATCCAGCATAAATAAATTTTTAAATATATAAGCACTGCTTGCTTCAGTGACACACACCTATAATCCCTGAAACTCCAGAATCTAGAGGCAGGAGAAATGCAAGCTCAAGGCCAGCCTTGATGACCTAGTGAAACCATGTCTAAAAATTTAGAAAAAGGGCTGTACTCAGAGGCAGAGAACCCCTTTTGCTGTACTCAACCAATAAACAAGGAACCAAATAATTCATTCAGGTTTTTCTTCCTCTTTCTCCATTAGAATGAAGTCCAAACTGCCAAGGAGTTTATTAAAAACATAGAGAGTGCAGAAAATGAATATCAGGTAAGACTTGGAACTAATTTTTATAGATCCTAGTGCCATATTTTTCTGTTAATATATGTGTTAGACCTTTCTCCCTTTTAACTTGAATGCCTGTGCTGTTCAGTCAGACCTTTTAATCTGGCATTCTGCTTGAAATTCAAGTTTGGAAGAGACCATAGCTCTAGTTTAAACAATATAGATTATCTTCTTGGCTCACTTCTGAAATTGAAGAGGAGCTCACTAGGAATAATATAATCTATCCTGTCTTTTAATTTAAAAATGAGTGCCCCCCAGAGAAGCTGGCTGTCATGGAATTTCCAGAAAACTTCCTTTGCCCCCCCCCAAATGGACTTGAAAAGCCTCAGTTCAAACTTTTGAAAACTATAGTTATGAGATGCTATAAATGATGATCAAAGCAGTCAGAGGGAGAAGGATGAATGTGTCTTCCATTTAGCTACAATTTGTAGCAGAGCCTCCTTGGCTGTTGGTGGATAAGTCAATAGCACTGAAATACCAGAAGTGCTTTGGAGCAAAGGGTAAAAGTACTAAGCATATTATCTGTCTAAATCAGTAACAGAACTTCATGGCTAGGAAAATTTTCTAAAGAGTATAATGACCCCAGGATAGATGGATCTTTCTTCAACACTAATTGTAGCAGAATTAACAAAAAGGAAAAAAAAAGATTTACAAGTAGATGCAGTGATAACAGAAAAATACAAGGCACAGAACACAAAAAGATGAAGTCAATGCTATAGGTTCAACAGTATTTCATGAGGCTACAAAAATCTGTTAACTTTGAAAGCCCTGGCAAAATATCACTCTTGTTTATAAATCACTTATTTATCATATGACCACATGTTGAATCCTTTTCTTTCTACATACTGAAGAATCCTACAGTCAGCCTTTAAGTATTCTGCATTTCTTTGCCAAACTTGTAGCTGAGTATCTTGTTCCAGTCAATTTTGGTGTGGGTAACTGGAAGCTGCTGGCGCAAGGCCTGCCCATAAAATATGTTTGCTTTCTTTATTCCCTCATTGTCTTCTTCCCACTTAGTACCATTGTAGTTATAGACATCTGCATTTTTAGAAGAGTTTTATTCATGTATTATTTTTTAAGTATCCAAGAACTACGGACATACTGTGGATGTAGTAGAGTATAAAACTTGAAAATGCAGATGCTGAAGAAATAATACATATCTTATGCTTTAACACTTTGTGGCAGGATTATACTCTAGGCAAATGAATCAACTCTGTAAATCACAAAAACTTAAGATGAACCAAATTGAAAAGATAACTTCCAGGCAGTATCTTTGTACTGTGACCTATTATTTAAGGGAATACTAGTGTTTTCTAAATAGGATGTAAAACTTGTTCCAAATTACTCTTCCTCAATCCTGCCTGCCAAGAAATAAAGTGTAACTGTGATATAGCAACCCTTCCCAGGTATATTAGCAGGTATGTATCTGATCTCAGAAAACACAGGTGACATAGATATGATAGGACAACTGGTAATGGTGGATTTATTTACATTGTTTACACTTCTATGAGCAGGCCTTAAGGAAAGGTCAGTTTTTTAAAATCCAAGTAGTTCTTTCTACCTGTCTCCAAATACATGTCAAATAAGATGGGTGTTTGTGCTTCAGCTCTGTCTTTGCTCAGTAATACAGTCAAGCAAGAGTTTATTTCCAAGTGAATGCTGTGTAAGAATTTTTGTTTATTTCAAATAAAATATATTTATATTATTTGTCATTCATACTATCCATTCATATCACACTATCTTCTGTATCCGGTAGTTCAATAGAAATATTCCAATTTTGTTCTAAAAGTGACTGAGCCTCTCTCTTTTTCGATGCATCTCTTCAACCTTTCTTCTCCAGATAAGAAATTCAATGTATTTGATCTTGTTTTAACTTTCTATTATTTCTTCTGGGATATGTTTTTCTTCTTTACAACTTCCTCTTTTGATTTAGGAATAGTTTGTTCCTTTTCATCTCTGTAGTAAAGTTTATAATTAGGTTAATCTGACCATGAACTCTGGTGTGCAGCAATACATGTTGGGTGCTTTGTTCACCTGGATCTGTTCAGTGATCTAAGAATCTTCACCTAAAGTTCAGCATTACTTTCTGCATTTTGGGGATGCTGTGGGGGGTGCCAGGGATTGAAATAAGGAGCACTGAACCACTGAGCCACATCCCCAGCCTTATTTTGTATTATATTTAGAGACAGGGCCTCACTGAGTTGCTTAGGGCTTCACTATATTGTTGAGGCTGGTTTGAACTCGGCAATCCTCCTGACTCAGCCTCCCAAGCCTCTGACATTACAGGTGTGCACAACTGGACCCAGCTACTTTCTGTATCTCTGAGCATATCAACAAAATTTCATTCTGTTTGGGCCACCAACCCTGTGTTCAGCCCCACTGTTTGGCCTGAGCACACCTACCAACTTCACTGTAATACCAGAATATCTTTAAAGTGACAACTTTCAGATACTTGATGGCTTTTTGAATAGTCATATCCTTGATGGTTTGAGCAGTTTAATGGTATTCTTAAAGTGAATATGCAGATTTAAATCTCTTGGATGATTTTGTAAGATTTTCTAGGTCACCTGAGTAAGAAATCATTCTTACAGATCACTTCTGGTTGCTTGCAGAAAGAGCCCTACTTTCAACTATTATAAATGCAGTAAATATCAAAGACTTGGAAAGACAGCTTTTTTGTTGTTGTTGTTGTGTGTGTTAGCAAAGTAGGGATCACTCTCTACCCAAAAGCTACCAGCGAGTCAAAGGTTTTGTTTGAGATTTATATTAATGCCCAAAAGGAAAAGTTATCTTCTCTACCCATTATGGATGGCATAATGGAATTTGGGTAATATTTCACATTGCCTTAACTTTAAATGCTGCTTTCCTATTCTCCGGGTCTGGCTTAGCTACTGATGACCTGTGGGAAAGACTTTTTATCCTGTTTCCCAACAGAGGACCAGAGGGATTTTCTTCACCTTCCACCCAAGGTCATTTCAAATTCCCACCTTTTTGAGGGACATTTAATGTATTTCATTCTTGTGCTGCAAACACTTTCAAACATTCTTGCCTTTAACTTGATAAACCTTGTCAGCCTATCCAAACTATCTTATTGATTTCCTTATTCCAGAAAGACTTTAAAAATTGAAATCTCAGGCTATCTAAAACCCGTTGCTTGTGTAAATGCTAGGAAATCAACCCCCCCTTGTCAACTCATGCAGAGACCCCCCTGACTTTCTTAACCTTCTTCAGCAGAATAATTGCTTAAATTGTGCCTGTTTTAGCACACACTGATGAAATCACCCTATGGTATCCTGGGCCAAATCTTTCCATAAAGGAGTTTCCTATGAGGCCTCACCTCTATATCTGGGTTTGAAATGACACTGCTGAAGGCTATTTGTTTCATCTGAGCCTTCATGTTTGTCTCTATTTTTTGCCTAGTTCTAGTGCCAGTTCTGTTTTATAATCAACCAAAGCTCTAGATGCTAGAATCATCTAAGTTCATGAGATAACTTGGCAAACTTTGACACATTCTAAATTCAGAAAAGACCAATTTATACATCTGAATACCAATTTATTAATTTAAATTTCTATATAGAACTACCAAGTTGATGCCAGGCATGGTGGTGCATGCCTGTAATCCCAGCAGCTCAGGAGGATCCAGAGTTCAAAGCCAGCCTCAGCAAAAGCGAGGCTCTACACAACTGAGTGAGACCCTGTCTCTAAATAAAATACAGTATAGGGCTGAGAATGTGACTCAGTGGTAGAGTACCCCTGAGTTCAATCCCTTTGACCAAAAAATAAAAAGGAACTATCAAGTGAATCAGAAACTCATAACCACCTTCAAGTTGTTTGGCAATCTACCCTGAGGAAAATCAA
This sequence comes from Callospermophilus lateralis, assembly GCF_048772815.1. NCBI lineage: Eukaryota > Metazoa > Chordata > Mammalia > Rodentia > Sciuridae > Callospermophilus > Callospermophilus lateralis. The sequence goes on from NW_027514454.1 coordinate 6,778,193, forward strand.
AGAAAGATTGGGGGGCTGGGTTTGTGGCTTAGCAGTAGAGCACTCACCTAGCACATGTGAGCCTCTGAGTTTGATCCTCAGCACCACATAAAAATAAAGATATTGTGTACACCTACAACTAAAAAAAATATTTTAAAAAAGTATTCTGTTGCTGGGCACAATTGTACATGCCTGTAATCTCAGCAATTTAGTAAGAACCTGTCAAAAAAAAAAAAAAAGAACTGCATATGTAGCTCACTGGTAAAACTCCCTTGGGTTTAATCCACAGTACCAATGATAAAAGTATTCTGTTATGTATATGGATATACAGGTGATTCTCATTATTCACAGTAGTTATATTTTATAATGTCTGTGGACTTGGAATGGGTGAATACTATGACTTGTGCCTGAATAAAGCTAATCTGAGGAATTTTCACTGGAAAGCCTGCCTGTACTTAGGAACACTAAACAGTACTCAGCACTATCCTTTGGGACCATTTTAAGCAGCAAAAAGCACAAAGTGGCAAAAAAGCATCAAATGTTCCATGAAAAGGACAACTTTTTAATAATATGAGGGCTAAAACAGGCAGAAAAGGACACTTTTTATAATATGAGGGCTAAAACAAGGAAGAGCATCACAGTGCTGTGCCTCAGTTGGGAACGTGTGTAACTGGGAACTTGCCAATGTTCCACTGCTCTACATGTCCATGAAGGACCAGAAGATTACTGAAAGATGATGTGAGCCAGACTGGGTTCCACATAAATTTTACTAAATACATGAGTTTGTAAATACAGGAACCTGGAACAATGAGGCTCAACTGTTGCAGCTTCTCCTTTGGTCTATGGTAGACTGACCAATTTCAGTATTTTAGGTTTAAGAGCTATTTCTAGTTGCCTTAGGGAGTATAGTTTGAAAAAGATTGGAGAATAAATTCTGAATTATTCAAACCAAGTAACAGTTCGAATAATGAAAAAACAAAGCTTCTACCTGCAAAGCAGTGTTATTAGGAGATTTACTCCATTAGTAATGTTTGCCAAAGTTAATTTTCAAACTGTATTCAGTGCTGTTTGGACTCACTAAAATAAACTGTAACTACTTTGAAGTGCAAATAGATTTAAGGAAGGCTCTGCAGCAGCTGGATGTGAAAAGTGAAAACTTAATGAAAGAAGCTGTCTGGATTTTTCCATGTGGTGGGTTTTTATATTGACCTGAAAACCTCTCACCTCAGTATTATGTATTTGTGGCAGTTATTGAGGTTTCTCTATCATTGGCTTGTGCAATGTAAATGATATTACAATGAATCTGGGATCCTCCAAATGATAGTGCCCTCAGTGCTCTGTGCATGCTTCAAAATTGAAAAAGTCCTTTAATCTGGTGACACTCAGTTTTAGTTTGTTTTTGTTTTTTTAGTTTTAGATGGACACAATACCTTGATTTAATTTTTATGTGTAACTAAACGCCCAAATATGTGGCTCAAGGGTAAGAATCACCAGCCTTTAATGAATGAAGCCTGTACAGTGCCAGGGATGAAACCCAGTGCCTCAAACATGATAGGCAAGTGCTCTACCACTGAGCCACAACCCCAGCCCCCAGTTTTAGTTTTAAGAAGGTAATATTTGACCCTGAATGAGGCCATTTAGTTTGTGGGTGGGGTTTTCCTTCACCTGAAGTAGAGTGATCTGTGCTATAACAAAAAACATTCTAGACATCTAGAGCCCCCTGTGTGAAAATAACAATTACAATTTCACCTGAAGTAGACTTTCCAGATGAAACTGATTTTTAAAAAGTTCCACTGTAACAAAGCCACATAGTAACAAAATTTTTACCAATTTTAACTACAAAACAATTGAATTAAGGACATCCAGAAGATAGGTTTTCCCAGAGAAAGAAGGTTATGTGTTCAAAAGTAATGGGGACTTAGATTTGCTGGTCAGAATTGAGCAAGACCTTGGGTTTGGGTATGGTAGATAGTAGGTTAAGTTTTTGAGATGGTAAGCAATAGCAATTTTTTGTTCATCATCCGTACTCCTCTGGGGCTTTACCGAGTAGTTGGGGGAGGAAAAAAAAAAAAGGGTAAAATCTTTGGCTGCACTCCCAGGTTTTTCTCTACTTTGCATAATCAATTTCTACAACATAATGTTTTCCCCTGCTTAATCTTCCCCATCCTTGTGCTTTGATTCTCACTGACATTACATTTCCTGTTGCTAAAGCCTGTTATTCCTTTTTCCTGGCTTTCCTATACTGTTGGCCTGGAAGAAGGTACATGGTTAGCCCAGCTGGAGAATGACTTGGGTTCTGGACATTTCCTCACACTAGGTTAGATTGTGTGGTCTCCTATGGAAAACTACTTGAGAACAACACAAGCTGTGATGTATTTGGAACTTCTTTATGGTGTATTTGTATATTTGATTTAATTTTTTATTTAATTATCATTATCCCATCCTATTGTGGGTTTCTGTTATTTCTTTCTAGAGGATAAACACGCAAAAGGCTTGTTATATTTGTTTTGGTGGTAGCTCCACCCCTTTATTCTTCTAAACAGTTTCTTTTCCTGGTACTGAAGCTGTTGCTGTTAACCATTTATTGCCTAACATTGTTATGTTATGTACTTTTCTCTCAGGGACCTAATTTTATTTTTTTTTAAGGGGCAACCCTTACTTAAATACTACTAGCAATTAAAGAGCAATACAGACTGAAGTGTAATTAAGTGCCCAAATATGTGGCTCAAGGGTAACAATCACCAGCCTTTCAACATAATGAAGCCTGTGCGGTGAAGAAAATGACTGTTTGTCCTGGCAGAACCCCTTGTCCCTCTCTCCCACATAAACGCACCTTTATCTCAGAGACTCCTAGTTCTTTCACCCCAAACTTCTTTGACTCATGCCTTCCTCCCTGTATCTAAGCCAGAGCAGGGAATATGGGGGAGGGGGCGTGACGACCACTTGGCTGGCATGCTGGTTTACATCTCTGCCAGTCTGGGGGAGGTGCTGGATGATCTGCCCTAGTCCAGCTGCAGCCGACCTAGGTCCCAAACCCGCCCAGAGCCCAATCATTCTGCAAGGGCCAGGCCCCTGTGCGGAGTTTCCATGGAGAGCCTCGAGGGCAGCCCGCCCCTTACCCCCGGACCTGGCCCAGAACGGGGTCCAGTGCTCATGCGCTGTCGGTGGCCCGGCACAGTGCTCACCGTGGGGGAGGGGCGCCTGCCTAGGGGCCCAGCCTCATGCGAGGGCAGGAAAGGCGCTGTCTGGCTGCGCGGGCTTGTCGGGCACCGCCCGCTGAGTGTTGAGGGACTGCGGTCCTGGGGGTCCACTGTCTGGGAGACCCACTGTAGGAAGGAAAATCTCAGTGAGCCCTGTAAAGAGAAAAGGGGACAAACTATGTAGGCACCAAACCTCCATTAGCACCTGTGGCTTCTCCACGGAGACCAGGGCCAGGGACAGCCTCCTAGAGGCCCCTTTTACCCTATGGCTTAAAGGTATTTGGTCTCCTTTTCCTGTTACCACCCAAGTGAAAATCAAAAAGACTTCTGTCAAACCACCTCTAAAACACCTCTATCAACAGGCTGCTGCCTTGGGCAGAAAACCAAGAAACAGTTTAACAGGAATGCATATGAAGAATTGTACAAATAAATACGGGAATGATATTGGGGGCTTAAGAACAGTCTCCTGAAAAAGACTGCATTGTAGCCGACGGAAAGGCCAAGATGGGTGAGATAAGGCTGCCATGGTTTTGTGCAGGTCTTAGACTGACTTAATAGGAATATGGTTTGGGGTGGGCGAGGAGGTAGGGATTCATATTGACCAAATAGATCATATCTGGAATATTGTTTTTCATAATGGATGTCACGTTTTTAGAGGAATATTAATGGGTGTGAGCATCATCTGGGGAAGGGACAAAAATGACAAGGACTGCTGCATGCCCTCATAGGGTGCTAGGCACTTTAGGGATTTCAAAGAAGAAAAAATACACAATCCCAAGGGGAGCAATAAAGGCTGTGATATGCATATAATATCAACTTATGCAATATACTATGCTATATGATAAAATTAAAAGAATGATAATAGAGATAGTAAAAGGCTGGAGGCCACACACTTTGGGCCACACTTGTAATTCCACCAACTCGGCAGGCTGAGGCAGGATGATGGCAATTTTGAGGCTAGCCTCAGCAAGTTAGTGAGACACTGTCTCAAAAAATAAAAAGAACTGGGGATGTAGGAGCAAAACTCCCCTGGGTTCAATCCTCAGTATAAAAACAAAAGAAAGAAAGCAATTACCTTTGGATCACTTCATATCAATACTTTCTATACATGAATTAGTTTGTTTCCACAAAGTACATGGCTTTAAATACAGGTTAGCTACTTCTTTGGCAATAGAACTGTTGCAGAAGGGGAGAGACATCCGATCTCATCTTCAAACACTGCCAAGCACAGCTGGGGATTTATAGTCAGTGAGCAGATGAAGGGGTCAGTGTGTAGGAATTTACCAAGAGGAAACATCAAGAGTTGCAGAGGTGGGAATCTTAGTAAAATGACCTATAGGATTCTTATTAAAGGCAGACCAAATACTTATATATCAAAGGTGGAGAATAAGGAACTAATCTTCAGCTGTGAAGTGTGATTTTATATCAAGTGTGAGAGAATTCTCACTCAGCCAACTTAGACTTGTAGCTAAAACTGAGATAGTCTAGAATAGGGTTCAGAGGAGTTTGGCTGTCATTTCATCAAGGAGAGTCTTTGACACTTTAAACTGAAGATAGACAATATGTTTCACTATAGGGAGAAAACCAGCTCTGTTGGATTGCAAACTGAAAACCATGGATGGGTGAATTGGGGGATTTTTTTAAGTAATTTTTAGGCTTCTGTTGTTGCTGCTGAGATGGGGTCTCAATTCAGGCAGGCCTCATATTCCTGGGCTTAAGTCATTCTCTGCCTTTAGCCTCCTAAGTAGCTGAGACTACCATGAGCACTATTTATTTATTTTGCAGTGCTTGGGGTAGAATCCAGGGCTCTCCTGTTTTGCTCTTCCTCTCAGTGATATATTGTATGCACTTGTTTTTTATGCAAATAAGATAGTACTCCCTTTAAATATTAGAATGTGATGTAGATGGTGACAATGACCTCGGGCTTGAAGGATAGATAAAATTTCAGTACATCAAGGAGGAGGAGGAGGAGGAGGAGGAGGAGGAGGAGGAGGAGGAGGAGGAGGAGGAGGAGGAGGAGGAGGTTCATATCCTATTATAAGACCCAGTCAAAGAAACAGAAACGTTTGCCCTAAAAAGAGAAAAAAAAAAAAAAAAAAAACAGAGAGGACAAGGTAGTTTTTATATTCTTGAATTTTTTACAGACTGTCAAGGGAAGAATGTTATTCTCTTTTGTCACTCCAAAAAGAAAAATAGACCTTGTAGACCTTCTCTTCCTGCCCACCAGGAGGGGAGATTTCTGTTATGATTAAAGAGAACTTTCCTACTCATTTTTTTTAACATTTATTTTTTTAGTTTTAGGTGGACACGATGTCTTTATTTTTTATTTTTATGTGGTGTTTAGGATCGAACCCAGCGTCCTGCGTATGCCAGGCAAACGCACTACCGCTTGAGCCACATCCCCAGCCCTTCTACTCTTTTTTTTATTTATTTCATTTGTCCTGGGGATTGAACCCAGGGGTGCTTTACCACTGAGCTGTGTCCCCAGCTCTTTTTTTATTTTTTGAGACAGGATCTTGTTGATTTGCTGAGGCTGGCCTTGAACTTGCAGTCTTCCTGCCTGAGCCTCATGAGCCACTAGGCTTACAGGCGAGCCCTCTGTCTGACTTCAGATTTTCTATCTTTGAGCATATTTGCATCTGCCTTCAGTTCTCAGCATAGACTTTGAATATAGTAGATGCTCATTAAATGCTTACAGGAGAATAGGTAAGAGGGAATAGTATGCCATCATTGTCAGTAATTCTAGGGAATGTAGGTCTTTGGTAAAGTGCCCATGGGTTCAATCTCCAGTACTGGTGGGCGGGGCGGAAACGTTTTCTGTTCATGAGGAGGAGGAGTATGTTGTATTTATCATTGTTATCATGGAAGATCTGAGTGTGTCTTATGAAACGGCGGCTCTGGAAGCTGAGGCAGGAGAATCTGGAGTTCAAAGCCAGCCTCAGCAACAGTGAGGTGCTAAGCAACTCAGTGAGACCCTGTCTCTAAATAAAATACAAAATAGGGCTGGGGATGTGGCTCAGTGGTTGAGTGCCCCTGAGTTCAATAGTTCAATCCCCAGTACCAAAAAAAAAAAAGTTAGATTTAATTTTGTAGAGTGTGGAGTTGTGAATTGGGAAAAGAAATGATTGGATTTGTGTTTGATGATCCTGCCTATTTAGGGGATGAGTCAGAGAAGGGATGCAAAGCCAGAGGTAAAGACAACAGTCAAGAAGTCCTCAAAAAATGAGCAAAGGATATGAGCAGGCAGTTTGCAGAAGAAATACAAATGACTGATAGGCAGAAGGAAAGATCATTGACTATATTAGTGTTAGAGAAATACAAACTTAAAGAAGCTACCAATTTTTGTTACCAGAATGTACAAAATTTTACAAATTGAAAATTTCTGGGATTAGAGACTTGGAAAAGGGCATTCTCAAACTCTTGTTAGAACAGAAATTTGTACAATCTGTTTAGAGAGCATCTTGGTAGAACTTATTATCTAAGTTGTAAAGTCTCTTTGACCCAGGAGTTCTACTTCAAGGAATTTGTTGGTTATATTTGCCTGTAAGTACAAAGATTTTTGTGCAAGGATAATGATTGTAATGTTTTGAAAATCCAAAAAATTATAGGCAGCTTAACTGTGTATTACTGCAAAAATAAACACATCACATGTGTTTATATCCTGCTCTCCTCTGCAGCTGTTCAAAAGAACCAAGAGCCTCTAAAGGGTGGGGTCATGGAAGGGCACCATGTTGGTGGAGGTCTTCTGCAGAATAGTATGGTAGATGTATAATCTCATTGTGTGTGTGTGTGTAAAAAAATCTATTTTTATATATGTACAAAAAATGAAATTTGTTTGATTTACCTCTCAGTTAAGCAAGCAGTTTGCAGTGAGGAGATGAAGGCCTTTATCATTTTATCTTAGGCATTTGTCCTGTTTAAATGTGCTGTTTTAACACTTTTGGTGACTGACCATTCATTTATCTCCTTATGCATTCATACTTATTTTACACCTATGAACCTCATATATGCTTTTTATTGTGGGCCTCTCAGCGTCTCACATCCCATTTCCATTTTCACATTCTACTCTACACTCAGGTAGTATCAACCAGGGTATTTTTTTGATCATTGTTTTTATTAAAAAGGGATTATGGGGTTGCAGATGTGCCTCTGGTGTATAGTGCTTGCCCAGCATGCAGGTCTGGATATGGTCCCAGCACTACCAAATAAATAAATAAGATAGAATAAAAAGGGATTATGTGATGCATATTTTCAACATCTCACTTTGCTTTTCTTACCTCTCTTTTTTTTCCTGGTACTGGTGATTGAACCCAGAGCCTTGCACATTTGTATTCTACCACTACGCTACATCCTCAGCCCTTTTTAAAAATTTTATTTTGAAGCAGGATCTTGCTAAATTGCCTAAGCAGAGTTGAACTTGAAATCTTTCTGCCTCAGTCTCCTAGTAGCTGGGGCTACAGAGTTATAAGCACATGCCTCACTTTTCTTAACTAGCATTTTACATGTCTGCTTATCAATCTATCCCTCTACCTTAGTCTTTCATGATGCATTTCTAAGTAATTTATAACTATAATTTTCCCCTTAACACATAGGCATGATTATCATTGAGAGTTCAAATTTTATTGTGGTTTTCTCCCTGATTTTCTCTCCCTCTCCCTTTCTCTCTCTCTCTCTCTCTCTCTCTCTCTCTCTCAATCCCTTTCTCTCTCTCTCTCTCTCTCTCTCTCTCTCTCTCTCTCTCTCTCTCTCTCTTTCTTTTTTTTTTTTCGTAGTGTGATTGAACTCAGAGGCTCTGGCTAAGTTGCTTAGGGTCTTGTTGAGTTGCCCAGGCTGGCCTTGAACTTGGGATCCTTCTGCCTCAGCTTCCTGAGCCTCAGGATTACAGGTGTGTACCATCATGCCCATCAGGGTTCTTTTTTATTTTAAATTGTAGCACTGGGGTTCAAACACAAGGCCACATGCATGCTAAACAAGCACTCTACCACCGAGCCACTTTTTTTCTTTTTAGTAAAATTTACATTCAGCAAAGTGGACAGAGTTTGCAAACTCATAGAATGTAACACTTAAATCCCCCAGATTGAGATACAGAGCATCTATTCACCCCAGAAGGTCCCTCATATCCTTTCCTAGTCAGTCTTCACGTTTACCCACCCAGAGGATACCCTTGCTCTGATTTTTCCCACTAATTAACTTCATATAATAGAATCTTATACTTTGTACTCTTTTGTGTAAGGCATCTTGCACTCAGCATAATATTTTCTTGTTGTTATCCAATTTCATTGTCTTAATCATCAGTTGGTTTTATTTATTTAATCTATCTATCTATCTATCTATTTATTTTAGTTGTAGATCAAAACAGTATCTTTATTTATTTATTTTATGTGATGCTGAAGATAGAACCTTACATGTGAGAGGCAAGCGCTCTAGGGCTAAGGCACAACCCCAGCCCCTAAGGGTAATATTTTTGAGATTCACCATGATGTGTGTACCAGTAATTCCTTTTCTCACTGAGTTCCATTGAATGATTATAAATGAGTTCTGTATTGTGTATCTGTTCCTATTTTTGCCTTTTTTTATGAGAGAGAGAGAGAGAGAGAGAGAGAGAGAGAGAGAGAGAGAGAGAAATTTATTATTAATTTTTATAGTTTTTGGCGGACACAACATCTTTGTTTGTATGTGGTGCTGAGGATCGAACCCCGGCTGCATGCATGCCAGGTGAGTGCGCTACCACTTGAGCCACATCCCCAGTTCTGCCTTTTTTTGAGGTTATTTTGAATCTAGCTGCTATGAACATATTGAACAAATAAAATTGTTTTGTGGGCATAAATTGTAATTTCTTTTAGAGATAGATGTAGGAGCAGAATTAATGAGTCATACAGGGTAGGTATATGTTTAGTTTTCAGGAAACCATCATATCTTTCTCCAAAGTGATTGTACGATTTTGCATGCCAACCAACAGTGCAATGAGAGCCCCAGGTTTCTTGTCAGTGTTTGCTGTTGACATCCTTTAAAGTTTTAGCTGTGTGACTGGTTGTGATGCATTCTTCATAATGACTGCATAATATTCCACAGTGTGAGTGTTTACAGGTTAGTCAGCCACCATTACATTAATGGACATTGGTTTCATTTCCAGTATGAAAATAAATGTGGATGACTTCAGTATACCTGTGCATGTGGTCTTACGCATTGATATTTTTCTTTCTGTGGGATACTTTCCTAGGAATGGGTTCTGGATCTTAAGAATACCTATATATATATATATTTTTTTGTTTTTGCTTTGTTTTTAATCTAGTTTTTTAATAGGATACCTGTATTTTATTTTATTTAACTGGGATGCCCTCAAACCCTTGGGCTTCAGTGATCCTCTTCCCTCAAGGTAAGGAGTAACTGGGACTACTAGTGCTCCTCATGCTTGGCTAGGATCCCTGTATTTTTATTGATCATAAATGTTTCCATAGTACTACCCCCAAAAAGCTCATAATACTTTACATTTCTACCAGCAATGCATCAGTTCACTTTTCCATAAACCATAATAGCAAGTAATATTAGAACTGTTTTTCACTTTTATCAGCCTAATTGGAATAAAACAAGATCTCATTTTTATTTTAGTTTGCATTTCTCTACATTTGGGGCATATTCATACTCTTTTGGTCACCTAAATTTGTTCTTCAAATTAAATATTCGATTTTTCTATTGAATTGCTCACCTTGTCAGTTTATAAATTAAACTTAACCCTTTGTCAACTGCATTTCAATATTTTTTGGTTTTTATCTGTTGAATTTGTTTATATTACTTTTTTTTCATTGCTGGAGATGTAACCCAGACCCTTGGGCACTAGGCAAGTGCTCTACCACTGAGCTAGACCCTTAGGCCCTGTTTATCCTACTTCTTGACATACAAAATATTTTTTAATATTAAAAAAATGTTTGTTTGTTTGTTTGGAGGGTAGTGGGAATTGAACTTTAGTATCTGGCTAAAAATGTGTATTTTTTAATAAATTTAAAAACCAAGGTTTTCAGTCTTGGCTAGAAAGTTATCCCTAGAAACCTAGGTGACTAGATGTATGTAACACAAAGTGTGGGGGTTTCAACAATAATGTGTTTCCAGATGCACCTGAAATCTTAGCAGCTCAAGATGGTAAGGCAGGAGGGCCACAAGTTCAAAGCTAGCAACTTAGTGAGGCCCTTAGCAATTTAGTGAGAGCTTGTCTCAAAATAAAAAGGGCTTGGGATGTGGTTTAGTGTTTAGCACCCCCCCAAAAAAAAAGAAAACAATAATATTAAGTTTGTGATTTAAAAAATAATAACAATGGCTATCACTTTATACCAGGGATAAATTAATTTGAGAAGGAGTAAGAGAAAATTATTTGAAAAGTATTTAAGGGCTCACATTGATACTAGAAGTTGTAAATATGAGTTCTGTATACCTCTGTGCTCATGCAGAAGTTTCCAAAAATAAATTTCACATTAAAATTTCAATTTTGTCTTGTCCCAAAAGACAGAAGATCAGATAATCTTGGGCCTCTGTCCTCTGCTGGCCACATGGTGGCTGGGGGTGGGGAGCAGTTGTTCCCCTGTAAGGCAGGCATGCTGTTTCCATTTTGTTCAGTCCCACAAAGCCCCCTTTTTTCCCAGCACTGATTAAGGAGCCCAAAGCCACATTTCAAAGTGCCTGCACTGTTGGTTCCTTACACCATGACATATAGTCATTCCTACAGGAATGACTCAGAAATGGGACTGCAGACGCTGTGGGCTGGGGCTATGGGTGTTAAGATACCTGGCTTTTGTAAGAATTTTAGTTTGTGTCCCAACCCATGAACCTGGTGATTAAAAGACTCAGGAGCCCTGGGTAAAGTTCCTGATGGTCTCTAGATTCCAGTTCTTTTATTACTGGTCCCCTCATTTGGTCCTGACATATAATTTTGAGAAATTTCCTGATTCTCCTCCCTCTATTGAGGGTTTCTTCTGTTTTCCCTTCCTTCCTGGAAAGATCCCAAACACTTTCTGGGTCATAAGTACCACTTGAGGACTCCCTAACATTAGGCACTGACACTGACTTTGGCCTGAATTCTCAATTTCTGACTCATGGAGGCAGAGCTGCCTTTGGACCAGAGGAATCTCAAACCCAGCATGTCCAAATCCAAATGTCATGGTCTGTTCCTCCACCACCTCCTCCTCCTTTCTTTGCCTCCTGTCTCAGGGATGTTTCCCAAAGCCAAGCCATTGATCTGGGTATCCTAGACTCCTTCCTCTTTCCAACCTCTATTGTCCCTCCTGGTAGTTACCTAATTCTGCTAATTGACATTCTAAATCTGATGGATATGGCCCCTCTTCTGTTCCTATTACTACCTTGTTGAGGCCTTTTTTCTTTTAACCAGACAATTGCAATGGCCTCCTTCTAACTGGTCTCCTAACCTACAGTCTTGCCTCCAGCAAATCCATCCTCCAATCCTGATGCCAGAGTGATCTGAAATGCAAATATGTTCTTGCCACTCCCCTGCTTAAAACCCACGAACTGCAGTGGTTCTGTAACAGCAGGGTAGTCTCTGATCAGGGCTGAAAGTAAGCTGTTACTACTCCTACTACTGCCACTATTAGTACTACTATTACTACTAATATAAATACTAATAATAGTAGCTAACATTTATTGATCATTTTCCATTATGCTTTCAAATGATTATCTTTTTAAAACAAATTATAGCCAATTCACAGTTTTCTGAATGATACTGCTCTCGTTTGCCTGGGGTGAAGGATACGGGCAGAGTTACAGGCAGGGGGCACCAGGGAACTGTTCCTAGCCATCAGCAATCTTATCATATGCCCTAGAAAGTGACCATGCTGATTTAGCTTCAAGAGTTAATAGGGATTACCATAATTCTTAGGAATGAAGATTTGCTTTCCATCCCTACAAAACATCAAGGGAGGGTGTCTGTCACCTCGATCTTGAACGTGTCCATCAAGTACACCACACGTGGGAGTGTCCTTGGGCTCCTGGGGTGTACCAGGAAAGGGGAGTGAAGGACTTCTGGCATTCAGGGTCAAAAATGCTTGATCTGGTCCCTGCCTACCTCTGCTGCCTCCTGCCACTCCCCTCACAATTCTCACTTTAGTGCAACCAAACTGTATGTGATACTAATCATCACTCACTATTCCTGAGGTCTCCTATTTGCCAGGTGCTGGGCTAAGTGGCTTGCCGCAATGCTATTATCTTGGGTGAGGCTCACAACAACCTTTAAAAGAGGCAAGCCTTGTCATTTCCATTTCATAACGGAGGGAAGCGAGGCTCCCAGAGCAGTAACGGCCCAAGTATCGAGGTCACACCCCTCACCTTGACTCACTGTGCCCTCCCTCTTTTGCCTGGGTAGTGCCCATTTATCTTTGGAAGACCTGTCCCCTCCCCTAGGCTGCCCTGGGAGCCTCAGAGGTTGCACTGCAGTCACACACTGGAATCTCTGGCTCAGACTAAGTGCTTCTCAAGGCAGGGTTTGGGCCTCTTGCATCTTGGAACCCCCAGCATCTAGCACACTGCCTGGCACCTAATAGACCTCTGTAAGTGCTTGTTGAGTTGACTAAACTGAATTCCAGACGCTGAACCTTGAGGTCATTGTCCCGCTGACCAGTTTTCCCTGTCTTCACCTCTCTAGGCACAAAGCTATCTGATCTTTCCCTTCCTGCTTGGGTCCCACCTGCACCCTTTGACTTCCGGGTGAAACTCCTCTCTCATCAGCCATGCTGCCCACACTCTGGACATCTCTACTCTCTCTCATCCCCTCTCTCACCCACAGGCAGGATCCCGTATCTACTCCTCTCAATCAACTTATTTGGCTCCCCATTGGCCTTAAGTCTTTCCACTGTTTTTTTTTTTTTTTTGGTTGTTGTTGTTTGGGTTTTTTTCCCTGTCCCAAAGTTCGCTCCCCACCCCCACCCTCCAAAAAAATCTGTTTCTTTATGTCTCTTCACTAAGTCCTCCCAATCAACAGCCCACAGTGGGGTTTTCTCCTCAGAAGTGCATAACCCACAATGTGCTATTTAAACCAGTTTTATTTTGCCTTGGGAAGTCCCATTGCCTTGCCTGAAGACGTTAAAAATTTCTCCTGTCCCCAGCCTGAATCTCTGTGTCCCTGAACCCCAGCCTGCTCTGCGGCAGAGCTGGTGTGTCCAGGACAGAATGACCCTCAGAGACCCTTGACCCCCCCTCCCCCCACACCCGTCTCCTGGCCCTGCCTTCTCCTCAATTACCTGTCTCCTCTTCTTCTGGCAGCTTTGGGATTCCCGCCCCTGACTTCACCTTCATGCTGTATGGAATGAAGATTGCAAATCTGACCTACGTCACCAAGACTTGGGTCAAGTTCTTCAAACTCAACTGCTGGACTGACTCGCGGCTCCCAGAAAAGAGGAGAATGAAGCTGAGCTCAGATATCAGCAAGCACCGCAAGTCACTGCTAGCCAAGAACGTTGATAACAGGTGTGTGTTCATGTGTGTGTTTGTTCATGCACACACAATTGCTGGTGAGTGGTGCTCAGGGCATGGGGGAAGGGCTGTCTAGCCAAGAAAAGAGTAGTTTGCTCAGGTTGTGGGGAGGCCTCTTCCTTAAGGAATGGGGGAAGCAGGTGTGGGGCTTGGTGGGAGCATGGCTGGCACTCTCCCCAGGGCATCCCCCAGCCCAGGCCGCTCCTGCCCTGGCCCCCACCCTTGACTCCCACTCTACCCAGGGCTGAGTATCTTCACGGGAAGCATGGGGTAGACATGTAAGTCCAGGGGCCACATGAAACACGAGAGGGGCAACTCCTTATCCACCTGGATTTGAACTGCACAAAGGTGCTGACCCTGAGGCTCCAAAACGGAGGAAAAAAACCTGTTACCTTCACTCACCTATTTCTACTCTGCCGGACACCCCATTTTGCCTTCTACGATGGTGACCAGGAGCTTCCCTGCCCACCGGGCCCAGGTGAGTAGCTTTCCAAAGGGAAGAACTCTAGTGGGCAGGGCTTGTCCTAGCAGGGCTGCAGCTTTGGAGCACACACTCTGGCTGTCCAGTGGTCTTCTCTCGGGATGGGGCCGACTGGGTGAGTGTCGGGGTCAGCATGTTGGTGGGAGGGTCCCTGCCTTTCCTCCCCCCTCCCATTCACTCAGCCTTCTTCCTGCAGGTGAATGCTATGAGTTGCATGTGCACTGTAAGACCAGCTTTGTGGGCTACTTCCCAGCCATGGTGCTCTGGGAGCTGCTGGGACCTGGGGAGTCAGGTTCAGAAGGAGCTAGCACTTTCTACATTTACCATTTCTTGGCTGCCGTCACCCACAGCCATCTGGATGCACAATTGAAGCCCATGACTCCCTTCAAGTGCACCTGTATCACTAGAAACCCTGTGTTGACCCACCAGATAGAGGAAGGAGAAAGACCTGACCCTCCTCTGGGCTCAGAACCTTTTTTTGCCTAGGAAGCAAATTTCAGGAGAGTAGCAGGTCCAAGGACAGTATGAAAACATTTTTTTAAGAAGTGTTTTCACTGTGTAATGGATTATCAGGCAGCCCATTATAGACCGACACACCTCTCTCTCTCTCTCTCATAGCATTGGGGATAAAAACCATGCATGCTAAGCCCATGTTCTACCCAGCCCCCTCTCTTCTCTTTTTAAATTAAACAAAAATTTGTGGTACTGGGAATTGAAATCAGGGACAATTTACCACTGAGCTATAGCCCCAGTCCTTTTTATTTTGAGACAGGGTCTTGCTAAGTTGCTGAGACTGGCCTTTAACTTTTGATCCTCTGTCTCAGCCTCCTGAGGTGCTAGGATTATTGGCATGCACTGCCACACCCAGATCTCTCTATTTTTTAAAACAACTTTACTGAAATAATTCGCATATTATACAGGTCAGTGATTTTTAGTATGTTTATAGATATGTGCAATCATCATTACAGTCAGTTTTAGAACATTTTATTATGCCAAAGGACAGACCCAATACCCTTCAGCTACCACCCTTTTATCACTTACTCACCTGCTCAGTGCTTAGCAGCCACTCACTTTATCTCTGTCTCCAAAAATTTTCCTATGCTGGACATGTCATGCAAGTTGACTCATGTGTAAACATCCTTTCGACATAGCTAGCTAGTTACAAAATACTGTAGGACCTTCACAGTTAGATAATTGTTCACTTTTTGTTAACAATATATAGGTGCGAGGTGCAGTGGCATATGCCTATAATCCCAGTGACTTAGGAGGCTGAGGCAGAAGAATTACAAGTTTGAAGCCAGCCTCAGCAACTTTGTGAGGCCCTAAGCAAATTACTGAGACCCTGTCTCAAAACCAAAATTAAAAAGGTCTGACTGGGGATGTGGCTGAGTGGTAAAGTGCCCCTGGGTTCAATTTCTGGTACCCCAAAACAATAACTATATATATACACATATAATATAAATTAATCTGGAAGCCTGCATACCCCCCAAAATTAACATTGGCTGTCCCAGGATGGTAAAAATGTTATTATAATTTTTTTCCAGATTCTTTTTTAATAATGAAAATGTATTATAAATAATATTTTTTAAATATTCCAAGTATTGGGTTTTCCAAAATTGGTCCAGCCTTGGACAGAGCAGCCCCATGAGCTAGTGAGCTCCATGTCCTTGGGCAGAAGCTGCCGACCACCCTTTGGCAATGGCATCACAGAGGTCCTTGTGCATCCTCCATGGAGGGGCATTCCCAGATTTTTGAAGGTGACAAGTTCAATGTTTATGACAGCATTTCCCCCCACTTCTGCAGTACTAAAGGCTATGACTTGAAGCTAAGTATGGCACTGGGGACAGACTACCCACCCCCACACCTCAGGCAGCTGCTCCCCATCCTTCTTCAGGGAACAAGTGTCTTCACTGCCCCAAAGGAAATTTCTGAGATAAAGTAAGTGCCTCCCCTCGGTACCACACTCCCGTCTTCTCTCTCCCTGCTGGCCTCTTCCTGTTGCTTTGGATGTCTGTCCAGCCTCCCAGGCTCTAATCCTTCACCTTTGCTGAGCATGCCCACTTGCCAGGTGCTGTTCCAAATGGGTCTTGCCCATTCTGGTGGGGAAAAGTGAGCACTGATCATTTCTTTTATTTTATATTGTACATTCCATATTGTTGTGAGTGCTTTGAATAACTCACATAATGCTAAAGTAAAACCAAAGCAGGACAAGGGGATGAATTGGTGATGTTTTACAGAGAGCAGTCAGTCCTGGCCTCTTTGAGGAGGTGACATTTGAACAGAGAATGGCATTTGAATGAGGTTAGGGTGTGAGTCATGGAAGGAGGATCTGGGGGAGAATGTTTCCACCATAAGGTTTACCATGGATACTCAAGTCAGGTCTGAGGTTGGGTCAAGGACATCAGAGGAAATAAGAGTTGGGCCTCCCTTTTTCAAGGCCTCTTACCCCATCCATTTCTCTGTCCTTCTGGTCATCTCTGCTTCCTGGTGTGTTCCTAGTTGCAAATGGGAGAGGGTAGATACTCCTGGTGATGGGGGTGCTTGACCTGTCCCTTTCCTGCCCTTCCCACTTCCTCTCCCAAACATCATTGCCAGGGTCCAGCTGGAGACAGCCCTGATGTGGAGGAACTATGAGGTGAAACTCTGCTGCTGTACCTAGAGGAGCTGCGGATGGAGCATGACATCCGGCACTATGACCTGGAATCGGTGCCCATGACCTGGGAACCTGTCAACCAGAACCCCAGCCTGCTCACACTGGAGATTGGTGCTCAGATCAGGTGCAGAGAGGGCAGGCTCAAGTTAGCCAACCTGTATAGGCCATTCCTAAATACAGGGCAAACCTAGAAGAAGGATGAAATGGTTCCTGTCCCAGAGAGGTCAGCAAGGGGTAGGGTGGGCATCTTTTGTCCAAAATGGTGTCAGAGAAGGACATTGGGATTTTAATCTAGACTTTGCTACTACTCGCTGTGTGATCTTGGGCAAGATCCTTGCTTTCTCTGAGCCATAGGTCCCTTATCTAAAAATCTTTGAGCTAGACTGGATAATTCTTAGGGCCCTTTCTAGCTCACAGATTTTGAATGTGTGTACCTTAGACCAGAATTACCCATGAGAATGAATTTCTGCACACAAATGCAGGTGGGAAGAGAGAACAAGGATGATCAGGGCAAGATGACTATAGAAGATGAGTTTTAACAAGATTTTAAAGGCAGTATAGAACTGAGCTGGTGAGAGGGCAGCTGAGTAGAGTGGGAAGCATCTGCCAGGCCTTAAACTAGCACCCTGGAGTTCTGCACCTATGAACAGCTTGGGAAAGTTGTCTCCTTCCTCTCCCCACAACTCCTGTCTGGTGGGAGAGGAAGGGGAACAGGGAAAACGCAGTTCTCTGAGTCTTGGGTTAGAAGGCCAGAGCCTCAGGTTTCATCCCTCAGAGGTCTGGAGAGCCTGGGGGTTGGGTCCTTCAGTGACCATGCTTGGGACAGAAGCTTGCTAAAGTTTACACCCTGTAGGTTCCTGGTGTGACTGAGAGCTGTCCCTCAGTTCTGTGGGGAGACCACCTGTTTGCCCTTCTGTCCTCTGAGAAACACCAGGAGGACCCCATCACCTATAAGGGCTTCGTGCACAAGGTAGAACTGGACTGTGTCAAACTGAGGTTTTCCATGAGGTGGGTGTGGGGCGAATGCTTCTTCAGTCTTCTCCCTCAGGCCAGGGGAGACGAGAGGCTTTCTCCTAAGATGAGTGGATCCCAAGCACAGGGCAGGGACTTTTCTTCCAGGGAACTTTGAGTTAGAGAGAGCTTTTATGGAAGTCTTGGAAAGAGGGAGTGGAGCAGAGGAAGGTGGAGGGAGGTCCTGGCTTTTTACTGCCTGGCCCACCTAACTGGAGCTCCTCTACCTTTCTCCCTATCCAAAGCCTCCTGAGCCGATTTGTGGATGGGCTGACCTTCAAGGTGAACTTCACCTTCAACCGCCAGCCCTTGTGGCTCCAGCATCAGGCCCTGGAATTGACAGGGCGCTGGCTGCTGTGGTCCATGCTTTTTCCTGTGGCCTTTCGTGGGGTCCCGCTGCTGCCTTCAGAAGCGAAGCTCAAGTGAGACTGAGGGCAGGGGACTTCAAGGCTGGTTGGGTTGTGGGCATTGGGGATGGAGTCCTAGAGGCCTCTGGGATGCTAGATAAGTTGAAGTTCGGATTTCTGGCCTCCCTGCCAGGCTGTATGACCGGAGTCTGGAGTCAAACCCAGAGCATCTGCAGGCCACAAAGCACATTGTTATGGGCACCACACGTCTAGCCCCCTACATCATCTTTGGGCCTCCAGGCACTGGCAAGACCATCACATTAGTGGAGGCCATTAAGCAGGTGAGGCTTGATTATAAACCTGGGACCTATATCCTTGACTCCCCCAGGTGGAGTGGTTCTGGCCAAATTCTGCTTTCTTTCATCACCCTGAAAGTTCTTACTTCTCAGCAGCCATCAAAAGGAGGTGGGGAGGGCTGGGGCTGTAGCTCAGTGGCAGAACACTTGCCTAGTATGGGTGAGGCACTGGGTTTAATCCTTAGCATCACATAAAAATAAATGGATAAAATAAAGGCATTCTGTCCATCTACAACTACAATTTTTTTTAGAGGTGGGGTGCTAGAGTCAATGTGGCTGTTGAGCACTGTTGGGTAGGTTGGGCACTGTGTGGCTCTTGGAGTGACCTTTTGCATTTTGGTCTTCATAGACTTGTGTGTTTATTGCAGTTGTTGTCCCACGTCAAAGTGTTAATTTGAGTAGCAGGGCTCCAGGATAGAACTTGTCTTTTATATCACTGCCTCCCTTAGCTGTGGGAGGCAGATGCTGCACTGCCCCAGTGTGAGTCACCAGAGTTTGTGAAGGTGCTTCCCACACTCTACCTGTCCGCATCTCAGGTGGTGAAGCACTTGCCTGAAGCTCATATCCTAGCCTGTGCTCTGTCCAACTCAGGTGCTGACCTTCTCTGTCAGCGGCTCCGGGTCCACCTGCCCAGCTCCATCTACTGCCTCCTGGCCTCAAGCAGGGACATCCACATGGTACCTGAGGACATTAAGGTAAGGGAAGTGCAGAGGGTCAAGGGATGGCAGATGTCTGGGAGACACTAAGGGTAAACCAGAAAACTAGGGAGACTTGGATCCTAACCCTTGGGTGGGTGAGAACCCTCCCTAGGCCTCAGTTTCCTTGTCTATAAAGTGGCCCATTGCCAGAGTGAGGGTGGGAATTGGTAGAGCCAAGCTGATGTCTCATGTTGCTTCACAATCCACAGCCCTAGTTTAATGGGGATGCGAAAAAGGGGGAGTATGCGTTTCCTGCCAAGAAGGAACTGCAGGAATACCTCATCTTAATTACCACTCTCATCACGGCCAGCAGGTGGGGAGTGTGTTTGTAAATAAAAGGGTAGTGGGCTGGGAAGATGGGGAAGGGTTCTCAGTGGGTGAGTGAGGGACCAGATTGGGTGAGCATTCAGGTTTGGTAGTTGGGTGCCTGGGGATGACCAGCCTGGCCTGACACCTCCCAGGTTGGTGTCGGCCCAGTTTCCCATCGATCACTTCACACACATCTTCATTGATGATGCTGGCCACTGCATGGAACCTGAGAGTCTGGTGGCCATAGCACGTGAGTGGCTCAGGGTGGGCTGCAGGTGTGCCACCCTGCATGGGGAGATCCCACCACTTACCTTTCTCCTCATACCACCCTTGCCTTCTAGGACTGATGGAAGTTAAGGAAATAGGCAATTCAGGAGGGCAGCTGGTGCTGGCTGGAGACCCGCAACAGTTGGGACCTCTGCTGTGGTCCCCACTGACACAGAAGTATGGGCTGGGGTACTCGCTGCTGGAACGGCTGCTCACCTACAATGTCCTGTACAAAAAGGGCCCTGATGGCTATGACCCTCAGTTCATAACCAAGCTGTTACGCAACTACAGGTATCCCCACACCCTCATCTCTTTCCACTGCTAACTCATGCCTTTGCACCCACTATGCCCCAGCAGGAGGCTCTGGTCTGCATTCCTCATTACTGGTGCTCTGCACCTCTGTGATGCAGAAAGGACTATAGACTGGAAGGTCAGAGGCCTCCTTTAGCTAGTGGTTTCATTCTGTACTAGTGAGATTATCTAGATATGCGGGTGGTCAGACACAAGGATGTTTCTGATGTCTGTCTCAGATGGCATTTCTAAGCAATGCAAGGAGAAATGAGAAAATGAATAATTTTTCATAAACATTATCAAATTAGAGGGCTAGGCAGGATTGTTTGTTTTGCAGTGGTGGGGATTGAACCCAGGCTCTCACACAAGCTAGGCAAAAATTCTACCACTGAGTTACATCCCCAGCCCTGTTTTGTTTTGTTTTTTTAAGAGTCTCTTTGTTGCCCAGGCTGGCCTCAGGCAGTCCTCCTGCCTCAGCCTCCTGAATGGCTAGCTGGACCTACAAGCACACAGAACCACACCCTGTTTATATACTTCTTTTACTGAATAAGTTTAGACATTAAAAATGCTTGGATGAGTACCATATAGGACAGTTGCAGAAAGGAAATGTTATTGTGTCATTACTTCTTTTATTTTTGGATTTAACATATTATATCAAATAAGGGTAATGGGAAGTGATACATTGTTTTTGCACTGCACTTCCCTGGCAAAATTGAAATCTGAGTCCCTAATTTCTTGGTTTCTTTTCTTTTTTTTTTTCTTTGAGGGGTAGGGTGTGCCAGGGATTGAACTGGGCATGTGACCACTGAGCCACATCTCCAGGCCTATTTTTGTCTTTTTTAGAGACAGGGTCTTACTGAGTTGCTTCAGTGCCTTGCTTTTTGCTGAGGCTGGCTTTGAACTGGTCATCCTCCTGCCTCTGCCTCCCAAACCACTGGGATTGCAGGCATGCACCACCATGCCTGGCAAATCTTTGTTTTTAAAAGTAATTTGAAAAAAATAATAATAATTTCACTGGTCACTAGATCCCTATAGACCCACAAGTTCTGCTTTATGTGGTGTGCAATGCCTGGCAGGAGAGTTTGCAGGTGAATGTGTCCTGCTATGCAGGAAGCAGGAAGCAAGATGGTCATGTGTGGGCCTAAAACCTGTCCCCCCAGGGCAGGACAAAAGTAATGCAGGTCTTGGTCTAGCTCTCCCTCCCTCCTTCCTCCCAGGTCCCATCCCACCATCCTGGACATTCCCAACCAGCTCTACTATGATGGAGAGCTGCAGGCCTGTGCAGATGTGGTGGATTGAGAGTGCATCTGCTGCTGGGAGGGTCTGCCTCAACAGGTGAGGCTGGACAGAGCAGGGCTCAGGCCCCCACCCCCATATCTTGACTGTTTACTGAAGGTAGGAAAAGGCTCGACTGGACACCAGGGTTCCCTCCAGTTGTCACCTTGGCCTGAGCTTCCTTATTCCCTGCAAGGTTTTTGGACTGGGAGGGAAGGGAAGCAGGGAAGTCCAGCTGAGGGTTTCTTCTGACCCTGTGACCAGGGATTTCCTATCATCTTTCATGGTGTGATGGGCAAAGATGAGTGTGAGGGCAATAGCCCATTCTTCTCCAACCCTGAAGAAGCTGCCACGGTGACCTCCTACCTGAAGCTGCTCTTGGCCCCTTCCTCTAAGAAGAAGAAAGCCCGCCTGAGCCCACCAAGTGTTGGAATTATCTCACCATACTGGAAGCAGGTCAGGCCCTCAGTTCCCAGCAAGGATGGGTCCTCCCCAAGGTGATACCTCTCGAACACCTCTGGCTTCTGCTGGCCCTATATCTCAGAAGAGTGCAGAGGTCAGCTGCCTCCTCCCTCTTTGCTCCCTAGCTCCTTGGCCTCCTTCCTGCCTGGTTCCTCTTGAATTGAGGTGACTCAATAAGAAAAAGATGCCTTTCCCTTCCCTCCAGGTGAAAAAAACCCCCATTATTGCATCACCAAACTTGACAGGGAGCTTTGGGGACTGGATGACATAAAGGACTTGAATGTGACACACTACTCCACATTCACTCTCACCTTTGTACCCTTCTTTTTCCCAAATCAGAGACCTCAGCTCCTATGCCACTGCTTTAGTCTGGCCCATGTCCCTGTCCTACCTCCACTGCCTTGGGACAGAACTGGGTTTTTCTCCAGCCTGTTGCTCCTCAGAGCTCCAGCTTATAGTTCTGGCATGGAATCAGAAAGCCTGCATGTTTAACAAGCTCCCACATCACTGTGATAGGGCAAAGACTCAAACCTGCCCTAAGAATGAAGTCCAAATGCCACAGCCTACTCCCGCCTGTCATGTGATATTGTTGCCTCATCTCCACCCTCAGTAGCTTACCACTTGCTCTGAGGTGGTGATTTGAAGCTCTTAGTACACAGAAAAATCACTTGGAGGGCTTTTAAAACTGCCAGGGCTCCTTCCAGCCAATTAACACTGCTATGGGGGGAAGCTGAGCCAGGGCACTAGTATTTTTTACATCTCCTCAGGTACAAGCCTGAAACCTACTCTTTTGAGATTTGGAGACCTCTGCCTTGAAAAATTCTGATCAGGAGGTCTGGGTTAGTGCCCAAGGTTCTATAGTCTTAACAAGTACTTGCTGATTATCTCCAGAAAGTTTCAGAAACACTGTTTGTGGTTACTGTGTTCTTTGCAACACTGTTTGCTTTGTTCTGATGGCTTTACAGGCCCGATCCCAGAGCTGGCTTCATTCTTGAGGTTTGTGCTTCCACAGCATGCCTCCTGTCCCCTGTGGCAGCACTCACATGTTAGAGTCTGTAAACAAGTCAGGATATCACCTGGCATTTTGCCAGAGAAATGTTAGAGTCTGTAAACAAGTCTGGATGGCGCCTGGCAAAATGCCAGAGGGAGTGGTTTGTGAAGTAAGGCCAGCGAACCATTAAGTTCGGAGATTATTTATTGGTTGACTGCTGTATCTATTTTATGCTAATTAAGATAAGCTGTGTGGAATGTATAAATACCACTCCTGTCCTACAATAAACGGCTCCTACTCCTGCTGTATCAAGGTACACAAGTTGTTCGTCACCCCCTGGTTATTTTGCCCAGCCAGCCGGGCTGTGGCACTCGCCCACTGATCGACAATTGCCCAGTGTACCCTCCTTGCAGCTCAAGCTCCATGGGGCAGACATTGCCCCTTAAGTTCCCCTTGAACCCACCTATTCTCATGCTCTTCCTCTATCTCTTCTAGGTGGGCTCTATGGAAGAATTCCAAGGCCAAGAACACAGCGTGGTCCTGATCTCTACTGTGCAAAGCAGCCAGCTGCTTTTGTGCACTTTAACCTGGGTTTCCTTAAGAACCCCAAGGTTGGAGGGCTGGTGGGTGTGGCAGGAATTCTTCCTTCCTCTGGCCCTTCCTTCCCATGACCACAACACTTCTTCCTTCCAGAGGTTCAACATGGCTGTGACCCAGGCCAAAGCTTTGCTCATCATAGTGGGAAACCCCCTTCCCTTGGGCCATGACCCTGACTGGAAAGCTTGAGCATTGCTGCCCTGTAATCCCTCTTGGTGGCCACAAGTCCCAGCTTAGGCAGGTATATCTTCATTAGTACCTGCTTATGGCTCAATCCTCAGGATCAGTTAATCTTCATAAAACCTCCATCTTATTTGTAAGTGAGCTGACATTCAGAGCTTTAGCAACCAAGGCTGAGATGTGGCAGGCCCAGGCCTGGCCTCCAGCCTGTGATGGTACTCCTCATCCAGGCCTGCGCAGCTCTGTGTGCCAACACCTCTGTACCCCACAGATTTCTGGAGTTCTGTAAAGAAAATGGAGTGTATACAGGGTGTCCCTTTCCTGCCCAACTGGACCTATAGAACGGACAGAACTTACTTCAAGATCTGAGCAGGCTCAGCCCCTCTATCTCAGGTATGGCTGGGCCAGGGTGGGCCAGGCAGGGGACAGTGGTGAAAGAGAAGGTAAAGAAGACAAAGCATACGTCCTTTCTTTCTAGGGCCCCATGGTCATGACTACCTCCACCAGGAGCAGGAGAGTGAAGGGGGCCTGTCCCTCCAAGTGGAGCCTGAGTGGAGGAATGAGCTCTGAAGACACAGCTGCCTGCCTTCTCACACCAAGCCAAGCCTTAGCCCGCTGCACCCAACCCTGAACCAGAACCCAGCTGAGCTGCCCCTCTAAGGGACAGGAAGGCTGGGGGAGGGTGTTTACAAACAAGCCATTCCACCCCTTCCCCTGCTGGGAAGAATAACACATCAAGCTGCTTGTTAGCATTGTTATGGGGGAAGGGCGAGGAAGAAAAACTCTGAAAAAAAATCTTGTTCTATGCAAAAGCCTCTTGATCATGTCACCTCAGCTTGGCCCCAGCTTCCTTTCTCCCCAAGCTGACGTGCAAGAGGGTGAGACTGTCACACCCAGTCCAAGGCCACATCTCCTCACAGCCTCCATGTCCAGGGGAGAAAACTCAATAGGCAGGGAAGCCACCCACCGTTTTCTAAGTTTAGTCCAGGCTAGAGACCATGCTCCTCACTTGTCTCACAGACCGAGCCAGGCATGATCTCATCTCTGCTCTAAGATTCCACCCTTCCACCCTAGTCATGCCCTTGCCAACAGGGGGCCAGTCTGGCAAGCAACTTGGAAATTAAGAGAGAGATTGTACGCTGGGCTTGCAGCCAAGATAGGAACCAAACAAAGGAAACAGAAAGCTGCCACAAATGTGTTGGAACCTGTGGCCTTTATTCATGCCCCCCAACAAGTGCAGTCAGAGACAAGGCCCCTGCCCAAAGGAGAAACTCCAATCCACCAACCTTAGAAATGCTCCTCTGAGCCAGAAGTATATAAAGTGCTGGTGTGTGACCATCCTCTGGGGAAGGCCAAAGGGAGCAAGAGCCCTACCCCTGGACCAAGGCAGCAGGTTGAGGGACTGCTCAAGAAAGGCAGGGCACAGACCCAGCTCCCAGAGGACAGGGAGGGAGGGCAGGCCCACCACCATTCTGGGGGCTAGGGAAACGATGCAGTCCTGGGCAAGAGGGAACTGGAAAAAGGAGCCTTCACCATGGAGTCCTAAGGGTGGAGCTCAAGTGTGGGTGGGTGATCCCTAAGCCCCTGTGAAGGAAAGGGGCATCCGGAGCCGTGGGGATCTTAGAGAATGATCTAGCCCCTCCGGCACTTATTGTTGCAGACCTGGAGGCCAGCTCAAGTGGCCATCTTGAAAACCTCCAGCACTCCCTCCTTGGCTTTGGCAGAGCACTCAAGGTAGCCAAAGGCACTGATATGATTTGCCATATTCCAGCCTTCCTCAGATCGAACAGGATCCTGAGAAGACAGAAGATAAGGCAGAGGAAGCTGGTGGCTAGGTGCACCTCTCACCTCATCACCCATAAGTATAGTAACTCCTCCAGCCCTGAGCCCACAAAGCATCCAGGCCCTGGCTGCCCCAGGCAGGTATCTAAACCTCATGTTTACATTCAAAGTTGTTCCCAGATTAGCCCCTCCTCTCCCACCTAGTCGCAGACCCTATGGTACACATATGATTTGCCTGAATGTGTGTCAGCTACCTCCTAAATGACCTACCTTCTCCATCATCCCTTGAACCCATCCTCTGCCTGCTGTCCCAGTTTAATACCTGCCTTATATAATTATCCTCTCAAGATAGTCTCTATTCCATACCCTGGCAGCTTCCTGTAATAAACTCTTCCTCTGGTCAGTGGGCCACTAAGTGAGACCCTGAATAAGCCAGCTCCCTCATGCCCTAAGCCTTTCTTCAGACATTGATGATGCCCTTCCTCCCCAGGTACCCTGATGGCGCAGTCTGCATACCCCAAGTGAAACATAACCTGTCTCCCTGTGGACAAGGACTTCCTTATTCATCTTAGTAACCCCAATTCCAAAGACAGAATAATAAACTGGAATAAATGAAAATGCCAAGCGACCTTGGACAAGTCACTTCATTCTCTGATCATCTGATTTGATACTGAGGTTTCTTCTGGTTCTTAGCAGGGCACACACATGGGAAAGAAAGAGGTAGATATCACTATCACTGCTTAACACAGGACAGTTGGCTGGAGAGAGAGCTCCTTTCTGCCCCAGCCTGAAACCCCTCAGAGGGCACCTTCCTCCCCAAAGTTCCCCATCACGTAGCCCCACCCACCTTCTTCATCTTAGCCAGCTCTCTCCTGGTATGCTCATCTTGCCTCAAGTCCTTCTTATTTCCCACTAAGATGATGGGCATGTTGGGGCAGAAGTGCTTCACCTCCGGAGTCCACTTCTCATGAACGTTTTCTGCACAGACATGTCCCAACAGGTACCTCAGCTTTAGCACGTGAGCCCTGGTCTTCCTTCCCATAGAAGTCTGAGGCTGATGGTCTCCTTCATACCTCAAAACTCCATCCCTTGTAGCGTATCCTCCCCCAAGCCCTTCCAAACACCGGAGATGCCACAACAAAAGAGCCAGCAGGGCCTGAGTGGCCCTTGTGACTCCATCCCCACAGCCTCAGAAATGGCTGACTCCAAAGGGTCTCCACCTCCTCTCTTCAAAGTCCTCACCCAGGCTGTCAGGGCTGTAAATGGAGATGCACATGAGGATGACATCTGTGTCAGGATAGGAGAGGGGCCACAGACAGTCATAGTCTTCTTGCCCTGCTGTGTCCCACAAAGCCAGCTCCACCTGACAAACAGGCAATGCATAGCTGACCCCAAGGGCCCCAACATGCTACACAGAGATCCTCTCAAACCACTGGTCCTTCTGTGTGCCAGGCACCATATTAATCACAGTCACAACAAACTCAGATGAGTTTTTCTTAAATGATCTAAGATGTAAACTGGATGTACTCGTGCATACCTATAAACCAGCAATGAGGGAGGCTGAGGCAGAAGAATCGAAAAGTTCAAGGTCATCCTGGGCAACTTAACAAGATGCTGTCTCAATTTGTTTAAAAAAGTAAAAAGGGCTGGGGATGTAGTTCAGTGGCAAAGTGCTGCTGGGTTCAACCCCTAGTAATCCCTCTCCCACAAAAATCACTAAAATGTGTTTGACTTTTGTGATCTCAAATGAATTGCTATCATGAATACCACTTTAATCCTCACACTCCTTTGGGGTAAGTCATGCCATCATCACCATTTTGTGGCGGTGGGGAGTTTAAACCCTGAAGCAAAGGGATTTGGCCCTGATTACAAAGTGAGTATGTGGTAGAACCAAAAAATATATCCAGGTTTTCTTTGGGTACTGGGTATTAACTCAGAGCCTCACACATGCTAGGCAAGTATTCTACCAATAAGCCACACTCCAGCCCTTTTTATTTTAGATAGGGTCTGGATAAGTTGCCTACACTGACCTCAAACTTGTGATCAATCTTCCTGCTTCAGCCTCCTGAGTAGCTGGCATGATGGGCATGTAACACCACATGTGACTATATCCAGGTTTTCTAAAAGAGCAGTTTCATTTCTCAAATTTTACTTGTTCCCACAGGAAAATAAAAAAAAGATGTGAGTGGGTGGTAAGGAAGGACATACTACATGACCAGGAACAGGGTTCTAAGGCAGGATGGAAAAGGGCTCTTGGCCTTACCTGCTTGCCATCCACCTCAATGTCTGCAATATAGTTCTCAAAGACAGTAGGGAAGTAGACCTCTGGAAACTGATCTGTGCTGAAGACGATGAGGAGGCAGGTCTTTCCACAGGCTCCATCCCCCACAGCCACCAGCTTCTTTTTTATTGCAGCCATGGCTGGGATGGGCAAACAAGAGGCATTAGGGATTTGGGAGAAAAAACAAACAAACAAAAAAAAATAGTAGTCCAGAAACTGCTCTGTGGCCTCCAAAACCTCTTCACAAACCTGGGCAAAGAAAGAGAAAACAGAAAAGGGGGTTGTTTCGGCACATTCTTGCCAAGCACCAATTCTGTAGGAAATAGAGTTTAAGATTCCTAATTTCTGGGGCAGGGACAGGTCTTCTCCAATGGGTTAAAATATAGCAGTGGGAGGTGGAAGAACCCACTTGGGAACCAGAAAACATGACTTTCAATGTTGTCCACTCAACTGAGGGGAAACATTCAGCAAGGTGTTCAGGGATGCCTCCAAAAGAGCCAGCTTTTATCTGCTTTGCATATTGGAGTCATGAGACAGACTTCATTTGTAACAAGATTTTGATACATTTAAGGTTTAATAATTGCTAAGGTGTAATCTAGAACAGATTGTCCCTCAGCTTGAGACATGCCTGCCTAGTCACAAACAAGGAGTCCCTGTACAAAACCAGATACTAGCAGAACCACTTACTGGGTGACTGATAGGTAAGAGAAGGAATATTTATAAAGCCCCCAGGTGCCCTCTCTTTGTTGGGTATTTTGACAAAAATTATTTCCCTCAGGTTCCAGTGGCTTTTTAGGTGAATGGTGCACTTCCCATTTTGACCAACAAGGAAAAACACTAAGGGTTAGATAATCAGAGTGTCAAGGACAGCACTCAAAGCAGGGATGTATGCCTTCAGAGTCTCTGCCTTTCTACATGTCACCTCAGATGTGTAAAGAAGAGCAGGAGGAGGAAAGCCCAGACAAAAGACAGAGGCAGCAGCCAGCAGCTTCTCTGACCCATCCCACCCGGTCGGTCCCCAAAGCCTGGAGTCACACAAAGGAGGTTCAGTCGAGGCAGTGCCCACAACTCACATTCAGGCAGCCTGCCTTCCTCCCCACTTCCTCCTGGGCCTGGTGGCAACACTAGGTTACTCCGCCCTCAGTAGGGAACAATGACTACACTATAGGGAGTCACTCATCCACCACAGCATAGAGACAGAATAATCCACTAGGGAATCACCTTTACCCACTCTGGAACAGCCCCTTCCTCCCTCTATCCAGCTCACTTTTATGCCCTGCCCACCCCTCCCTGTGACTCAGGGCAAGGAGTCAGCTTCCCAGTGTTAGCATTTGTCCCTAGTCACCAACACACATGAACAAGCAGTTAATCACACCTGCAGTTCATCACACCTTCACAGCTCCCCTCACTTCCTCCTTCCCCAGGGAGGGAAGCCAAACTCCACCCAGCTAGATTCCCCAGCGCTGCAGTCAGGGAGAAAGAGAGGGTGGGCTCTGGAGCTGAAATAAAATCTAGGCTGTTGGGAAGAGCGAGGGAGCTAGAGCCTGGGCTGGGAGGAGCCACAAAAGAAATGACAAATGAGGACCAGTGCCTGCACCAACTAGGCAGGGAGCACAGAGTATGGTAAGTAACCTGATCTCTGCCTCAAACCTAGGTTTTCCTCAGTCCCACATCCTGTCATGCTGGGCTGAGCTCTTCTAGTTCCTGCATCCCACCACTTCACACTATATAGCCTGGGTCTGCTTTTTGGGAAGCAGGATACTCCAGCCCCAGGCTGTTTCTCTTCTACAGTGGGATGCTAGGTGGCCCCTCCCTCTCCTCCACTTACACATTCAGAAAACTGGGATGTGGGGGAAGAGGATATGAGTCACTGAGAATTTATAGGAGCCACTCTCCAGATCACAAAGGGGCTCTTCCTGATTCCGCAAATGACAGGGAAGATGTGCCCTGCCAGCACATCCCTGTCTACCTAGGTGACTGACTCTAGGATTTCTTCCAACTCCCCCACCTACTCCCATTAGTTCAACTCATTCAGCTGTGTAAACACGGACTGGGTTAACTCCTACCCAGGCAGTGCAGATACAGAGCAATCACTAGTGATCTACCAGTCACTTAGGCAAGAGTGCACCACTGCCATCCCCCAGCAAGGCAACTGGCACCAGATGGTGGGAGGCAGAGGCCAGAACTTCAGGACAAGGACAAGAATTAAGTGACCAGGAACCCACAGCTCAGAAGACTTTCCCTCCAGGCTGTGGTTGGGTCAGAAGAGCAAGCAGTCCGGGCCAGGCCAGGACACAAGGCCCAAGGCAAGAGGGCATGAACAACAGTTCCCTGTGAGAGACTGCCAAAGAGGAACTGCCCCACTGACCCTAAAAGGTGCAACTAAACCCCACGCAGAGACTGAAGTGGAGCTGGAATGGAGGAGCCTGGAACTTCTGGCTCCTCCCCTGAGACAAGACATGTGGATATGTAGCTCATTCTCTTGATTTTCCTGAAGATCCAGTGGGCCTCCTACCAGGCTCACTCCCCCTGAAGTTTGGGAAAGACTCACTCTTCAGTGACATCTCTTTCTCAACTTTAAAGCCAGAACTGAGAGAACTCTGTGCCCCGGACTCCCCAGCCGACACCCCTAAAATAAATCTTTAGCCTAGCTGGGGAGTGTGGAGGGTAGATTTCTTCACACACTCACATGAACAAACACACTAACACACACGGGCTGGATCCTTCCGGGTATCCCCTACCCCAGGCAATCTCCAAGGACTGTCGATGGCAGCGTCGTCCAACCTCCACCGAGCAGTGGCAGCCCCCAAGGGTCACACTGTGCCCTTATTAGAGCCATTCCACCATCCGGGCCTGGGAGAACTCCCAGCCCATGCCCAGCAGCCCAGGCCAGGTCCGCGCTGGGCCATCCAGCCTGGACTAGCCAGGGCCTCTGGGCTAGCCAGGGAGGGAGATCAAGGCCGCCCCCTTATTCCGCGGAGGAGACTCAAGGAAGCCCGGAGGGAAGGGAAAGGGCTCTGTTCTGGACCTCAGCAAAAGAGAGCCCCTGCCAGGCCGCTCCCGGGGCCCCTCGCTGCAGTCCAGGGAGGAGCCCAGCAGGCCTGACCCCAGCGCAGCCCTTCCAAGGGGAGGGAACGCGGTCCGCACTCCGGCCAAAGCCCCCTCGCCTACCCCGCCTGAGCTCCCTGCGAGTGGAGAGGAGGAAAGTGTTCTCCCGGGAACTGGGACACCCTTCTCCCCCTGCCCTGACCCCAGTACCTTCCGCTCTATCGCCTCCAGGTGCGCGGGCCGCTGCTGGAGTCTGAGACTGACCCTAGGGGCCGGGGCCCGCCCCGCCCTCCTTCAGCGCCAGGGCGGGGAGGGCGGGCCAGCAGGGGGAGGGTCGGCCCGGTGGCGGCCCTTGGCCCATCACCGGCCCCAGCCCCAGGTGGCCACAGGTCGCCTTGGCTGCGGCTGGAGGATTGGGGGCGCCTGTCCCGGGCTGGGGGAGAGGTTGGAAGGAGAGTCGCAGTGAGCTGCCAGGACTGCAGAGGAGTGGGCGGTGACCGGAGTGGGTGGGACCCCGGAGGACTCAGCCTCTGCCCCGCCTTCCAGCCCCTAGGGGCAGATGGGCGTCGGGAAAGTTGAGAGGCGCTTGGGGTGGCCTCAGGGAGGGCAGCTGCTGCCCTCCCGCGGCCAAACAGCACCTGCTCCTGCCCCACCTGGGCGGTCGCGGGAGGCAGGACAGGGAAACCCGGTAGCCCACGCGGGAGATGGAGTGGGATGTGGTGTGTGCAGAAGACCACTCTCTGCCACTAGAATCCTTGCGGAGCAAGCATAGCCTGACTTCATTCCTAGTCTGAAGGTCCTCCAGGACCTTCTGGGACCTGCAGACCAAGATCACTGTTCTGCCTCATATTCCCTTCCTTCCACTGCCTGGAATTTCCCTGATTCCAATTCCTACCTACTTCTCCAAGGGTACTCTTGGAAGTGCTTCTGGATCCCCAACCGAGAATACAGTTCCCACTCCTATTGTATTATTGTGCCATTAGTGACACTTAGCCTCTTATGATTTGTTACATACCGTATTTACCTACATGTAGATCTTCCTTGTAAAAATGACTGAGGAGGTGGGCAAAGAAGGAGAAAATCTATCAACATTTTATTAACTTGTGTATTCTAGGAACTACATAACTCAACCTTTTAAATACTTGTCACAATCCTTTCAGAGGAAGTATACCCATAACCTTTTGCCTGTAAGGAAACTGAGGTTTGAAGATGCAGCTTAGCAAATGTTTGAGATTTCTGATAGCAAGAATTTATACAGTCAGGCCTGTGTGACTACAATGCTGGTGCTGTCTTCTGATGGCTACCGTGCTCCTCCTCCTGTCTTCCCCTCCCCTCATCTAGCACAGTGTGTGGCAAATGATCGGTTTTCAAGAAATATTTGCCGAATGGATGCATGTTAGAAGTCTTACAGACTTTAAAGATCTGAAGTATAGGCAACACATTTGGTAAATGAGCAAACTGAGTTCAAGACCAGTTTGGTCCCCAGGCCTCTTAATCCACTCAATAGTTCACTCAGTATGAAGTGAGAGCTATGTGCTGAAGATTGATTTATGCCTTCAAATAATTTACAGTCTAAATGAGGAATATAGACAATCTCAAGATATCTGACTCTTATGGAACCTGACTCTATGTACGTTAAGTATTTCAGTCCTCATAATAACCTGATGGCCTAGTAGTGTTATCTCCATTTTACTGATAAAACAAATGAGGGCTCAGAGAGATTGCAGAGTTGATGTTGTGTCTGGTCCTAGAATTCAAACCAATGGACTCTAGAGACCTTGCTCTTAATTGCCACTCCCTATGGACAACTCTTGCAGGTGGCCATACAGGAGGCATTTGCTGTTGGGGGGTGGAGAGAATGCATTAGCTGTGGGATGCCCAGCCCTGAAGAACAAATGAAGTATTCAAATTAGGTTGATGTGTATATTTTAAATAACAAGTTGAAGCTACTGCAGGCCTACAGAGTCATGAGAACTCCCCAGAAGACAGTGAAGGTGACGGAAGATGAGGCTGGAGAAGGAAACAGGAGATAGACCATGAAGGTCCTTATATGCCATGCCCAGGAGTTGACTGTGAATTTTACTCAGGTGCAGCAAGGAGCTGCTAGAGTTAGGAAACTAATATAATGAAAAACTAAGGAGGTGACAGTGGGAGTGAAGATATGTGGGAAAAGGTACACACACACACACACACACACACACACACAGATACATAAATGTATATATTCAACAATACAGTTATGCATCATTTAATTATGGGGATATAAGAAATGCATCATTAGGCAATTTTATTGTTGTGTAAACATCATAGAGTGTACTTACACAAACTGAGAAGGCATAGCCTACTACACACCAAGGCTATATGTTGTATACCATCATAAATGCAGTTCATTGTCATCATATAGCACATGATGGTATTAGTTATTGATTAGCATGATGAAGAGGAAATTAAAGGGTTGCCAACTCCAAGATTTCTAATTTGAGCAGCCAAGCTGATGCCCTTTGAGAAGATGAAGTAAGAGAAGAAACATGCTATGGGGAAAATAGTGGATTGAGATGTGTTGAGGTGAAGTGCCAGTGGGCTTTCATGGAAATGTTTGGGAGATGACTGGTATGTTTGAATCTAAAGCTCAGGAAAGATTTGGGAAGAGACCCCAACATGGAAGAAACATCAGCAGATGGATGAAGCTACAGAAGTGTCTGAGAACACTCAGGGCAAGTGAGTGGATTGAGGAGAGGAGAGGGCAGAAAGAAGAACCTGGAAAAAAATTCATTTTTTGGGCTGTTCTGATGTCCTTTCCACCATGGCACATAACTTTTCCTTAACTTTTAGTTTCTAATCAAAGCAAATAAAGACACACACCTTTATCCACCAGGTTTATTTGCCAAGAGCTGTAATTCTGGGTCTAGTAGATATCCCTTTTTTGGTTAAACTGCCACTAAAGGGAGGCAACTGCAGAATTTGGGCTGAGAGAGGGTAAGCATGGAGAGGCTAGATGGTGGTGGGAGTGATGGACTGAGCCCCTCAGGAGTAACTGCCTGGCCCTCCCAGAGGGATGACAAAGACCGAGATGTCATTCCCAGAACCCAGCTTGTTGTTAGAGAGATGCCAGCCACAATCCCAGGGGGTGCCCTGGGCCCCCAGGACCAGAGCTTGGGCCAGAGCTGTATACCTGCCAGGAGCACATGTGCACATTCATGTATATAAAAAAATAGACACAGAGGCCCACATGAGGTCACCAAGCATTGCTTCCCTTTGCCCTTTCCTTTGCCAGTGCCATCCCCTTACCATCATGCCATGGAACCCCTACCTACTGGGGTCATTGGGTTCATAGACCAACAGCACCCTGTCCACAGTGGCAGCTACCTCACAATCATTGGTGACATCCCATAGGCCATCTGTTCCTAGGACTAGCACATCGTCTGGGCAGTGCTCATACTGTGTCAGGTTATATACTCGAAACTGGTGGTGAAAGAGTATAGGGAGGATTGAGGTGTGGGGTTTGCTGGACAGGGAGCTTGGGGATAATAGGACCCTGAATGAAAGCCAGCTTGAGACCCACAGAGGAGGGAAGGTATAGTTAAGGAGGCCCCCATACAGCTCACCTCAGGGAAGAAGGAGAGGAAAGGCTTGATGGGCAGGGTGGATCTGCAGACATTAAGGTTGTAGTCTCCCAATCCCCGGGTTACCCCAATAGTGGCCATCACTCGGGCCTGAGGGAAACATTGAGGGGGACTTCTATTTAGTCCTCTGCCAGGCTCTCTGAAACCACACAGCCCTCCCACACCTACCCTCAGGTAGAACCTCCACCTCCCTAGACAAATTGTGGTGGGTCCTCCTGCCCTCTCCCACCTCTACTGTGGAGTTTACCTTTTTGCCCTCCCCACAGACCAGAGGAAACCTGAGGTCCTCCAGCTCGATCTTTTTGTAGCCATGGGGAGGGGGGGAGTAGATGTATCACCTAGGCATCAAAGCCCCCTCTCTTCTAGGAGCTGCACACAAGCACACAAACCCTTAGAAGGGCCCCATTCCCCAACTCCCAGTTTGGGCCAGCCTTCAGCTTCCATCTTGCTACTGGTGAGGGACTGGTTGGGTTGCCATGGGAACAACCCAGCTCTGAGGGAAGTGTTACCAGCCAGTCATGTTCTGGTCCCAGTACAGCATCCTCTGCCCGGGATCCTTGGGCTGAGCTCTGCAGGGGAACTCAAGGTGGGTGAATTCACCACCCAGTAGCTCTGGTTTCAGGAAGCCCTGGGGTTGAGAATGGCCAAACAGAGCAAAGGGCCAGAGGGTGTTGCACTCACAGCATACCCTGGTACAATATATAGATTATGTTATTTTTCTCTTCTTTTGCAGTAATGGGGATTAAACTGAGGGGTGCTTTACCACTGAGCTACATCCCCACCCCTTTTTAATTTTTATTCTGAGACAGGGTCTTGCTAATTTTTTGAGGCTATCTTTGAACTTATGCTCTTCCTGCCTCGGGCTCCCGAGTTGCAGGAATCACAGGTGCACCACACTGTATTGGCTAGATGTTATTTATTATAGCAGACCTTTAAGTATAGTTCCACATGCTACACACTATTCTGATACACATATTAACTCAGTTACTCTTCAAAACAACCCATGGGTTAGGAACTATAACTGCACACAGAGGTTAAGGAATTGCCAAAGGTCACATAATTAGCAGAGAACAACAAACCAGGATTCAGTATCCAGGCAGTCCAGTTCCAGAGCCCAGGGGCCTTTTCTGTTCCCTCCCCCACCTATGATTTTACTTCCTTCCTCAGCTGGGGCCACAGTGGGTGCTCCAAGCCAGCTCAGGCTCCTTCCTGTAGCATTATCCCCTGGGCTCAGCCCTGCACTCAACAGCCCACACAGCCGCCTTCCCAAGAAGCTCCCAGTAGGGAGTGTTCTGTGTTTGCTGGTGGTGGTGGTGGTGGTGGTGGTGGTGTGTGTGAGAGAGAGAGAGAGAGAGAGTAGGGTTGGGGGGGGTATTCTCAGGGACAAGAGTGCAGAGAGGCACAAGAACCAGTAAACAATGGGGGTAGGAAGTTTGGTTCCAACTTACAAGCAGCTGAAGACGCTGGTGCTCAGTCTCCGGGGTAAACTCCCGGAACATTGGAATGATTTTACCATTCCAGACAATGATGGCCCTGCCCAGAGACAGAAAAGACCTGGCTCTCCTCAGCCCCCTTCATGGATAATTCCAGAGGGAAAAGGCCTTCCACTTAGGACCCCTTATCCAGGACTCCATCTTTCCTCTCCTTGTGGATATATCAGGCCTTTCTTTATATCTATGGTCCTCCAAGCTCCTTCAATCTTTGGGGTTTCTTTAAATATTATATTTTATTTTTTTAAAGTACTGGGGATTGAACCCAGGGCAGCTTTAGCACTGAGCTACATCCCCAGCCCTTTTGATTTTATTTAGACCCAGTTTAATATAGGGTCTCACTAAAGTACTGAGGTTGATTTTGAGCTTGTGATCCTCCTACCTCAGCCTCCTGAGTTTCTGGGATTACAGGCATGTGCCACCATGCCAAGTCCAATATTTGACTTTGAACCCCACCACCTCACTCTTCTATCCCCCCATCCTAGAGAGTATGGTCCCTTGTAGCCACTTTTAAAGCCCTTATCCTCCATACCTGGTGTCACCTGCAGTGGCCACATATACCTTGCCTAGCAGGTACACCACAACCAGTGCATAGCAGCCCCCCTCTACTTGGTGGCCATGACACTCCCGCTCCCAAGCCATCTGCTCATCCTGCCAAGTGAGTAAGGGTTAAGAGGGAGGAGAGTAAAAGAAGAGTTTGCAGACACTGGGCCACCCTCCACACTCCCATCTGCAGAAATCATCTGGCACAGCCAGACCACAACTGAAAAATAGTGAAACACTATCCCTTTTGCCTCCCCTCAGAACCAAACTCTGCTCTGGCTCTCAATGATGTTGTAGGTTCTCAGGGTCAGTCCCTAAGGCCACCTGACTGTCACACAGTTGGCCAGAGTGTCTGCCTAGCCAGCCTTTGGCCCAGGCCTCCCACTCACCATGAGCTGGAAGGCATTCTCAATGGCCCCTACCACCAGGCTTTCATGAGTCACTTCCTTCTGTGAAGACCGGCAAGACTGAGGACCAATCAAGTGAGTAGAATCAGAGCAACCTGGGGTCCCTGAGGTGCATGGGAGGCAGAGGGGAGGTGGTGAGGGGTCTTGAAGTATTTCTATTAGGTCCTTTAGTTGCTCCCGGATGTGGCGATGCAGGAGCTATGAGGCCATTTCGCAGCTCCACCACAGGCATGTCCATCAAACAGGCCCCAATAATAGAAGCAGAGTCCCTGGTGGGGGGAAAAGTTGAAGGTGAGTAAATCTGTGTGTGTGTGTGTGTGTGTGTGTGTGTGTGAGTGTGTGTGTGTGTGTGTGTGTGTGTGTATAGTATAGTATAGTATAGGGAAAAGAAAAAGACTGTAGGCATCCAATAAATATCAGAGAGGTTGGCATTACAGGCTAATTAGATTTATTCACTTATTCACCCAGGGCACACTATGTGTCAAAAGAAAGGAGAGCCTCAAAAAAGCCAAATTCTGAGGATAAAAGATGCAAAAATCAGCATCAGTAATTAATTAAATTATCCCTAATACACAAACATCTACATTTGAAGTAGAAAAGTAAACAATCATCTGACATGGCAGGACTTAATGATTCAATGCCACATAAGGGTTCTGTGGCAAACACAGAAAGCTAGTGAGTTAGGAGGCAGTCTCAGAAATAAAACCAGATGCCTGATATCCCTTAGGATGAGTGTCTGTGTCTCTGGAGGCTAAGAGAAGGGGTGAGGTCTTACTGGGCTTTAGCTAGGCTCCCTAGGGGCCCCTGTAACACTCCTCCATCCTTCCACATACACCACTTCACAGCAAGCCTGGTCCTCATTGTGCAGGTTCTTTCCAGCATTGATGACCCTGCCAGGCCAGAGTGACCACATCAGGTTGGACACCAGATGAGGTCCTGGAATAACCCCTACATTAGACATATACACATCCTCCCCTGTCGGCTGGCCAAGCTGAGAAAGGTCACAGCCACCTGAGATTCAGGCCAGAGAGAAAAGGAGCAGGTAGAACTGATGAGGAATACTGTCTTGGTG
Organism: Callospermophilus lateralis; assembly: GCF_048772815.1. Taxonomy (NCBI): domain Eukaryota; kingdom Metazoa; phylum Chordata; class Mammalia; order Rodentia; family Sciuridae; genus Callospermophilus; species Callospermophilus lateralis. Next base: position 6,816,006 of record NW_027514454.1, read on the forward strand.
GCAGGCCCTACTTCATAGAAAGGTAGACAGTAGCACCTGCCTGCCTCAGATCCCCCCTTAAGTGGCAAAAGCGGCTCCCTCAGGGGTTCTGCTGGAGTAGCCAAGATGAGGGTAAGAAGCTTTACTTCTCTGTTCACCAAGACCCTTCATTCCACCTCCAACCTCAATCAGTTCTCCCAGTACTTTGTCCCCAGCAATCCAAAACTGATGGGCCCACTCACCCTCACCCTAAAACTACCCAGCAAAAGTTTCTGCCTGTTTGGCAGTGAGGAAGTGCTTCAGCCCAGATCCAGAAAGAGGAATTGAAAGTAGAGTAAGAGTATAGGCCCACCTGGACTGGGAAGGAGCCACTTAACCACAAACTTCTCCCTTGTAGGAAGTTAAAAGAGGTGATGTTGGGGCCATGAGACCACCAGCCACCTTTCTCAGCAATCTCAGTATCCCCAACTCCCTCAGGGTTAGGTTTTCTGGTAGATACATTAAAAAAACCATGTAGCATAGGAGCATGCCCGCCGTCCTGATCAAGGGGTCTATTTCCTTGATCTGCTGCACCAATAGGTCCACCTGGAGAATGCAGTCCAAAGGGTACCCTCCCACTGCAGTGGGCTGTCCCCTCCCCCACCCTGGGAGCCGGTGGCCTTCTGGTGTCAGGCTATTTCTGGGTGTGGAGGGTGAGGGGAACGGTAAGAGGGACAGGGAACTGGAGCTCTAGGGCTGGGAAGCTGCTGATAGTCTTTCCAACCACTATCCCCTGGTTAGAAGGAACTCCGCTCCTTTTTGAACAACCGCCTCCACCCGGCAGTCCCTTAGCCTTTAAACTGCCAAGCCGCCATTAGGAACTGGCGAACTCATCTTTGGCAGGGGCCCCCATCCCCCACCCCCCAGCTCTGGGAGACAACGGGGTTTTGAGGGGAGAGAATGAGGGTGATCAACGAGTTACAAAGTCCTGAGGAAGTTGACTCAGGCTGCACCCAATTGAAGAGAGGGCCTGGAGTGGGTGGTGCCCGAAGCCCAGAGGATAGCAAAGGTCCCGGGAAAGGGGGGTTCATGGCTCCAAGCGCAGCACGGGGGCGGGGGGGGGCGCATCCCTGGTGCGGGGATGCAGAGTTGGGGAGAAGTGGTAGTCCCATCCAGATTTGGGTGCGGGGGTGGGGAGGGAGGGCGCTCACTCGGTGTTGCCAGTGCTCCAGGGAAGGCTGCGGCCCCTGTCCGGAGGGCTTTGCACAGCCCGGCCCGCGTGGTCCTCTGTGCGTAGCAGCCCCCCCCCTTCCCCCCGGACTCAGCTGCAGATAGGTCGGTCAGGAGAAGCTCGCTGGAGCCTCTACGGTCTTTGCTGACGCCCCGCTTTCGCTCCCTGGCCTGGATGGAGGGCTCTTGGGCATTTCTGGAGCGGTGGCCGGGGGCGCCGAGGTCATGCTGGGCAGGTCTGGGGATTTGGTGCGCGGAGGTGAAGCACCCCTAGAGCTCACCAGGTGCGCCACTGCCCAGCGCACCAGGTTTAGCAATGTGCTTCTTGGCCACGGCCTAGGCCCTGCCCCTAGGGCTCGGCGTGGGCGGTGCTTACCCCTGTTGGTCCTTTGAGGCCATTGGCTCCCTGCCGGGTTGGGGCTGTGCCAGGTAGAACTTCCCCTAGCTGTAGCCCACCCAGGAAATCGCCCCACTGGCTCCCGATCTCTTCTCCACCTCATTCTGGCTTCGTCCTGCAGCAGTTTCTCAGAGGGAGAAGGTTTGTTGTGGGAAAGGTCTGAGAGAAAGAAATTTTACTTCAGTCGTGCTGTAGGAGAGACATCAATTAGACCTTCCTTATTGTGACGAGGGTGGTGGAGGTGGTCTCCCCGCTCCTGGTTCAGGGTGGTCAGGCTGCCTTCAGGGCAACGAAGCTGATGACCTCAGAGCGAAACAGACGCTTCGAGGCCGCTGGGTGTGAAACAGCTGGTGTGACAACACCTCTGGAGATACTGGAGTGAGAGCGAGAGCAGCCAGCTGGTGCAGAGTGGAGGCAATGGTAACCATGCAGGTCACAGCTGATCACCTTGGATCAGAGAGGCGGGGTAAATTCCTGGACTTTTTACGCTACTGTTATCTCTGAAGGCCACTTCCACGTGTGGGAGAGCGGTTGCCACTCCTACCCCACTTACTTTCTCAGAACCTTCCCCGTACACTCAGATTTAGACTTCTCATCAGTTAATAAGAATAACAACGTAATATAATAAACAAATAAATACCATTTATAGAAGACCTACTGGGAAGTGGCCTTTTACAAAGCACACTCTATACACCAATTTGTCACTCCCATTTTACAAATGAGACGGGACTGGAAGTACCTGTCATTTAATATGATGTGTCAGAAGAGATCATATGGCCATTGAGAGATTCATAACCACATCAGTCTCCTGATACCAAAACCTGGTTCTGACTTGAGAATCAAGTTGATTTCTCTAAATCAGGGAGGGAGAGTTAGGAAGAAGATGACAGCAGTTAGAGGGATGAGGTTCCTCCTCTGCCTTTCTCTCTTTGCTCAGAGGCTGGGGAATCCTGGAATGCTGGGCAAGTTCTCTTTCACCAGGGGGATACAGAGGCCAGGTTAAACTCCTGCCTGGGTGGATTAAAAGCCCACTTGCTCCAGGACTGAAACTAGACCAAGTACCAGGTGGGATGCTTATTCTTTCTGCTTTCTGCCTCCTGGGGGAGTGTGGTACTGACCTGACCTGGGAAGAGCTCTATTCCTAAACCTGGTATCAGGGAATAGATCATTTTAGGTCCCAGGTACGCCCACACAACACACAGTTCAAATGAGGTCAAGGTCTCTGTGCCCTAATGCAATTTGGGCTAGCCATCATGGGCCACTAGAATCAAGTTCATTATAGGGACCCTACCTCTAGGCTCTGTCCATTGAGTGCTTCCTGACAATAGCATACTCTGTACCCCAGGCTAAACTGTGCTCCCAGAAGGGTTGGCTTTCCTGACCTACAAAAGTCACTCAGGTGTATGGATTTTCTGTAATTATGCCCGAGATTTTGGCAGAAAGCCAGAGCAAATGAAGTCACAAGAGGGAAAAAAACATCAGACCCCACAGAGCAGCAAAGACTGGGATAAAGAACACGCTGCTGCTTGTTATGGGTGTTCCTCTCCTGTTTTAGAAAAACGGGAACCAGCTCTCTGATAAATGACATAACATCACTGCCAGCTCAAAGACTGAAGAAAAATATGACTCCTGGCTATTTTTATTATTCAGTGTTTCTGGGATAGTTTACTTATCACTTCTCACTGTCACACAGCTCCTTATTCCCTGCTCTTTCCAGCATCTATGGAGTGGCTGCAAAATAGGCCAAAGAGTTAGGGCCTGGAGACCCCTTGCTTCTGTACCAGATGATCCCCAGGGAAGTTGGCAGCATCTGTGGGCTGTTGAACAGCACCCCAGCCTGCCCAGACCATAAGAATTTCATCTCACTGAGCTACCCACCCATTCCTGACATCATCACACCTCCTCCATCTTCAGACTGCCCCAGACCTGGTAACATGGTCATTGCCCCTATATCAAGGTGGCAGAAGGTGAGAGGAGAAAGGTAGCAGGCTGGGAAGAAGCAAATCTGTGGGATGTTTTCCTTAGTTCAGACTGATAATGTCTAGCCATAAAGGGGGACTGGAGAGCCTCAAGCCAGGCCCCTTTTTCACAGTCCACATGCAGGGGTTCAGGGCCTATTATTTTTATTATTTGGTGTTTCAGGGATAGTTTGCTTACCATTTCTTCATCCTTGCCTTTTCCTTCCATATTACCCCAACCCCAGAGCCCTATTTCAGTAAGACTTATGTCCCTCCTATGAAGAGAAATACTCACAGAACCTTTGTGCCCTTTATTTTCCTAGTACTTTTCACATACAAAATATAACCTTACAAAGAATTATACAATTGCCAGGCATAGTGGTGCATGCCTATAATCCCAGGGGCTTGGAAGGAAAATGGCAAGCTGGAGGCCACCCCAGCCATTTAACAAGGCCCTAAGCAACTTAGTGAGACCCTGTCTCAAAATTAAAAAAAAAAAAAATTAAAAAGGACTGGGGAATGTATCTCAGTGGTAAAGCACCCCTAGGTCCAATCTCCAGTACCTAAATAAATAAATCTACAGTGGAAATTTATATTACAATTTTTCTCTGATGCAGACACTGGGTCCCAGAATTTGGTTCCCAAGTTGAGACTCACACCCATCATCCATAGGGGTATGTGTATATATATATATATATATATATATATATATATACACATATATATATATACACACACACACACACACACACACACACACATATATATCCCCTTCATAAAAGACCTCCTTTCGAAATAAAAAGGATCAGGGATGTAACTCTAGTAGAAGGCCCCTTAATCAAGCCCTAGTAGGAGGAGGACATGGAACAACTTTCTGCAACCATGGGAATGTTCTATATCTGCTTTGCCCAATACACTTTTTCCTAGTTTCTTGTGGCTACTGGACACTTTAAATATCATTTGAGTGCTAAGTAAAGTTTTAATGAGTTTAGATTTAAATTTAAATAAAATGCAGCTAGCGACTACCCAACTGGACAATGCAGTTCTGGAATCTTCAAAGCTCAAAGACACCTTGCAGATCCAGGCAATGACTCCTCACTTCCAGCACCCCACCGCCACCCCCATCGCGCTGCTTCCCTTCACCTCTGAGCATCACCTCCTTCCCCTGTGCCACAGAACTAGGCGTCAGGAGACCTGCAGGTTTTGGAGGACTTCCTCAGGGTTACCTATCTGACCAAATCCATAGGGGCCAGTGGTTCTCCCCTCCCTCCTCCTGTCCTGAGCCTTTGTGCCCGCCAGCCTGGCCGAGCGCCCCACACTGCCCTGAAGGAAGCGGCGGTGCTGGCGCAGGGCTGGAGGAGTGGGGAGGCACCTGAGCCTAGACTGCAGCATCTGCAGCATGCTCCCTGGCCTTCAGGCGAGAGGATCAGAGAGGATCCGACTGATTGAAGCCAGGCCCAGAGCTCTCATCACTGCTGCATGGGTGATATGGGTTTGGCCAGAGCCTCGCCATCCTGGGGGTGCAGCAACTTGGTGAGGGACGCAGACATAGCCCTGAACTGGACTGCATTCAAACTGGAGGCACCCGACAGTAGTCTGCTTTCTGAGTCTTGGTCCCTGGTTCAGAGGTAGTGCGGACCTCAGGCCAGCAGGTAAACAGTGGGCACTGCTGTAGGGCAGGTAGATCCCTGTGAAAGTGCTCAGAATTATGGAGGACTGAATGGACACTGGGGGTGGGTGAGGGTAGGTTGTGGAAGGTTGGAGCTTCTTGTGATTCACGTCTTCAACTCCTTGTTGGTGTGCAGGCTGCTCACTCAGTCTCACTATAGCATGGGTTGGATGAGGGGGGAAACAGGTTGAGAAACTGAGGTAGAGCATAGAAGTTGAAGAAAAATTTTCAGGAGCTTTCTGCAGCTTCCTCTATCCCCAATCCTCTCCCCTCCCCCAGATCTTTTGAGTCTTGGGGTTCATAAGAGAGACCAGGTGAGTGGAACTGAAGGGTCTGGAAGCTCAGAAACAAGATCACCTGAGAGAGGTTGAGCATGTAGCTAAGAAGTAGAGCCCTTGTCTAGCATTCCTGAGGCCCTGGGTTCAATCCCCAGCACCCCTCACCTGGGAGAAGTTGCATTTCTAATAGTTGAAATGAGGTTTCCTGATAGGGGTGAAGAGAGGAGAGACCAATTCAGGAAAGAGATACATCCAGACAGGTGGGAGCTTACCTATCCCCAGGATATTGCCATTACTTCCTTTGAACACCTTCATTCCCCCTTTGTAGGACCCTTGTTGCTGGGAGCTAGAAGGCAGTGTTCTCTTCCTTCCAGGGCCTCACCATCCTGCGTTTCACTTCTGCCTATGTAGGAGGCTGAAAAAGAAAAAGTACTTAGGAGAAGGTGTTGGGGAGCTGTGGCCTGAAGTTCAGAGACCTGCTGTACCCCCATTCTAGCTCTGTGGGGTGAAAGAGGGTGACAGTGGCAGAATTGAGCCAGCTGTATATAAGTCCAGGAAGCAAGTGCCATGGGACATTGGTGGTACAGGCAAAGAGGATTCAGGGCTCGGGAATCCTCCCCAGAGGTCTCTCCCAGCAGGGATCTATCTGGCAGATTCTGCTTAGAACCCTCCCCTGATCCTCAGCTCTGTTCCAAGATCAGAGAGATGACAGTGCTGATTCTTAGACTCCTCCCAACGCTGCTTCACTCCTGCCTGACAATGGTCCCAAGCTCATGCTGACTCTGTAAGGGTCATTCCCAAGCCAGAAGAAGAGACTCAGCCCCTGCCTAGAACAGCTTCAGAACTGGACTCCAGCCAGCCCACCCCCTTGCCTTCTCCCAAGCTTTCCTTTACCCTACCAGACCAGGGCCTGGGCTCCCTCTGGACCTCACAGCTCACTGAAATCTTTCCTACTTGTCCAGGTGGAGTGAGTCTGAGACCAGCAGATGAGCAGACTGAATCTAAAAGATCCAAACAAAAGGTAAGTTAAGAAACAGTTGAAGATATGAAGTGTGAGGGGTGGGCAGAGATCGGGCATTTTATTCTAAGAGAGCAGCTGGGTCCTGGCATTTGTTTGATCCCTGATACTCTCAGAATTGTGCTGGCACTTGAGGGAGGTCAACAGTGACCCAAGGGGCTAGGTGAGCAACAGAGGTAGTGACCCGGGTCTGTCCCTGAGCTTGAGACTCTGATGCCTCCTGAGACTGCTTTTGCCCGATCTGGCTGGGCAGCTCTCAGCCTTTGTGTACCTCTACTTCCCAGATGGAATTCCCTCCATTTCTAGCCCTCTCTCTGGAACAGATTTGGGAGTTTGAACCACCAAGGATGGAGGAGGATAAGGAAAGGGGAAGAGAGTTTGGCTCAGAAGCAAGGTGGGCATAGGGAAGATTGCTGGGTTCTGGCGCCTGCCACCCCCATGCTGCCTGACCTTGGCAAATCATCTGACTTCCATTAGCTTTCTTTTCATTTTTAAATTTAAATATTGTTTAAATTAAATGGCCATTACATTCCCCAGGTTTGAAACTCATAAAATGAAAAAGAGCCGGGTATAGTGGTGCACACCTGTTATCCCAGCAACTCCCTGAGGCAGGAAGATGCAAGTTCGAGGTCATCCTCAGCAATTTAACGAGGCCTTAAGCAATTTAGCAAGACCCTTTCTCAAAACAAACAAACAATAGATATAAATGGTGGGTCAGGGGATGTGGCTCAATGGTTAAGTATCCCTAGGTCCAATCCCTGGTACAAAAAAGGAAAAAATAAATAGGGAGTAAAAAAGAAATTGGTAGAAAAATAAGTCATCTTCTTTCTCAGCCAACCACTTTTCCTTCTAAATGGCAAAAAAAATGTTATTCCTGTTTTTTCCATAGCTAATTTTTTGACATTTTTGTTTGGTGATGTTTGGTTTTGTTTGGTTTGGTGTTTTGTGTGTGTGTGTGTGTGTGTGTGTGTGTGTGTGTGTGTGTGTGTGTGTTATTAGTGATTGAACTCAGGGCTACTCTATTGCCAGCTACTTCCTTGGCACTTTTTATTTTTAATTATTATTTCTGAAATTGTCCTTTATTTTGTTGTACTAAACTTTCTGATACAAAGAAACATTTTAGTAGAGAACATCCCAGGCTATCAGATCCTGTATCTGCCTGCACACCACCATCACAACCCAATCTGCCTGCAATATAGAAAAACAATGTGTAACCAATTCCTCAAGAATGGTCTATAGTTTTTCTCAGTTGTCTGAGCTAGAAAACTTGTACCTGAAAAAGAAAGGTCAGCATTGAGAACCGAAGCTTGTTTCTCTTTTGAAGTGCTGTGCAAGAAATCATATCCCTTTTTTAAAAATATCAGTAATGGCTAAACTAAAATCTTGTTCCTAGAATTACAAAGAATAATATCAAGTCAAAGACATCTTGCTATTAAATGCAATGTTAGGAACAGTATTAAAATATGGATCCTACATCAATGACATGCAGAGCCTGGTATAGAACCTACTAACAGGACACTGCAGGACACACCATTTAAGGAATCTTCAGCCAGACTTATCTGGCCTCCAAAGTGCATGCCCTTTTTTATTGTATTCTGAGACAAGCTCTCACTAAGTTGCCCTGTCTGACCTCCAACTTGCAATCCTGCCTCAGCCTCCAGAATTGCTGAGATTTACAGGTACAGACCACCACATGTGGCTCCAGATATAGTTTATGCCTATTCAAGCAGCAAAAATAATCGCTTTCTTTTATACATTTTATGCACATGATCCCACATGTTGCTGCCCCCTCTTAACTGTGGATTATCATTGGAGATCACTGCATGCATCATTATATAAAGCATTTTCCATTGTGTTTACACAGCTGTTTGGAAGAGACTGCCCAGCTTCTCTTCAATGCATTTAGCCAGTCCTTCACTGCTGGCTGTTTGGGTTGTGTCCAGACTTTTTGAGTTTCCGTTTGCTCATCTATAAAATAGGTAATAACTATCCTACTCTTTGGAATAGTCATGAAAAATTCAAGAGCATTCCTGGGTTAAGAACTGAAAAAAAAAAAATGGGAGTTAGCATGATTGTTCCTCTCACACCACAGCCCATTTTTTTTTTAATTTTTGGGGGATACCAGGGATTGAACTCAGGGGCACTCAAACACTGAACCACATCCCCAGCCCTATTTTGTATTTCATTTAGAGACAGGGTCTCACTGAGTTGCTTAGCGCCTTGCTTTTTGCTGAGGCTGGCTCTGAACTCTGGATCTTCTTGCCTCAGAATTACAAGCAGCTGGGATTACAAGTGTGCCACATTGTCCAGCTCTAAGACCCCTTTTAAATGTCACTTCCTCCTCAGGTTCTCCCTTCTTGCTCCCCTGTTCTCTGTGGCATCCATTGCTTCCTACAGTGACTTTGTGCCAGGCTTTGAGCTGCCAGGGGACAAGGTGAGCATCTTACCCACCCTTGCCTCCCAGATGGCATAGCACAGAGAAGCGACTGGGGTTGGGCACTAGGAGAGCCCCTTCTGCCTGGAGCTATGCCAAGTGTGCCCTTCTCTCCACACGATGAGTGAAAGGGCCCTGCAAAACTGGAATGCAGGCCACTGGCTGTTGGCACTGTGCCTGATGTGGCTGTGGACCCTCTTGGCCTCTGCTTCCTCACAGCATCCAACTGCCACAGGTTAGGGGGAGGTGGCAGGGACTGGGAAGGAGGTTTTCCAGCACACCTGGAAAACTGCATAACACCCCACCCTGTTCCACACAGCGAGCAGATCTCAGAGGCAAAGTAAAATCCATAGATTTCAGAGTTCTGACTCCTCCTCTGTTTATCACCCAGGCAACTGCTCCCTTCTGCTATCCCCACCAGGAGGATGCCTGGGCAGACACACTGTTCTCTGTCCCTTCCAGGTCAGAAGGTGTTCTGCAGAGAGAGAGGCCCTCAGGTGGGGGCTTAAGTCTAGCCTCCTGGCCTAATTCTGGGGTTTTCCTTCTGGGATTGCTAAAGCCTATATAAGCGGATGATCCTCCCCACGCACTGTAAGCCCTGGGGCCCTTGTCCTCACCCTGAGAAAGCAGGGAGGTCAGGGCAAGACCTGGTGCGGGACTTCAGCTTTCTTCTGCTCAGACCCAGGGTCTACCAAAGGGTGATGAGTGCGGCTTCACTGGGGAGGAACAGGAAGATTTCATCTGCTTCTTTCTCCCCTGCCATTGGATTTTTCTGTGTGTGATGCTGGGGATCAAACCCAGGACTTTATGCTGATGGGCATGTGGTCCATCAGTGAGCTAAAACCAAAGCCCTGGAAATTTCTTAAATAACCTTCCCCCTGCCAGGTGTAGTGGTTCACACTTGTAATCCCAGTGACTTCTGAGGCTGAAGCAAGTTGAAGCCAGCCTTAGCAACTTAGCGAGACCTGGTTTCCCAATAAAATATAAGGGGCTGGGGTGAGGCTCAGTGGTAGAGGGCTTCTTGGCTCAATCCCTAGTACTTCCTGCCCAACACACACAAACAAGAAAGGAAGGAAGGAAAGGCCTTCTCCCTAGCAGGTAGAAAGGGCTCAAGGACCAGCAGGTGGGTGGGAGGGGAGCAGGGCTGGAGGCCTGGGCTGGGGACTTGATCTGATGTGGCTGGCCCCATCAGTCCTTGTAAAGCAGGGCACCTGTGAGGTGATTGCTTCTCACCACTGCTGCAATAGGAACCGTATTGATGAGCACTCCCAGACTGTAAAATGCTCTTGCTTTTCCGGCCAGGTGGCTGGTACTATGCGGGCAAACCCCTCCTGTGTGGAAGGTGAGTGAGAATCTAGGCCCTGGTCAGGAGGACTCTGAGCAGAGAGATAAGGAGGTCTGGTTGGGCCTTGCCATCTGCTGGGGATCCAATTTCATACCCATCTCAGGGCTTTCATGATCAGAGTCTCAAATGATGGGGCACCCTCTGGGGGACAGGAGGGCAGATATGACTATCTCTGTGTCATAAACAAGGAAAGCTCTTGTTGTGTGCTGTCCCTCACTGCCCAGCCCACACCGACAGGCACGTTCCCTCATACTTTAGGCTATCTGCCACACACAGCCTTTCAGACGTGGGCTCTTCACCTACTGTTCTCTCCCCAGCCTCTTCCACATGCTCTACTCTCAACCCTGCCTTTACTTGGACACGTGTGTTCCTTCACATCACCCTTTCCCACCTACCAACTCTGGCTTCTGTTCTCATGCTTAAGTGGCATCCAAGTAACCATGCCCAGCATGATCACATGCATGCCAGCTTGTGCCCTCCTGGTCTGTGGACCTCTGCACATGGTGCATAGTTGCTCACACACACCAAGCTGAAGATTGGTGCCTCTGTGCCAATGACATTGTTGCCTCAGAGGCAACTTCAACTGCCTCATTTCCCCCTCAATGTCTTTGATGAGATGCTGGGACCTATAGGATTAAAGTTGGTAGGGGTATGTCCCCAAACCTCAACCGTTCTGCCTCTCTGGGGAGCCCAGAGTAGGCAGAAGACAAGGGAAACATGGAACTTCATGCCAGGGGTGTGTGGAAATGTATGCCTCATTCGTAGACCCCCCCTCTTGACTGCTGGCTGTGCTCACAGAGAGCTTAGAGCTGCACTCCTGCCTCTTGCCCCAACAGCCTCCATCGTGCTGCAGAGGTGGTGGAGCCCTGCCTGCCAGGGGAGGAGTGTAAGGTGCTCCCGGACCTGTTGGGATGGAGCTGCAGCAGTGGACACAAAGTCAAAACCACTAAGGTATCTAGGTGGACACCTCATTCTACTCCTCTTCTTCCCCTTTCACCTGGGGCAGCCAAGGGGGAACAGGAGCCCTGGGGATGCAGGATGGCATGACCCAAGGTGGTATCTGTGAGCAGTGAGATACTCACTGCGTCCCCAGGTGGTCCTTCCACGTACAGTCAGACTCTGGGGACTGGCGTTAGGGCTCTGGATCAGAAATCCAGGTGTGTCTTTTTGGCAGATTTTTTGATGGTCCATATGCCTTGATTTCTCTTCTTTGCCTACAGAGAGTTTGCTTCTGGAAAACATCAAGTCTATACAAACAAAGTGGGGAATTGGGGAAGCTATCTAGGTAATTCAGGGAGGAGTCTCTCCTCCTACCTGAATTCCAGGTATAGCAGCCACTCTGCCCATCACTTCTCCATGGACTGTTTCCCCTTTCTCACAATTCTAAACTCCTTACAGTTCATACTTCCCTTCCTCTAGTCAAATTGCTCTGTATGCTGTGACAGCACCCAAGAGGATTATTATTTTCATGGTTTGTTGCCTGTCCCATGAAACAAAGGGTAATTAAAATTTTATCAAAGTTGTTAGCAATTCCATGTGTGTCATAGTTAATTAGTTGCATCTCTTTGTCATCACCATTTGTACAGATTAGTGACACTGCGGGGCAAGCCAAGGCACTGCCTTCTACATTCCGTGCCCATCACCACACACATCAAACAGGCAAACAAACAAGAAGAGAAGGAAAGGCAGCATCAATAGTTTTGAAGAAAGCAACCATTTTCCCAGAGCACAGAACAAATGGAGCAGGGAGTTTGACTAGATATAGAGCATGTTATCTGTAGGCAGAGAAAGGAGACAGCCATTCTGAATATACCTAAGCCTAGATGAGAATGAGACCCACCACAGAGCTTGTGACATTTGTCAACACATTATATGTTTAGGTTTGTAGCCCATAAAGCCTACACTGTGCTTGGCAATTTGTACAGTGACCTGGAATCAAATAGTGGGTAAAGTGTGCCTGATTTATGTTTGCATGGTCCACCTGGGCTAACTTTCCCAGCCTGGCCTGCTTCAGGAGCCAGGGGCCAGCAGCACTGTGACCTGCATATCCTGGAGAGTCTCTGGCACACTGGAATGGATCCATCTTACCTTCCTCTATTATTTGTTGTCTAGGTCACGCATAGCTCTTAGGGATCACAGCCTGAACAGGAGATACTTGATTGAGCCTTGGACTGAAGAATGGCATCCAGTCATCACCCAGCAAATTTAAGAGATTCAGTCACCTGGACTCATGCTCCATGTCAAATTCAGCATTACCACTCTTGATTTTAATCAAGTCGCTAAGCAGATATGGAAGGATCTCCAACCACATATCTAGAAAACTGTGCTCTGCTAGAGACAAAGAAGGTCAAGACACAATTCCTGCCCTTAAGGAATATCCAGTCAGGCTGAGGAATTGAAGTCAGATACTTTGGGTCATTGAGAGTCTATGGCACCATGACTTCTGAACCACCTGCTGTGGGCATGGTAGGAGTTTGGGGATGAAATTTTTGAAGCTCTTTGGCTACTCCCTGATCACAAGACACAAAGATAAGAATTCACACTCATCACCTTTCCATGCATCCTGATTCCCTGGTAAACTGCTAACAAGTTGAAGGAAAGCTTTCACCCTTATGCCAGGCCAGTGATCTCACATTTGGATGGGATTGGATTGATTTAAGAAAGGAAAGCAATGATTGTGACAACTTTTCCAGCAAAGCATCTGTGCAGTCATGGCATATTTGAGCTGTTTGTTGGGTATGGAATGCGCAGGTCCTTAGAATCAGCCTCATCCAAGCCCCTCACCTTTCTGTTCATTTGCTTATTGTAACAGATAAGAAAGCTGGATGTGGTGGTGCATACCTATAATCCCAGCAACTCTGGGACTGAGGCAGAAGGATCACAAGTTTGAGGACAGCCTGGGAAATTTAGCAAGACCCTATCTCAAAATAAAAAGAGCTGTGGGTGTAACTCAATGGTAGAGTACTTGCCTAGCATATGTGAGGTCTGGGTTTGATCCCCAGCATTAGAGAGAGAGAGAGAGAGAGAGAGAGAGAGAGAGAGAGAGAGAGAGAGAGAGAGAGAGAAACTGAGCCCCAGAGTGCTGAGATTGAGATGATTATCCCATGAGCTCACAGCCTGGTCTTTCGAATCTCTAAGACTGTAGCCTTTCACTAGTGTTGACATTGGAATTCCAACATAGACATTCCTTATTACACCTGACCCTGTAAAGCATTGGCTGGACAGTAGCAACATTTTACTTGGAACATGATAGACACTTTGACCAAGTTTTCTGTTCTCCTATCTGCAATAACCCAGAATCTTCACACACCAGGATGTAGAGTCACTTTGTCTCCATTCTGCCCTAAGTCCCCCAAATTCCAAATAGACTCCATGATAACACAGAGGACACTCAGCCCACTTGCAGTGGGGCATCCCCACATCCCCATTGCCTGCTCTGACCCATGTCTTTTATGGTCTTTAGCCTGTGATGTTCTCAGAGGTTCTGGGTCTAGGAGAAAGTCTGGGAGGAGTGAATGGCTGGCCAAAGTCCTGTTCCTTCAAAGTCACCTGGTGAGGTGGTAGGCTGGAGCCTTCGTCTAGGGCTGAGGGTCAGCTGGCACCATAAGATATCTTGGGTGGAGCCTCTGTGACGGTGGGGATCAACAGGGCATTAGGGGTAGGGTGTCATCAGAAACCAACTGGGATGTTGCCACTTTCTGATCCTCAAGAAGGCAAATAAGATGTTTTGGGACTAGTTTCAGTTCTTCCCTCTCTGCCTACCTCTTTATACAGTAGAATCAAGACTGATGTCTCCCTCACCCCACCCTAGTGTATTTTTTCTTTTTCTTTCTTTTTTTGTTAATGGGGTGAACAATGGTGCCAGCTTCTTGCTGGACTGTAAATATCAGTGCTGTGACAACCATAATCTCTGCATACAGTGGGCTCCTGGGTGGGGTTATCAGGGAGCTGATCAAAGCCATTCTTGCCTCCTTCAGGGCTGTGAAAGGACCTGGAGGAGGGAGTAAAGGTTGATATACTATTCCTGGAAAGAGTTGGAGAGTAAATATCTTAGGCTTTGCAGACCACAGAAGTCTCTGTTGCACATTCTTTGTTTTTGTTGTTTGTGTCATTTGGTTTTAAAAAAAACTTTCAAAATTGCAAAAAACTTTAGCTCAAATACAAAAAGCAACTCTTGGTCTTTTTCAGAAGGTCACGAACCCCAGTGAACCTCTGAAATCAGGCCACGTTTGCAGCTTGGGATGGCTTCCCAGGCTCCTGGCCTGCCCTGGGTGTCATGGAAACCTGAACTTGAGGGCAGGGGTGGGATTTGTTTTTCTCTGAATGCCCCTTTAGGGATGGATAAGTTAATTATTTAGACTACAAGTGAGACAACTTTAGCAGAGTCAGGCAATAAAAGCTCTTCTGGAGGCCAGAATGTGGGCTCCTCCATTCCCTCCTCACCCTCAAGACTGTGTCTAGACAGTAGGGACAGAACTCCAGGCCCCTGCTCATCATAAGCCAACCAGTGCCAGCCTCTACACCAGACAACCTCATTCTCCTACCTTCCCTGGCCTCCCTCACCCCTGCTCAGAGGAGACTGCTTTCCTTTGACACATGCTGGTATCTGGTAGTTTATTTTATTAGCTCCTCAAGGGCATATTTTCTTCAAACCTATTCATATATTTATCTGAAGGGCTTTGAAGGGTATCCTTTGCATGGCCATAAAAGCCCCACATGAGAGGATCTGATGGAGAAGGTGTCCCACTTTCCAATAGTAGCTCCCTGGGATCTTGTTTCCAACTAAGTCAATATTTGTGTGTATTTTGAGGCTGTACAATGAGAGCCTAGAATGTAAATTGGTTTCCATGGATTGTCTTTCTCGTCTCCCCTTCATGTGCTGGGTCTCACATCCTCTGAGTTCACAGGCACCCTCTGCCCCTCAGCTGTGAAGGCCTTAGGAAGGTTGCTAGTTACAGATCACGTAGCAGATTTCTTTGCCTCCTGCCAGTTTCCTTAAGGTCTGTGAGTGACATCTTAATTAATGGCCCCAGACAGTTGCACAGAGTTGATGCTGTAGCTTGCTAAAATCACAAGCTCACAGGTGGAAGGTATTTCAGGGGCCAGTTAGTTAACTCGCTCATTTATTAGATAAGGAAAGGGTGGCTTGGAGAGCTTAGGTAATTTTCCCAAAGATACGCAGCAGACTGTTGGCTTGTTCTGCCCAATGACCCACCCAGACAAGTGATCTTTTCATTACTGCACATCACTTCTTACCCCAGAACTGATGAGGGACCTGGAAAGTAGTTAGCAAGAATGTATGTGAAGCTAAATGTAATCTGTAGTCCCAGAAGCTCAGGAGGCTGAGGCAGGAAGATCTAAGTTCAAAGTCAGCCTTAACATTTAGCAAGACCCTAAGCAACTTCTTGAGACCCTGTCTTTGAATAAAATATAAAATAGGCTGGTGGTGTTGCTCAGTGGTTAAGCACCCCTGGGTTCAATATCCAGAACAAAGGAAGAAAAAGAGGAGGAGGAGGGAGGGATGAAGAAGAAGAAGAGAAAGAAAGAGGAGGAGAATTATAAACATGAAAGAGTCTGGACACTTTCATGGCTTGAGTGCAAGATGACAGAAGAAAAAAAATGGAAACATTAGAGATACACACACAGAAAGAGGGAAGAAGCAGCCAGGTGCAGTGGGCACACATGTAATCCCAGTGACTGGGGAAGCTGAAGTGGGAGGATCACAAATTTGAGGTCAGCCCAGGCAACATAGCAAGACTCCGTCTCAAAATAAAAAGTAAAAAGGGGTGTGGATATAACAGTGGTCAGTGCCCCTGGGTTCAAGCCCAGTACTGCATCACTTCACCACAGCATCAAAACACCAGAGCACAGGACACAATAAAACAAAACTAATGCCATGACAGAATTCATTTTTGCCTTTTCTGGAGGAAACGGGATGGAGCCCCTGTCAACCCCTGAAAGATGTAAAGCCAGCCCTGATGGCTTCTAGGTTCTTACACTCTGCTACAGGAGTCTGTAAATGAAACTCCTTTCTCACCTTTTCTTATTAATAAAGTTTTATTGCAACAGAACCATGTTTATTTGCTTATTATTGCCTACTTATTATTGGGTGCTTTTGTGCTATAACAGTAGAGTTGATTTTTTTTAAAGAGAGAGGAGAGGGAGAGAGAGAGGGAGAGGGAGAGAGAGAGATATAATTTTTTTAATATTTAATTTTTTAGTTTTTCGGCAGACAAAACATCTTTATTTGTACGTGGTGCTGAGGATCGAACCTGGGCCGCACACATGTCAGGCGAGTCCACTACGGCATGAGCCACATCCCCAGGCCCAGAGTTGAATTTTTTTAAAAGAGACCATATGTCCCCCCTCCTCAAAAAACCTGAATAATTATCTGAGCCTTTATAGAACAATTTTGCCAATCTCTGATAAAGTGTTTTTTTTTTTTTTTTTTTAAGCTTTCTTAATACGCACACTTCACAATCTGGAAAATGAGACTGCATTGTATTCCTGCTTTGAGGGGGCTGTTTGTCTGACACTGAGTGTGCATGTGTCCTCTTTATTCCCTTCCATTGTCACTTGTGATACCTGAAAAGAATTGAAGACATCAAGACTAAGAAAGAGGGACTGAGACTGTGGCCCAGTGGTAGAGCGCTTGCCTAGCATGTGTGAGGCACTGGGTTGATTCTCAGCACTACATACAAATAAATGAATTTTAAAAAAAGAAAGAAAGAAAGACTAAGAGAGATGCCAAGAGTAGACTTGGAGCAGATAGAGCCTTCCCTAAGGTTTTGTCACTCCATATATCAGTTCAGTTCATGCTTTCCAAGTTCTTGTTGTTTCTACTTTTAAACTTAAAGAATATAATTGCAGGGGCTGGGATTGTAGCTCAGTGGTAGAGAGCCTGCCTCGTGTGAGGCAGTGGGTTCGATCCTCAGCACCGCATAAATATAAATAAATAAAGATATCGTGTCCATCTACAACTAGAAAAATTCTTTAAAACAAATAAACTGCATATGTAGCTTGGGGTAATGATATAATTGTACATGCATGTATGCTGCTGGTGTTTGGGGTATCTGTGGATTTTTGTATTTCCATATCTACAAGCAAGGATGATATTCAAAATACGTACAAACTAGTTCAGCACAGAGATGATTAATCAAGACAGATGGCTAGACCAGGGCACACTGGCTGCACACAGCCCAGCACATAATTGTACATTGCTCCTCCACCTGCTGGGGCTAAGATGGGACTCCATTACAGGGTAGAGAGGACTCATTTCTCTCCTCCCCCAAGGCAAGTAGCTGAACTGGATCCCGTTATCCTTAAGCTTGTGGTTTGTCACTAAGTGTGGTTCTGCGGTGGACATGGGCACAGCAGCTACTGGACCCAGATAGCTATTCATGTATTTGGAATAGACTTGTAGAATAGGTAAAAGATAGCCCCTTTTAAACCATTCATGAGAGTACTAACTCTGAAAGGGAGTTCAACTTTTGAAAATGATTATGCATTTTCAAAAGTTGGATTGACCTACATGCTGGGTGATTGGCAATGTACCATCATCACTGCTATTAATGAATGTCTACCATGTATCAAGTACCATGCGAGGTAACCATATATTAAACATATGAACTAAAGATCTCCAAAGAGCCTGAAGACTGTTTGATCTTGAACATCTAACATATCTTGAGTGGAGAGATGGAATGTTGCAGATCAAGAGCCAAGTTATTTTGGGCTATCTTTAATCTCTTTTAATAGCTTTTTATTATTGATCTGTGTATCCGACCCAAGCATTCTTGTGACTATGAAATAAAACTCTTGAAATGAATACTAAGCTTGGTAAAAATGTGATAACATCTGAATCTTGTACAAGATTTCCTCAGTTAATGAAAGATAACACCAGAATCTTCTAGAAGAGATTTCTCCATCTGTTTGTAGTCCCCATCTACTTTCTTCTGTGACTACAAAAGCCCATTCAACTTCTTCCACAGGAGAACCATGTTATTCCAGGAAATTTGAATCTGTTCCCAGCCCATGGTTACTTATGTTTGGCTCAGAATAAATCTTTTTCTTATTCCTTAGAGCAGAGTTGTTATTTTTGGTTGACAAATGGAACCCTCCTGTCCTAAAATTTTGAGAGAAATCTTAAAGGTTGGAAAAAGAAAGTAGGGTATGAATTATTCTCAAGCAACCCTATATTCTAAATCAAGATGCAAGACTATTTGTTCAGACTTGTAAAGTGGGTGGTCAACAGCTCATTACCTGCCTCCTCTCAGAAGGCTAACAGTTGAGGCTAAAAGGTGCACTTGAAGAGCTGTCTGCAGAGAGATGTCACTTTCTACCCCCTTTAGCCAAGGGTATTGATTCTTTCTTACGATAACCCTTAAGGTGGGTATTCCAGAGGGAATAACCCTGAGAGTTTGACTGGCATCATTGGTATATGTGTGGGGGTTAAGGGACTCAGGCCTAAAGATGATCTAAAGGCAAGTGGCTGTGGCAGGATTGCTGCTCTGATAGTGAGTCCAGATGACTGCCTTCAGGGTGAGTGCACCCCTGAGAGCTTAGTAGAGCAGATGTTTGCATTTTCCATGGGCCAGATGCAGACTTCTTGGGAGTGCCTGGAAAAGAGAGGTGACCCTAACTAGGGAAAGACTTACAGAAGCCACATGGCCAAATGGTCTTAAGTGGCCACTGGAAGGAGGCATTGCCCACATCAATTGCAGAGAACCTCTTACTTATACCTATAAGTAAGAGATCTTCTGCAATAGGACATCATCCAGAAACCCAGGACAATGTTCCTCGAGACAATGCCAAACTTTGATAAAAAGAGAAAGTTTCATAGACATTAAATAATTTACTCAATATCAAGAAGCTAATAAACGGTGTATGGTGGTTTTGTATAGGGTCAATTTGGGTAAGCTAGAACTACATTTTCCAGAATCATCTTCTTGTCATGGTTAGGGTTGGCTAAAAAGATATATTTTTAAATTATGTGGAAGGCAGAGAAATTTAGCAGAAGCAGCAATTACTTCCAGCATGTTCCAGGTTGTACTTATTCTGCCCCATGCCACTACCAGATGTAGTAGCAACTTCCAGCCCTTTTGACCCACAAAAATACCAGTCCATATTTCAGACGCAGAGACAACAAGACTTCTATTGACTCTCTAGGATCCTGCTCTAGTAGCTGGCCTGCCTGAGCTCAAAATGTTTGAAAGGCTTTCCTCTGATCTTCCAATTTCTCTATGCAAATCTTATTACCCCAGTGTCTCCAAAAATCATTGCTATTGCTTGATTATGGTTTATTCCCTTCAAAGCTCATGTTGTAATTTGAAGTAATGTGAGATGGAACCTCTAAAAGGAGATTTGGTTGTTAATGCCTTTCTATTAGGAGTGGGTTTTGCCTCTTCTGCACACACCCATATGCCCTGCCACACTGAGGCCCTCACAGAAACTGAGCAGCTGGTGGCTGTGCTCTTGGATTTCCGGCCTGTAGATCTAAAACCTCATACGGCATCTTGTTCACAGGTGTTGACCTGGCAAAATGCTTATTCTTTATGCCTGTTAGGAAGGATCACCAGACTCAGCTTACTCCCAACTGGCAAAGCCAGCAATATGCCTTCATCTTCCTTCCTCAGGGCTTTATCTACTATAGGAATGACATGATGCTGAATGGACCCGGTAGGTAGCAAGTAGCAAGTAATTCAGAGGCTTTGGTAAGACACATGCATCCAGATGGTTGGAAATAAGTACCACGGAAATTTGGGTAAAATTTATTGAGGCCCAGAGATTTGAGGTACTTTAAAGTATCACATCTAAGGTGAAAAACAAATTGCTACCTCTCACTTCTCTACACTAAGAAAGGGGTGCAGTGTTTGGTGAGCCTCTTAGTTTTGGAAAGTAACATTCAATTCCTATGGTCATGCAACTTTAATATATCAAATAACTCAAATTTCTGGCAGTTTTGAGTAGGACCCAGAATGTGCAAACTTATCTGCTTCCTGAATCAAGCTGTCAGGTTCAATGGCACTTCAAGTGTCTGGTACTGTATAGAACTATGAACAAGTGTATGGAAACTTCAGCAGATGCTAAAGATGAATCACAGAACAAACCTTTAGGATTTTGGATGGAACTATGCCATTCTCTTCAGATAATACTTTCCCTTTTTGGCTTCATTGGGGAGGGGCTACTAGAAACTCAATGTTTGACTCTGGATTACCAAATTACCATGAGACCTGAGCTGCCTATCATGAGCTGGATATTATTTACAGCAATATTCTACTATCAAGTGGAAGTGGTATGTATATCTGTTAGAACTTGAGCAGGCCTTAAAGGTGAAAAAAATATTGCATGAACAAGTACCCCAGATTCCCTAGGTTTCTAACCCTGCTAAACTGTCTCTTCCCTGTCATGTGCTTCCATGAGAAATTCTCTCTGACCCAGTTGACCTAAAGGAAAATATTTGCACTACTACTGTCCCACTCAGAGGGGACGCAGAAAGATAGCTGGAAAATCCTCCCTTTGTTCAGAAGTTTGAGCAATACACATAGTTGCTCATTTTTCCTGAAAGGCCAGATAGCCAGTGATAAAAATATATACTTAAAAAAAGTTTTTGTGTGGGTGTGTGGGCTGTGGCTGAAAGTTTTACCTGATACTCATAGTATTAGAGGGAAATACACATTTGGAAAATCGGTAATAAGGAAATCTGGGGAAGAGGTATGTGAATGAACCATGATGAACTGAGACAAAGTGAAAATATTTGTGTCTTTATGAATGTCCACTGAAGTGAAATCTTAGTGGAGGATGATCTTCATAATCAGGGCACTAAGATAGCAAATTTCTTTCTCCAGCTGTTTTTATCAGCCATCTCTATCTTTGACCAGTGTCTCATAGTTCCATTATATAAGTTCAGGGACAGAAATTGTGCATGGCTTAGTAATATGGGCTTCTATTCATTAAGTCTGATCTGTCTACAATCACTGCTGAGAGGCCAACTTGCCAACAGCTTAGACCAACACTGAACCTTCAATGTGGTGCCATTCCCCAGGGTGAATAGCATCAGTGGATGTCCTCTGGGAGACGCCGCCAGAACCCAGATCTGCGGGCTCTGCAGCTCCCCGAGGGGTACTGACAGAGCCTAGCCCGATCAGGTTCAGTTCCGACGGTCCTCAGTCGGTGCTGCTTCATTGATCAGAGGCATCTGCCCACCTCTAAGTAAAATAGAATTCCTGGGAGTCACTGTCCAACCAGAAGGGGATGGGGGCGACAGGGAAGCAGAATCTGTCTTGGAAGAGCTGTAGCCCTGCTTAACCCAGAGATAACCTTCCCCCCCATCTTGTACATATCCTTCACCCACTCCCCACCTCCACCTTTTCAACCCCCCACCTATCCCTCAGACGTCTAATTGACTAATGTCCATGATTGCAACCAATAGTTTCTATGTAAACATAATTAAAAGATTTTTTTTCTGGAAGATTATTGTTGTGCAATCAGCTTACCAGCAGCTTAATCTTTAGCAATCAGCAAATAAAAGCAAACGATGTTTGCATGTCCCCTGGCTTGTGTTGGACAACCCAGACAAGGGGCACAAGCTGGTGGAGAACAGCAAGGAAAAACCCCCTCAGGTGGGAAAAAGGGAGCTATCCTCGACCTCCAGCTATGAAGACTTTCCCAGATATCACTCTTAAGCAGAAAACAAAAAACAAGAACACTTTCTATTCCTCTCAGCTGGATGCTTTGGGCTCAGTCCTACATAAGAGCTTACGGACTGTGCAGGGTGGGACTTGGATACTGAGCTGCTCACACTGCTTCTGTTTTTGACGGGTCATTGATAGGTCTTGCAAGTCTAAATGGGCCACGTTTTCCACATCTGTCACTCCTTTCTTATGGAAAAATGCATCAGAGCAAATGTTCTATCATGTGCCTCTCCAGCTCCATCCAAGCTCTGGCTGGCATGTAGTGATCTTGTTCTGGGAATCCTTGTGCCTTAAGAGAACTTAAGGAGAAACTTGACGCTGTGTCAGAATGAGAGGGAAAAGACAAAGCTCAAAATTCCTAGAAGCCAAAGGGCAAAAATTATTTGTGTTCAAGGAATCCCCTTCCCACCCCAGCAGTCCATCCTTCCGGGGCAGAGTGGACTCTTTTCTTTCTTGGGAATTCCTGGACATCTAGTCTTCCAGAATGGCCATTCCATCAAAACTTTTGCATTTCAGTCTTTCCTCACAGTTGGTTCAGATTCAAATGGTAGCTCCTAAAGATGTCATTAAACAGTTCCACCATGTTTGCTTGTTATGAATAGAGCTGTAAAAATAAATAAGTAAATAACTCACATGAAGGGTTTATAGGCTCTGCAGAAGGCAGTATATTGGAATACTGAGACTTCAGTATGTAAGCAGCCACTCATCTGCCTAGTAGATGGAATTAGGGCTGCCACTCATCAATTGCGAAGAGAAAACACACACACACACACACCCCAAGCATTGACTATAGAAAGAGCCTGGAGATGGAAAACATCTTCATCTTCCTCTCCCCTATCTCTGCACCCCCAGGCAAACTTTTGGTTTAAGGGCTTATCATTTCTTTCCTAGATTATTGTCAAAACTTCTGATCTTTCCTGTGCAGTTTCCCCCCTCATCTGGACTTAGCAACTCTGTCTTTGATGTGCAAATCTACTTTGGCTCTTGCTCCTGAGTTCTTGTGTGGTTCTCCATTGTCTTTAGTGTAGAATTCAAACTACACAGTGTCTAGCTTCTTCCAAGCTCACCCTTGGCCAACTGTCAGCTTCTACAGCTGTCAGCTTCTACTCAGCCTATCCCTAGGCCTTCTTATCTTCCCTAAGCATTTCTTGTGGTGTATTTGGACTATGGAGAATTGGGTCCCCAAGGATATGACCAGGACACAGCCCACATGTTATAAAATGCTACAAACTCTAGAGCTGGGCAGTCCTGGGTAAATCCTAGTTCTTTTGCTGGTGGGCTCTGTGATCTTGGGTAAATTAGTTAGCCTCTGGGTCTTAGATTCCTTGTCTATAAAATGAGAATAGTAAGAGCTACCTTATGGAATTGTTCTGAGGATTAAATGAGACAACTCACATTGCCTGATTCTCCCCCACCAATTCTCACTTTCCATATGCATTTTCCTGGTCTCTCTCCCAGTTAGTATGAAAGCTAATGAAGGCCCAAAGGCTTTTTTTCCCTCTCTGCATCTGTAAAATGGTGTTAATAGCACTTACCTCATAGGTCTTGAGCGGATTACATGTTTCAAGGTACATGTAATCAGTTCAC
This sequence comes from Callospermophilus lateralis, assembly GCF_048772815.1. NCBI lineage: Eukaryota > Metazoa > Chordata > Mammalia > Rodentia > Sciuridae > Callospermophilus > Callospermophilus lateralis. The sequence goes on from NW_027514454.1 coordinate 6,839,570, forward strand.
TGAAAAATTTTTTCCAGTTGGATGAAGTATAATGACTTGGGGTGGGGGCTCAAGCAGGAAATAGTTTCATTATTTACCACACCTTTGTCTTTAATCCCAACCTATGCACTCATTTTTGTGGTTCTGGATGAATCTCAGGCAGCTTCTGTATGTATTTCTGGTTGCTTTCAGATAATAAATTGCCCTGATCAATTTTGTGAGTTTCAGAGAAGAAAATAAATTTTAGTATTTATGTTAATATATTGTATTCATATAATGAATTATGTTATAATTGTATAATTATGGTCATAATACTATTCATATTAATGTAAAGAAAACATTTTTAACTATTGCAGTTCTCTTTTTTATAGGTAGTTATGTGGTCATAGTTGGTGTTTTTAACTTCATTCTCTATTATTCAATCTATATTCCCTTTGCTTCCAACACACTAAATGTCATAACTGAAAGATATCTGTATTATTGGGCTGGGATTGTGGCTACTGGTAGAGGGCTCCCCTAGCATGGGTGGGACCCAGGTTCGATTCTCAGCACCACATAAAAATAAAGGCATTGTGTTGGGTCCATCTACAAAAAAAGATACTCTCTATCTCTCTCTCTATCTTAAAAAAGAAAGATATCTGTATTACATGTTTTACTTACATGCCATTAACCTAGGCAGTTATATTTTTTTCTAAACCTGAAAAGAACAAAGTTGTGAGGTTGGAATGAAAAAATTTTCCTGGTGGATCACTAAGAATGACAATGATAGGAATCATTCTCATTTCAACCTCTTGATTTTTCAGACCATGAATCCTGACTATGGGGGAAAAAAAGCTCTACATATTGGTCATTGCTTCAAGACATACACAGCTTCCTGGAGGACTCGGTTGACTCAGAAGTGGAACGCGGCGGCGCTCAGTGCAGGAGCGGGTGCGAGGCTGAGGCATGGCGGACCCAAGGAAGGATCCACTACCTCCAGGGCCATCAGGCCTCCACGCATAGTCAGGGGAACGCATTTTGGTTGGGTGTTCAGGTCCTCCAGCCTCAGAAGAATCAGCGGCCCCAAACGATGGGATCCGGTTGTGCTCCCGGCGCCCAACCCGGCGGGGGCGACGAGGGAGCTCTGCATCCTACCTCTAGCCCTTCCCTGGCGTGTTCGCTGGACCCAACCCGCGCCACCTTCGCTGCTCCACTGTCCGGAGTTCACCTGGGCTGAAGGTATTAACTAGAGTTCCTCTCGATGTTGGGCTCTGTGGCACCCCGACAGTCTCCAAGCAGAAAACCTGGGCTCTGTAGGTGAAAATGAAGATACAAAGGTGCCAGAATATTGCCTGTCCAGGTTGAAGCTCAGTAGAAAGCTGTCTCCTTTTTCTTTTCTTTTCTTTTTTTTTAAACTCTACTTCATCAAAGTACAGTTTGCATGCAATAAAATGCACCCATTTTAAGTGAATATTTAGGTGAGTTTTGACACATTTACATACCACTGAAATGATTATTTATATACCACGTACATCTCCTTAAAAGTTGCCATGTATCTTCAGTAACACACACACACACACACACACACACACGCAAAAAAAAAAAAAAAAGGTTATCTGTGCGGTATCCCAGACTACTCTCAGCCCCCACTCCAACCCATCCACGCATCTGGGTTCCAGGCAATCAATGGACTGCTTTCTGAACACTATAGATACATATTTATATTTAACTTTGCGTAATTTTTTTCACTTAGCATAATGTTTTTGAGAATCATCCATATTGTTGTATGTCATTAATTTACTCCTTTTTATTGCTAATATTGCATTGTCTGGTTGTATAGCAAGTTTATACTTTTCCTTGTCTATAGATATTTGGGTTTTCCCCACAGTTTTGGCTATTTAAATTAAGATGTTATGAATATTCAAGTGAGTCTGTGGGGAATAAAACTTCATTTTTTTGGATGGTTATCTAGGGATGGAATTGCTAGGTCATATCAGAAAATGCATTCAATTTTACAAGAAACTGTCCAACTATTTTTCTGAAGTGGTTGGAGAATTTTACCCTCCCACTTGTAGTATATGAAGTTTTGATCACTTTCACACATTCACCAACATTTGTATTTTAGTTATCTAGTAGGTGTCTTGTGGTATCTTACTATTTTTTAAAATTTTAAGTCTCTAACTATGTGGGGTTTCTTTTTATCTGCTTATTTTAACACCTCATATATCTTTTTAGTGCAATGTCTGTTCAAATATTCATTTGCTTTTATAAGGTTATTTGCTTTGTATTATTGAATGGAAAAGTTCTTTGTATATTTAGGATATAAGTAAGTCTATGTTTTTTATGTATTTTCTTAAGTCTGTGACTTGTCTTTTTTTCTTTCTTTCTTTCATTTTTTCTTGGTACTGGATACAGCGGGCTCTCTACCATGGAACCATATTTCTAGCTTCTTTTTATTTTTTATTTTTTTGGTACCAGGGAATGAACCTAGAGGAGCTTAACTCCTGAGCCACATCCCCAGCCCTGTTTATATTTTATTTAGAGACAGGGTATCACTGAGTTGCTTAGGGTCTCACTAAGTTGCTGAGGCTGGCTTTGTAATCTCGATCCTTCTACCTTAGTCTCCCCAGTCGCTAGAATTACAGGGGTTCATCACCACTATTTTTTATTCTGAGAGGAGGTCTCACTAACTTGCCAAGAATAGCCTCAGATTTGCAAGTCTCCTGCTGCAGCCTCAGTAGCTCAACTCTGAATTGCAAAGAATAAAGTCTTAATTCTGGTGAATCCTATTGATGATAATTTACCCTTATGATTTGTGATGTTTGGATTTTAGCTGAGACATATTTTTTTAATGAAATTATTTATTTATTTATTTTTATGTGGTGCTGAGAATTTAACCCAGTGCCTCACATGTGCTGTGCTAGGTAAGTGCTGTACCACTGACATACAGCCACAGCCCTTAGCTAATAAATCTTTTGCCTTAAATTAAGTTGTGCATATTTTTCTTCTTTTTCTTATTTTTTTTACAGTTTTAGCTCATATCGTTATGTCTATGATTTATTTTAGGGTAAATTTAATATGTGGTGTGAGGTACGGGTTGAGGACCATTTTTTTTTTCTACGTGGATGTCCCATTGCTCCAGCATCATTTCGTTTGTTGAACAATCTTAGCACCTTGGCAGCTAGATCTTAAGATGGCATCAAATGAACACCTATATTCAGGCCCCTGTGTAATCTCCCACTACCTTGGTTGTATTGCAATCAATAGTGTATAATTTTGCAGAAATGGAGGAGTAAGATTTACAATGCTATATCATAAAACCATTAGCTTCTACCTTGCCCTCTTGGATCACTTTCTCTGGGAGAAACCAGTTGGATACTCAAACTACTCTATGGAGAGTTTTTTTTAGCAGGGAACTGAAGCCGCCTATAGCCCACATCTACCTACCAGACAGGTAAGTGAGCCATTTTGGGAGTAGCTCCTCAAACTGCACTCAAGCATTCAAATGCTTAGTCTCAACCAACATCTTGACTGCAACCTCAGGTGAGCCTGAACCAGAACCACACATCTAAACTGCCTCTGAATTCTTAACATACAGAAACAATACTTCTGGAATCTTATAATTTTCTGGTCCTTGGATTTATGTCTATCCTTACATCAATATCACATTGTCTTTATTATGGTGACTTTATGGTGAGTACTGACACCCTCTAATCTTGTTTTCTTTTAACATTGTTTTGACTATTTTAGGCTTTTTGTCTTTTATACCAGTTTTAGAATTAGCTCATTGATTTTTAAAAAAAAACTTGCAGAGATCTTAACGTGGCTTGCATTAAATTAAATTTTAATGTGGGGAAAATATTGAAACTTCTGGTCTATGAACATGGAATGTCTCTGCATTTACGTAGGTTTTCTTAAAAAATTTTAAGCAATATTTTGTAATTTTGAATATTCAGGTTTAGGTCTTGCAAATATATTTTGGCAAATTTATCTCTACATATTTTATGTTTTTTAATAATAAAATGGCTGATACAATGTTTTAAATTTCTGCTTTGATTGGTGGTAGTAGTAATGATAAACAATTGATATTTCTATACTGACTTTTTATCCTGTGAACTTTTTAAACACCCTTTTTACTTATAGTAGCTTTCAAAAAGATTCATTTGGATTTTCCACATAAATGATCATGTTGTTTGTGAATAAAGATAATTTTACTTCTTGCTTTCTATTATGGAAGATTTTTATTTATTTGTCCTGCCTCACTTTATGGATTGGACACTCTGATACAATAATTACTAGAAGTTGTAACTACAGACATATTGCTCTTATTCCTGATATTGGAGGAAACATTCAGCCTTTACTCTTCAATATGACATTAATTGTAGGTTTTCTTAAGTATTTTTTATCAGATTGAAGAAGTCACTTTCTATTCTGAGTTTGCTGAGAAATTTTATCATGAATGGGTGTTGATTTTTACCATGGGATTTTCTATATCTCTTGAGATGATCATATGATTTTCTTTTTTTCTGGTAAGGAATATGGTAAATTAATAATGTTTATTCTTGAATGTTAAACTAATTGTGCAGCATTCCTAGAATAGATCCCATTTGAGCATAATGTAGTTCCTTAATATATTGCTGGATTTTATTTGCTAAAATTTGCTAATATTTGGTTAAGAATTTCTAACAATCTGTGTTCATGAGTGATATTGTTCTGAAGTTTTCTTTACTTATAATATCTTTGTCTTTGTTTGGAAAACAGAGTAATGCTGGCCTCATATAATGAACTGAAAAGTATTCACTCTTCTTCTACTTTTTAGGTAGAGTTTATATTATTTTGTTTCTTCAATTGTAATGATTATTACTCACTAATGAAGTCATCTGGCTTAGAGTTTTCTTTGTGGTTTGATTACTAACCACAAATTAAAATTCTTCAATACTTATAATGAATTTTCAAGCTATTTCTTCATGAATAGTCATCAGTCTTTCAAAATTATTTTTTTCCATTTCATTGAGGCATTTAATTTGTTGGCATCAACTTATTCAGAATATGCCCTTTTTATTTCTTGAATAACTGTACAAACTGTAGTGATGCTTCCTCTTCCACTCCTGATGTTCATAAGTGAATCTTTTATCTTTTTTCACATTCATACTAGTTAGAAATTTTTCTAATATTGTCTTTTCAGAGAATCAGCTTTTCAGTAATTGATTTCCCTACTTTCTGTCTTTTCTAACCAGTTTATTTTGTTCACCTTTATTTTTGCTTTTTTTAACATTATATTGGATTTATTTTGTCTTTTGTTTTCTAGTTTCTTAAGGTAAAATCTTAGAATACCAATTTGAGATTTTTATTCTTTTTTACTGTCAATATATAATGCTCTCAATTTCCTCTAAATCTTAGCTTCTTCCTATAGATTTTGATATGTTACATTTTATTATTATCCAATTAAAATATTTTCTAATTTCTCTCTTGATGGCTTCCTTGGCAAATAGGTCATCAAGAAGCATGTTGCTTCATTTCCAAATACTTGGGGATTTTCCACTTATTTTTCTGTTATTGATTTTAATTACATTTGTAGACAAAGAATACTCTACATGGTTTTAATTACTTCATATATTTAGGGACTTATTTTCCAATAAGTCTGTGGTAAGTGTTTCCAATATGGTCTATTAGGTAAATGTTTAGTATTCACTTGAAAAATATGAAAAATTTTTCATTGTGTAGAAATTCAATTAAATACGTTGGTTTGTAGGATTGCTCAAGTCTTTTATGTCTTAACTGCTTTTGTATGTAAGGGGGGGGTCCATTTCCACAATTACTGAGAAAGGATTGTTGATGTCTCCAATTATACTTGTAGGTTTGCCTATTTTTTCCTTTTTATCCTATGAGGTCATATTTTCTGTGTTTCAGTCTACTTTGTGTGATAATATTATAGCTATTTCAGCTTCCTTGTAACTGAGTCTTCAGATTGGAAGCATATTTCTTGTAAAGAACATATAGTTGGATCTTGCTTCCCCCCCCCTTAATTTGATCTGATAGTTTCTTCATTTTAATTAGTATATTTACAGCATTTTCATTTAAGGTAATTATTGATATGGTTAAATTTAAGTCTAACATCTTACTCTTTTTAAAAAATACTATTTATTTTTTTAAGAGAGAGAGAGAGAGAGAGAGAGAGAGAGAGAGAGAGAGAGAGAAAATTTTAGTATTTATTACTTCGTTTATGGTGGACATAACATCTTTGTTTGTATGTGGTGCTGAGGATTGAACCTGGGCAGCACGCATGCCAGGCGAGCGCGCTACCACTTGAGCCTCATTCCCAGCCACCACACAAAACATTTATTTTTTAGTTGTAGATGGACACAATACCTTTATTTTATTTTTTATATGGTGCCAAAGATTGAACCCAGGTTTTCCATATTTTTTTAAATTTTTTTACGAGAGAGACAGAGAGAGAGAGAGAGAGAGAGAGAGAGAGAGAGAGAGAATTTTTTAATATTTATTTTTTAGTTTTCAGCTGACACAACATCATTGTATGTGGTGCTGAGGATAGAACCCGGGCCGCATGCATGCCAGGCGAGCGCACCACTGCTTGAGTCACATCCCCAGCCCATCCATATATGTTTTTTGTGTTTTTTTTTCTTGAAGTGCAGACGTTGAATGCAGGGCCTAATGCATGCTAGATAAAACACTCTACCACTGGGTATCCTCACAGCCCCACCATACATGTCTTTAACTTATTGTAGTTTACCTTTTCATAATTGCATACTCCTTTAAGTATCTGTGACATCCTTACAAGAGTTCAGTCAGGTTTCTCTCCTCTCGGTATTTGTGCTCCCCTCTGTATCTGCTGTTTCTGGAGCTCTTTATTCCTTGGTGTACATGCAGATTTCCATTAACATGATTTCTTTTCTGCTTAACATGTTTTTTTAAAATAATGTTTTTTGTAATTCTGCTCAAAATGAGTTCTCTTAGCTTTCATTTGTCTGAAGAAGCCTTTTATTTTGCCTGCATTTCTGAAACATATTCAGAATTGAAAATGTGGGTGAAGAATTATTGACAGGTTTTCTTTGTCTAATTTCTTTCAGTACTTTAAAGGCGTTGTAATATTGTGTTCTCACTTACATGGTTTTTATGACGTATTGCTTTCATACTTATTTTTGTTTTCTTAATCCCTCTGTAGTGTCTTTTTATCTCTGATCGCTTTTTAGATTTTTTTCTTTGTTACTGATTTTTAGTGTTTGGTTATTATTTGTCTTAGAATGGAATTTTTTCTTTTTCACCAGGGATTGAACCCAGGAATTGCTTAACCTTTGAGCCACATCCCCAGCTCTTTTTATCTTTTTATTTTGAAAAAGGTCTTGCTGAGTGGCTTAGGGCCTCACTAAATTGCTGAGGCTGGCTTGGAACTTGTGATCCTCTTGCCTCAGCCTCCTGAGTCACTGTGATTTCAAGCTTGCACCACCATGTCTGGAGGTATGGGATTTTTAAGATGTGTATCATGCTTAGGATTTTTTGAGCTTCTTGGATCATTAGGGTTATAGTTTTTGTCAAATTTGGAAAATTATCAACTATTTTCTCCCTCTTTCTTCCTATACTTCTGGGACTTCACAGGTACACCTTGCACATATTACACATGTCTAGTCATACATAAAACTAGACCACTTGTTATAGTTCCTCAGGTCACAGATGAGTAATACCATTATTTTTCAGTCTTTTCTGTCTCTTTGCTTGTGATTTTTTTTCTGTAGTGTCTAACCTGTTGCTCTTTCTATCCAATGTACTTGTCAACTCAAGCTAGTATCATTTTCATTTCTAAAAGTTCCATTTGAATTTTTTATACTTTTCTTTCTCTCCTATTTATGTTCTTCTGGACCTAATTAAGCAAAAGGAACATATTTATGATAGCTATTATAACATTTGTGACTGCTATATACATTATTTTTGTCATTTGAGGGTCTATATTTTTTCTACAGTTTTGGAGATCAAACCCAAGGGCACTGCATCAATGTTACATCCCCAGCCCTTTCTATTTAGAGGTAGGGGCTTGCTGAAGTGTCAAGGTGGGCCTCAAACTTGTGATCCTCCTGCTTTCGGCCCTGGAGTCACTGGGATTACAGGCATGTACACCATGCTCATTTATGGAATTGAAATCTATTTTTATGGACCGATTTTCATCTTTGGGCAAAATCAACCAATCAACCAATCTTGATTGGTTGCTGTCATAGTGAATTTTCTGCCTTTTTTGGGACTTTGCTGGCTTGCTGCATTTTGTTGTACTCCTTTAAAAACTGTTGGGTTGTTACTGGTAGATAGTTAAGTTACTCGTGGGTTAATTTCATCCTTAGAAGAGTATTTTATTGTGGTCCTTGAGAAGCCTTTATTCCAGGATTTATTTAGCCATACTTCTAAAATTCAGCCTGTGCATAGTCTCTCCATGCTGTCTGGAAAGAAGTTGAATGGCACACAGCCTGGTGTCACCTTTGCATATTGTTGGTTCTCTAGCTCTTAGGTAGGGGTGGTCCTACTGATCTCAGAGATCTGATCATGGAGTCCTCAATTTTGTGAGATTGCTGAGCTTCCTTTGGGTTTCTTCTCCACTGTACCCTGAAACACTGTCTGGAAAGTCAGTGGATGAAATCACACGTCTCACTCCATTTGTTTCTTTTCTTTTTGGGCTCTCTATTGTTCTGTGGTTACTCCATTGGGGGGGATTCAGTCCCCATCCTAAGTGGGTTTGGATGTCAAAGTGAATGACGCCACATATGGACCTAAAGGGTATGAAAACATTTATTGCTCACACAATAAGACTTTCTGGGGAAGAGAACAGCAGGCTAGTGCTAAAGCTTTTGGGATAACTTGAGCAAGAGGAGGAGTGAATGACCTTGGTATTTAATGTGGTTGGAATCAGGATAAAAGTTCCTGCACATAAACCATATTTTGTTTTTCCAGTGGAGATCAAACCCAGGGCCTCCCACATACTAGGAAAGCACTTTTCTATTGAGTTATGTCCCCAGCCTGAGCCATGTTTTGAACTACCCCTGCTGGTCCCAAGGAAGGAAGCATGTGTCCTTTTGGGTTTGCTTAGATGGATCAAAAAAGGAGAGAGAATGAATGGGGATTGAAGGTTGTTAGCAGTGAAACATCAAATGATGCAGTCAAACACTTTTTTCAGTTGACCTGCACTGTTACCCAGGGTCTTAAAATAGTTATTTTATATATTTAGTCTCTTTTTCTTGTTTTTTTTTTAGCATTAAGTCAATTGTCATAGCAGTTAATCCTTCACAAAGGAAGCAGAAGTTTTCTGTGCTGCAAAAAAACCTGGGTTTGCAGTGATGTGCTTATCCAGGCCAGGAGACTGGGGAGTACCTTATTTTGAATGGTTGACATTATAGAGCCTGGAGTAGGTGCTGGGCAGATCAGAGGCCCTGGTGAGGTAGGCCTTCTCACAGGAGGTCTCCAATCTACATCTGGCAGGGAAGGCAAATAGAACTCATTGATTTCCTGAAACTCCTAATAGAAAAGGCTTGTACAAGTCTAGGTATGTTTTCTACATTTGCAAAATATAGTCTCCTTTACCCTCTACAACAAATGGAAGGGAGTATGGGTAGAGGGTAGGGGAAGTGCTTTGTTGTTGGGTACATTAAAAAATGACACCTGCGTCTTAGTTGACAGGCCAGTGGAAATGGAGGAGAAGAGAGAGTCCTGACCCAAGAGAAGAGATGGAAAAGACTGGCAAAACTAGAGATCCAGAGTGAGTGTAAGCACACAATTTTCTTTGATATGATTCCATTCTTCTGATAATACATATCTATTAAGCATCTGGACCCAGACCCTGGTGCTCAGCACTTAGCTAGCCGGATCTTAGGGACAGGTGCAAACTTGAGCCTTGTAAAAACCAGACTAGGACTTTCTGTCTCCAAAGATCAAGGCACCTGGGACATTCATTCAGCAAGTGACTCTTTCTCTGTACCCCAATTTCCAGGGCCTTCTGGGCTGGGCTCCTACCAAGTCTTTGTCTGGGTAATAGCTTGTCTCCCCCTGATCCTTCAGATCCCAGCTCACCTCCTCCCCCTGAGAAGTCAAAGTGGTGCAGGGGTGGAGACTAGAGGGTTGAAGGGCAGTTGTCCCACATTGATAGAGCTGCTCCCCAGTCAAAGGAAGCAAAGTGAAGGAAGAAGAGAGCAGTGATAAAGAAACCAAGGGTCAGAGAGGATCCTAGCAGACTACCCTACAATTATATTGCCCAGGGTCATACTTTCCCTCTGCATTGTCTCTTCACAGGTAATAGGCACACATTAAATAAATATTGTCATGTTTTTCTGTTTCATGAACTGAGCACAGGCCTATCTATGAGTAGGAGGAATATGTACGTGTGTGAGGGAAAGAAGGTCTGACTTGGGAGGATGCGTGTGTGGCAAGCAGCTGTGTGCAGATGGAGGTCCGTGGGGCTGTGTTTTCTCTGTGGGCTAAGAAGTCTGCATTTCAACCATGTGGTGGTGTGTGCTGTGGCCCAACTACTCAGGAAGCCAAGGCAGAAGGATGGCTTGAGCCCAGGCATTCAAGACCAGTTAGTGACACCAGGTCTCAAAAAACAGAAACTAACAGGTTAAAATGTTCAGTCTTATTGTAGAGGTCTCCAGATGAGTGTGGGCAGATCTATCAGAGGGGATTCCTCAGGGGTTGTCTGGCAGCAGTACCCACCCTTTGCAGCAAAAATAGTTCTTGGGCTCCCATTCTTATGCCTCTATCAATCCCTGGTGACCTGTTAAAAGACTTCAAAGGAGAAACTTCAGACTGGGAACCTCATTTGCCATTCACATCTTTTAACATGGAGGACTTGACCCTAAAGACCACATCTGTCTGTGAGTGCTAATTAGTCTCTAGAGAGAAGGAAGGAGAGAATAATACACAGACCCAGAGCTGTAGAAGGCCAGAAAAATGCTGCCAAGGCAATGGGGAAAGGGAGTTACTTCCCAAATTCTGTAAAATAACTTCAAGGATCCACATGCTTCATGAAGGTGAGGAAGACTAGGGGTGAACAATTACAGAAGGATCTGGGCCCAGAGATGAGTAAGTAGAAATAGAGGTGAAGCCCAGCTGGGGATCTCCCTGTACAAAGAGGCACAGGGAGTGGCCTGGCTGCATTGTCCTCTCACAGAGAGGACAGAGGCCCCACAAAATGGGAAGCACTAGGCACTGCAAATGGGGGGGCACTGCAGTCTTCACCCCTAATCTTTCTTACCTATATCTATTAACTAACCACAGTCACTTCTATCTAAAGTCCTACTTTATTAGGAAGAAAAAAATTAGCACCAGAAACATTCACAAATACTAGGCTTATTTAATTCTGACACTGTCCATAGTAAGTAGAGAATTAGGTAATAGGACCTCCAATTTATAGATAAGTATTTTTTTAAACCAGAGATGGAAACCAGGGGCATAAGACAAGAAAATTGAACACCAAAAAGTTATGTCTAGGGGCTGGGGAGATAGCTCGGTTGTTAGAGTGCTTGACTCAAGTGCACAAGGCCCTGGGCTCAATCCCCAGCAACACACACACACACACACACACACACACACACACACACACACACACAAATGAAATGGCTGGGGTCATGGCTCAGTAATAGAGCACTTGCCTAGCAGGTGTGAGGCACTGGGATCAATTCTCAGCACCACATGTAAATAAATAAAATAAAGGCCCATTGACAATTAAAAATATTTTTTAAAAAATATCATGCCTGGTCAGGTGTGGGGGGCACACCTGTAATCACAGGAACTTAGGAGGCTGAGGCAGGAGCATTACAGGTTCAAAGCCAGCCTCGGCAAATTAGCGAGGCCCTAAGCAACTTAGTGAGAACCTGACTCAAACTAAAAAAAAATAAAAATGAGCTGGGAATGTTGCTCAGTGGTTAAGTGCTCCCTGGGTTCAATCCAACAACAAATGTCATGCTTGGAAGTAATGCCTGAGTCTGGCTCCTAATGGTGAATTAGTCTGCTTCTATGTTAGTCACCTTTCTATTAATGTTGTAAAATGCCTGATATAATTAACTTATAAAGAAAGAATGTTTACTTTGAAGTTTTTATTCTATGGTGTCTATCTATTGTTTTGTGGCTGTGGTGAGGAAGTACATCATAGTAGCAGTGCATGGCAGAACAAACCTATTCACCTTATGTTTGGGAAGCAAAAGAGAAAGAAAAAGGAAGGGGCCAGAGTTCCACTATCCCTTTTGAGGGCATGTCCCCAATGACCTAAAAACCTCCCTTTAGCACCTCCTAAAGGCTCCACTGCTTCCCATATTATCTTGCTGACTACCAGTCCTTTAACAGTAACACGTGGGTCTCTGGGGGACATTTAACTCAAACTACAGCAACTTCTATCTTTTGGGTCTTGAAAGTTTAGTTTGTTACTATTCAATTTTTCAATCTTCATTTCCCCCTGGTTTCCAGGTAAAGCATGCTTACTGAAAGGCATTTTTAAAATACTGAAAGTTACAAAGAAGTATATAAAAATCATTTGTAATCTGTAGTGATTTCTATTTTCTTCTTTATACTTTTAATAATTATTATAGATAGACGCTGTTAGTAATGTTTTCAGTTGAAATACAACTTGATCACCAAAACAAAGATAAAAGGTATTTTTTAAATAGAGATTTGTTTTACTTATGTAATAGAAAGTCTGGAGGTTGACAGCTGCTGCTGCTGATTTAATGGCTTGGGAACAAATCAACATGTTGAAAATGATTTTGGTTTTTGCCTCATACTTAATAAATAACTGTTGAAGCAGCTCCAAAAATTATTGTCATGTTCAAGTGTAGTAAGAAGAAGGAGGAAGCACTGCCATTAATTTTCCTTTTCTTTGGTACTTTCCAGAGATACTTGACAGATTTCTGTTTATAACCTACTGGCCATGGATCATGAAGCCACTTTAAGTGGATTAAGTAGAAAGGGTTGGGAAGGGAAGTTACTTGCCTATCAATGATGTCTCCCATAGATTGACCAGGTCTGATTCACACCCACCTCTGAAACTGAGTAACATGGACTGAAAATGATGGAGGAACATGTGATACTTTAAGCATAAAAGGAAAATGGATGCAAGGGAGGCAAAGATGAAAGATAATGGACGTTACATTTTATATCACACTTACTGCTCAACAAATCACTCCCAAACTCAGTGGTTTAAAAGAAGCATTTATGATTTCTCACACCTCTGTGGATGCATTGAGCAGTTACTCTGTTCTTGAAAGTGAAATAATAATGGCTACTATGGACTGTTGTAATTGTCAGCTTTGTGTTACCAAGAGAAATGCCTGAGGCAATTAATTTTATAAAGAGAAAAGGTTTATTTAGCCCACAGTTTGGGAGATTCAAGGTCCAAAGAGCCTAACAGAGTCTTGATTAGGGGTGCTCTTGGAATTCATCCATCTCATGTAAGGGTGGCAGTGGTGGTGAATGGGTGCTGCAGTAAAAGGATCACATGTCTGACAGGAGCTGAGAGAGAGAGAGAGAAGGGACATGTTAGGTCCCACAGTCCCTTTCAAAGGCACAACCTCAATGGCCTAAGGACTTTCCATAGGCCCCACCTCTGAACAGTACTACCCTGGGGTCCAAACTTTTTTTGTGTGTTTGGTGCTGGGGATTGAGTCCAGGGCCTTGTGCATGCGAGGCAAGCACTCTGCCAACTGAGCTATATTTCCAGCCCTCCAAGCTTTTAAATGTGGACCTTTGGGGGACATTCAACTTCCGCAGTATAGCGATTGAATACCTCCTACTTAAATTCTTCCTCACACTTTCCCCCTCTCCCACTCCCAGAATCTATGAGGATGTTGGAAGGATTTGTATTCTAGGGCAGATTACATTCAAAGGCAGTTAGCAATTCTTGGCCATTCAGCATTAGGTACTGTACATGGAGTGTTTATAAATTTTCACCCTGAACCTGGGAGGCTTGAAGCATATCTATTTGAAGCCCATTTTTTTCATGACATAATTGCCAGTGTATAACAAGTTAACAAATGAGTCATTGGGCTGATATTGTCTTCTCGATGGTTAACATTTAATGTGAGTGGAACAAGATTTATCTTGTATCAAAATAAAGAATGTTAGCTGTTGTTGAATATTGTTGTTGATTTTGTTTCAGAGGAAAATCTCCACTATTATTTGAAAGTTCTGAAATTAGTATCCTCTAATTACAAGGTTTATAATATTGCTATGATTTACAACTATTTATTTGTGGAATCAGAATTTTTGTTCTGGGTAACCAAAATAAAATTAATAAACAGGATACATGGGATTGTAACTATCAATCAACATGTCAATTTTAAAACTTTGTATTTATGAAAGCAACATCTTGATTATTATAGTTATTAAGATGTTAATATTAGAAATTTTAACTTATGAAATGTATTTATCCATATAAGCATTGTTTTTATCTGTTTTAGATATTGAAGTTCTGCATAAAATTGGATTTTGGAAAAAGTTGTTCTGTTCTCCCCTTATGTCAAATGATCTCACAATAACCCTGGGTAGTCAAGATATGATTATTACTCTCACTTTACAAATAAGGACCAGACAGGTTAACTGATTGGTCCAAGATAAATCAAACAAACAAGAAGGTGGCAATTCTGGAATTGAAAACCAGTTCTTCCAACTGCAAATTCCAACATCTTTCTCTTGCACCAAGCTGCTCTGGCTCTTCTCATTTCCAAATTCCTAGGAATAATTATAGCTGGTCCTCACCCAAAGAGCTCTCAAGTCTGCCATTGGCAAAATGGTCCCTTTGAGTTGAGGGTGGAAGGATGCAAAAGCAGCAGAGGAAAAATAGCTTCTGGGCCCTGAGAATTCTCCCCAGGCCCAGCAAGGCTATTTAGGAAGTGTTAACAGGTTTTCTCCCTGAACCTAGCAAACCCAATATTCCATCCAGGATTCCGCAGGGGTGAACTCAGAGACACTTCCACCCTGCCAAGAGCTGACTGGGAGAGAGAGAAACCCGGACTACTCTCAAGCAATTCCGCAAAAGCTGCTCATCCTCGCTTCGGCTAAGTGTCTTGAGGCTGCTGGAGAGAAACTATAAGCAGAAACCTCTTTTCCAGGGTGGGACATTAATGCTTTCTTTGGTTTCGGAGGTTTGCGTTGAGGGAGGAAGATATAACGTCAGTCCCATGAGCTTTTTGAAATTTTCACACTACTCATCTTCCAGGATGAGAACCATTAGATGAGTAATCAGCCACTCCCACGCACGTTTATGTCGTCCACCCATTCCCAGGGAACTATTTATGGGTAGTAATTAATGGGTACGCGCTGCCCCTGATGATTCCTCTTCCAGAGCCTGGGACCCCTTGGCTGGAAGAGCGAACAAAGCAGAGGCACTCACAGCCCCAGGTCTCCCTTCCCGGTGATCTCCCAGGTTAGCGCTGGCTAATCCTTTCTGCTTTCCTTCAGCCCCCTCCCACTTTGCCTCATGTGGCCTCACCACTCTTGGCAGTTAAATGCCACCTCTTTCCTGGCCCTGAAGCAAAAACCCAGGAAGTCACACCTCCTCTCCAAACCAACTAGCTGTCCATTAATACTGTCCTCCCCTTGGGGCTTCCTTCCCCCAGCATTTCTCTACTTTCTTACCAAATGCAGCTGCAAGTTTTTTGCATAATCACCTCCCCCCTGCCACCTGCGAAGGGACCAGAGGGTAGCAGTCCCTGGATGGTCTCCCCACACCCCCGCCCACCTGCTGTTACAAATTGGAATTCACGCTTGGAATAGGAAGCTCTAATATTTATGGAACACTGTTCTGACACTTTACTGATATTAACTCACTATCACAATCATGAATTAACTACTGTTGTTAGCCTAATTTGCAGATTAAAGAAACTGAGGCACACAGAGTTTAAGTAACTTGCTCATCTTGTTTAGAAAGTGATAGAGTCAGTATGCAAACCCAGGTTGTCTGATGTGTACCCTCCTCTCTCCTTCTTCCTCCCCTCCCTGTCCTTTCCCTCCCCATCCCCTCCGACTCCTCCCCATCCCCTCCCCCTCCTCCCCTTCCCATCCCCCTCCTTCTCCTCTTCTCATTGTCTACTTTTTTCTTCTTCACTTTTATAAGTATTTAAACAGAAAGAATACTATAATTAATCCTCACACCCATCACCTCAATTTAACAACTGTTACTGCCATACTGTTCATCTATTTTTTTTAATTCTCTGATAAACAAGGATTTTTCAAAATAGCATTGCTGCAATATCACAATCACAGCCAACTACATAAAAAATTTCTTCATATTGCCTAATATTCAGTCCATGTTCAGTTTGGGTTTTTTCCCCTGGTTTATAAAAATACAATTCTTATATTTAAATGGATATGTAAAGTTCACACATTGCCCTTGGTCCACCTGCATCTCTTAAGTCTCTTTTAATCTATAACACTCCCCTCCCCCAGTTATTCCCTAAAGCAACTAACTTGTAGAAGAGACTTGGTCTTTTATCCTATAGTATTTCTCACATCCTGAATTCGCCTAATTGTACTCTCATGGTACTGTAAACCAGCCATTAGACCTGGAGTGCTGATTTATGAAGAACACACAGCTGATGTGTCTTCATTCCTCTGGGCATTCATTTCTACAGGTCAAAGGTTAGCATCATGCTGCCAAAGGGCCTTTTTCTCAATGTGAAGCCCACTTACCTGTACTTGGGGTAAGTCAGGAAGGAAGGAAAAGGAATATCATTAGGAACAACAAGATAAATACTTCATTGACTTTTTTTTATTCAAAAGTGAGTTGGTATCCCAGTAACCTCCAAAAGTGATAAATTATAGCTTTTCATAAGTAGAATCTATTGTACTCTTAGAGTTTATATTTTTGACATTTTTACATCATTGCTGTCATTGTTTCTGATGCTCCTATTTCCAAGCTTTGGTTTTTCAGAGCCCCACCAAGTTGACTGCTATGTCATTTTTTGTTTTTGGTACTAGGGGTTGAATCCAGGGGCACTTAACCACTCAGCCACATCCCTAGCCCTTTTTAATATTTTATTTAGAGACAGGGCCTTCCTGAGTTTTTTAGGGTCTTGCCCAATTGCTGAGGCTGGCTTTGAACTCAGAATCCTCCTGTCTCAGCTTCCTGACCCTCTGGGATTAGAAGCATACACCACCATGCCCAACTTGCTGTGTCATTTTGACATTACCTCAAAGGATTCAATAGCATGATTTTAGACAGGACAAGAAGACCCAGATTTTCTTGAACATTTCCAGTTCTACCTGGAATAAACCATTTCTAGGAACATCCCTGGGTGTTTGAGAGTACAACATTAACAGTAGCAGTTTTTGTTGCTACCAACTCGTCACCACTTCTGGATCATTTTACTAATTAGAGATGAGGAATACACATTTCTTAGAAAGAAAAATATATATTCTGAGTTCATACTGTTATTTCCAACTCCAAATAAATTTGACAGAATTTGCAGTTTGGGATTGGGGTATAGCTCAGTGATTGAATACTTGCCTGGCACAAGTGAGCTCCTGGGTTTTTTCCCCAGGAATACCAAAAAGGAAAAAAAAAATATTTTTACTCCTTTGGTTTTAATATTTGTATCTTGTTTGATTCCCATGCCTTGTCTCTTATCTTGAAAATTTTAAATCTTAGAAACATGAATATAATGACTTGTTAGCTTTATTCTATTACATATACATGTGTGTACACACATGTGTGTATGTGTTTGTATATGTGCACACCTACACATGTATACATAGATACACACATTAGTGTGGGAGACTGCATTAATGGCTTTAATTCTTTACTCTTTTCTACAACTATACCCTTTTTCATATGTCTTTTTAAGTTTCTCACTTAAAAAGTTTATTTTGTTTTACCACCTCTTGAGACCGGGTTGGGCTTGTGCAGAGCTTTGGTTAACAGAATGAAACAAAATTGATTATGTGCCTGCTCCAAGTCCAGACATCCAAGTTTCTTGGCCACTTCTATGTATTCACTTATACCTCCATCAGGATCCTGAGAACACACCTGAGCAAACCAGATCTTCAATAGATTGATGTGGAACAGAGCTGAGTAACCTGCCCCTCAGTTATTCCAGCAAGACTAACTGAGATCACCCATCATCTAGTTGTTCCTTCTGTTGTTAGTATTTAGAACATAAGCAATCCCATGCATGTATTCCTATTTCCGTGTCTATTACTTTTCTAAGGTACTGGTAATGAAGTACTACAAACAAATTGGCTTGAAAAAACCAGAAATTTATTATTTCACCTTTCTGGAGGCTTGAAGTCCAGAATTGGTAGGTGTTGACAAATCACATTCTCTATGAAGGCTCCAGGAAGAATGCTTGCTTACCTTTTCCCAGTTTTTGGTGGTTGCTGGCAACCATCTTGGTTTGTAACTCAATTATCCCAATCTCTGCCTCCATCATTCCATGGCCTTTGACATAGTTTCTGTGTCTAAATTTTCCTCTTCTAATAAGGAATTATAAATCATTGGATTCAGGGCCCATTCTAGTCCAGCATGACCTCATTGTAACTTGATTATATCTACAAAAACTCTCTCTCCAAATAAGAACTTGAACATATCTTTTTTGAGGGACACAATTCAATCCACAACACACACTGCCGTTTTTATACAAAATAGTATTGTATTGTTCTTGCTATTCAGTGCCTTGTAGAGTCCACATGAATCTGGCATGACCTGATTTCTGTTTTTCAAGATCTATTGGGCTGCAGTATAGAGGCTGAATTGGAGGCAGCAAGTCTGGACGCTTTCCTGTTAAGGGACTTTCCTCTGCCTCACAGTGTTCCCAGTTCCCCATTCTTTCACTCTCTTCTCTTCCCTCCAGACCTGGGGCACAGCCCAGTGACCTTCCTGTATGAGAAGAGACTTCCCTTATTGAACTGTGACTTTGGACTCTTTTCTGTAGTTTTGAGAGTGGGCGCTGGTGATGTTGAGAATTATTAATCAGCAGTTATTTTACCGCCTCAGGCTGTCGGGGCTCACCCCATTCCCCCATTTTTCAATGTGTTTGGGGCTAGTTTAGGGTGAGTCACTTCCAGGTCAGGGTGGACTCTTAATATCCTTTTTGCTCTTCCTTCCTCAGGAAGTGATTTTGCTGTCATGACTTCTCTACTGGGAGAGGTCCCCAAGTATTGTCCCTCTCACTACACATCCACTTATTTTCTTCTGTATTGTAAGCTGAACAAATTACCTACAATAAATGTGTAAGCCTCAGGGCATTTACTTCAGAATTTGAGCACCGCTTTTCTCTGCAGATGCTCTCATGATTGTTTGCATGTGCCTACGGCCCCCTAAGTGACTCTCTCCCTTGCATCTTGCAACCTCTTAATGATAATTAAAAAAATAGTTCTCAGTTTCTTGTTAACCAATCCAGAATAACCAATGAATTTTTTTTTAAACTCTAGAAAGGTTTGACGTAATGCATAAACCTTATGTTAACATAATCAAGTCTGGACAAAGCATCCTACCTTCTTTGATGCCCCATGGTGGTGTCTTTGGTTATTGTTGTATTTGTCAATGTGCAATTTATATACTTTTTTTGTTTAAAAGTGTCTTTAAGTACAACAGCAGGACCCGAGTGAGGTAGAATAACTCTTTTCCTGACAACTGCACACATTTTTTAAAAAGTTTGTCAGGGTTTTTTACTAAATACAGCATTTTAAGGCTTGTAGAAATTAGAATATTCTCACCAGATAACTCCTTATAGAACAAGAATTGTGTCTTTTGTTTCCAACAGTGACTGTTAATTCCAAATGTGCACCCCTGAGTGTTCTGTAAGTCTATCCAGATTTATCTTATTATTAATATTATTTAGATAGAGATTGGAGAGAAGAGGGGAATTCTTTATGATCCTGGAGTTCTCTCTACAGAATAATTTGATATATCTACATATGGCATGCCATTTTGAAATGCAGAAGAAGGTACTCAACACTTAAAAGCAATTGAACGACACTTTATCATTAGGTTTTCTCTTACTGGAAATTTATTCTCATAAGTGTTAAAGGTTTAGAGAAAAAACAATACTGGAAAGAAAACAATAATGTTTATTGTAAGGCAAATAGTTAATGGTGCATATATATTTTAATTATATAAAAATTCTGGGATAAAATATTTGGTAGTTCAACTGATGATCCACTTATTTTAAGCAAAAAATTGTTACAAAAGGTTTCACAAGGAATTTAGGTAAAAATAAACTTTGAGGTTAATTGTGTTGAAGTGATACACATTTAGCCAATATTGGATTTTTGTCTTTGCCATTGGGCAGCAATGCCTTTTTAAATAAACTTGGAAAAATATGTATGTATTTCAATGGGCAAATTAAAATGTCTTTAGATATGAAGTGTGTAAATCATTAACATTAATAGCCTAGATATTATAACAAATCCAGGACTAATTTCCTCTTCTAGTGTACTTCTTTTGTTGCTTAATTCTAATAATGGCATAATAAGCAAACCATAATTGGTAAATATGCCAAAAAATTTTGTTGAATTTCATTCATATTTAGTAAATTTGTTGGGGGGGTACTGGAGATTGAACCCAAGGGCACATAACCAATGAACCACAGCTCTTTTCAAAATCTCTAGACAGGCTTTTGATAAGTTACTGAGGCTGGCCTTGAACTTGTGATCCCCCTTCCTCAGTCTCCCAATGATCACAGGCATGTTCTACCATTCCTGACTTTAAAGATTTTTTTTAGATTAACAACATTGCCTTCCTTAGGGTGTATAATTAAGTTATAGCTGATACTATAAAAATCCATATGATTTGAGATTATTAAAATTTTATTAGGTTTTTATTCCCAGGGGTGAAACCTATTTATATCTATGAACCTGAAAGATTATATGAGTCCTCCTAACTTGTTAGCTTCTTCTAGACTTGAGGTAACTTTTTTTAGTTGTTTATGGGCCTTTATTTGTTTATTTATTTATATGTGCTGCTGAGAATTGAACCCAGTGCCTCACACCTGCCAGACAAGTGCTCTACCACTGAGCCAAAACCCCAGACCCTTGAGATATCTTTTAACTGAATTAAAAAAAAATGAGATAGTATTCTTTCTAACAGGAATTGTTGACATGAATGCCTTAGAAGTCATAAACTGTAAATCATGAGATTTTTGTCTTATAAGATGTATACAAACCATAGCACTATTAAACTGATTTTTTAAAATCAAGATATTTTCATCCTTAATTTGTATTTTTAATTATTGTTAAAGCAAGTTGAAAATCTGCCCTTCACTCTCTTCTTCTTTCTTCCCCTCCTAAGACTCAACTGTATTTGGTTTGGGTTATTTTAAGACATCTAAGCCATGATGCCAGATATGTTTTAATATTGCTGACTTTATATTTAAATATTGTATTAATATATTTTTTAATTTTTAAAATATTTTTAATATTTTATTTTTGTTACATGAAAACAATGGACCTGTAGGTAAATTTGTTGATGATGGTCTCTGATTTTCTTGCAATCATTTCTATGAAAAAAGCTAATAAAATCATTCATTCTTATAACTAACTGCTGAGGGTTTATCACATTTATAAAGAGGAAGTTGGTTTGTTAATTCTTTCTTTCAATACTGGGAATTGAACTCAGTGGTTCCTTACCACCGAGCTACATCCTCAGCTCTTCTTATTTTCTTTTTATTTTGAAACAGAGTCTCCCCAAGTTGCCTAGGCTAGACTGCAACTTGGGATCCTCCTGCCTCCGCTTTCTGAGTCACTGAGAGGTCTGCACCCCTGTGCCCCACCAGAAGTTGGGTTTTTAACTTCTTCATTGTTACCTGAAATGGTCATAATGAGTTGTCTAGATAAAATAGAAAGTAGAAAATGTAATAACATGCAGAAATATATGCTTTTAGCTTTATCCTGAGTTCTTTTCTAGGTACCCTACTTAGGGTATCTTGGTTTTCTAGGTACCCTACTTAGGGTATCTTGGTTTTTAGGAAGCTTGAAATGTGGAACGAACTACTTGCTTGGGTTCTTTGAATTGTTTCCTTCATTTCAAAATTCATCATTTTTTAAACAACTACAAAGAGAATTTTAGGGCTGAAAAAAGGTGGGTCCCCCTCCCTTTAGCCTTACTAGTAGAATATTTGTATATAACTTCAAAAATAAATTTACTGTTTTTAGTTTAGACAATAGTTTCTCTTGTAAGCCTTTTTTATCTCTTTTGGGAAACAGATGTATCAAAATCACTAGTAGAGATGTAAAAAAATGTTATAAATACAATCAGGGATTGAGGGCTCTGATAGAGCTCATGGAAATATATTAAACTAGGTTTCCTTGATTATGTATTCCCTCCTCAATTTACTAGAGTCATTACTCTTGTACAATGAAGTAAGCCCTAAAGCTATTTGCTATGACAAGTCATCAATTAGCATTAACACTTCCTTTCTGGGGTTTCTTTTTGGGAAGGTAGAGGGCAGTAGGTTTTTTGTAGTACTGGGGGTTGATCTAATGCATTCTAGGCAAATACTGTACTACTGAGCTATATCCCTAACCCTTTTAAAATTTTTTAATGATACAGGATCTCGCTAATAACCCAAATCGGCCTTGATCTTTTCAGCCTCTCTGTTTCAACCTCCCTAGTAGCTGGGAGTAGTAGTCTGGGCTACCACACTCATTACAGTACTTTCAGTCTTTATTTTCACTTCTTTTTAGTTAGCTTTGCTGAGTAGTATTCATAGAATGTCTTACAAAATTCAGGGTCAGGAGCACAAAGCCTAAGCAGGTACAATCCTTGTTAAGAGTACAGGTTTATCATAATTTCTTATAAAGCATTAAATTATTTTATTACAATCAGCCTTAATGCTAAACAAAGTAGTATAGTTAGCCAGAAATTTAAGACCCAGGTTTGTATGATTCAGACCCATGCTTTTTTTCACTACACTTTTTTTTTTTCACGTACCATGAATGAAATAACAGAATAGGTATATTCTTTTAAGGAATTACAAGTGAGGTGTTGTGATGTAGTGGAAAGAATGGTTTAGAGTGTTAGAAGACTTGGGTTCTCCCTGGTGTTCATTTAAACAACTAGATGTGTGGTTTTGGAAAAATCAATTAAATAAGTGGGCCACACGTTTCTTTCTAAACTAGGGAAGTAGGGGGAATTGAATCAAACCGGCCCAACAAAGTTTGATGAAATTTTTCAAACTCCAATAAAGAAATCTCTATTTTAAAAATTGAAACATTATAATGTTCTAGGAGATTCTTACATTGTCTGCTTGCCTATATTTCCCTGATAACAAGACTGAGTTCCTTAGTAATTGGACCATGTCTTTTTATCTAGTGCTTAGCACAGCATCAAGAACACAGTGTAGACACAGCCTATTGATGCAAAAGAGATCACAGCTTCGATAATTTTTGTATTTCCTCAGATCTCATGCCGGTACCCCCCAATAAAACACCCCTCTTCAAATTGTTTCGGATAATCTCTAGGTATCGTTTTCAGGAATATGTCTATACTTTGGGTGCCTTTTTGTGCATTACAGTATCTAAATAAATACCTGCTGCCATCACAGGTGCTGTGCAATACCACTGCTGGGAACATTCAACCCCCCTGGGGCCTTTTCCTAATAGATCCCATTTAGTCTTGTGGATACCAAAATGACTATGTATATATATATATATATTTGCCAGCAGCCTTGCAAACAATGAAAGTATTTCTTCCTTCTACTGTAATAAATTCAGAAAAACATGTTGTAGGACCAGGCATTATTTTCTCTTTTCTCTCTCTGTCTGGTGTATAAATTTTTCCCACCTCCTTGCCAAAAACAAATAAATCCTGAAGTTGATCACAAAATTTAAAACTCTGAATGGGGGAAGTTAGTCATGATAGTGAAGACAAATGATTGGGCATTTTTAACTTGCTAATTTCAATATCTGTGTAGTGTTATTATCTTCCTCTCTTACCTCCCTTCATTATATTTCCTTTCTGCTCCTTTGGAACTCTTCATTTCTATGCATCATACCATGAGTCTTCTTTGGAGAGGTGTAGAACATTTCCTATCATCTTTTACACCTTTAGCCTCTACTTTTGTTCATTCAGTATTTATTCCTGTAAATTCTTCCTTCTTGTCATTAGATTCTGCTCCTCCATCTCCATTAATTTTTAAAAACTTTTTATTTTATGCATATGAGAACTATAATTACATGCTTTAAGTGGTGGGAAAGGGTGTGAGTTAAAAGTCCCCTCTTATTTATCTTCTCCAGCCACCCAGTTCTGCTGAAAGTCAGCCAATATTAACAATTCTTTTTGTATCTTTTCTATTCTATGCATATTCAGACAAAAAGATATGCTTTGTACTTAAAAGTTTCTCTGATCTGTTCACATTTCTTCTAACACTGTCTTCATTTGGGACTTTTTCTTATTTGAATTTTTTAAATAACATTCTTAATTATTCTCTCTGCCTCTACCCTCTCCTTTCTTTCTACATTCTAGCTGATTTATTATAAATTCTTCACAGTTATATTAATGAGTTTTGAGGAGTATGTAAAATTTGTCTTTGCTACATATGTATTTTAGGGTGATGTCTTATGGATGTAATTTTCAGTTCTGTGAATCATATTATATCACCACAATATCAGTCAGGGTATAGCATATAAATAAGAAGTTAGTATAATACTGTACTGCAATAAAGAAAAGTGGCAGGATCTTTTTAATGTGAGAGAATTTTGACTTGTGGATTCTTTGTTTTGTATCTATGTAACATTTAAGTACTTTCTGTGTGCTAGGTACTTTGTATTATACCAGTAGGACAGATACTTACTTGTCCTCATTTTACAGTTTAATAAATTGAGGCACATTTAATGTTTTTAAAAAAGCCAACTTTGTAAACTTTGTAGAATAATTAATAGAGCAGGGTAACATAAGTAGACTATTTCTAGAGCCTATGATCCTGTTTATTTTTATTCTTTGGGGTAGATGGTGAAGGTAGTGAGCAGTTCTATTGATATAATGACATAGTCTTAAACAGCAACCATGTTAATGGTGTAGTAACATGAATGTGTTTATAGAAAATAAAAGATTGAGGCTATCAGGAGATAACTGCATATATTATTACTTAATTAACTTAATATTTTTCTGGTTTTGTTTTTTTGGTACCTGGACTTGAACCCAGGCAGGGGCTCATTCACTGAGCCACATTTCCAGTCTTATTTTTTGAGACAGGGTCTCACTAAGTTGCTGGGTCTAGCTTTGATTCATACTCCTCCTCCTAAGCTCAGTTGCTGGCGGGGGGGTGGTAAGGAACGACTTTGGTATTATTTTTTATTGTTCTTTCTCTCACTCTGTGTGTGAGCCATTAACATATCTTGTAGCTCCACCTTTAAAATTAGCTCAAAATTTGACTGTTTTTCACCACACCTTTATTCCACCACTCTTAAAGAAGCCACTAAAATCTCTTAATCTAGATTTTTACAAAGCATTCTCTGATTCCCTTTTTTTACTATTGTTCGCAACTCCTGTTCCAACCCCTCCTCTCAGGAAAGCATCCAGAATGATCTGGTTAGAATGTAGATAAGAATATGTCACTCCTGCTCACAACCCTCCAGCAGAATAAAAGTTATTACCCTGACATCCACCTCCTACCCTGGAGATTGTACCCAGGATCTCTGCCACTGAGCCACATTCCTAACCCTTTTTATTATTTTATTTTGAGACAAGGTCTTGATACGTTGCCCACACTGGTCATGAGCTTGACATCATCCTGCCTCAGACTCCCTTACAGGAGTGTACCACCATGCCCATCTGTCTTGGGATTTTTACCTCTTTGCTACTTTTCTTGAGATCATCTCCCACCATTTCTGGTACTCTGACACTCTCTGTTCCATCCGTACATTCTCACTAAGGGTCTTTTATTTTCTCTCTTCTCTGGAGTTCCCTTCCTTCTGTATCCCTTACTTCATTCAGTTATTTTACCTGAATTATCTCCTCTGTGAAGACTTATCTGGTTACACTGTTCAATTCCGAATTCTGACATTTTGCATCCCCTTTCTTTGCCTTATCTTTTACTCTTTCACATTTATTACTAACATACTATGTATTTGAGTTATTTTTTTGTTATCTGTTGTCTCTCCACCTAATAGAATGTAAGCTCCATGAGGACAGCATGCTAATGAATAACTATTGCCTAAAACATAGTAAGCCTAGATTTTTGTTGAGTGAATGAGTGAATGAATGTTGCTTTAACAGTTTGTCTTGATTTTTCATCAGTTAAATTCCAGAGAGCATTCTGATTTCCAGGTTTTGAGAAGCTCTAGTGCTAATGCCAGTACTTTCTTATTAACTGACAGATATTTTTTATCAATGGAGCTTTGTAGGCAGAAAGTTTCACCAGGTTTCCATAACCTACAGAATAAAAACAGGTTTAATATTAGCTTACTACTGCCATCTGACTCATCTACCCTTTTCTTTTATTATCTCCCTATAAGTCCTCTGATCACCCAAACTGATCCACTTTAAAAAAGTAATTTCCTATCTTTTTGTTCTTACTACTCATTTTTCCACCTTTTTGGTTCTTTCTATTTCACTCTCTTGTAATGGCCCTTGGAAGTATCTGAAGCACTTGGCAGAATATAACTTAGATCCTTTCTCTTCCTTCTAAAACAGGGTTCTGTTTTGTTTTTGTATTGTTTGTTTTTTGGTACAGGAGATTGAACTGAAGGGCACTTTATCACTGATTTCCATCCACAGCCCTTTTTATTTTTTATTTTGAGCTGAGGTCTCGCTAAGTTCCTTAGGACCTTGCCAGGTTGCTGGGGCTGTCCTCAACCTTCGATCTTCCTGCCTCCGCCTCCTGAGTTGTTGGGATTACAGGTATGCACCTCTGTGCCTGGCTAATATTAGTGTTTTAAATAAAGACAATTTATAAGAACATATGCCACAGAAACATGTGTGTGGGACCTAAGAATGACTAAGGAAATACAGATTTGGCCAAAAACATTTCAAGCTTCTGTGACTCACCGAATATTAAATTTATATAGTGATTGACACAAATAATGAGAACTACTGATATCTGACTCAAACATCAACTTGGCAAAGTTCCCTACTTTTAAAATTATATTCAAGGGAACTAGGGTTGTGGTTCAGTGGTAGAGCATTTGCCTCACATGTGTGAGGGCCTGGGTTTTAGCTTTACCATCACATAAAAATAAATTTTTAAAAAATGTATTTTGTCTACCTGCATCAGTTGCACTCTCATATATATATATATATATATATATATATATATATATATATATATATATATATATATATTCAAAATGCTTTAACAACTTTAGGCACTGAAAGTATTCTTTCATTGTATTTATTTTAAGTTCAAATCTTATAGTGGAGAATATGGAAATAAATGAATTCCAAGGGTCCTTGAAAAAAATCTATCACTACAAATTAAGATTTTTTTCCTTCATACTGGAAATTGTTAATTTATTATATAAACAATCTTTAAAAGAAAGAAAATGTAAATAGTATTGTACAAAAGTAACTTTCCAAAGCTGTACTAGTATTTATACAATTCTAAAAATTCTCCAATGTACTTAAAGCAAAACAAATATTTGAACACTAGTGCACACATACTTTTACAGGTAGATGTACTTTAATCATTAAGCAAAAATACGTTGGATTAAAGTTTATCTACTGAAATAATATTTGTATCCAATAAAATGCACAGATCTTCAGTTTAAAATTGCATGTGTTTTGTTTAGTTTTGTACTGGGAACTTAACTCTAGAGCTCTCTACCACAGGAGCTACTTCCCAGCTATTTTTTATTATTGTTAAATTTTTTTATTTTGAGACAGGCTCTCACTAAGGTGCTTAGTGCCTTCCTAAGTTGCTGATCCTTGAAATTGTGATCCTCCTGCCTAAGCCTCCCAAACTGTTGGGATTACAGGCATGTACCACCATGCCTCTTCAATTTCATGAGTGAAAATATTTTGTAAACATTTTCTACATCACCCTATAAACCATTTCTATAATTGAATTTCATCCTTCATAGGCAATCAGAATCCTGATTTCTACCTCCATTGGTTTTACCTGTTTCTAAAGTTCTTAAAATGAAATCTTATAAAAAGGTACTCTCTTGAATCTGGCTTTTTTTTTTTTTTGCTTTATGAATTGCAGCTATGTTATAGCATGTATCAATAATTCGTGATTATGTATTTTATTTTGTGAGTCTACCAGTCTTAAGAATTAAACTGGTTAGACATTGACATAACAGCCTCTTCATGAACATATATTTTCTTTCTCTATGGTAAACACCCAATAGGAGAACTGATGAGTCATACAATAGATATTTAACAATTTCTTAAATTTTGTAGACTACTTATATACTCCCACAATCAATATAAAGAGTTATAATTTCTCTATATTCTCACAAATACATGGTATAATTAATCCTTACTTTTATACCTTTTGTTGTTGAAATCATCTCATTGTGATTTCTTTTGTTTTAGTTTTGCATAGTAGAGATTGTACCCTGAGTCTCATGCTTGCTATGGAAGTGCTCTACCACAGAGCTGCATTCCCCACTATCATTGTAATTTTAATTACTATTCCCCAAATGACCTCTGAGCTTTAGGACTTTTCATGTGCTGTCTAGTCATTAAATATGCCTCTTTAATGAAATTTCTGTTCAAGACTTTTCTCCATTTATTAAAGCACTTTATGAATATCTGTTATTATTTGGCAATTTGAGATACATCAATCCTGATTAGCAACCCAATCCTTCTATAGCCAGCAGTTTAAAAATATAAACATGGGCTGGGGATATAGCTCATTGGTAGAGTGCTTGCCTAGCATGCACAAGGACCTGAGATCAATCCCCATCACCACCACCAAAACAAAAATGAAAACAAAAACACAACAACATGAAATAGAAGAAAACATAATAGCTAACATTAAATTTTGCTCTAATAGGGAGAATCTGGACAAAGACAAAAATAAATTGGCATGGTGGTGTGCACTGGTAATTCCAACTTTTCAGGAGCCTGAGACAGAAGGATTGTAAGTTTGAGGCAAATTAGCGAGATCCCATCTTAAAGTAAAAAAAATAAAAAGGGCTAGGAATGTAGCTCAGTGGTAGAGTGGCCCTGGATTAAATCCCCAGTACAGCAAAAATAAATGAATGGATGAATAAAAAATAAGTTCATATAATAAGCTTCAAGTAAGTAAAGAACATTTGTGGGGCACATGTTTTCTCTAAGAAAAATAAAAAGACAAATTGCTTTATTTTGAAGTATTTTTAAACTTAGTTTCCAGGGTGCCAATTTACCCAATGTTAGAATAATATTGTATGTGGATTTAGAAAAGACACTTACTGTGCTGTTCCTTCCCTGAGGAGTTGTCATTGTTAAGTAGTAGCTGGACATCTGAGGAGGAAACCGTGTTGAAAGGTTAAGTACAGGAAAAACTTAAGAATTTTTAGTAGACTTCTAGAACAGATATTTAAAATTCAGGCTTTGACTTGGTGTGGTGGTGCAGGCCTGTAATTCCAGCTACTCAGGAAGCTTAGGCAGGAGGATTCCAAGTTTGAGGCCAGGCTCAGCAAATTAGCTTGGTCCAAAGCAACTTAGTGAGATCCTGTCTCGAACTAAAAAATAACAAGGGCTGAGGATGTGGTTCAGTGGTAAAGCACCCCCTACTTCCCAAAACAAACAAACAAAAAAATTCAGGCTTTGCAGAAATAAAAAATAAAAAAGAAGTAAAACTGTGATTATCCTAATTCATGTTAGAAAAAATGACAAAATTCAACAGTCATCCCACCATCATAAAACAACAAAAACTACTAGGCTTTTTTAGGAATAGAATAAATTTCCTGGACATGAGAAAGGGCCAAAATTCTATAACAAAATTCATAATGAAAGATAAACATTGTTAATAATTTTAAAGGCAGGACAAGAATGATTCCTACTGCCTCTACTAAATACACTGTACCTATAAGTCCTGAAAAATGTCATGAAAATATCTCTTTTGTTAAATCATCCAGACCTCCCTTTTCTGTCCCCCAATAGCTATTCTCCTCTGGATAACTTATTAAAAATGGAAATTAAAATGTTAGAATCTCCTGTTTTTTGTTTTTTGTTTTTCTTTGTTACGGGGGTTTGAACCAAGGGATGCTTTACCACTGAGTGACAGCCTTAGTCCTTTTTATTTATCATTTTTAGATAGGGTCTTGTTAAATTGCTGAGGCTGGCCTTGAACTTGTGATTCTCCTGCCTCCGTCTTCTGAGTAGCTAGGTTTATAGGCAGGGGCCACTGTGCTCAGCAAAATCCTATATGAGTTAAAATTTTAAGTACTGAAAGACAAAATTTGACATGTGAACTACTTAGCAACAGGCACGAGGAGTACATACCACAAACACACACCTCAGAATATTCTCATGTACATGAAGTTTGAGAACCCTGCCATGATGAAATAATTAGATAAATTATTATTTTTCTGAGAATAGTGATAACTGGTAGAGATCAGGATGGGGAATATCCTATATTAATTGAGGAAAACAAAAAAGAAATGGGTTCTGATTAGGAAGAGTGTTCATGAAAATTATACAAAATGAGACTACCTGCTACAATATGGATTTCCCACTGTTTATTTTCTTTGATATATATACTGAATAATGTTCTGTATTCATCACCTGTTTGTGTCAATCACTTAGTTAAGAAATTAGTAAACCTGCTGGGTATAATGGTGATGCCTATAAAAAAAAAATCCCAGCTACTCAGGAGACTGAGGCAGGAAGATCATAAGTTCAAGGCCAGCCCAAGCAACTTAGACCCTGTCTCAAAAAAAAAAAAAAAAAAAAAAAAAAAAAGGACCGGGGATTTAGTTAATTGGTAGAGTATCCCTGGGTTCAATCCTGGGTACTGGAAAAAAGAACCTAGCAAACCTATTTTGAATAATAAACTTTTTTTCTAGCTCATTTGTGGGAAATATGCCAAATGGCAAATGGGCTATAATCCATACCATTTTCTATGAAGCTGCATTTCCTGTAGTTCTTACACAACTGTGAAAACTCAGCAAAGTGTTTGTAGTGGAAAACTAAACATATACATATCCATTCATTACAAAAGATTTCTGCAAAAGAAAAGACACAAGCCATAGTTTATAGACAGCCTCATAAAATAACATCTAAATGTATAATAATAAATGTTACCAAACTGAGGGCTGGGGTTGTGGCTCAGTGGTAGAGAACTTGCCTCACATGTGTGAGGCACTGGGTTAGTGCTACATAAAAAACAAATAAATAAAATAAAAGTACTGTGTTCATCTACAACTAAAAATATTTTTTAAAAGTTACTAAGCTGAAAATTCAAGATACTTATATTTCTGAAGTCCCACCAAAATTTTCCAAAAAGTTACAAAATCTGATGAAATTGGTACAATTGAAAGAAAGAAGATAAAATAATGGATGAACTGTACCTGCATATAAAAAAAAAAGTAGTTCACCAATTCAGTAACTAGGAAGAGAAGTATCAATAAAAAGAGATTTAGGACTGAATAATATACTGTTACTACCCTAAGGATCTAAAACCTAGAAAGGAATATACCAAGCAGGAATTAAATGCAGAACTAGACACAAAGTAAGGTCCAATGAGTTCTATTATGTATGTAGGAGGGGCAGTGGTCTTCAAAGTCAGTGATGTTTGAGCTGGATTGAAGTAGGTAAAGCCAGGAGGACATCTCAGGCAGAGCAAACAATACATACAAACTCAAACAGGTCATAAAAACTGAACTAAGCCTCTTTTAAATATCTAACATAATACATAGAAGCCACATAGATTAAATATTCAATTTTTAAGATTGTAAAGAGGTTTCTAGTGCAAAAAGTTTGAGAAGAGCTCTATACACTGATGTGGTTAAATGTTAATGATATCTCTTAAGTGAAAAGGATTTACAGCATGATGTATAATTACTAAAATTTTATTTACACAAATATATAGCTACTAAATATTAACAGGGACTATTCTCTAATAGTTGTATTGGAAAAGATATTTTTCTTTCTTTTTATGGTTTACCTCTACCCAAAAGAATATATTACTTGCATAATGAAATTTTAAATTTCTTAAAAAAATAAAAACAGAAGAGCATGTCAACATCTCTTATCCTTTAATTAAAAAAAAGAATGAAAGGGAGCTAGGCATGATAGTGGCAGCCTATAATCCAAGCTACTCTATTCAAGACGCTAGGGCAGGAGAGTCACCAAGTTCAAGGCAAAAGTAGGCAACTTAGCAAGACCCAGTCTTAAAAAATCAGAAGAGCTGGGGATATAGCACAGTGGTAGGATGACCACTGGGTTTAATTCCCACTACCACCACCACCACAAAAAAAAAAACAAAAAAAAAACAAAAAAAAAAAAACGGGGCCATAAAGATAAAGGCTACTGAAAGACATCTAAATTTAAGAACCACCACAAGGAAGCAAAGGACAATAAAAGGAGATTGTCAAAATGCTAAAGGCAACAACGAGGGCTTTTTAAAGTTACAATTCCTGCCCCCAAAGGGGTGGTGTTGCTGCAGATGAACCCAGGGTTTCACACATGCTAGGCAAAGCCTCTACAAACACATCCCCCACTCTACAGTTGGCTTTTTAAAGTTACTCCTTGACAGAAGTTTTTGTCTTATTCACAGCATGTCTACATAATGTCTTATGCTTGAAAATAAAGGTCGACAAATTGTTTAATGACGTGATTGCATTGATAGAGACAAGTAATCTAAAAGCTAACTTCCATTTTTCTAAAGAAAACAAACGAAACTGAAATATATGAAAGTCAGAGAGGGGACTGGGGTTGTGGCACACTGGTAGAGTGCTTGTCTTGCATGTGTGAGGCCCTGGGTTCAATCCTTACTACCACATATTATAAAATAAAGTATTGTGTCCATCTACAACTAAAAAATATTTTTAAAAAAATCAGAGCGGAGCATAAAAGTAGTATTATTTGAAGTCAGATTCAAAATGTTAAAGTTATCCCAGTGCATCTGATAAGATAAAGAGCAAAGGAAAGAAATATTTAATTATAGAAACCACAACATCTCCTAGTTTTTAGGTGAAAGTGGGGAGATCTGAAGATACATGCAATGGCAAGAGTGAAATGCCAAATGAGTGGTAAGAAGGAATGTGATCATCTGCATATGCCAATGTGGAATCCTAAAACATTTTCGTAGCAAGAAATACCATGTTACTGAGAAAGTCACTGAAATGACAGATTACTAGGTATTAAATATTTTACAGTCTTTGAAGTGTTAAGCTGATTTATGACTAAATACAATGATTATATTAATAATATTAATATTATATTAATATTATATTAATAATATTATTGTAATTATAATAATAATCCGAAGGAGTAGAAGACATAATAATACATTTCTACACTCACTATAAAATCTATAACATGTATGCTTCGTGATTTACAAGTCCCTTCATAATTTGTACCCACCTCAGCAACTCTTTCTTACCACATATTTCCTAGTCCTACAGCTATACATTTTACTCAGGGCTACTGAATCTTTTATCCCTTTTTGGCAAAAATACTCTTCTACAGATGGTTATTTCACATTCATTAAGGTCTCTTTTAATATCACTGAATAAATAATGATTTATTGTATATAAAAGCTATTGCTGCACCCTTCCCATGCTTCACAATTCTAGCTTCTTTAACTGTGCTATTGTTTCTCAATGAACTTGATTTTTGTATATAAAAGCTATTGCTGCACCCTTCCCATGCTTCACAATTCTAGCTTCTTTAACTGTGCTATTGTTTCTCAAAGAACTTGCAGCCATTAGATATAGAATTATAAGTTTACTGTCCAACACCGTGAAAAGAATTTCAAGAACACAGAGCAGGAGTTAACAAACTGTTAATGTAAAGAGTAGACAGTAAATACTTTAGGGCTTGGTGGGCCACATAGTTTGTCTCAACTGTTAATAAATAAGCATGATTGTGTTCCAATGAAACATGATTTTGTATTTCATGTAATTTAATGACAGGGAATATTATTATTCTTTTAATTTTGTTTCAAATTATTCAAAAAATTAGCTCATAGAACTGATATAAGCAGGTGGTAGACTGGATTTAGCTCATGGGTCATATTTCACCAATCATAGGACATAGAACTAGATATGTTTGTTCACTGCTGTATACCTAACATTGAGACCTGGTACACATCCTATCGGAATGTAAATAAATGAGTACTTATTTTATTGTTTATAAAACCCGTTATAACCCATTTCTCTTTTAAAAACTGTTTATTAAGGTACACAGAGAAGACTATTTTCCCCATTTGAAAATGAAGAAACAGGTTCAGAGTATATTTTGTCCAAGGTTACATGCTTATAAAGGATGGAGCTACAATCAGAACTTACATACTGAAATATATAATGTATTATTTACAAGAAGTAAAACTCCAGAGGATAATCTTTAGTGTGTCACATGGATTTGGCTTTGTCCTTTTAGAATATTAGTTTTCTAAAACCAGGAATTGAGGTAAAGCTGTGTTTGTGAAAGGTACAATTTTCACGAAGTTGGGAGGACTAAGTAAAATGATAAATATTAGGTTTAAAGGTCAAAAATGTTATCACCCACCTGCAAAAGTGGGTCAAAGGGGTTTGTTGGTGCATGTCTAGAATTTCAACTACTTGTGAGACTCAGGCAAGAGTACTGCAAGTTTGAAGTTAACTTGGGTAACTATCTCAAAATAAAATTTTTTAAAAAGAGCTGGGGAAGTAGCTGAGGATGTGAAGCCCTGAGTTTAAATCATAGCATTGAAAAAAAAGTGGGCCAAAACTAAGATAAAAATTAAGAGCAAAAGGAAAAACAAAATAGCTAAACAATTAGTAATTGTAAAAATGTTTGTTGCAGTGTAAGTGAGAGATGACATTTAAAATTTTTTTTGCTTTATAGTTATACAGGACAGTAGAATATATTTTGACATTACACATACATGGAGTACAACTTACCATTCTTCTGGTTGTACATGATGTAGAAATATATTGATTGTGTATTCATATATGAAAATAGGAAAGTAATATCCAATTCATTCTACTTTCTTTCCAATTCCTCCCCCACTTGCTTCATTCCCCATTTTCTAATCCAAAGCATTTCTATTACTCCCTTCACCCCACCCCTTATTGTAAGTTAGCATCCACATATCAAAGAGAACATTTGGCCATTTGGGGGGTAGTGGCTTATTTCACATAGCATGATAGTCTCTAGTTGCAAGGAATGGCATTTTCTTTATGTCTGTGTGTGTGTGTGTGTGTGTGTATGTGTGTGTGTGTGTGTACACATAGTAGATGTACACAATACATGTATTTATTTATTTATTTATTCATTCATTTATTATATGGTGTTGATGATTGAACCCAGTGTCTCACACATGGTAGGCAATAGCTCCACCCTGAGCCACAATTCCAGCCCCCAAGGTATGACATTTTCAGGAACAGTAATTTTGTTAGTCTTTCTCAAGATTTTGGTAGGGATACAAAGCGGAAACAGATATTTTCTATAGAGTGAAGGTATGCCAGCACCCCTACTTGAGAATCAGTAACATTGGGGTTGTAAACAAAAACAAAAAAACCCTGCTGTTTTAAAATAAAAAGATTTAAAATTGTCCTTATTTCATAAAGTAATGGTTTAACTATACAAAGCATTCATTACTCTATATCTGCAATAAAGGATATAATTGCATTTGTATCATTTTTGTTCTTCATTAGAATTTTATTATTAATGAAAGATTACTTTCAATGGCATTGTATTCAGACTAAGGTATAAAGCTCAGGCTCCTTCACCAATGGGATGATGAAAAAAATATTAACCCACCTGTGCTTCCGTTTTTTTGAGGGCCACAGCCAAGTTGAGATCACCCATGACATTTTTGCCAGAAGTAGTGGTTGAGAGATGACGCCAAGAAGCCATTAAGATGATTTTTGAGTTCTCCCAGAGTTCCCGTTGAGTTTCGGTTGAGTGCTTGTGGGGATTCCTGAAGATTTCACGTTGGTTGGTGAAGTTCCGGGGGGTGGGAGTTCTGGTTGGTGTGTGGTGTGTTCCTGGAAGAGCCATGTGGGTGGCATTCGGAAAGTTTCTGGGGATTGGTGTGTGGTGTGTGCTGGTGGAATTCTGAAATAAAGTTTCTTCCTGCTTCAGTGGCTCATGATTTATGCCCAGACAGACTGTGGCATTTGGTGGCCGGTGCAGGGAAAGCCTGATCGTGAAAATTCTCGCCCCTGAGGAAAGGTGAGAGAATGGGTGACTATTTCAAAAACCAATGTGTTCTTGTTTTGATTTGTTTTGTTTTTGTTTCAAAGTGCCTATCCCTAGAACTTTCTCTGGCAAACTGGGAAAAATGGTTGGCTCAAGGTTTGAAGTTGTTCAGCCCTGAGGAAGAGATAGAGATAGACCACGAAAATACATTTCAGGAAAATTGATACAATGATTTTTTGTTCCTTTTTTTGTTTCATTCTGTTTCAGTTTTGTTTTGTGTTATCTTGTTGGGTTGCATTATCTTTATAGTAGATTAGAAATTAGCAAAAAACAAACCAAAAGAGTGTTAAGTAAATTGTTAGCTGTTCAGACTATGGAGAAAGACATTTTAGGTCAACTAAAAGAGAAGGTCTCTCGAACTAGTCAGACAGAGGAAGAAAATTTAAAGAAGGAAGAACTATCAGAAAAAAAGTTACAACAGGAGGCTGCTACTAACACCTTTCTATTGCCAGAAGGCATAAGTGTCCAACCAACAGCTCCACCTATAGAGACAACATATTCTATGGGACCCCCAAACCCAGTAGTTGACAGATGGGATCCTGAGACAGGACCTCAAAGATTAGCATGCCCTGTACTTGAGCAGGCAGGAGGGCAGCAAATTCACCATGCTTTAGGTTTCAAAACAGTGAAGCAGTTAAAGGAGGCTGTAACAACCTATGGTCCCCAAACACCCTTCACTGTAAGCATGGTCGAATCCATTACCAACTTGGACATGACGCCAGCAGATTGGGCTAGCATGTGTAAAGCTGTGCTAAATTGAGGACAATACCTGTTATGGAAGGTTGCCAATGAGGAATTTTGCAAGGAGACGGCTAGGCAAAATGCAGCAGCCGGTTATCCTCAGAGAAATCTAGATATGTTGTTAGGAAAAGGACCTTATGAAGGTCAGCTGCAACAAATTGTACATGATCCTGCCATATACTCACAAATTGGTGCAGATGCGGTTAGGGCATGGGAGACATTACAAGGACATGACGTGGAGATTTACAAGGTCAATTATCTAAGGTAATACAAGGAGCTAGTGAACCTTACACTGAATTTTTACATAGGCTTATTCAAATAGCTACCAGAGTCTTTGGGGATACAGAGCAAGCAATGCCATTAATTAAACAGCTAGCCACTGACCAAGCAAACAAAGGGTGCAGGGAGGTAATTAGACCATGGAAACAGGAAAATTTAAACACATATATTACATTATGTAGAGACACTAATGAACAAGGGCAAGTCTTGCCAGCTGCAGTACAACAGGCTTTAGATGCCAGGCCAAAAACATACTACAATTGTTAGGACACAGTTCTTCTACTCTAAAAGGACTTATGATAAGTCCTGGGGTAATTGATTCCGATTATGAAGGTAAAATAAAAATTATAGCTATTTCTGCAAGAGGTATATCAATAATTTCCCCAGTAGATAGAATAGCACAGTTATTAATAAAACCCAGCCTGCATGATAAATTTTCTAATAGTACTATAGAAAGAGGTTCCAGGGGATTAGACTCCACAGGTGTAGATTGTGCTATGCTGTCTTTAAATTGAGATTCTTACCCAATGCTAAAGCTAATATTCAAGGATATAAATTTAATGGGGTACTGGACACAGGTGCAGACCTTAGCATGATGTCTCGTCAAGAATGGCTGAAACATTGGACATTGCAACAGGCCACTCAAACGTTTTGAGGCATAGGAGTGGCAACTAATCCCCATAGAAATGCAATGGTATTAGATTGGAAAGATTCTGAAGGATGTGAAGGAACTATACAGCCATATGTATTGGATCATCTTCCTATAAATATATGGGGATGAGATGTCCTAGATAATAACATCAATCCAATGTGCCCACTATTAGGGCTAGACAAGGTTTTAGAAAAGGAAAAAGATTAGGAGAAAAAGAACAAGGTATAGCAGCACCAATTCAAATAGATCAAGGAATAAATAGACTTGGATTGGGTTTTCAGAAGGGGTCACTGAGACAATAAAAATTACTTGGAAATCAGA
Source organism: Callospermophilus lateralis (assembly GCF_048772815.1). Classification (NCBI taxonomy): domain Eukaryota; kingdom Metazoa; phylum Chordata; class Mammalia; order Rodentia; family Sciuridae; genus Callospermophilus; species Callospermophilus lateralis. Next base: position 6,877,780 of record NW_027514454.1, read on the forward strand.
AAGACCAGTATGGGTTCCTCAATGGCCCCTGACTAAAGAAAAGATGCAAGCAGTCCATGACTTGGTCAAACAACAATTAGCGGAGGGATGTATACAACCTTCTGTATCTCCCCATAGTACTCCCATTTTTGTCATTTAAAAAGAAATCTGGTAAATGGAGATTATTGCAAGATTTAAGAGCCATTAATAATGAGATGATTATTATGGGACCTACTCAATCAGGGATTTCCCAATCATCTGCTTTGCCAAAAACCTGGTATGTTTAATCTATAGATATTAAAAATGGTTTATTTTCAATTCCAATTCATCCTGGGGATAGTCCATGTTTTGCATTTACTATCCCTGCACTGAATCCTGAAGTTCCTGATCAGAGATATGAACTGAAAGTACTCCCTCAGGGGATGGCTAACAGCCCAACTATGTGTCAAATTTATGTTAACAAAGCAATCCAGCCACTTAGAAATCAAATTCCTGAACTACAAATATTTCACTATATGGACTATGTATTGTTAGCACACAAAGATAAAACACATTGCTAGAATATTATGCCACACTTACAAACTTATTAAAAAATTATAATCCGAGATAGCAATAGATAAAGTACAATTAAATTTTCCAATTAATTATTTAGGAGTTCTATTATCCTCAACCATGGTCTGTCCACCAAAAATTCAAATACGAGAAGATGAACTTAAATCACTTAACGACTTTCAAAAGTTATTAGGAGACATAAATTGAATAAGTCCTTATCTAGGAATACCAACAGGAGAGTTGGGACATTTATTTGATATCCTAAAAGGTCCATCAGATCCCAATTCACCCCGCAGGTTAATGCCTGATGCAAGAAAGGCATTAAAAATTATTGAAACATATATGGAAAATATGCATTTGGATAGAATTGATATAAGTTTGCCTTTATTATTTATTGTACTACCAGCAAAAAATATTCCTACAGGAGTATTTTGTCAAGAAGGTCCATTATTATGAATACATTTATCTTATTCCCCTAACACTATTCTTACTAGGTATCCTGAGGCTGTAGGACAATTAATACTCAAAGGAATAAAAGCCGCAAAGGGAGTGTTTGGAATTTCTCCCAATAATATTATTACTCCATATACTATGAATCAAATTGATGAGTTAGCTAATGAGTTAAATACTTGGGCAATAATCATGTGCAAATCTAATGTTTCATTTGATAACCACTTACCATCTAATCCTTTATTGTCTTTTTGGTCTTTGCATCCTGTATTTTTTCCAAAAATGACAAGAAAAACACCTATCATGAATGCTCCAGATATATTCACTGATGGGTCGAATAATGGTACAGCAGCAGTAGTTACCCCTGATCAAACTTTTACATTTTTAGTACCCAAACAATCAGCTTAAAAGGTAGAGATTAATGCAGTATTACAATCTTTTGTGATGTTTAAAAAATCTGTATGTAATTTATTTTCTGATAGTATATAGTTAATGGTATAGTATCCCTTGAAGATGCTGGTAGGATTTCTCCTTCCTCTACTGTTTTCTCTTTTTTTCCACTATACAAAGTCTAATTTGGGACAGAAAAGATCCATTCTTTATAGGACATATCAGGGCACATACAGGATTGCATGGAGCCCTTAGTTTGGGCAATGATTTAACAGATAAAACTACACATGAAATACATATTTTCTCTACACTAGAAGAAGCTACAAATTTTCATAAAAGGTTCCATGTCAATGCTAATACTTGAAAAAGCATTTTAAAATAACTAAGAAACGAGCTAGACAAATAATAAAACAATGTCAAAATTGTGTGACCTTTTTACCACAATTTAATCTTGGAGACAATCCTAGAGGACTGATACCTAACGATATTTGGAAGATGGACGTCACACACTTGCCAGAATTTGGAAAATTAAAATAATTGTATATTGCAATTGATACTTCTTCCGGATTTTTGATGGGCTTCCTTCATGCTGGAGAAAAAAACTAAAGATATTACAGTTCATTGCTTACAAAATATTGCCACTGTGGATGTTCCAAAACAGTTAAAAACAGATAATGCCCCTGGCTGTACCTCTACCCTTTTTAGACAATTTTGCTCATCATTTGGCATTACTCACATAACAAGAATTCCATACAATCCACAGGGACAAGGCATAGTTGAAAGAGCTCTTCAAACTATTAAAATGTACTTATTAAAGCAAAAAGATGAAATTGGAAAGGGTTATATATCCCCCAAAGATAAACATAAAATAACCCCTTTTACCCTAAACTTTTTAAATTTGGATTCATCAGGGCTTAGTGCTGCAGAAAGGCATATGTATCCAAAAAATGTCCATAAGCCAAGGTACTTTGGAATGATATTCTAACAGGACAATGGGAAGGTCCTGATCAAGTGATTGTCTGGTGTTGGGGTTCTGTTTTGTGTTTCCACAGGGAGAACAGCAACCAAATTGGATTCAGAGAGACTAACCAAAGTGATTTCTACAGACCAAAAAAAGATGTCTTGGCTCAAATCCATAACAGCTGATATCCTTACATCTGCAACAGTGTTTCTCCCACACCTGGAGGCTAATGAATAATGAACACCATTAAGACCTACTTCAAATATGAAAAAAAAAAAAACCTTGGGGCTTGCTTGTGGGATTACCTTCAGACCCATATGCAAGTTAGAGGAAAAAGGATGGGATATCCAAAGAAGAGTGAAACCCAGTTGGTAACCAGGATGTTTTTTTCAGTGTCTATTTTATTATTGCCTTGTCTATTTTATTATTGCCTCCACATCATAAAGTTCTATTTTATTTTTGGAGCTCATACAGACTTAGGTTAATGATTTTCTGATCAGTTCTATGTTTTTTGACTGTGGAGTTTTTAAACATTGCAATGGAGATTTCACCTGTGAAAAGCCACAAGGCCTTTACTATTATGTTATGTGTTGTATGTATTGTGTTATGTGTGTACACTTCTGTTTTGTGTTGTATGTCTGCATGTGCGTATGTCATATATCATATATGAGGAGCGCTCATGAAAAAATGTATCCAAATATATTTTTTTTCATTCACGTGATTTAAATGGTTTTATTTAAATTGGGTAAACAGCTGCAAGGATTGTTTTAATATGTGAACAAAAAGGGAGGTTATCAGATCTGTTTGTTTACTTTCACCTTTCCTTTTCATTATATTTAATAATTCTTTTCAGGATAATGTAAATTGTTCAAAAAAATTGTTTTCTTAGTACCTGTTGGAATGTTACATAATTTTTTTAGCCATCAGTGCCAGAATTCCTATCTTCATCCCAGTGCCAGTGAAGACAAATGTAAATCCAAACTACAGCTTCCTCAAAAGCTATCACAGTAAACTGTATAAACTGGTTCATCAATGAATAATAACTCAACAAGTGATGCTCAATCAAGGAGTTGATTTACTTTGAGAGGAAATGGACATATTGATGGAATCCTCTGCTTTGAACTGCTTATAGAACTTGCGTGGACTATGTATCACTTGTATGCATTGTGAACTATCTGTTGGTGCAGCAAATTGTGGTAGTGCTGGTGTATCTTTGCAGAAGGTGTCATCGGTGGTACAATTTTTCCAAAAAGAGCCGTCATTTGGCTTGGTATCATGGCATTTTGCATCTTCCTCCCTTCTGCTAGATGGTCTAAAATTTGGGGGCCAACAGAGGTGAGACAAAGAACCTCACCCCCCCCACTGTTGCAAAGGCCAAATTTGGGGACCAACAGAGGTGAGGCAAAGAACTTCACCCCCCACATACTGGTGCATAGGCCTATCCACAAGTATGGCTGTATGCTGGACCTGTAGTCACTGTCAGGTAAGATCCAATTGTAATGGTACCAATCTAAGACAGGAGGCTGACACCTTGAAGTCAGCTCATCCAATGATGGGTAAAGACCATATGTAGTACTGGACAACCTAAGAAAGGCACAGTCCCTAAGCCACATTGCTTGTTGTTTAATTAAACAGAAGTGGGGAGATGTTGAGGGCCACAGCCGAGTTGGGATGATGCATGGCATTTTTGTCAGAAGTAGTGGTTGAGAGGTGACGCCAGCGAGCCATTAAGATGATGACTTTTGAATTCTCGCGGAGTTCCCTTTGCGTTCCCGCTGAGCTCTCACAGGGATTCCTGAAGAGTTCGCATTGGTTGGTGAAGTTCCGGGGGGTGGGAGTTCTGGTTGGTGTGTGGTGTGTTCTTGGAGGAGCCATATGGGTGGCATTCGGAAAGTTTCTGGGGATTGGTTTGTGGTTTGTGCTAGTGGAGTTCAGAAATAAAGTTTGTTCCTGCTTCAGTGGCTCATGATTTATGCCCAGCCAGACTGTGGCACCGTTTCTTCATGGATTCAGAGATCTCAGTCCATAAATAGACAATTCCATTTCTCTGGGCCAAAGAGAGGCAGAACATCATGGCAGAAGAGGTGGTGGAGGAAAGTCCCATAGGCAGCATTTTAAACTAACTCAAACTTTATCACAATTACATTCCCTCATATAAATATTACAATAAGGTTAATATTATAAAATCCATTGTACTTTGTTTGTAAACAAAAAGAGAAACTTAAAAATCTAAATATAACAATAAAAGAAAATCCTCTCACTTTTTTACAAGGAGGAAATAAAGAAAAATATCCAACCCTTGCAAGACTCAAAATTTTATCTTTGCATTATCATCTGTACTAAAAATTTAAAAATCAATCAGAAAATCAGGCATGGTGGTGCATGTGTATAACCTCAGCATCTTGGAATGGTGAGGCAGGAGGATCACAGTAGTGAGGCCCTAAGCAACTTAGACTCTGTACAAAATAAAAATTAAAAAGAGCTGAGGATGTGCCTCAGTGGCTCAGTGGCTCTGAGTTCAATCCCCAATATATTAAAAAAAACAGAAAATCATATCACATTGTTCCCCATAAATCTTTTCATTAGATTGTTTCATATACCATAGTTGGAAAGAAACTTTGGAAAGTGTACTTTTTTAAAAAAGGAATTTCTAAAATGTGTGAAACCCATTTTTAGCTTACTATTATTATTTCAGTAACAGATCCAGCACAGTCATAAACATTATATCTACTCATAACTAATTTTTAAAGTGATTTACTTAACAATAACATATCAAAGGACCTCAAATCAAACATTTAATAATTATACCTCTTAGTGAATATTGGGCAGATAATTCTAGATGGGCAAGGAAGAATTCGTTCACTAGGTAATACTCACATTCCACTATCAGCAAGACTCAGGTCAGTATATATCACCAAAATTTTATATAATCCAGGAGCCAAATCTCTGCTTGCATCTATCTCTGTTGTCTACCAAAATCTTTACCTATTGTGTGTATTAAAATTTGTTTCTTGGCCTTGACTCACACTCTCCTTGAAAGTTATGCTACTTTCCCTATTTTCACCTGTTTAAATCTTTCCCATCTTTTATACATGGGTGGTTCTGTTTCTTTCTGAGAATTATATCCCAGTAGTTCTAGTTTCAAGAATCCTCTGTACTCCTACTATATTTTACTTGGAACATTTGTCATAGCACCTAAAATATAACTTCTATTGATAATTATTTCTACAGATATCATTCTATCCCCAAGGATTCAAGCTTTGTTTTGGGCAACTTGGAAATTTACTTTCCTTTTCTATATATAGGGTCAAGCAAATAAAATAGCACACAGCAGGCAATTAGTAAATTAGTAAATTTACAAAGTTTCTTTTGAACAAATTGACACCAAGAGTCCGGTTTTTAATAAAGATTATTATGATGTACTATAAGCAAAATGGAAAGATACAAGATTTGGATTGGGATAGACATGTTTTTGAATTTTACTCTTTAAAAAATTTCTTTTTAGTTTTTGATGAACTTTTATTTTATTATTTATTTATGTGTGGTGCTGAGAATCAAACCCAGTGCCTCACACTTGCCAGGAAAGCGCACTACCACTTAACCACAACCCCAGCCCCCCCCCTCTTAATTTCATTCTCTTAAAATCTCTTGAACCACATTCGGTCCCTAAAGTAGGATATTATTTATTCTTTAAGAATTGTTGAGAAATTAAGTAAGATAATAATATCTGTCACGACTTTAGAACAATTAAAATATAATTGGACAAGATCAATATGTCAACTATTGTTATCTTAACTAGTCACAGTAAGAAAAATGTTGCTTTAAATTATCAACTGAGCTAATCCTTCAAATAACCGAGGCACAATTTCTTCTTTTTTTAGAAATTCTTTGCTTCCCAATCACCTTATATTCTCCATCATTATTATCTTCAGCAATAACTATAAACAATTTACACATGGGTGGTTCTGTTTCTTTCTGAGAAGTACATCTCATTAGTTATGGTTTATAATAATTGTTTATAACTTTATAACTTTACAATTGTTTATAACTTTCTACTGACCAAAAAAAGTTTTACAAAACGTTTTTGTTCCAACTTCCTTTGAAAGTGACAATACACCTTTTGAAGCTTTCTTATGTTTTTCAAATAGGCTCTATACTTCAGGAAAAGACAATAGCAGTAGCAAATTATTTTACTTATTTTTAGTATATATACATACATATGTACACATATATTCTCTCTCACACACACATAAACACACACACACACACGCACACACACACACACACTCACACACATTTTTTTTACCGTGTTGGGTCTTGAACCTTGGGCCTTGTGCATGCTAGGCAAGTGCTCCCAAAAATATCACAGGGGGGCAAGCATAATATCTTTTAGAATTCCCCTTCAGATTGGTAGAAAATTGAAGGAAAAAAATAAGGATACTGAGTTTTATATTAGTCTTGCATCTATTTTGATGTAATTGTTTATTGGATCTAGAAATCTTCTGGTAATTTTTTTTGTAGTTGTTGATGGATACAGTAACTTAATTTTATTTATTTATCTTTATGTGGTGCTGAGGATTGAACCTAGGGCCTCTAGTGTAAAGGAAGTGTTTACCACTGAGCTACAACCTCAGCCTCTGGTAGATGTTTGAGTGTTTTAGATATAGTGTAATGTCATCAGCAAATAAAGATTGACTTCTTCTTTTACTTTGTTTATTTTAATTTATTTTTTAATTCTACTCCATTTCAGATATATTCAAGGAAAGTTACATTTATTTTTTTTTAAAGAAGTATACTTTATTCTTATCCCGGTAAAAAAGAAAGTTTTGCATACAATTAATACTGTTTCTTAATGGAGTTTTTCTCATTTGAAGATAATCAAGATATTGTTGTTGATATTATTATTATTTTGGTGATGCTGAGGATTGAACCCTGGGACTTGCACATGCTAGGCAAGTACATTACCACCAAGTTACATCCCCAGCCCAGTTGTGTTTTTCAAAGAGGCTATATACTTCAGGAAAGGACATTTATTTATTTATTTACTTAATGAAGTGAAGGAGGGACATAAGGCATGTTGCATCTCCCAGGAGCCACACATTAAATTTTTTTTTTAGTTGTAGATGGACATAATATCTTTCTTTTATTTAGTTTTTTAATGTGGTGCTGGGGTTCAAACCCAGTGCCTCACACATGGTAGACAAGTGCTCTACCACTAAGCCATAACCCCAGCCCCACAGTATATTACTTTTCCTAATATTTATTTTTTAGTTGTGAAGTTAATAATAACATCACAATACCTTTATTTTATTTGTTTTTATGTGGTGCTGAGGATCAAACCCAGGGCCTCACATGTGCTAGGCGAGTGTTCTACTGTTGAGCCACAACCCCAGTCCAGTGTGTTACTTTTGACAAGAGAAAAGAAAGTATGTTTGGCTGGGAATACAGCTCAGAGGTAAAGCATTCACCTAGCATGTGCAAGGCTCTGGTTTCCACCATTGGCACCAGAACATGCCTTGCCTCAATTTTGGATCATTTTTTAATCTGGTTTAAATGTTTTTAGTAGAGCAACAATAAACTGTCTAGGGTAATAATTTACTAGACATAAATTTCTAGTGATTATAGACAAGTAAGTAGGGAAGACAGGCAAGTTTGTTTTATGGTAGAGCAATTTTATTTTTAAAAAATTCTACCAATTCTAGGAAGTAACTATTTTCTGGTATTCGTAAACAGTGAAGATTTGTTAAAGTAATTATAACTAAAACACACACACACACACACACACACACACACACACACACACACACACATTAACAACAAACTTCAGTGAGAACCGTTTTCTCAACTAGGCCTTGACTTTCCCTTCTCCCCTGTCTTTGGACTGCCTATCCCAGTCTTAGCAAGTATTTGCCTACCTCTGATATCTGATCAAGTTCTTAATTTCTGTAACTTTGCTATGTCTTTGGTCTACCCAGTCTCTTCCTGATTATTTTCCATATTTTGATAACACACTCATTAGAGGTATCATTCTATTCATTGGCTATAAATCCCCTGCTATCTTATTGTATTAGGAGTTGAGCCTAATGTCTCCTCTATGGCAACATTCTTGAATAGTCTTACTATTTTATCATGGTTCCAAATAATTTTTCCTTAACAGAAGTAATCATTGTATTTTATACCATTCAGTATAAATACTGTATAAAAATGACATACTTAAGCAAAAAATTTACAACATACATGAAAACAACAACAACAACAAATAACAGTTCCTCTATTATCTAGTTATCTCTCCCAACAATTTCCTTACGTTTACAACTTTATGCACCTAGTTAGAAGGTAATCATTCCTTAGTTCTCATTCTGGACTTTCCTAATATAAGACATCCATACTGTTGTTTTTTTTAAAAAAAGAATCTCAAACATTCATCCTAATTGTTTATTTAGAAGTTCAAAGTAAGTGGTATGCCTTAAATCATCAATTGTTAAACAGAAAAAAAAATTAGAGTATTGTCTCAATCTTAGTTGAGATTGAAAACATTATCATAAATGTAAAACAGTATGGACATGCAAGCATGTGCACACACCCAAGAAGGAAAAGGATCTGTTATGGTTTGGATATAAGGTGTCTCCTAAAAGCTCACATAAGACAATGCAAGAAGGTTCAAAGGAGAAATTATTGGGTTCTAAGAGTCCTAACAAAATCAGTGATTTAAACCCGTGTTGGGGATTAATTTTGAGTGGTAACTAGAGGCAGATAGGGTGTGGCTGGAGGAAGTGGTTAAATGGGGGCATGGCTTTGAAGTATATATTTTGTATTTGGAGAGTGGAGTCTCTCTGACTCCTCGCCACCAGAATGTGAGCTGCTTCTCTCTGCCACTCTCTCCACCATGATGTTCAGCCTAACCTCAAGCCCTGAGGAATGAAGCCAGCTTTCAATGGACTAAAACCTCTGAAACCATGAGACTTCAAATAAACTTTTACTCCTTAAAGTTTTTTCTGGTCAGATCCTTTTAGTCACAGCAGTGAAAAAGCTGACTAAAACAGAATCTTATTTAGTTTAATTGGCATATCTGCTTAAATATCTAGATCAAAAAGTAGGAAATATAAAAGTGAGAGAATGTTCAAATGAGTTGAAAATCAGATTAAAATGAATTTAAAAAATGAGCAACTTGTTGCTTTGGAACTTAAATGTGTTAAAATACCCATTACAAGATATGATGAATATTTTTTTTTGAAAATAGACTCAGTGAAGAAATTAGGGAAATGTCCACACTGACACTTTGAGACTCAGGTGCCAGACAGTAATGATACAGACATCAAGTCCAAAACAGTAGAGTTAACTGGATGGAAACAGAAGCAATAAAAAACAAGAAGGATTTTGTTTTAACATCTTGTGCTCATCTGGCATGTTATGGCATCCTACCTTAAAAGTGTATCTTTTTGCTGATTCTATTTTTTCTTCAGAATCATTGGGAGTCAAATGTGGATTCACATGCTAGTTTTACTACTTAATTGCTTGGGTTTTGGTTTCTTCATTAGAGAGTATAATGCTTGCTTAATACTACTTGATGAATCCAAAGTAGCCTGGTGCAGTGGCACATGCCTATAGTCTCAGCAACTCAGGAGGCTAAGGCAGGAGGATCATAAGGTTGAGGCCAGTCTCAGCAATTTAGCAAAATCCTGTCTCAAAATGAAAATAAAAAGGGCTGGGGTTGTGGCTCAGTGGACGAGCACCTATGGGTTAAATTCCCAGTACCCCCAACAACAACAAAACAAAACAACCTAATGCAATAAAATAACATGAAATGGACTTAGGTATCTATATGTTTCCCCCTAAGCAAATGTCTATACATAATCAGATTTTGATTAATAGGTCTTCTTTAAAGAGTTAAACTTAGAGGGGCTAGAGTTGTAGTTTAGTGGTAAAGTGCTTGCCTAGCATGTGTGAGGAACCGGGTTCAATCCTCATTGCCACATGAAAATAAAATAAATAAAATAAAGGTATTGTGTCTATCTACAATAAAAAAGTTTATGAAAAAAAATTCAACTTACATATGTTGGTAGAATTGTAAATTAATATAACTATTATGGAAATTAATATGAAGATACTTCAAAAGACTAGAAATGAACCCACCATATGACCCAGCTATACCACTCCTCAGAATTTATTCAAAATAATTAAAGTCAGCATTCTATAGCAATACATGTATAACAAAATTTATAGCAGCACAGTTCACAGTAGTCAAGTTATGGAACTAGCCGAGGTGTCCATCAAAGGATAAAGAAAATATGGTACATATATACAATGAAGTTTTACTCAGATATAAAGTAGAACAAAATTATACCACTTGCAGGAAAATAGATGAAGAAAAATGGAGAATATTAAGCTAAGTGAAATAAGAAAGACTCAGAAAGTCAAGGATTGTATGTTTTTTCTCATATGTGGAAGCTAGAGAGAAATTGATAAATAAAAGAGATCTCACAGAAATAGAAGCAGAAAATGGGGAATAGAGGGAGGGAGGGAAGAAGGAAAAAAAGGAAGTATGGGGAAATGAAACATTACAAATCATGCTATACATTGTTGAATATACAATAAAGACTACTATTGTATATAATTGTAGTTCACCAATAAAAATGTTAAAAATAAAATGAATGAGGAAAATAGGATTTAAAAGTAGACAAAAATAGTTCACACTTTTATAGGTAAACAAAAAAATAATTCACTTGGTCATGGGCACTGAGGTAAGTAGTAAGACAGGGACAAAATAAGAACAACCAAAGAAGTAAGCCAATAAATTCCCTTTTGCTTGAAAGCACTGGTTCTGAATTCTGGCTATAGATTAGAATGACTTGGGGAGATTTAAAGGAACTGATCCCTGGGTTCTATCTGCAGAGATTCTGATGTAATACGTCTCTTAACAAGCAGAGTACTCATTACTAGGGCTTGGAGAGTGATTTTTTTTCTTTTTCTTTTTGATAGGCCTCACTAAGTTGCTGAGGTTGGTCTTGAACTTACAACCCTCTCCTGCCTCAGCCTCCCAAGTCAGTGAAATTATAGGGATGTGCCACTGCATTTGGATGGACACAAGTATTTTTAAAGCCTTCCTCAGGTGATTCTAACATGCTGTCAAGGTTGAAAGCCACCAACTTCACTTAATATAAAGTAGAGAATAATCACAATGGATAAAAACTTGGTGAGCCAAGTGGGATTTGTGTACTGATCATTACCAACAAGTATAATCAAGATTGGGCGAAAAAATATTTGCTGGTATTTCGGAAACTCGTAGATTCTTGGACGCTTGCCAAATCCTTTCAAAGAAAGTGCTTTTCGCCAGTCTCTGATTAGGGCTACTTGAAGAGGAAACAAACCATAGAGACAAAACGGAGAACTACTTTATTTTGTCAAGTTTCAAAGAGCTACTACAAACCATGTTGGATTTAGAGTTCCAAATTCATCTATCTATATAGGAAAGAACAGAGTGAAACCCTAAAAATATAAACTGCTACTGTATGCGAAGGCATCAACCTAGAAGAACAGAATTTGGTGAAACAAGTGGGATTTGTGTACTGATCATTAGAGTGAAAAAATATTTGCAGGTATTTCGGAAACTCGTAATTTCTTGAAAGCTTGGCAACCCCTTTCAATTAAAGTGCTTTTCACCACTCTCTGCTTAGGGCTACTTGAAGAGGATACAAACCATAGAGACAAAACTGAGAACTACTTCATTTTGTCAAGTTTCAAAGAGCTACTACAAACAATGTTGGATTTAGAGTTCCAAATTCATCTATTGATATAGGAGAAAACAGAGTAAAACCTAAAAATAAAAACTGTTACTGTAAACAAACGCTTCAACCTAGAAGAACAAAATTTGGTGAGCCAAGTGGGATTTGTATACTTATCATTACATTCCAAGTATCATCAAGATGGGGCGAAAAAGTATTTGCTGGTATTTCAGAAACTCGTAGATTCTTGGACGCCTTCCAACCCCTTTCAATGAAAGTGCTTCTCGCCAGTCTCTTATTAGGGCTACTTGAAGAGGAAACAAACCATAGAGACAAAACTGAGAACTACTTAATTTTGTCAAGTTTCAAAGAGCTACTACAAACCATGTTGGATTTAGAGTTCCAAATTCATCTATCTATATAGGAAAGAACAGAGTGAAACCTAAAAATAAAAACTGCTACTGTAAACGAACGCTTCAACCTAGAAGAACAAAATTTGGTGAGCCAAGTGGGATTTGTGTACTGATCATTACCACCAAGTATCATCAAGATTGGGTGAAAAAATATTTGCTGGGATTTCGGAAACTTGTAATTTCTTGGAAGCTTGGCAACTACTTTTAATGAAAGTGCTTTTGGCCAGTCTCTGCTTAGGGCTACAAGAAGTGGAAACAAACCATAGAGACAAAACTGAGAACTACTTTATTCTGTGAAGTTTCAAAGAGCTACTACAACCAATGTTGGATTTAGAGTTCCAGATGCATCTATCTTTATAGGAGACAACAGAGTAAAACCTAAAAATAAAATCTGCTACTGTAAATGAACGCTTCAACCTAGAAGAAAAAAATTTGGTGAGCCACGTGGGATTTGTGTACTGATCATTACCACCAAGTATGATCAAGATTGGGTGAAAAAATATTTGCTGGTATTTCGGAAACTCGTAATTTCTTGGAAGCTTGGCACCCCCTTTCAATGAAAGTGCTTTTCGACAGACTCTGCTTAGGGCTACCTGAAGAAAAAACAAACCATAGAGACAAAACTGAGAACTACTTTATTTTGTCAAGTTTCAAAGAGTTGCTACAAACCCTGATGGATTTAGAGTTCCAAATTCATCTATCTATATAGGAGAGAACAGAGTGAAACCTAAAAATAGAAACTGCTACTGTAAAAGAACGCTTCAACCTAGAAGAACAAAATTTGGTGAGCCAAGAGGGATTTGTGTACTGATCCTTACCACCAAGTATCATCAAGATTGGGTGAAAAAATATTTGCTGTTATTTCAGAATCTCGTAATTTCTTGGAAGCTTGGCAATCCCTTTCATGAAAGTGCTTTTCGCCAGTCTCTGCTTAGGGCTACTTGATGAGAAAACAAAACATAGAGACAAAACTGAGAACTACTTTATTTTGTCAAGTTTCAAACAGATGCTACAAACCATGTTGAATTTAGAGTTCCAGATTCATCTATCTATATAGGAGACAACAGAGTGAAACCTAAAAATAAAAACTGCTACTGTAAACGAACGCTTCAACCTAGAAAAACAAAATTTGGAGAGCCAAGTGGGATTTGTGTACTGATCATTACCACCAAGTATCATCAACATTGTTCCAAAAAATATTTGCTGGTATTTCGGAAACTTGTAATTTCTTGGAAGCTTGGAAACCCCTTTCAATGAAAGTGCTTTTCGCCATTTTCCTCTTAGGGCTACTTGAAGAGGAAAAAAACCATAGAGACAAAACTGAGAACTAATTTATTTTGTCAAGTTTCAAAGAGCTACTACAACCCATGTTGGATTTAGAGTTCCAGATTCATCTATCTAAATAGGAAACAACAGAGTGAAACCTAAAAATAAAAACTGCTAGTGTAAATGAACGCTTCAACCTAGAAGAACAAAATTTGGTGAGCCAAGTGGGATTTGTGTACTGATCATAACCACCAAGTATCATCAGAATTGGGCGAAAAAATATTTGCTGGTATTTCGGAAACTAGTAATTTCTTAAAAGCTTGGCACCTCCTTTCAATAAAGGGCTTTTCCACAGTCTTGCCTTGGGCTACTTGAAGAGGATACAAACCATAGAGACAAACCTGAGAACTACTTTATTTTGTCAAGTTTCAAAGAGCTACCACAAACAATGTTGGATTTAGAGTTCCAAATTCATCTATCTATATAGGAGAGAACAGAGTGAAACCTAAAAATAAAAACTGCTTCTGTAACGAACGCTTCAAGCAAGAAGAAAAAAATTTGGTGAGCTAAGTGGGATTTGTGTACTGATCATTACCACAGAGTATCATCAAAATTGGGTGAAAAAATATTTGCTGGTTTTTCGCAACTCGTAATTTCTTGGAAGATTGGCAACCCCTTTCAGTGAAAGTGCTTTTCCATAGTCTGTGCCTAGGGCTACTTGAAGAGTAAACAAACCATAGAGACAAAACTGAGAACTACTTTCTTTTATCAAGTTTCAAAGAGCTACTACAAATCATGTTGGATTTAGAGATCCAAATTCATCTATCTATATAGGAGAGAAAAGAGTAAAACCTAAAAATAAAAACTGCTATTGTAAACGAACGCTACAACCTAGAAGAACAAAATTTGGTGAGCCAAGTGGGATTTTTGTACTGATCATTACCACCAAGTATTATCAAGATTGGGTGAAAAAGTATTTGCTGCTATTTCGTAATCTCGTAATTTCTTGGAAGCTTGCCAATCCCTTTCATGAAAGTGCTTTTCGCCAGTCTCTTATTTGCGCTACTGAAAGAGGAAACAAACCATAAAGACAAAACTGGGAACTACCTTATTTTGTCAAATTTCAAAGAGCTACTACAAACCATGTTGGATTAGTGTTCCAAATTCATCTATCTATATAGGAGAGACCAGAGTTAAACCAAAAAATAAAAACCGCTACTGTAAATAAACACTTCAACGAAGAAGAACCAAATTTGGTGAGCCAAGTGGGATTTGTGTACTGATCATTATCACCAAGTATCATTAAGATTGCGTGAAAAAATATTTGCTGGTATTTCGGAAACTCGTAATTTCTTGGAAGCTTGGAAAGCCCTTTCAATGAAAGTGCTTTTCCAGAGTCTGTTAATAGGGCTACTTTAAGAGGAAACAATCCATAGATACAAAACTGAGAACAACTTGATTTTGTCAAGTTTCAAAGATCTACCACAAACCATGTTGGATTTAGAGTTCCAAATTAATCTATCTATATAGGAGAGATCAGAGTGAAACCTAAAAATAAAAACTGCTACTGCAAACGAACGCTTCAACCTAGAAGAACAAAATTTGGTGAGCAAAGTGGGATTTGTGTACTGATCATTACCACCAAGTATCATCACGTTTTGGTGAAAAAATATTTGCTGGTATTTCGGAAACTCGTATTTTCTTGAAAACTTGACAACTCCTTCAATGAAAGTGCTTTTCCACTGTCTGTGCCTAGGGCTACTTGAAGAGGAAACAAACCATAAAGAGAAAACTGAGAACTACTTTATTTTGTCACGTTTCAAAGAGCTACTACAAACCATGTTGGATTTAGAGTTCCAAATTCATCTATCTATATAGGAGAGAACAGAGTGAAACCTAAAAATAAAAACTGCTACTGTAAACGAACGCTTCAACCTAAAAGAACAAAATTTGAGGAGCCAAGTGGGATTTGTGTACTGATCATTACCACCAAGTATGATCAAGATTGGGTGAAAAAATATTTGCTGGTATTTCGGAAACTCGTAATTTCTTGGAAGCTTGGCAACCCATTTCATTGAAAGTGCTCTTCCACAGTCTCTGCTTTGGGCTACTTGAAGAGGAAACAAACCATAGAGACAAAAATGAGAACAACTTTATTTTGTCAAGTTTCAAAGAGCTACTAAAAACCCTGTTGGATTTAGAGTTCCAGATTCATTTATCTATATAAGAGAGAACAGAGTGAAACCGAAAAATAAAAACTGCTAGTGTACACGAACGCTTCAACCTAGAAGGACAAAATTTGGTGAGCCAAGTGGGATATGTGTACTTATCATAACCACCCAGTATCATCAGAATTGGGCGAAAATATATTTGCTGGTATTTCAGAAAATCGTAGATTCTTGGACGCTTGGCAACCCCTTTCAGTGAAAGTGCTTTTTGCCACTCTCTTAATAGGGCTATTTGAAGAGGAAACAAACCATAGAGAAAAAACTGAGAACTACTTTATTTTGTCAAGTTTCAAAGAGCTACTACAAACCATGTTGGATTTAGAGTTCCAGATTCATCGATCTATATAGGAGACAACAGAGTGAAACCTAATAATAAAAACAGCTACTGTAAAAGAACGCTTCAACCTAGAAGAACAAAATTTGGTGATCCACGTGGGATTTGTGTACTGATCATTACCACCAAGTATGATCAAGATTGGGTGAAAAAATATTTGCTGGTATTTCTGAAATTCGTAATTTTTTGGAAGCTTGGCAACCCCTTTATTGAAAGTGCTTTTCCACAGTCTCTGGTTTGGGCTACTTGAAGAGGAAACAATCCATAGAGACAAAACTGAGAACTAAATTATTTTGTCAAGTTTCAAAGAGGTGCTACAAACCATGTTGGATTTAGAGTTCCAAATTCATCTATCTGTATAGGAGAGAACAGAGTGAAACCTAAAAATAAAAACTGCTACTGTAAACGAACGCTTCAACCTAGAAGAACAAAATTTGGTGAGCCATGTGGGATTTGTATTCTGATCATTACCACCAAGTATCATCAAGATTGGATGTAAAAATATTTGCTGGTATTTCGGAAACTCTTAGATTCATGGACGCTTGCCAACCCCTTTCAATGAAAGTACTTTTCGCCAGTCTCTTACTAGGGCTACTTGAAGAGGAAACAAACCATAGAGAGAAAACTGAGAACTACTTTATTTTGTCAAGTTTCAAAGAGCTACTACAAACCATGTTGGATTTAGAGTTCCAAATTCATCTGTCTATATAGGAGAGAACAGAGTGAAACCTAACAATAAAAACTGAGACTGTAAATGAACGCTTCAACCTAGAAGAACAAAATTTGGTGAGCCAAGTGGGATTTGTGTAGTGATCATTACCACCAAGTATCATCAAGATTGGGAGAAAAAATATTTGCTGGTTTTTCGCAACTCCTAATTTCTTAGAAGCTTGGAACCCCGTTCAATGAAAGTGCTTTCCCAGAGTCTGTGCCTAGGGATACTAGAAGAGGAAACAAACCATAGAAACAAAACTGAGAACTGCTTTATTTTGTCAAGTTACAAAGAGCTACTACAAACCATGTTGGTTTTAGAGTTCCAAATTCATCTATCTATATAGAAGGGAAAAGAGTGAAACTAAAAATAAAAACTGCTACTGTAAACGAATGCTTCAACCTAGAAGAACAAAATTTGGTGAGCCAAGTGGGATTTGTGTACTGATCATTACCAACAAGTATCATCAAGATTGGGTGAAAAAATATTTGCTGGTATTTCGGAAACTCATAATTTCTTAGAAGCTTGACAACCCCTTCAATGAAAGTGCTTTTCCACTGTCTGTGCCTAGGACAAATTGAAGAGGAAACAAACCATAGAGACAAACCTGAGAACAACTTTATTTTGTCAAGCTTCAAAAAGCTACTAAAAACCATGTTGGATTTAGAGTTCCAAATTCATCTATCTATATAAGAGAGAACAGAGTGAAACCGAAAAATAAAAATTGCTAGTGTAAACGATCGCTTCAACCTACAAGAACAAAATTTGGTGAGCCAAGTGGGATTTGTGTACTGATCTTTACCAACAAGTATAATCAAAATTGGGTGAAAAAATAGTTGCTGGTATTTCGGAAACTCGTAATTTCTTCGAAGCTTGGCAACCCATTTCAATGAAAGTGCTTTTCGCCAGTCTCTGCTTAGGGCTACTTGAAGAGGAACAAACCAGAGAGACAAAACTGGGAGTTACTTTATTTTGTCAAGTTTCAAAGTGCTACTACAAACCATGTTGGATTTATTGTTCCAAATTCATCTATCTATATAGGAGAGATCAGAGTGAAACCTAAAAATAAAAACTGCTACTGTAAACGAACGATTCAACCTAGAAGAACAAAATTTGATGAGCCAAGTGGGATTTGTGTACTCATCATTACCACCAAGTATGATCAAGATTGGGTGAAAAAATATTTGCTGGTATTTCAAAAACTCGTAATTTCTTAAAAGCTTGGCAAACCCTTTCAATAAAAGTGCTTTTCGACAGACTCTGCTTAGGGCTACTTGAAGAGGAAACAAACCACAGAGACAAAATTGAGAACTGCTTTATTTTGTTCAGTTTCAAAGAGTTGCCACAAACCATGTTGGATTTAGAGTTCCAAATTCATCTATCTATATAGGAGAGAACAAGTGAAACCTAAAAATAAAAACTGCTACTGTAAATGAACGCTTCAACCTAGAAGAACAAAATTTGGTGAGCCATGTGGGATTTGTATTCTGATCATTACCACGAAGTATCATCAAGATTGGGTGAAAAAATATTTGCTGGTATTTCGGAAACTCATAATTTCTTGGAAGCTTGGCGATCCCTTTCATGAAAGTGCTTTTCACCAGTCTCTGCTAAGGGACACCTGAAGATGAAACAAACCATAGAGTAAAACTGAGAACTACTTTATTTTGTCAAGTTTCAAAGAGCTACTACAAACCATGTTGGATTTAGACTTCCAGATTCATCTATCTATATAGGAGACAACAGAGTGAAACCTAAAAATAAAAAATGCTACAGTAAACTAACGCTTCAACCTAGAAGAACAAAATTTGGTGAGCCAAGTGGGATTTATATACTGATCATTACCATCCAAGTATCATCAAGATTGGGTGAAAAAATATTTGCTGGTATTTTGGAAACTCGTAGATTCTTGGATGCCTTCCAACCCCTTTCAATGAAAGTTGTTTTCACCAGTATCTGATTAGGGCTACTTGAAGTGGAAACAAACCATAGACACAAAACTGAGAACTACTTTATTTTGTCAAGTTTCAAAGAGCTAGTATAAACCATGTTGGATTTAGACTTCCAAATTCATCTATCTATATAGGAGAGATCAGAGTGAAACCTAAAAATAAAAACTGCTACTGTAAACGAACGCTTCACCTAGAAGAACAAAATTTGGTGAGCCAAGTGGGATTTGTGTACTCATCATTACCACCAAGTATCATCAAGATTGGGTGAAAAAACATTTGCTGGTATTTCGGAAACTCGTAATATCTTGTAAGCTTGACACCCCCTTCAATGAAAGTGCTTTTCCACTGTCTGTGCCTAAGGCTAATTGAAGAGGAAACAAACCATAGAGACAAAACTGAGAACTACTTTATTTTGTCAAGTTTCAAAGAGCTACTGTAAACCATGTTGGATTTAGAGTTCCCAATTCATCTGTCTATATAGGAGAGAACAGAGTGAAACCTAACAATAAAAACTGCTACTGTAAACGAACGGTTCAACCTAGAAGAACAAAATTTGGTGAGCCACGTGGGATTTGTGTACTCATCATTACCACCGAGTATGATCAGGATTGGGTGAAAAAATATTTGCTGGTATTTCGGAAACTTGTAATTTCTTGGAAGCTTGGCAACCCCTTTCATTGAAAGTGCTTTTCCAGAGTCTCTGCTTTAGGCTCTTTGAAGAGGAAACAAACCCTAGAGACAAAACTGAGAACTAATTTATTTCGTCAAGTTTCAAAGAGTTGCTACAAACCATGATGGATTTAGAGTTCCAAATTCATCTATCTATATAGGAGAGAACAGAGTGAAACCTAAAAATAAAAACTGCTACTGTAAATGAACGCTTCAACCTAGAAGAACAAAATTTGGTGAGCCATGTGGGATTTGTATTCTGATCATTACCACCATGTATCATCAAGATTGGGTGTAAAAATATTTGCTGGTATTTCGGAAACTGGTAGATTCTTGGACGCTTGCCAACCCCTTTCAATGAAAGTGCTTTTCGCCAGTCTCTTATTAGGGCTACTTGAAGAGGAAACAAACCATAGAGAGAAAACTGAGAACTACTTTATTTTGTCAAGTTTCAAAGAGCTACTACAAACCATGTTGGATTTAGAGTTCCAAATTCATCTGTCTATATAGGAGAGAACAGAGTGAAACCTAACAATAAAAACTGCTACTGTAAACGAACGCTTCAACCTAGAAGAACAAAATTTGGTGAGCCAAGTGGGATTTGTGTACTCATCATTACCACCAAGTATCATCAAGATTGGGTTAAAAAATATTTGCTGGTATTTCGAAAACTCGTAATTTGTTGGAAGCTTGGCAACCCCTTTCAATGAAAGTGCTTTTCCACAGTCTCTGCCTAGGGCTACTTGAAGAGGAAACAAACCATAGAAACAAAACTGAGAACTATTTTATTTTGTCGAGTTTCAAAGAGCTACTACAAACCATGTTGGATTTAGAGTTCCAAATTCATCTATCTATATAGAAGAGAAAAGCGTGAAACCTAAAAATAAAAACTGATACTGTAAACGAACCCTTCAATCTACGAGAACAAAATTTATTGAGCCAAGTGGGATTTGTGTACTCATCATTACCACAAAGTATGATCAAGATTGAATGAAAAAATATTTGCGGATATTTCAAAAACTCATAATTTCTTAAAAGCTTGGCAACCCCTTTCAATGAAAGTGCTTTTCGACAGACTCTGTTTAGGGCTACTTGAAGAGGAAACAAACCATAGAGACAAAACTGAGAACTACTTTATTTTGTCAAGTTTCAAAGAGTTGCCACAAACCATGTTGGATTTAGAGTTCCAAATTCATCTATCTATATAGGAGACAACAGAATGAAACCTAAAAATAAAAACTGCTACTGTAAACGAACGCTTCAACCTAGAGGAACAAAATTTGGTGATCCAAGTGGGATTTGTGTACTGATCATTACCACCAAGTATCATCAAGATTGGGTGAAAAAATATTTGCTGGAATTTCAGAAACTGGTAGATTCTTGGAAGCTTGGCACCCCCTTTCCTGGAAAGTGCTTTTCGCCCTTCTCCTCTTAGGGCTACTTGGAGAGGAACAAACCATAGAGACAAAACTGGGAACTACTTTATTTTGTCTAGATTCAAAGAGCTACTACAAACCATTTTGGATTTATTGTTCCAAATTCATCTATCTATATAGGAGAGAACAGAGTGAAACCTAAAAATAAAAACTGCTACTGTAAACGAACGCTTCAACCTAGAAGAATAAAATTTGGTGAGAAAAGTGGGATTTGTGTACTGATCATTACCACCAAGTATCATAAAGATTTGGTGAAAAAATGTTTGCTGGAATTTCAGAAACTCGTAGATTCTTGGAAGCTTGGCACACCCTTTCATGGAAAGTGCTTTTCGCCATTCTCCTCTTAGGGCTACTTGGAGAGGAAACAAACCATAGACACAAAACTGAGAACTACTTTATTTTTTCAAGTTTCAAAGAGCTACTACGAATCATGTTGGATTTAGAGTTCCAAATTCATCTATCTATATAGGAGACAACAGAGTGAAACCTAAAATTAAAAACTGCTACTGTAAAAGAATGCTTCAAACTAGAAGAACAAAATTTGGTGATCCACGTGGGATTTGTGTACTCATCATTACCACCAATTATCATCAAGATTGGGTGAAAAAATATTTGCTGGTATTTCGGAAACTCGTAAATTCTTGTAAGCTTGGCAACCCCTCTCAATGAAAGTGCTTTTCCACAGTCTGTGCCTAGGGCTACTTTTAGAGGAAACAAACCATAGAGAGATAACTGAGAACTACTTTATTCTGTGAAGTTTCAAAGAGCTACTATAAACCATGTTGGATTTAGAGTTCCAGATTCATCTATCTATATATGAGACAATAGAGTGAAACCTAAAAATAAAAACTGCTACTGTAAACGAAGGCTTAAACGTAGAAGAACAAAATATGGTCAGTCATGTGGGATTTGTATTCTGATCATTACCACCAAGTATCATCAAGATCGGGCGAAAAAATATTTGCTGGTATTTCGGAAACTGGTAGATTCTTGGACGCTTGCCAACCCCTTTAAATGAAAGTGCTTTTCGCCAGTCTCTTATTAGGGCTACTTGAAGAGGAAACAAACCATAGAGACAAAACTGAGAACTACTTTTTTTTTTGTCAAGTTTCAAAGAGCTACCGCAAACAATGTTGGATTTAGAGTTCCAAATTCATCTATCTATATAGGAGAGAACAGAGTGAAACCTAAAAATAAAAACTGCTACTGTAAACGAAAGCTTCAACCAAGAAGAACAAAATTTGGTTAGCCAAGTGGGATTTCTGTACTGATCATTACCACCAAGTATCATCAAGATTGGGTGAAAAAATATTTGCTGGTATTTCGGAAACTCGTAATTTCTTGGAAGCTTGGCAACCCCTTTCAATGAAAGTGCTTTTCCACAGTCTGTGCCTAGGGCTACTTGAAGAGTAAACAAACCATAGAGACAAAACTGAGAATTACTTTATTTTGTCAAGTTTCAAAGATCTACTACAAACCATGTTAAATTTAGAGTTTCAATTTCATCTATCTATATTGGAGACAACAGAGTGAAACCTAAAAGTAAAAACTGCTACTGTAAATGATTGCTTCAACCAAGAAGAACCAAATTTGGCGAGCCAAGTGGGATTTGTGTACTGATCATTACCACCAAGTATCATCAAGATTGGGTGAAAAAATATTTGCTGGTATTTCGGAAACTCGTAATTTGTTGGAAGCTTGGCAACCCCTTTCAATGAAAGTGCTTTTCCAGAGTCACTGCCTGGGGCTACTTGAAGAGGAAACAAACCATAAAAATAAAACTGAGATCTACTTTATTTTGTCAAGTTTCAAAGAGCTACTAATAACCATGTTGAATTTAGAGTTCCAAATTCATCTATCTATATAGGCGAGAACAGAGTGAAACCTAAAAATAAATACTGCTACTGTAAACGAACGCTTCAACCAAGAAGAACAGAATGTGGTTAGCCAAGTGGGATTTGTGTACTGATCATTACCACCAAATTTCATCAAGAATGGGCCAAAAAATATTTGCTGGTATTTCGGAAACTCGTAATTTCTTGGAAGGTTGGTAACCCCTTTCAATGAAAGTGCTTTTCGCCAGTCTCAGATTAGGGCTACTTGAAGAGGAACAAACCATAGAGACAAAACTGGGAACTACTTTATTTTGTCAAGATTCAAAGAGCTACTAAAAACCATTTTGGATTTATTGTTCCAAATTCATCTATCTATATAGGAGAGATCAGAGTGAAACCTAAAAATAAAAACTGCTACTGTAAACGAACGATTCATCCTAGAAGAACAAAATTTGTTGAGCCAAGTGGGATTTGTGTACTCATCATTACCACCAAGTATGATCAAGATTGGGTGAAAAAATATTTGCGGATATTTCGAAAACTTGTAATTTCTTAAAAGCTTGGCAACCCCTTTCAATGAAAGTGCTTTTCGACAGACTCTGCTTAGGTCTACTTGAAGAGGAAACATACCATAGAGACAAAACTGAGAACTACTTTATTTCGTCAAGTTTCAAAGAGTTGCCACAAACCATGTTGGAATTAGAGTTCCAAATTCATCTATCTATATAGGAGAGAACAGAGTGAAACCTAAAAATAAAAACTGCTACTGTAAATGAACGCTTCAACCTAGAAGAACAAAATTTGGTGAGCCAAGTTGGATTTGTATTCTGATCATTCCACCAAGTATCATCAAGATTGGGCGAAAAAATATTTGCTGGTATTTCGGAAACTTTTAGATTCTTCGACGCTTGCCAACCCCTTTCAATGAAAGTGCTTTTCACCAGTCTGTTATTAGGGGTACTTGAAGAGGAAACAAACCATTGAGACAAAACTGAGAACTAGTTTTTTTTTTTGTCAAGTTTCAAAGAGCTAGCACAAACAATTTTGGATTTAGAGTTCCAAATTCATCTATCTATATAGAAGAGAACAGAGTGAAACCTAAAAATAAAAACTGCTACTGTAAACGAACGCTTCAACCAAGAAGAACAAAATTAGGTTATCCAAGTGGGATTTGTGTACTGATCATTACCACCAAGTATCATCCAGATTGGGTGAAAAAATATTTGCTGGTCTTTCGCAACTCGTAAATTCTTGGAAGCTTGGCAACCCCTTTCAATGAAAGTGCTTTTCCACAGTCTGTGCCTAGGGCTACTTGAAGAGTAAACAAACCATGGAGACAAAACTGAGAACTACTTTATTTTGTCAAGTTTCAAAGATCTACTACAAACCATGTTATATTTAGAATTCCAAATTTATCTATCTATATAGGACACAACAGAGTGAAACCTAAGAATAAAAACTGCTACTGTAAATGATCGCTTCAAACAAGAAGAACCAAATTTGGCGAGCCAAGTGGGATTTGTGTACTGATCATTACCACCAAGTATCATCAAGATTGGGTAAAAAAATATTTGCTGGTATTTCGGAAACTCGTAATTTGTTGGAAGCTTGGCAACCACTTTCAATGAAAGTTCTTTTCCACAGTCTCTGCCTAGGGCTACTTGAAGAGGAAACAAACCATAGAGAGATAACTGAGAACTATTTTATTTTGTCAAGTTTCAAAGAGCTACTACAAACCATGTTGGATTTAGAGTTCCAAATTCATCTATCTATATAGAAGAGAAAAGGGTGAAACCTAAAAATAAAAACTGATACTGTAAACCAACGCTTCAATCTAGGAGAACAAAATTTGGTGAGCCAAGTGGGATTTGTGTACTGATCATTACCACCAAGTATGATCAAGATTGGGTGAAAAAATATTTGCTGGTATTTTGAAAACTCGTAATTTCTTAAAAGCTTGGCAACCCCTTTCAATGAAAGTGCTTTTCGACAGACTCTGTTTAGGGATACTTGAAGAGGAAACAAACCATAGAGACAAAACTGAGAACTACTTTATTTTGTCAAGTTTCAAAGAGTTGCCACAAACCATGTTGGATTTTGAGTTCCAAGTTCATCTATCTATATAGGAGACAACAGAGTGAAACCTAAAAATAAAAACTGATACTGTAAATGATCGCTTCAACCATGAAGAACCATATTTGGCCAGCCAAGTGAGATTTGTGTACTGATCATTACCACCAAGTATCATCAAGATTGGGTGAAAAAACTTTTGCTGGTATTTCGGAAACTCGAAATTTGTTGGAAGCTTGGCAACACCTTTCAATGAAATTGCTTTTCCACAGTCTCTGCCCAGGGCTACTTGAAGAGGAAACAAACCTTAGAAACAAAACTGAGAACTACTTTATTTTGTCAAGTTTCAAAGAGCTCCTACAATCCATGTTGGATTTAGAGTTCCAAATTCATCTATCTATATAGGAGACAACAGATTGAAACCTAAAATTAAAAACTGCTACTGTAAAAGAATGCTTCAAACTAGAAGAACAAAATTTGGTGATCCACGTGGGATTTGTGTACTCATCATTACCACCAATTATCATCAAGATTGGGTGAAAAAATATTTGCTGGTATTTCGGAAACTCGTAATTTCTTGTAAGCTTGGCAACCCCTCTCAATGAAAGTGCTTTTCCACAGTCTGTGCCTAGGGCTACTTTTAGAGGAAACAAACCATAGAGAGATAACTGAGAACTACTTTATTCTGTGAAGTTTCAAAGAGCTACTATAAACCATGTTGGATTTAGAGTTCCAGATTCATCTATCTATATATGAGACAATAGAGTGAAACCTAAAAATAAAAACTGCTACTGTAAACGAAGGCTTAAACGTAGAAGAACAAAATATGGTGAGTCATGTGGGATTTGTATTCTGATCATTACCACCAAGTATCATCAAGATCGGGCGAAAAAATATTTGCTGGTATTTCGGAAACTGGTAGATTCTTGGACGCTTGCCAACCCCTTTAAATGAAAGTGCTTTTCGCCAGTCTCTTATTAGGGCTACTTGAAGAGGAAACAAACCATAGAGACAAAACTGAGAACTACTTTTTTTTTTGTCAAGTTTCAAAGAGCTACCGCAAACAATGTTGGATTTAGAGTTCCAAATTCATCTATCTATATAGGAGAGAACAGAGTGAAACCTAAAAATAAAAACTGCTACTGTAAACGAAAGCTTCAACCAAGAAGAACAAAATTTGGTTAGCCAAGTGGGATTTCTGTACTGATCATTACCACCAAGTATCATCAAGATTGGGTGAAAAAATATTTGCTGGTATTTCGGAAACTCGTAATTTCTTGGAAGCTTGGCAACCCCTTTCAATGAAAGTGCTTTTCCACAGTCTGTGCCTAGGGCTACTTGAAGAGTAAACAAACCATAGAGACAAAACTGAGAATTACTTTATTTTGTCAAGTTTCAAAGATCTACTACAAACCATGTTAAATTTAGAGTTTCAATTTCATCTATCTATATTGGAGACAACAGAGTGAAACCTAAAAGTAAAAACTGCTACTGTAAATGATTGCTTCAACCAAGAAGAACCAAATTTGGCGAGCCAAGTGGGATTTGTGTACTGATCATTACCACCAAGTATCATCAAGATTGGGTGAAAAAATATTTGCTGGTATTTCGGAAACTCGTAATTTGTTGGAAGCTTGGCAACCCCTTTCAATGAAAGTGCTTTTCCAGAGTCACTGCCTGGGGCTACTTGAAGAGGAAACAAACCATAAAAATAAAACTGAGATCTACTTTATTTTGTCAAGTTTCAAAGAGCTGCTAATAACCATGTTGAATTTAGAGTTCCAAATTCATCTATCTATATAGGCGAGAACAGAGTGAAACCTAAAAATAAATACTGCTACTGTAAACGAACGCTTCAACCAAGAAGAACAGAATGTGGTTAGCCAAGTGGGATTTGTGTACTGATCATTACCACCAAATTTCATCAAGAATGGGCCAAAAAATATTTGCTGGTATTTCGGAAACTCGTAATTTCTTGGAAGGTTGGTAACCCCTTTCAATGAAAGTGCTTTTCGCCAGTCTCAGATTAGGGCTACTTGAAGAGGAACAAACCATAGAGACAAAACTGGGAACTACTTTATTTTGTCAAGATTCAAAGAGCTACTAAAAACCATTTTGGATTTATTGTTCCAAATTCATCTATCTATATAGGAGAGATCAGAGTGAAACCTAAAAATAAAAACTGCTACTGTAAACGAACGATTCATCCTAGAAGAACAAAATTTGTTGAGCCAAGTGGGATTTGTGTACTCATCATTACCACCAAGTATGATCAAGATTGGGTGAAAAAATATTTGCGGATATTTCGAAAACTCGTAATTTCTTAAAAGCTTGGCAACCCCTTTCAATGAAAGTGCTTTTCGACAGACTCTGCTTAGGTCTACTTGAAGAGGAAACATACCATAGAGACAAAACTGAGAACTACTTTATTTCGTCAAGTTTCAAAGAGTTGCCACAAACCATGTTGGAATTAGAGTTCCAAATTCATCTATCTATATAGGAGAGAACAGAGTGAAACCTAAAAATAAAAACTGCTACTGTAAATGAACGCTTCAACCTAGAAGAACAAAATTTGGTGAGCCAAGTTGGATTTGTATTCTGATCATTCCACCAAGTATCATCAAGATTGGGCGAAAAAATATTTGCTGGTATTTCGGAAACTTTTAGATTCTTCGACGCTTGCCAACCCCTTTCAATGAAAGTGCTTTTCACCAGTCTGTTATTAGGGGTACTTGAAGAGGAAACAAACCATTGAGACAAAACTGAGAACTAGTTTTTTTTTTTGTCAAGTTTCAAAGAGCTAGCACAAACAATTTTGGATTTAGAGTTCCAAATTCATCTATCTATATAGAAGAGAACAGAGTGAAACCTAAAAATAAAAACTGCTACTGTAAGCGAACGCCTCAACCAAGAAGAACAAAATTAGGTTATCCAAGTGGGATTTGTGTACTGATCATTACCACCAAGTATCATCCAGATTGGGTGAAAAAATATTTGCTGGTTTTTCGCAACTCGTAAATTCTTGGAAGCTTGGCAACCCCTTTCAATGAAAGTGCTTTTCCACAGTCTGTGCCTAGGGCTACTTGAAGAGTAAACAAACCATAGAGACAAAACTGAGAACTACTTTATTTTGTCAAGTTTCAAAGATCTACTACAAACCATGTTGGATTTAGAGTTCCAAATTTATCTATCTATATAGGACACAACAGAGTGAAACCTAAGAATAAAAACTGCTACTGTAAATGATCGCTTCAAACAAGAAGAACCAAATTTGGCGAGCCAAGTGGGATTTGTGTACTGATCATTACCACCAAGTATCATCAAGATTGGGTAAAAAAATATTTGCTGGTATTTCGGAAACTCGTAATTTGTTGGAAGCTTGGCAACCACTTTCAATGAAAGTTCTTTTCCACAGTCTCTGCCTAGGGCTACTTGAAGAGGAAACAAACCATAGAGAGATAACTGAGAACTATTTTATTTTGTCAAGTTTCAAAGAGCTAATACAAACCATGTTGGATTTAGAGTTCCAAATTCATCTATCTATATAGAAGAGAAAAGGGTGAAACCTAAAAATAAAAACTGATACTGTAAACCAACGCTTCAATCTACGAGAACAAAATTTGGTGAGCCAAGTGGGATTTGTGTACTCATCATTACCACCAAGTATGATCAAGATTGGGTGAAAAAATATTTGCTGGTATTTTGAAAACTCGTAATTTCTTAAAAGCTTGGCAACCCCTTTCAATGAAAGTGCTTTTCGACAGACTCTGCTTAGGGCTACTTGAAGAGGAAACAAACCATAGAGACAAAACTGAGAACTACTTTATTTGGTCAAGTTTCAAAGAGTTGCCACAAACCATGTTGGATTTTGAGTTCCAAGTTCATCTATCTATATAGGAGACAACAGAGTGAAACCTAAAAATAAAAACTGATACTGTAAATGATCGCTTCAACCATGAAGAACCATATTTGGCCAGCCAAGTGAGATTTGTGTACTGATCATTACCACCAAGTATCATCAAGATTGGGTGAAAAAACTTTTGCTGGTATTTCGGAAACTCGAAATTTGTTGGAAGCTTGGCAACACCTTTCAATGAAATTGCTTTTCCACAGTCTCTGCCCAGGGCTACTTGAAGAGGAAACAAACCTTAGAAACAAAAATGAGAACTACTTTATTTTGTCAAGTTTCAAAGAGCTCCTACAATCCATGTTGGATTTAGAGTTCCAAATTCATCTATCTATATAGAAGAGAAAAGGGTGAAACCTAAAAATAAAAACTGCTACTGTAAACAAACGATTCATCCTAGAAGAACAAAATTTGGTGATCCACGTGGGATTTGTGTACTCATCATTACCACCAAGTATGATCAAGATTGGATGAAAAAATATTTGCGGATATTTCAAAAACTCGTAATTTCTTAAAAGTTTGGCAACCCCTTTCAATGAAAGTGCTTTTCGACAGACTCTGTTTAGGGCTACTTGAAGAGGAAACAAACCATAGAGACAAAACTGAGAACTACTTTATTTTGTCAAGTTTCAAAGAGTTGCCACAAACCATGTTGGATTTAGAGTTCCAAATTCATCTATCTATATGGGAGACAACAGAGTGAAACCTAAAAATAAAAACTGCTACTGTAAACGAACGCTTCAACCTAGAGGAACAAAATTTGGTGAGCCAAGTGGGATTTGTGTACTGATCATTACCACCAAGTATCATCAAGATTGGGTGAAAAAATATTTGCTGGAATTTCAGAAACTCGTAGATTCTTGGAAGCTTGGAACCCCCTTTCATGGAAAGTGCTTTTCGCCCTTCTCCTCTTAGGGCTACTTGGAGAGGAACAAACCATAGAGACAAAACTGGGAACTACTTTATTTTGTCAAGATTCAAAGAGCTACTACAAACCATTTTGGATTTATTGTTCCAAATTCATCTATCTATATAGGAGAGATCAGAGTGAAACCTAAAAATAAAAACTGCTACTGTAAACGAACGATTCATCCTAGAAGAACAAAATTTGTTGAGCCAAGTGGGATTTGTGTACTCATCATTACCACCAAGTATGATCAAGATTGGATGAAAAAATATTTGCGGATATTTCGAAAACTCGTAATTTCTTAAAAGCTTGGCAACCCCTTTCAATGAAAGTGCTTTTCGACAGACTCTGCTTAGGGCTACTTGAAGAGGATACAAACCATAGAGACAAAACTGAGAACTACTTTGTTTCGTCAAGTTTCAAAGAGTTGCCACAAACCATGTTGGATTTAGAGTTCCAAATTCATCTATCTATATAGGAGAGAACAGAGTGAAACCTAAAAATAAAAACTGCTACTGTAAACGAACGCTTCAACCTAGAAGAACAAAATTTTGTGAGCCAAGTGGGATTTGTGTACTGATCATTACCACCAAGTATCATCAAGATTGGGTGAAAAAATGTTTGCTGGAATTTCAGAAACTCGTAGATTCTTGGAAGCTTGGCACACCCTTTCATGGAAAGTGCTTTTCGCCATTCTCCTCTTAGGGCTACTTGGAGAGGAAACAAACCATAGAGACAAAACTGAGAACTACTTTATTTTTTCAAGTTTCAAAGAGCTACTACAAATCATGTTGGATTTAGAGTTCCAAATTCATCTATCTATATAGGAGACAACAGATTGAAACCTAAAAATAAAAACTGCTACTGTAAAAGAACGCTTCAAACTAGAAGAACAAAATTTGGTGATCCACGTGGGATTTGTGTACTCATCATTACCACCAATTATCATCAAGATTGGGTGAAAAAATATTTGCTGGTATTTCGGAAACTCGTAATTTCTTGTAAGCTTGGCAACCCCTCTCAATGAAAGTGCTTTTCCACAGTCTGTGCCTAGGGCTACTTTTAGAGGAAACAAACCATAGAGAGATAACTGAGAACTACTTTATTCTGTGAAGTTTCAAAGAGCTACTATAAACCATGTTGGATTTAGAGTTCCAGATTCATCTATCTATATAGGAGACAACAGAGTGAAACCTAAAAATATATACTGCTACTGTAAACGAACCCTTCAACCTAGAAGAACAAAATTTGGTGGCCCAAGTGGGATTTGTATACTGATCAATACCACCACGTATCATCAAGATTGGGCAAAAAAATATTTGCTGGTATTTCAGAAATTCGTAGATTCTTGGACGCTTGCCAACCCCTTTCAATGAAAGTGCTTTTTCACAATCTCTGCTTAGGGCTACTTGTAGAGGAATCA
The DNA here is from genome assembly GCF_048772815.1 of Callospermophilus lateralis. Taxonomy (NCBI): domain Eukaryota; kingdom Metazoa; phylum Chordata; class Mammalia; order Rodentia; family Sciuridae; genus Callospermophilus; species Callospermophilus lateralis. The sequence continues at coordinate 6,908,986 of NW_027514454.1, forward strand.
AACCATTGAGACAAAACGGAGAACTACTTTATTTTGTCCAGTTTCAAAGAGCTACTACAAGTATGTTGGATTTAGAGTTCCAAATTTATCTATCTATATGGGAGAGAAGAGAGTGAAACCTAAAAATAAAAACTGCTACCGTAAATAACACTTCAACCTAGAAGAACAAAATTTGGTGAGCCAAGTGGGATTTGTGTACTTATCATTACCACCAAGTATCATCAAGATTGGGTGAAAAAATATTTGCTGGTATTTCGGAAACTTGTAATTTGTTGGAAGCTTGGCAACCCCTTTCAATGAAAGTGCTTTTCACCAGTCTCTGCTTAGGGCTACTTGAAGAGGAAACAAACCATAGAGACAAAACTGAGAACTACTTTATTTTGTCAAGTGTCAAAGGGCTGTATTGTCGTTTCTATGGGACACAATGAAAGCAGTTTTAAGAGGGAAATTCATTTCCTGGAGTTCATTTCTCATAAAAAGAAAAAAACCAACAAATAAACGAACTCACACTACATCTCAAAACCCTAGAAAAGGAAGATCAAAACAACAGCAAACATAGCAGAAGACAAGAAATAATTAAAATCAGAGCGGAAATCAACGAAATTTAAACAAAAAAAACCATCAAAAAAATTGATAAAACTAAAAGTTGGTTCTTTGAAAGAATAAATAAGATCGACAGACCCTTAGCCAAGCTAACAAAGAGAAGAAGAGAGAAAACTCAAATTGCTAACATAGGAGATGAAAAAGGCAATATCACAACAGACACTACAGAAATACAGAAGATAATTAGAAAGTATTTTGAAACTTTATATTCTAATAAAAGAGAAGACAGTGAAGACATCGATAAATTTCTTAAGTCATATGAGTTGTCCAGATTGAGTCAGGAAGACACACACAATCTAAACAGACCAATAACAAAGGAAGAAATAGAAGAAGCCATCAAAAGACTAACAACCAAGAAAAGCCCTGGACCAGATGGCTATACAGCGGAGTTTTACAAAACCTTCAAAGAAGAATTAATACCAATACTTTTCAAGCTATTTCAATAAATAGAAAAAGAAGGAGCTCTTCCAAATTCATTCTATGAGGCCAACATCACCCTGATCCCAAAACCAGACAAAGACACTTCAAAGAAAGAATTCTACAGACCAATATCTCTAATGAACATAGATGCAAATATCCTCAATAAAATCCTAGCATATCGAATACAAAAGCATATCAAAAAAATTGTACACCATGATCAAGTAGGATTCATCCCTGGGATGCAAGTTTGGTTCAATATACGGAAATCAATAAATATTATCCACCACATCAATAGACTGAAAGATAAGAACCATATGATCGTCTCTATAGATGCAGAAAAAGCATTCGACAAAGTACAGCATCCTTTTATGTTCAAAACACTAGAAAAACTGGGGATAACAGGAACTTACCTCAACATTGTAAAAGCTATATATGCTAAGCCTCAGGCTAGCATTATTCTAAATGAAGAAAAACTAAAGGCATTCCCGCTAAAATCTGGAACAAGACAGGGATGCCCTCTCTCACCACTTCTGTTTAATTTAGTCCTTGAAATACTAGCCAGAGCAATTAGACAGACAAAAGAAATTAGAGGCATAAAAATAGGAAAAGAAGAACTTTAAATATCACTATTTGCGGACGATATGATCCTATACCTAGAAGACCCAAAAGGGTCTTCAAAGAAACTACTAGAACTAATAAATGAATTCAGCAAAGTGGCAGGATATAAAATCAACACGCATAAATCAAAGGCATTCTTGTACATCAACAACAAAACTTCTGAAATGGAAATGAGGAAAACTACCCCATTCACAATATCCTCAAAAAAAATAAAATACTTGGGGATCAACCTAACAAAAGAGGTGAAAGATTTATACAAAGAAAACTACAGAACCCTAAAGAGAGAGATAGAAGAAGATCTTAGAAGATGGAAATATGTACCTTGTTCATGGACAGGCAGAACTAACATCATCAAAATGGCAATATTACCCAAAGTTCTCTTCAGGTTCAACGCAATGCCAATCAAAATCCCAAGGGCATTTCTTGTAGAAATAGATAAAGCTATCATGAAATTCATATGGAAAAACAAAAGACCCAGAATAGCAAAAGCTATTCTAAGCAGGAAGTGTGAATCAGGCGGTATAGCGATACCAGATTTCAAACTATATTACAGAGCAATAGTAACAAAAACAGCATGGTACTGGTACCAAAACAGGCAGGTGGATCAATGGTACAGAATAGAGGACACAGAGACCAATCCTCAAAATTACAACTTTCTTATATTTGATAAAGGCGCTAAAAGCATGCAATGGAGAAAGGATAGCATCTTCAACAAATGGTGCTGGGAAAACTGGAAATCCATATACAACAAAATGAAGTTGAATCCCTTTCTCTCGCCATGCACAAAAGTTAATTCAAAATGGATCAAGGAGCTAGATATCAAACCAGAGACTGCACCTGATAGAAGAAAAAGTTGCCTCCGATCTACATATTGTGGGGTCGGGCTCCAAATTCCTTAATAGGACGCCCATAGCCCAAGAATTAAATACAAGGATAAACAAATGGGACTTACTGAAACTAAAAAGTTTTTTCTCAGCAAGAGAAACAATAAGAGAGGTAAACAGGGAACCTACATCCTAGGAACAAATTTTTACTCCTCACACTTCAGATAGAGCCCTAATATCCAGAATATACAAAGAACTTAAAAAATTAAACAAGAAGATAACAAACAACCCTATCAACAAATGGGCCAAGGACCTGAACAGACACTTCTCAGAGGAAGACATACAGTCAATCAATAAGTATATGAAAAAATGCTCACCATCTCTAGCAGTCAGAGAAATGCGAATCAAAACCACCCTAAGATACCATCTCACTCCAGTAAGATTGGCAGCCATTATGAAGTCAAGTAACAATAAGTGCTGGCGAGGATGTGGGGAAAAGGGTACACTTGTATTGCTGGTGGGACTGCAAAATGGTGCGGCCAATATGGAAAGCAGTATGGAGATAACTAGGAAAGCTGGGAATGGAAACACCATTTGACCCAGCTATTGCCCTTCTCGGTCTATTCCCTGAGGACCTCAAAAGAGCATACTATAGGGATACTGCCACTTCAATGATCATAGCAGCACAATTCACAATAGCTAGACTTTGGAATCAACCTAGATGCCCTTCAATAGATGAATGCATTAAAAAATTGTGGCATCTATACACAATGGAGTATTACGCAGCACTAAAAAATGACAAAATCATGGATTTTGCAGGGAAATGGATGGCATTAGAGAAGATAATGCTAAGTGAAGCTAGCCAACCCTTAAAAAATGAATGCCAAATGTCTCCTTTGATATAAAGAGAGCAACCAAGATCAGAACAGGGAAGAAGAGCATGAGGAAAAGATTAACATTTAACAGAGACGAGTAGGGTGGGAGAGAGGGAGAGAGAAGGGAAACTGTATGGAAATGGAAGGAGACCCTCGTTGTTACATAAAACTACATATAAGAGTTTGTGAGGGGAAAGGGGAAAAAAAAGGGCGAGAATTAAACCAGAGCAGATGGGGTAGAGAGGGAAGAGGAGAGGGAAGGGGAGGGGGGATAGTAGGGAATAGGAAAGGTAGCAGAATACAACAGTCATTAATATGGTGTTATGTAAAAATGTGGATGTGTAACCGATGTGATTCTGCAATTTGTATTTGGGGTAAAAATGGGAGCTGATAACCCACTTGAATCAAATGTATGGAAGATGATATGCCATGAGCTTTGTAATGTTTTGAACAACCAATAAAAAAAATATTAAAAAAAAAGTTTCAAAAAGCTCCTACAAATCATGTTGGATTTATTATTCGAAATTCATCTATCGATATAGGAGAGATCAGAGTGAAACCTAAAAATAAAAACTGCTACTGTAAACGAACGCTTCAACCGAGAAGAACAAAATTTGGTGAGCCAAGTGGGATTTGTATACTGATCATTACCACCAAGTATCATCAAGATTTGGTGAAAAAATATTTGCTGGTATTTCTTAAACTCGTAGATTCTTGGACGCTTACCAACCCCTTTCAATGAAAGTGCTTTTCTCCAGTCTCTGATTAAGGCTACATGAAGAGGAAACAAACCATAGAGACAAAACTGAGAACTACTTTATTTTGTCATGTTTCAAAAAGCTACTAGAAATCATGTTGGATTTAGAGTTCCAAATTCATCTATCTATATAGGAGAGAACAGAGTGAAACCTAAAAATAAAAACTGCTACTGTAAAAGAACGCATCAACCTAGAAGAACAAAATTGGGTGAGTCAAGTGGGATTTGTGTACTGATCATTACCAACAAGTATCATCAAGATTGGGCGAAAAAATATTTGCTGGTATTTCGGAAACTCGTAATTTCTTGGAAGCTTGGCAACCCCTTTCAATGAAAGTGCTTTTCCACAGTTTGTGCCTAGGGCTACTTGAAGAGGAAACAAACCATAGAGACAAAACTGAGAACTACTTTATTTTGTCAAGTTTGAAAGAGTTACTACAAACCATGTTGGATTTCGAGTTCCAGATCATCTATGTATATAGGAGAGAACAAAGTGAAACCTAAAAATAAAAACTGCTACTGTAAACGAACGCTTCAACCAAAAAGAACCAAATTTGGTGAGTCAAGTGGGATTTGTGTACTCATCATTACCACCAAGTATCATCAAGATTGGGTGAAAAAATATTTGCTGGTATTTCGGAAACTCGTAATTTCTTGGAAGTTTGACAACCCCTTTCATAAAATTGCTTTTCGGCAGTCTCTGCTTAGGGCTACTTGAAGAGGAAACAAACCATAAAGACAAAACTGAGAACCACTTTATTTTGTTATGTTTCAAAGAGCTACTATAAACCATGTTGGATTTAGAGTTCCAGATTCATCTATCTATATAGGAGACAACAGAGTGAAACCTAAAAATAAAAACTGCTATTGTAAACGAACGCTTCAACCTACAAGAACAAAATTTGGTGATCCATGTGGGATTTGTATACTGATCATTACCACCAAGAATCATTAAGATTCGGCGAAAAAATATTTGCTGGTGTTTCGGAATCTCGTGAATTCTTGGACGCCATCCAACCCCTTTCAATGAAAATCATTTTCGCCAGTCTCTGATTAGGGCTACGTGAAGAGGAAACAAACCATAGAGACAAAACTGAGAACTACTTTATTTTGTCAAGTTTGAAAGAGCTACTACAAACCATGTTGGATTTAGAGTTCCAAATTCATCTATCTATATAGGAGAGAACAGAGTGAAACCTAAAAATACAAACTGCCACTGTAAACGAACTCTTCAAACTAGAAGAACAAAATTTGGTGAGCCAAGTGGGATTTGTGTACTGATCATTACCACCAAGTATCATCAAGATTGGATGAACAAATATTTGCATGTATTTCCGAAACTCGTAATTTCTTGGAAGCTTGGCAACCCCTTTCATGAAAGTGCTTTTCGCCAGTCTCTGCTTAGGGCTACTAGAAGAAAAAGCAAACCCTAGAGACAAAACTGAGAACTACTTTATTTTGTCAAGTTTCAAAGAGCTACTAAAACCCATGTTGGATTTAGATTTCCAGATTCATCTATCTATATAGGAGACAACAGAGTGAAACCTAAAAATAAAAACTGCTACTGTAAATGAACGCTTCAACCTAGAAGAAGAAAACTTGGTGAGCCATGTGGTATTTGTATACTGATCATTACCACCAAGTATCATTAAGATTGGGCGAAAAAATATTTGCTGGTTTTTCGGAAACTCGTAAATCTTGGACACCTTCCAACCCCTTTAAATGAAAGTGCTTTTCGCCAGTCTCTGATTAGGGCTACTTGAAGAGGAAACAAACCAAAGACACAAAACTGAGAACTACTTTATTTTGTCAAGTTTCAAAGAGATACTACAAACCATGTTGGATTTAGAGTTCCAAATTCATCTATCTATATAGTAGAGAACAGAGTGAAACCTAAAAATAAAAACTGCCACTGTAAACGAACGCTTCAACCTAGAAGAACAAAATTTGGTGAGCCAAGTGGGAATTGTGTACTGATCATTACCACCAATTATCATCAAGATTGGGTGAAAAAATATTTGCTGGTATTTCGAAAACTCGTAATTTCTTCGAAGCTTCGCAACCCCTTTCAATGAAAGTGCTTTTCGCCAGTCTCTGCTTAGTCCTCTTGAAGATAAAACAAAGCATAGAGACAAAACTGAGAACTACTTTATTTTGTCAAGTTTCAAAGAGCTACTACAAACCATGTTGGATTTAGAGTTCCAGATTCATCTATCTATATAGGAGACAACAGAGTGAAAAATAAAAATATATACTGCTACTGTAAACGAACCCTTCAACCTAGAAGAACAAAATTTGGTGGCCCAAGTGGGATTTGTATACTGATCAATACCACCACGTATCATCAAGATTGGGCAAAAAAATATTTGCTGGTATTTCAGAAATTCGTAGATTCTTGGACGCTTGCCAACCCCTTTCAATGAAAGTGCTTTTCCACAGTCTCTGCTTAGGGCTAATTGGAGAGGAATCAAACCATTGAGACAAAACTGAGAACTACTTTATTTTGTCAAGTTTCAAAGAGCTACTACAAACCATGTTGGATTTAGTGTTCCAAATTCATCTATCTATATAGGAGAAAACAGAGTGAAACCTAAAAATAAAAACTGCTACTGTGAACGAACGGTTCAACCTAGAAGAATTTGGTGAGCCAAGAGGGATTTGTGTACTGATCATCAAGATAGTGTGAAAAAATATTTGCTGGTATTTCGGAAACTCGTAATTTCTTGGAAGCTTGGCAACCCTTTCAATGAAATGGCTTTTCCACAGTCTATGCTTTGGCCTGCTTGAAGAGGAAACAAACAATAGAGACAAAACTGAGAACTACTTTATTTGGTCAAGTTTCAAAGAGCTACTACAAACCATGTTGGAATTAGAGTTCCAAATTTATCTAGCTATATAAGAGAGAAGAGAGTGAAACCTAAAAATAAAAACTGCTACAGTAAATGAACGCTTCAACCTAGAAGAACAAAATTTGGTGAGCCACGTGGGATTTGTGTACTGATCATTACCACCAAGTATCATCAAGATTGGGAGAAAAAATATTCCCTGGTATTTGGGAAATTCGTAATTTCTTCGAAGCTAGGCAACCCCTTTCAATGAAAGTGCTTTTCCACAGTCTCTACTTAGGGCTACTTGAAGAGGAAACAATCGATAGAGACAAAACTGAGAACTACTTTATTTTGTCCACTTTCAAAGAGCTACTACAAACCATGTTGGAATTAGAGTTCCAAATTCATCTATCTATATAGGAGAGAACAGAGTGAAACCTAAAAATAAAAACTGCTACTGTAAACGAACGGTTCACCCTAGATGCACAGAATTTGGTGAGCCAAGTGGGATTTGTGTACTGATCATTACCACCAAGTATCATCTAGATTGGGTGAAAAAATACTTGCTGGTATTTTGGAAATTCGTAATTTCTTGGAAGCTTGGCAACGTCTTTCAATGAAAGTGCTTTTCCACAGTCTCTGTTTAGGGCTACTTGAAGAGGAAACAAACATAGAGACAAAACTGAGAGCTACTTTATTTTGTCCACTTTCAAAGAGCTACTACAAACCATGTTGGATTTAGAGTTCCAAATTCATCTATCTATATAGGAGAGAACAGAGTGAAACAAAATGAAAACTGCTACTGTAACCGAACGCTTCAACCTAGAAGAACCATATTTGGTGAGCCAATGGGATTTGTATATTGATCATTACCACCAGTATCATCAAGATTGAGTGAAAAAATATTTGCTGGTATTTCGGAAACTCATAATTTCTTTGAACCTTGGCAAAAACTTTCAATGAAAGTGCTTATCGCCAGTCTCTGCTTAGGGCTACTTGAAGAGGAAACAAACCATAGAGACAAAACTGAGAACTAATTATTTTGTCAAGTTTCAAAGGGCTACTGCAAACCTTGTTGGATTTAGGGTTCCAGATTCATCTATCTATATAGGAGACTACAGAGTGAAACCTCAAAATATAAACTGCTATTGTAAAGGAATGCTTCAACCTAGAAGAATAAAATTTGGTGAGCCAAGTGGGATTTGTATACTGATCAATACCACCAAGTACAATCAAGATTGGGTGAAAAAATATTTGCTGTTATTTCGGAAACTCGTAGATTCTTGGACGCTTGCCAACCCTTTTCAATGAAAGTGCTTTTAGACAGTCTCTGCTTAGGGCTACTTGAAGAGGAAACAAACCATAGAGACAAAACTGAGAACTACTTTATTTCGTCAAGTTTCAAAGAGTTGCCACAAACCATGTTGGAATTAGAGTTCCAAATTCATCCAACTATATAGGAGAGAACAGAGTGAAACCTAAAAATAAAAACTGCTACTGTAAATAACGCTTCAACCTAGAATAACAAAAATTGGTGAGCCAAGTGGGATTTGTGTACTCATCATTACCACCAAGTATCATCAAGATTGGGTGAAAAAATATTAGCTGGTATTTCAGAAACTCGTAATTTTTTGGAAGCTTGGCAACCTCTTTCAATGAAAGTGCTTTTCGCCAGTCTCTATTAGGGCTACTTGAAAAAAAAAAAAAAAACATAGAGACAAAACTGAGAACTCCTTTAATTTGTCAAGTTTCAAACAGCTACTACAAATCATGTTGGATTTAGAGTTCCAGATTCATCTATCTATATAGGAGACAACAGACTGAAATGTAAAAATAAAAACTGCTACTGTAAACGAATGCATAAACCTAGAAGAACAAAATTTGGTGAGCCAAGAGGGATTTGTGTACTGATCATTACCACCAAATATGATCAAGATTGGATGAAAAAATATTTGCTGCTATTTCGGAAACTCGTAATTTCTTGGAGCTTGGCAACACCTTTCAATGAATGTGCTCTTTGCCAGTCCCTGATTAGGGCTACTAGAAGAGAAAACAAACCATAGAGACAAAACTGAGAACTACATTATTTTGTCAAGTTTCAAAGAGCTATTACAAACCATGTTGTATTTAGAGTTCCAAATTCATCTATCAATCTAGGAGAGAACAGAGTAAAACCTAAATTTAAAAACTGCTACTGTAAACGAACGCTTCAACCTAAAAGAACAAAATTGGGTGAGCCAAATCGGATTTGTGTACTGATCATTACCACCAAGTATCATCAATATTGGGACAAAAAATATTTGCTCGTATTTCGGAAACTCGTAGATTCTTGGACTCTTGCCAACCCCTTTCAATGAAAGTGCTTTTTCCCAGTGTCTGATTAGGGCTACATGAAGAGGAAACAAACCATAGAGACAAAACTGAGAACTACTTTATTTGGTCAAGTTTCAGAGAGCTACTACAAACCATGTTGGATTTAGAGTTCCAAATTCATCTATCTATATAGGAGAGAACAGAGATAAACCTAAAAATAAAAACTTCTACTGTAAACGAACGCTTCAACCTAGAAAAACAAATTTGGTGAACCTAGTGCGATTTGTGTACTGATCATTACCACCAAGTATAATCAAGATTGGGTGAAAAAATATTTGCTGGTAATTCGGAAACTCGTAATTTCTTGGAAGCTTGGCAACCCCTTTCAATGAAAGTGCTTTTCACCAGTCCCTGATTAGGACTACTTGAAGAGAAAACAAACCATAGAAACAAAACTGAGAACTACTTTATTTTGTCAAGTTTCAAAGAGCTACTACAAACCATGTTGAATTTGGTGTTCCAAATTCATTTATCTATATAGGAGAGAACAGATTGAAACGTAAATATAGGAACTGCTACTGTAAACGAGGCCTTCAACCTAGAAGAACAGAATGTGGTGAGCTAAGTGGGATTTCTATTCTGATCATTACTACCAATTATCATCAAGATTGGGTGACAAAGAATTTGCTGGTATTTCGGAAACTCGTCATTTTTTGAAGCTTGGCAACCCCTTTCAATGAAAGTGCTTTTCCACACTCTCTGCTTAGGGCTACTTGAAGAGGAAACAAACCATAGAGACAAAACTGAGAACTACTTTATTTTGTCAACGTTGAAAGAGCTACTACAAACCATGTTGAATTTGGAGTTCCAAATTCATTTATCTATATAGGAGAGAACAGATTGAAACCTAAAAATAAAAACTGCTACTGTAAACAAACGATTCAACCTAGAAGAACAAAATTTGGAGAGCCATGTGGGATTTGTGTACTGATCATTACCACGAAGTATCATCAATATTGGCCTAAAAAATATTTGCTGGTGTTTCGGAAACTTCAAATTTCTTGGAAGTTTGGCAACCCCTTTCAATGATAGTGCTTTGCTCCAGTCTCTGATTAGGGCTACATGAAGAGGAAAGAAACTATAGAGACAAAACTGAGAACTACTTTATTTTGTCAAGTTTCAAAGAGCTACTACAAACCATGTTGGATTTAGAGTTCCAGATTCATCTATCTATATCGGAGACAACAGAGTGAAACTAAAAATAAAAACTGTTACTGTAAATGAAAGCTTCAACCTAGTAGAACAAAATTTGGTGAGCCATGTGGGATTTGTATACTGATCATTACCACCAAGTTTCATCAAGATTGGGCTAAAAAATATTTGCTGCTATTTCGGAAACTCGTAGATTCTTGGAAGCTTGTCAACCCCTTTCAATGAAAGTGCTTTTCTCCAGTCTCTGATTAGGGCTACTTGAAGAGGAAACAAACCATAGAGGCAAAACTGAGAACTACTTTATTTTGTCAAGTTTCAAAGAGCTACTACAAACCATGTTGGATTTAGAGTTCCAGATTCATCTATCTATATCGGAGACAATAGAGTGAAAGTAAAAATAAAAACTGCTACTGTAAACGAACACTTCAACCTAGAAGAACAAAATTTTGTGAACCAAGTGGGATTTGTGTACTGATCATTGCCACCAAGTATCATCAAGATTGGGTGAAAAAATATTTGCTTGTATTTTGGAAACTCGTAATTTCTTGGAAGCTTGGCAACCCTTTTCAATGAAAGTGCTTTTCCACAGTCTCTGCTTTGGGCTACTTGAAGAGGAAACAAACCATAGTGACAAAACTGAGAACTACTTTATTTTTTCAAGTTTCAAAGAGCTACTACAAACCATGTTGGATTTAGAGTTCCAAATTTATCTATGTATATAGGAGAGTACAGAGTGAAACCTAAAAAGAGAAACTGCTATTGTAAACGAACGCTTCAACCTAGAAGAAAAAATTTGGTGAGCTAAGTGGTATTTCTATTCTGATCATTACCACCAATTATCATCAAGATTGGGAGAAAAAGAATTTGCTGGTATTTCGGAAACTTATAATTTCTTGGAAGCTTGGCAAACCCTTTCAATGAAAGTGCTTTTCCACAGTCTCTGCTTAGGGCTACTTGAAGAGGAAACAAACCATAGAGAAAAAACTGAGAACTACTTTATTTTGTCAAGTTTCAAAGAGCTACTACAAACCATGTTGAATTTAGTGTTCCAAATTCATCTATCTATATAGGAGAGAACAGATTGAAACCTAAAAATAAAAACTGCTTCTGGAAACGAACGCTTCAACCTAGAAGAACAAAATTTGGAGAACCAAGTGGGATTTGTGTACTGATCATTACCACCAAGTATCATCAAGATTGGGTGAAAAAATATTTGCTGGTATTTCAGAAACTCCTAATTTCTTGGAAGCTTTGCAACCCCTTTCAATGAAAGTGCTTTTCCACAGTCTCTGCTTAGGGCTACTTGAAGAGGAAACAAACCATAGAGACAAAACTGAGAACTACTTTATTTTTCAAGTTTCAAAGAGCTACTACAAACCATGTTGAATTTAGTGTTCCAAATTCATCTATCTATATAGGAGAGAACAGAGTGAAACTTAAAATAAAATCTGCTACTGTAAACGAACGCTTCAACCTAGAAGAACAAAATTTGGTTGGCCATGTGGGATTTGTATACTGATCATTACCACAAAGTATCATCAATATTGGACGAAAAAATATTTGCTGGTTTTTCGGAAACTTGTAGATACTTGGACGCTAGCCAACCCTTTTCAATGAAAGTGATTTTCGCCAGTCTCTTATTTGGGCTTCTTGAAGAGGAAACAAACCATAGATGCAAAACTGAGAACTACTTTATTTTGTCAAGATTCAAAGAGCTACTAATAACCATGTTGGATTTAGAGTTCCAAATTAATCTATCTATATAGGAGAGAACAGAGTGAAACCTAAAAATAAATACTGCTACTCTAAATGATCGATTCAAACAAGAAGAACCAAATTTGGCGAGCCAAGTGGGATTTGTGTACTGATCATTACCACCAAGTATCATCAAGATTGGGTGAAAAAATATTTGCTGGTATTTCGGAAACTCGTAATTTGTTGGAAGCTTGGCAACCCCTTTCAATGAAAGTGCTTTTCCACAGTCTCTGCCTAGGGCTACTTGAAGAGGAAACAAACTATAGAAACAAAACTGAGAACTATTTTATTTTGTCAAGTTTCAAAGAGCTACTACAAACCATGTTGGATTTAGAGTTCCAAATTCATCTATCTATATAGAAGAGAAAAGGGTGAAACCTAAAAATAGAAACTGATACTGTAAACGAACGCTTCAATCTACGAGAACAAAATTTGGTGAGCCAAGTAGGATTTGTGTACTCATCATTACCACCAAGTATGATCAAGATTGGGTGAAAAAATATTTGCTGGTGTTTCGAAAACTCGTAATTTGTTGGAATCTTGGCAACACCTTTCAATGAAAGTCCTTTTCCACAGTCTCTGCCCAGGGCTACTTGAAGAGGAAACAAACCATAGAAACAAAACTGAGAACTACTTTATTTTGTCAAGTTTCAAAGAGCTACTACAAACCATGTTGGATTTAGAGTTCCAAATTCATCTATCTATATAGAAGAGAAAAGGGTGAAACCTAAAAATAAAAACTGCTACTTTAAACGAACGCTTCAACCTCAAAGAACAAAATTTGGTGAGCCAAGTGGGATTTGTGTATTGATCATTACTAACAAGTATAATCAAAATTGGGTGAAAAAATATTTGCTGGTATTTTGGAAACTCGTAATTTCTTGGAAGCATGACAACCCCTTCAATGAAAGTGCTTTTCCACTGTCTGTGCCTAGGGCTACTTGAAGAGGAAACAAACCATAGAGACAAAACTGAGAACTACTTTATTTTGTCAAGTTTCAAAGAGTTGCCACCAACCATGTTTGATTTAGAGTTCAGAATTCATCTATCCTTATAAGAGAGAACAGAGTGAAACTTAAAATAAAAACTGCTACTGTAAACAAACGCTTCAACCTAGAAGAACAAAATTTGCTGAGCCATGTGGCATTTGTATTCTGATCATTACCACCAAGTATCAGCAAGATTGGACCAAAAAATATTTGCTGGTATTTCGGAAACTTGTAGATTCTTGGACAATTGCCAACCCTTTTCAATGAAAGTGATTTTCGCCAGTCTCTTATTTGGGCTTCTTGAAGAGGAAACAAAACATAGAGGCAAAACTGAGAACTACTTTAATTTACAAGTTTCAAAGAGCTACTAATAAACATGTTGGATTTAGAGTTCCAAATTCATCTATCTATATAAGAGAGAACAGAGTGAAACCTCAAAATAAATACTGCTACTGTAAACGAACACTTCTACCAAGAAGAACAGAATTTGGTTAGCCAAGTGGGATTTGTGTACTGATCATTACCACCAAATATTATCAAGAATGGGCCAAAAAACATTTGCTGGTATTTCGGAAACTGGTAATTTCTTGGAAGCTTCGCAACCCCTTTCAATGAAAGTGCTTTTCGCCAGTCTCAGGATTAGGGCTACTTGAAGAGGAAGAAACCATAGAGACAAAACTGGGAACTACTTTATTTTGTCAAGTTTCAAAGAGCTACTACAAACCATGTTGGATTTATTGTTCCAGATTCATCTATCTATATAGGAGAGATCAGAGTGAAACCTAAAAATGAAAAATGCTACTGTAAACGAACGATTCAACCTAGAAGAACAAAATTTGGTGAGCCAATTGGGATTTGTGTCCTCATCATTACCACCAAGTATGATCAAGATTGGGTGAAAAAATATTTGCTGTTATTTCAAAAACTCGTAATTTCTTAAAAGCTTGGCAACCCCTTTCAATGAAAGTGCTTTTAGACAGACTCTGTTTAGGGCTACTTGAAGAGGAAACAAACCATAGAGACAAAACTGAGATTTACTTTATTTTGTCAAGTTTCAAAGAGTTGCCACAAACCATGTTGGATTTCGAGTTCCAAATTCATCTATCTATATAGAAGAGAAAAGGGTGAAACCTAAAAATAAAAACTGCTACTGTAAAAGAAGGCTTTAACGTAGAAGAACAAAATATGTTGAGCCATGTGGGATTTGTATTCTGATCATTACCACCAAGTATCAGCAAGATTGGACGAAAAAATATTTGCTGGTATTTAGGAAACTGGTAGATTCTTGGACGATTGCCAACCCTTTTCAATGAAAGTGATTTTCGCAGGTCTCTTATTTGGGCTTCTTGAAGAGGAAACAAAACATAGAGGCAAAACTGAGAACTACTTTAATTTACAAGTTTCAAAGAGCTACTAATAAACATGTTGGATTTAGAGTTCCAAATTCATCTATCTATATAGGAGAGAACAGAGTGAAACCTAAAAATAAAAACTGCTACTGTAAATGAACGCTTCCACCTAAAAGAACAAAATTTTTGAGCCATGTGGGATTTGTATTTTAATCATTACCACCAAGTATCATCATGATTGGACGAAAAAATATTTGCTGGTATTTCGAAAACTGGTAGATTCTTGGACGCTTGCCAACCCCTTTCAATGAAAGTGCTTTTCGCCAGTCTCTTATTTGGGCTTCTTGAAGAGGAAACAAACCGTAGAGGCAAAACTAAGAATTACTTTATTTTGTCAAGTTTCAAAGAGCTACTACAAACCATGTTGGATTTAGAGTTCCAAATTCATCTATCTATATAGGAGAGAACAGAATGAAACCTAAAAATAAAAACTGCTACTGTAAACGAACGCTTCAAGCAAGAAGAACAGAATTTGGTTAGCCAAGTGGGATTTGTGTACTTATCATTACCACCAAGCATCATCAAGATTGGGTGAAAAAATATTTGCTGTTTTTTCGCAACTCGTAATTTCTTGGAAGCTTGGCAACTCCTTTCAATGAAAGTGCTTTTCCACAGTCTGTGCCTAGGGCTACTTGAAGAGTAAACAAACCATAGAGACAAAACAGAGAACAACTTTATTTCGTCAAGTTTCAAAGATCTACTACAAACCATGTTGGATTTAGAGTTCCAAATTCATCTATCTACATAGAAGAGAAAAGGGTGAAACCTAAAAATAAAAACTGCTACTGAAAACGAACGCTTCAACCTACAAGAACAAAATTTGGTGAGCCAAGTGGGATTTGTGTACTGATCATTACCACCAAGCATCATCAAGATTGGGTGAACAAATATTTGCATGTATTTCCGAAACTCGAAATTTCTTGGAAGCTTTGGTACCCCTTTCATGAAAGTGCTTTTCGCCAGTCTCTGCTTAGGGCTACTAGAAGAGGAAACAAACTTTAGAGACAAAACTGAGAACTGCTTTTTTTTGTCAAGTTTCAAAGAGCTATTACGAACCATGTTGGATTTAGAGTTCCAGATTCATCTATCTATATAGGAGACAACAGAGTGAAACCTAAAAATAAAAACTGCTTCTGTAAACGAACGCTTCAACCTAGAAGAACAAAATTTGTTGAGCCATGTGGTATTTGTATACTGATCATTACCACCAAGTATCATCAAGATTGGGTGAAAAAATATTTGCTGGTATTTCGGAAACTCATAAATTTTTGGACATCTTCCAACCCCTTTCAATGAAAATGATTTTCGCCAGTCTCTGATTAGCGGTACTTGAAGAGCAAACAAACCATAGACGCAAAACTGAGAAATACTTTATTTTGTTAAGTTTCACAGAGTTAGAAAAAACCATGTTGGATTTAGAGTTTCAAATTCATCTATCTATATAGGAGAGAACAGAGTGAAACCTGAAAATAAAAACTGCTACTGTAAACGAACGCTTCAACCAAAAAGAAACAAATTGGGTGAGTCAAGTGGGATTTGTGCACTGATAATTACCACCAAGTATCATCAAGATTGGGAGAAAAAATATTTGCTGGTATTTCGGAATCTCGTAATATCTGGGAAGCTTGGCAACCCATTTCAATGAAAGTGCTTTTCGCCAGTCTCTGCTTAGGGCTACTTGAAGAGGAAACAAACCATAGAGAAAAAACTGAGAACTACTTTATTTTGTCAAGTTTCAAAGAGCTACTACAAACCATGTTGGATTTAGAGTTCCAGATTCATCTATCTATATAGGAGAGAACAGAGTGAAACCTAAAAATAAAAACTACTATTGTAAACGAACGCTTCAACCTAGAAGAACAAAATTTAGTGAGCCAGGTGGGATTTGTGTAATGATCATTACCACCAAGTATCATCAAGAGTGGGTCAAAAATATTTTCTGGTATTTCGGAAACTCGTAATTTCTTCGAAGCTTGGCAACCCCTTTCAATGAACGTGCTTTTCCACAGTCTGTGCCTAGGGCTACTTGAAGAGGCAAGAAACCATACAGACGAAACAGAGAACTACGTTATTTTGTCAAGTTTCAAAGACCTACTACAAACCATGTTGGATTTAAGTTCCAAATTCATCTATCTATATAGGAGAAATCAGATTGAATACTAAAAATAAAAACTGCTACTGTAAACGAACGCTTCAACCTAGAAGAACAAAATTTGGTGAGCCAAGTGGGATTTGTGTACTGATCATTACCACCAAGTATCATGAAGATTGGTTGAAAAAAATATTTGTTGGTATTTCGATAACTCGTAATTCCTTGGAAGCTTGGCAACTCCTTTCAATGAAAGTGCTTTCCACAGTCTCTGCTTAGGGTTACTTGAAGAGGAAACAAACCTTAGAGACAAAACTGAGAACTACTTTTTTTTGTCAACTTTCAAAGAGCTGCTAAAACCATGTTGGATTTAGAGTTCCAAATTAATCTATCTATATAAAAGAGAACAGAGTGAAAACTAAAAATAAAAACTGCTACTGTAAACCAATGCTTCAACCTAGAAGAACAAAATTTGGTGAGCCAAGTGGGATTTGTGCACTGCTAATTACCACCAAGTATCATCATGATTGGGTGAACAAATATTTGCATGTATTTCCGAAACTCGTAATTTCTTGGAAGCTTAGCAAAACCTTTCATGAAAGTACTTTTCGCCAGTCTCTGTTTAGGGCTAATAGAAGAGGAAACAAACCATAGAGACAAAACTGAGAACTACTTTATTTTGTCAAGTTTCAAAGAGCTACTACAAACCATGATGGATTTAGAGTTCCAAATTCATCTATCTATATAGGAGAGAACAGAGTGAAACCTAAAAATAAAAACTGCTACTGTAATCGAACGCTTCAACCAAAAAGAACCAAATTGGGTGAGTCAAGTGGGATTTGTGCACTGATAATTTCCACCAAGTATCATCAAGATTGGGTGAAAAAATATTTGCTGGTATTTCGGAATCTCGTAATATCTGGGAAGCTTGGCAACCCATTTCAATGAAAGTGCTTTTCGCCAGTCTCTGCTTAGGGCTACTTGAAGAGGAAACAAACCATAGAGACAAAACTGAGAACTACTTTATTTTGTCAAGTTTCAAAGAGCTACTACAAACCATGTTGGATTTAGAGTTCCAGATTCATCTATCTATATAGGAGAGAACAGAGTGAAACCTAAAAATAAAAACTGCTATTGTAAACGAACGCTTCAACCTAGAAGAACAAAATTTAGTGAGCCAAGTGGGATTTGTGTAATGATCATTACCACCAAGTATCATCATGAGTCGGTCAAAAATATTTTCTGGTATTTCGGAAACTCGTAATTTCTTCGAAGCTTGGCAACCCCTTTCAATGAACGTGCTTTTCCACAGTCTGTGCCTAGGGCTACTTGAAGAGGCAAGAATCCATACAGACGAAACAGAGAACTACGTTATTTTGTCAAGTTTCAAAGAGCTACTACAAACCATGTTGGATTTAAGTTCCAAATTCATCTATCTATATAGGAGAAATCAGACTGAAAACTAAAAATAAAAACTGCTACTGTAAACGAACGCTTCAACCTAGAAGAACAAAATTTGGTGAGCCAAGTGGGATTTGTGTACTGATCATTACCACCAAGTATCATCAAGATTGGTTGAAAAAAATATTTGCTGGTATTTCGGAAACTCGTAATTTCATGGAAGCTTGGCAACCCCTTTCAATGAAAGTGCTTTTCACAAGTCTCTGCTTAGGGCTACTTGAAGAGGAAACAAATCATAGAGACAAAACTGACAACTACTTTATTCTGTGAAGTTTCAACGAGCTACTACAACCCATGTTGGATTTAGAGTTCCAGATTCATCTATCTATATTGGAGACAACAGAGTGAAACCTAAAAATATAAACTGCTACTGTAAACGAACGCTTCAACATAGAAGAACAAAATATGGTGAGCCAAGTGGGATTTTCATACTGATCATTACCACGAAGTATCATCAAGATTGGGCGAAAAAATATTTGCTGGTATTTCGGATACTCGTTGATTCTTGGACACTTGCCAACCTCTTTCAATGAAAGTGACTTGCGCCAGTCTCTGATTAGGGCTACTTGAAGAGGAAACAAACCGTAGAGACAAAACTGAGAACTACTTTATTTTGTGAAGTTTCAAAGAGCTACTACAAACCATGTTGAATTTTGAGTTCCAAATTCATCTATCTAAATAGGAGAGAACAGAGTGAAACCTGAAAAAAAAACTGCTATTGTAAACGAACGCTTCAACCTAGAAGAACAAAATTTGGTGAGTTAATGGGATTTGTGTACTGATCATTACCACCAAATATCATCACGTTTTGGTGAGAAAATATTTGCTGGTATTTCGGAAACTCGTAATATCTTGGAAGCTTGGCAACCACTTTCAATGAAAGTGCTTTTTGCCAGTTTCTCCTTAGGGCTACTTGAAGAGGAAACAAACCATAGACAGAAAACTGAGAACTACTTTATTTTGTCAAGTTTCAATAAGCTACTACAAACCATTTTGGATTTATTTTTCCAAATTCATCTATCTATGTAGGAGAGATCAGAGTGAAACCTAAAAATATAAACTGTTACTGTAAACGAACGCTTCAACCTAGAAGAACAGAATTTGGTGAGAAAAGTAGGATTTGTGTACTCATCATTACCACCAAGTATAATCAGGATTGGGTGAAAAATATTTGCTGGTATTTCGTAAATTCTTAATTTCTTGGAAGCTTGGCAACCCCTTTCAATGAAAGTGCTTTTCAGAAGTCTCTGCTTAGGGCTATTTTAAGAGGAAACAAACCATAGAGACAAAACTGAGAACTACTTTATTCTGTAAAGTTTCAAAGAGCTACTACAACCCATGTTGGATTTAGAGTTCCAGATTCATCCATCTATATTGGAGACAACAGAGTGAAACATAAAAATAAAAACTGCTAGTGTAAACGAACGCTTCAACCTAGAAGAACATAATTTGGTGAGCCAAGTGGGATTTTCATACTGATCATTACCACGAAGTATCATCAAGATTGTGCTAAAAAATATTTGCTGGTATTTCGGATACTCGTAGATTCTTGGACGCTTACCAACCCCTTACAATTAAAGTGCGTTGCGCCAGTCGCTGATTAGGGCTACTTGAAGAGGAAACAAACCTTAGAGACAAAAGTGAGAACTACTTTATTTTATCAAGTTTCAAAGAGCTACTACAAACTATGTTGGATTTAGACTTCCAAATTCATCCAACTATATAGGAGACAACAGAGTGAAACCTAAAAATAACAACTGCGATTGTAAATGAACGCTTCAACCTAGAAGAACAAAATTTGGTGAGCCATGTGGGATTTGTATACTTATCATTACCACCAAGTATCATCAAGATTGGGCGAAAAAATATTTGCTGGTATTCGGAAATTCGTAAATTCTTGGACGCCTTCCAACCCCTTTCAATGAAAGTGCTTTTAGCCAGTCTCTGATTAGGGCTACTTGAAGAGGAAACAAACCTTAGAGACAAAACTGAGAACTACTTTATTTTGTCAAGTTTCAAAGAGCTACTACAAACCATGTTGGATTTCGAGTTCCAGATCATCTATGTATATAGGAGAGAACAGAGTGAAACCTAAAATTAAAAACTGCTACTGTAAACGAACGCTTCAACCAAAAAGAACCAAATTGGGTGAGTCAAGTGGGATTTGTGTACTGATCATTACCAACAAGTATCATCAAGATTGGGCGAAAAAATATTTGCTGGTATTTCGGAAACTCGTAATTTCTTGGAAGGTTGGCAACCCCTTTCAATGAAAGTGCTTTTCCACAGTTTGTGCCTAGGGCTACTTGAAGAGGAAACAAACCATAGAGACAAAACTGAGAACTACTTTATTTTGTCAAGTTTGAAAGAGTTACTACAAACCATGTTGGATTTCGAGTTCCAGATCATCTATGTATATAGGAGAGAACAGAGTGAAACCTAAAAATAAAAACTGCTACTGTAAACGAACGCTTCAACCAAAAAGAACCAAATTTGGTGAGTCAAGTGGGATTTGTGTACTCATCATTACCACCAAGTATCATCAAGATTGGGTGAAAAAATATTTGCTGGTATTTCGGAAACTCGTAATTTCTTGGAAGTTTGACAACCCCTTTCATAAAATTGCTTTTCGGCAGTCTCTGCATAGGGCTACTTGAAGAGGAAACAAACCATAAAGACAAAACTGAGAATCACTTTATTTTGTTATGTTTCAAAGAGCTACTATAAACCATGTTGGATTTAGAGTTCCAGATTCATCTATCTATATAGGAGACAACAGAGTGAAACCTAAAAATAAAAACTGCTATTGTAAACGAACGCTTCAACCTACAAGAACAAAATTTGGTGATCCATGTGGGATTTGTATACTGATCATTACCACCAAGAATCATTAAGATTGGGTGAAAAAATATTTGCTGGTGTTTCGGAATCTCGTGAATTCTTGGACGCCATCCAACCCCTTTCAATGAAAATCATTTTCGCCAGTCTCTGATTAGGGCTACGTGAAGAGGAAACAAACCATAGAGACAAAACTGAGAACTACTTTATTTTGTCAAGTTTGAAAGAGCTACTACAAACCATGTTGGATTTAGAGTTCCAAATTCATCTATCTATATAGGAGAGAACAGAGTGAAACCTAAAAATACAAACTGCCACTGTAAACGAACTCTTCAAACTAGAAGAACAAAATTTGGTGAGCCAAGTGGGATTTGTGTACTGATCATTACCACCAAGTATCATCAAGATTGGGTGAACAAATATTTGCATGTATTTCCGAAACTCGTAATTTCTTGGAAGCTTGGCAACCCCTTTCATGAAAGTGCTTTTCGCCAGTCTCTGCTTAGGGCTACTAGAAGAAAAAGCAAACCCTAGAGACAAAACTGAGAACTACTTTATTTTGTCAAGTTTCAAAGAGCTACTACAACCCATGTTGGATTTAGAGTTCCAGATTCATCTATCTATATAGGAGACAACAGAGTGAAACCTAAAAATAAAAACTGCTACTGTAAATGAACGCTTCAACCTAGAAGAAGAAAACTTGGTGAGCCATGTGGTATTTGTATACTGATCATTACCACCAAGTATCATTAAGATTGGGCGAAAAAATATTTGCTGGTTTTTCGGAAACTCGTAAATCTTGGACACCTTCCAACCCCTTTAAATGAAAGTGCTTTTCGCCAGTCTCTGATTAGGGCTACTTGAAGAGGAAACAAACCAAAGACACAAAACTGAGAACTACTTTATTTTGTCAAGTTTCAAAGAGATACTACAAACCATGTTGGATTCAGAGTTCCAAATTCATCTATCTATATAGTAGAGAACAGAGTGAAACCTAAAAATAAAAACTGCCACTGTAAACGAACGCTTCAACCTAGAAGAACAAAATTTGGTGAGCCAAGTGGGAATTGTGTACTGATCATTACCACCAATTATCATCAAGATTGGGTGAAAAAATATTTGCTGGTATTTCGAAAACTCGTAATTTCTTCGAAGCTTCGCAACCCCTTTCAATGAAAGTGCTTTTCGCCAGTCTCTGCTTAGTCCTCTTGAAGATAAAACAAAGCATAGAGACAAAACTGAGAACTACTTTATTTTGTCAAGTTTCAAAGAGATACTACAAACCATGTTGGATTTAGAGTTCCAGATTCATCTATCTATATAGGAGACAACAGAGTGAAAAATAAAAATATATACTGCTACTGTAAACGAACCCTTCAACCTAGAAGAACAAAATTTGGTGGCCCAAGTGGGATTTGTATACTGATCAATACCACCACGTATCATCAAGATTGGGCAAAAAAATATTTGCTGGTATTTCAGAAATTCGTAGATTCTTGGACGCTTGCCAACCCCTTTCAATGAAAGTGCTTTTCCACAGTCTCTGCTTAGGGCTAATTGGAGAGGAATCAAACCATTGAGACAAAACTGAGAACTACTTTATTTTGTCCAGTTTCAAAGAGCTACTACAAACCATGTTGGATTTAGTGTTCCAAATTCATCTATCTATATAGGAGAAAACAGAGTGAAACCTAAAAATAAAAACTGCTACTGTGAACGAACGGTTCAACCTAGAAGAATTTGGTGAGCCAAGAGGGATTTGTGTACTGATCATCAAGATAGTGTGAAAAAATATTTGCTGGTATTTCGGAAACTCGTAATTTCTTGGAAGCTTGGCAACCCTTTCAATGAAACGGCTTTTCCACAGTCTATGCTTTGGCCTGCTTGAAGAGGAAACAAACAATAGAGACAAAACTGAGAACTACTTTATTTGGTCAAGTTTCAAAGAGCTACTACAAACCATGTTGGAATTAGAGTTCCAAATTTATCTAGCTATATAAGAGAGAAGAGAGTGAAACCTAAAAATAAAAACTGCTACAGTAAACGAACGCTTCAACCTAGAAGAACAAAATTTGGTGAGCCACGTGGGATTTGTGTACTGATCATTACCACCAAGTATCATCAAGATTGGGAGAAAAAATATTCCCTGGTATTTGGGAAATTCGTAATTTCTTCGAAGCTAGGCAACCCCTTTCAATGAAAGTGCTTTTCCACAGTCTCTACTTAGGGCTACTTGAAGAGGAAACAATCGATAGAGACAAAACTGAGAACTACTTTATTTTGTCCACTTTCAAAGAGCTACTACAAACCATGTTGGAATTAGAGTTCCAAATTCATCTATCTATATAGGAGAGAACAGAGTGAAACCTAAAAATAAAAACTGCTACTGTAAACGAACGGTTCACCCTAGATGCACAGAATTTGGTGAGCCAAGTGGGATTTGTGTACTGATCATTACCACCAAGTATCATCTAGATTGGGTGAAAAAATACTTGCTGGTATTTTGGAAATTCGTAATTTCTTGGAAGCTTTGCAACGTCTTTCAATGAAAGTGCTTTTCCACAGTCTCTGTTTAGGGCTACTTGAAGAGGAAACAAACATAGAGACAAAACTGAGAGCTACTTTATTTTGTCCACTTTCAAAGAGCTACTACAAACCATGTTGGATTTAGAGTTCCAAATTCATCTATCTATATAGGAGAGAACAGAGTGAAACAAAATGAAAACTGCTACTGTAACCGAACGCTTCAACCTAGAAGAACCATATTTGGTGAGCCAATGGGATTTGTATATTGATCATTACCACCAGTATCATCAAGATTGAGTGAAAAAATATTTGCTGGTATTTCGGAAACTCATAATTTCTTGGAACCTTGGCAAAAACTTTCAATGAAAGTGCTTATCGCCAGTCTCTGCTTAGGGCTACTTGAAGAGGAAACAAACCATAGAGACAAAACTGAGAACTAATTATTTTGTCAAGTTTCAAAGGGCTACTGCAAACCTTGTTGGATTTAGGGTTCCAGATTCATCTATCTATATAGGAGACTACAGAGTGAAACCTCAAAATATAAACTGCTATTGTAAAGGAATGCTTCAACCTAGAAGAATAAAATTTGGTGAGCCAAGTGGGATTTGTATACTGATCAATACCACCAAGTACAATCAAGATTGGGTGAAAAAATATTTGCTGTTATTTCGGAAACTCGTAGATTCTTGGACGCTTGCCAACCCTTTTCAATGAAAGTGCTTTTAGACAGTCTCTGCTTAGGGCTACTTGAAGAGGAAACAAACCATAGAGACAAAACTGAGAACTACTTTATTTTGTCCAGTTTCAAAGAGCTACTACAAACCATGTGGGATTTAGAGTTTCAAATTCATGTATCTATATAGGAGAGAACAGAGTGAAACCTAAAAATAAAAACTGCTACTGTAAATAACGCTTCAACCTAGAATAACAAAAATTGGTGAGCCAAGTGGGATTTGTGTACTCATCATTACCACCAAGTATCATCAAGATTGGGTGAAAAAATATTAGCTGGTATTTCAGAAACTCGTAATTTTTTGGAAGCTTGGCAACCTCTTTCAATGAAAGTGCTTTTCGCCAGTCTCTATTAGGGCTACTTGAAAAAAAAAAAAAAAAAACATAGAGACAAAACTGAGAACTCCTTTAATTTGTCAAGTTTCAAACAGCTACTACAAATCATGTTGGATTTAGAGTTCCAGATTCATCTATCTATATAGGAGACAACAGACTGAAATGTAAAAATAAAAACTGCTACTGTAAACGAATGCATAAACCTAGAAGAACAAAATTTGGTGAGCCAAGAGGGATTTGTGTACTGATCATTACCACCAAATATGATCAAGATTGGATGAAAAAATATTTGCTGCTATTTCGGAAACTCGTAATTTCTTGGAGCTTGGCAACACCTTTCAATGAATGTGCTCTTTGCCAGTCCCTGATTAGGGCTACTAGAAGAGAAAACAAACCATAGAGACAAAACTGAGAACTACATTATTTTGTCAAGTTTCAAAGAGCTATTACAAACCATGTTGTATTTAGAGTTCCAAATTCATCTATCAATCTAGGAGAGAACAGAGTAAAACCTAAATTTAAAAACTGCTACTGTAAACGAACGCTTCAACCTAAAAGAACAAAATTGGGTGAGCCAAATCGGATTTGTGTACTGATCATTACCACCAAGTATCATCAATATTGGGACAAAAAATATTTGCTCGTATTTCGGAAACTCGTAGATTCTTGGACTCTTGCCAACCCCTTTCAATGAAAGTGCTTTTTCCCAGTGTCTGATTAGGGCTACATGAAGAGGAAACAAACCATAGAGACAAAACTGAGAACTACTTTATTTGGTCAAGTTTCAGAGAGCTACTACAAACCATGTTGGATTTAGAGTTCCAAATTCATCTATCTATATAGGAGAGAACAGAGATAAACCTAAAAATAAAAACTTCTACTGTAAACGAACGCTTCAACCTAGAAAAACAAATTTGGTGAACCTAGTGCGATTTGTGTACTGATCATTACCACCAAGTATAATCAAGATTGGGTGAAAAAATATTTGCTGGTAATTCGGAAACTCGTAATTTCTTGGAAGCTTGGCAACCCCTTTCAATGAAAGTGCTTTTCACCAGTCCCTGATTAGGACTACTTGAAGAGAAAACAAACCATAGAAACAAAACTGAGAACTACTTTATTTTGTCAAGTTTCAAAGAGCTACTACAAACCATGTTGAATTTGGTGTTCCAAATTCATTTATCTATATAGGAGAGAACAGATTGAAACGTAAATATAGGAACTGCTACTGTAAACGAGGCCTTCAACCTAGAAGAACAGAATGTGGTGAGCTAAGTGGGATTTCTATTCTGATCATTACTACCAATTATCATCAAGATTGGGTGACAAAGAATTTGCTGGTATTTCGGAAACTCGTCATTTTTTGAAGCTTGGCAACCCCTTTCAATGAAAGTGCTTTTCCACACTCTCTGCTTAGGGCTACTTGAAGAGGAAACAAACCATAGAGACAAAACTGAGAACTACTTTATTTTGTCAACGTTGAAAGAGCTACTACAAACCATGTTGAATTTGGAGTTCCAAATTCATTTATCTATATAGGAGAGAACAGATTGAAACCTAAAAATAAAAACTGCTACTGTAAACAAACGATTCAACCTAGAAGAACAAAATTTGGAGAGCCATGTGGGATTTGTGTACTGATCATTACCACGAAGTATCATCAATATTGGCCTAAAAAATATTTGCTGGTGTTTCGGAAACTTCAAATTTCTTGGAAGTTTGGCAACCCCTTTCAATGATAGTGCTTTGCTCCAGTCTCTGATTAGGGCTACATGAAGAGGAAAGAAACTATAGAGACAAAACTGAGAACTACTTTATTTTGTCAAGTTTCAAAGAGCTACTACAAACCATGTTGGATTTAGAGTTCCAGATTCATCTATCTATATCGGAGACAACAGAGTGAAACTAAAAATAAAAACTGTTACTGTAAATGAAAGCTTCAACCTAGTAGAACAAAATTTGGTGAGCCATGTGGGATTTGTATACTGATCATTACCACCAAGTTTCATCAAGATTGGGCTAAAAAATATTTGCTGCTATTTCGGAAACTCGTAGATTCTTGGAAGCTTGTCAACCCCTTCAATGAAAGTGCTTTTCTCCAGTCTCTGATTAGGGCTACTTGAAGAGGAAACAAACCATAGAGGCAAAACTGAGAACTACTTTATTTTGTCAAGTTTCAAAGAGCTACTACAAACCATGTTGGATTTAGAGTTCCAGATTCATCTATCTATATCGGAGACAATAGAGTGAAAGTAAAAATAAAAACTGCTACTGTAAACGAACACTTCAACCTAGAAGAACAAAATTTTGTGAACCAAGTGGGATTTGTATACTGATCATTACCACCAAGTATCATCAAGATTGGGTGAAAAAATATTTGCTTGTATTTTGGAAACTCGTAATTTCTTGGAAGCTTGGCAACCCTTTTCAATGAAAGTGCTTTTCCACAGTCTCTGCTTTGGGCTACTTGAAGAGGAAACAAACCATAGTGACAAAACTGAGAACTACTTTATTTTTTCAAGTTTCAAAGAGCTACTACAAACCATGTTGGATTTAGAGTTCCAAATTTATCTATGTATATAGGAGAGTACAGAGTGAAACCTAAAAAGAGAAACTGCTATTGTAAACGAACGCTTCAACCTAGAAGAAAAAATTTGGTGAGCTAAGTGGTATTTCTATTCTGATCATTACCACCAATTATCATCAAGATTGGGAGAAAAAGAATTTGCTGGTATTTCGGAAACTTATAATTTCTTGGAAGCTTGGCAAACCCTTTCAATGAAAGTGCTTTTCCACAGTCTCTGCTTAGGGCTACTTGAAGAGGAAACAAACCATAGAGAAAAAACTGAGAACTACTTTATTTTGTCAAGTTTCAAAGAGCTACTACAAACCATGTTGAATTTAGTGTTCCAAATTCATCTATCTATATAGGAGAGAACAGATTGAAACCTAAAAATAAAAACTGCTTCTGGAAACGAACGCTTCAACCTAGAAGAACAAAATTTGGAGAACCAAGTGGGATTTGTGTACTGATCATTACCACCAAGTATCATCAAGATTGGGTGAAAAAATATTTGCTGGTATTTCAGAAACTCCTAATTTCTTGGAAGCTTTGCAACCCCTTTCAATGAAAGTGCTTTTCCACAGTCTCTGCTTAGGGCTACTTGAAGAGGAAACAAACCATAGAGACAAAACTGAGAACTACTTTATTTTTCAAGTTTCAAAGAGCTACTACAAACCATGTTGAATTTAGTGTTCCAAATTCATCTATCTATATAGGAGAGAACAGAGTGAAACTTAAAATAAAATCTGCTACTGTAAACGAACGCTTCAACCTAGAAGAACAAAATTTGGTTGGCCATGTGGGATTTGTATACTGATCATTACCACAAAGTATCATCAATATTGGACGAAAAAATATTTGCTGGTTTTTCGGAAACTTGTAGATACTTGGACTCTAGCCAACCCTTTTCAATGAAAGTGATTTTCGCCAGTCTCTTATTTGGGCTTCTTGAAGAGGAAACAAACCTTAGATGCAAAACTGAGAACTACTTTATTTTGTCAAGATTCAAAGAGCTACTAATAACCATGTTGGATTTAGAGTTCCAAATTAATCTATCTATATAGGAGAGAACAGAGTGAAACCTAAAAATAAATACTGCTACTCTAAATGATCGATTCAAACAAGAAGAACCAAATTTGGCGAGCCAAGTGGGATTTGTGTACTGATCATTACCACCAAGTATCATCAAGATTGGGTGAAAAAATATTTGCTGGTATTTCGGAAACTCGTAATTTGTTGGAAGCTTGGCAACCCCTTTCAATGAAAGTGCTTTTCCACAGTCTCTGCCTAGGGCTACTTGAAGAGGAAACAAACTATAGAAACAAAACTGAGAACTATTTTATTTTGTCAAGTTTCAAAGAGCTACTACAAACCATGTTGGATTTAGAGTTCCAAATTCATCTATCTATATAGAAGAGAAAAGGGTGAAACCTAAAAATAAAAACTGATACTGTAAACCAACGCTTCAATCTACGAGAACAAAATTTGGTGAGCCAAGTGGGATTTGTGTACTGATCATTACCACCAAGTATGATCAAGATTGGGTGAAAAAATATTTGCTGGTATTTTGAAAACTCGTAATTTCTTAAAAGCTTGGCAACCCCTTTCAATGAAAGTGCTTTTCGACAGACTCTGTTTAGGGATACTTGAAGAGGAAACAAACCATAGAGACAAAACTGAGAACTACTTTATTTTGTCAAGTTTCAAAGAGTTGCCACAAACCATGTTGGATTTTGAGTTCCAAGTTCATCTATCTATATAGGAGACAACAGAGTGAAACCTAAAAATAAAAACTGATACTGTAAATGATCGCTTCAACCATGAAGAACCATATTTGGCCAGCCAAGTGAGATTTGTGTACTGATCATTACCACCAAGTATCATCAAGATTGGGTGAAAAAACTTTTGCTGGTATTTCGGAAACTCGAAATTTGTTGGAAGCTTGGCAACACCTTTCAATGAAATTGCTTTTCCACAGTCTCTGCCCAGGGCTACTTGAAGAGGAAACAAACCTTAGAAACAAAACTGAGAACTACTTTATTTTGTCAAGTTTCAAAGAGCTCCTACAATCCATGTTGGATTTAGAGTTCCAAATTCATCTATCTATATAGGAGACAACAGGGTGAAACCTAAAATTAAAAACTGCTACTGTAAAAGAATGCTTCAAACTAGAAGAACAAAATTTGGTGATCCACGTGGGATTTGTGTACTCATCATTACCACCAATTATCATCAAGATTGGATGAAAAAATATTTGCTGGTATTTCGGAAACTCGTAATTTCTTGTAAGCTTGGCAACCCCTTTCAATGAAAGTGCTTTTCCACAGTCTGTGCCTAGGGCTACTTTTAGAGGAAACAAACCATAGAGAGATAACTGAGAACTACTTTATTCTGTGAAGTTTCAAAGAGCTACTATAAACCATGTTGGATTTAGAGTTCCAGATTCATCTATCTATATATGAGACAATAGAGTGAAACCTAAAAATAAAAACTGCTACTGTAAACGAAGGCTTAAACGTAGAAGAACAAAATATGGTGAGTCATGTGGGATTTGTATTCTGATCATTACCACCAAGTATCATCAAGATCGGGCGAAAAAATATTTGCTGGTATTTCGGAAACTGGTAGATTCTTGGACGCTTGCCAACCCCTTTAAATGAAAGTGCTTTTCGCCAGTCTCTTATTAGGGCTACTTGAAGAGGAAACAAACCATAGAGACAAAACTGAGAACTACTTTTTTTTTTGTCAAGTTTCAAAGAGCTACCGCAAACAATGTTGGATTTAGAGTTCCAAATTCATCTATCTATATAGGAGAGAACAGAGTGAAACCTAAAAATAAAAACTGCTACTGTAAACGAAAGCTTCAACCAAGAAGAACAAAATTTGGTTAGCCAAGTGGGATTTCTGTACTGATCATTACCACCAAGTATCATCAAGATTGGGTGAAAAAATATTTGCTGGTATTTCGGAAACTCGTAATTTCTTGGAAGCTTGGCAACCCCTTTAATGAAAGTGCTTTTCCACAGTCTGTGCCTAGGGCTACTTGAAGAGTAAACAAACCATAGAGACAAAACTGAGAATTACTTTATTTTGTCAAGTTTCAAAGATCTACTACAAACCATGTTAAATTTAGAGTTTCAATTTCATCTATCTATATTGGAGACAACAGAGTGAAACCTAAAAGTAAAAACTGCTACTGTAAATGATTGCTTCAACCAAGAAGAACCAAATTTGGCGAGCCAAGTGGGATTTGTGTACTGATCATTACCACCAAGTATCATCAAGATTGGGTGAAAAAATATTTGCTGGTATTTCGGAAACTCGTAATTTGTTGGAAGCTTGGCAACCCCTTTCAATGAAAGTGCTTTTCCAGAGTCACTGCCTGGGGCTACTTGAAGAGGAAACAAACCATAAAAATAAAACTGAGATCTACTTTATTTTGTCAAGTTTCAAAGAGCTACTAATAACCATGTTGAATTTAGAGTTCCAAATTCATCTATCTATATAGGCGAGAACAGAGTGAAACCTAAAAATAAATACTGCTACTGTAAACGAACGCTTCAACCAAGAAGAACAGAATGTGGTTAGCCAAGTGGGATTTGTGTACTGATCATTACCACCAAATTTCATCAAGAATGGGCCAAAAAATATTTGCTGGTATTTCGGAAACTCGTAATTTCTTGGAAGGTTGGTAACCCCTTTCAATGAAAGTGCTTTTCGCCAGTCTCAGATTAGGGCTACTTGAAGAGGAACAAACCATAGAGACAAAACTGGGAACTACTTTATTTTGTCAAGATTCAAAGAGCTACTAAAAACCATTTTGGATTTATTGTTCCAAATTCATCTATCTATATAGGAGAGATCAGAGTGAAACCTAAAAATAAAAACTGCTACTGTAAACGAACGATTCATCCTAGAAGAACAAAATTTGTTGAGCCAAGTGCGATTTGTGTACTCATCATTACCACCAAGTATGATCAAGATTGGGTGAAAAAATATTTGCGGATATTTCGAAAACTTGTAATTTCTTAAAAGCTTGGCAACCCCTTTCAATGAAAGTGCTTTTCGACAGACTCTGCTTAGGTCTACTTGAAGAGGAAACATACCATAGAGACAAAACTGAGAACTACTTTATTTCGTCAAGTTTCAAAGAGTTGCCACAAACCATGTTGGAATTAGAGTTCCAAATTCATCTATCTATATAGGAGAGAACAGAGTGAAACCTAAAAATAAAAACTGCTACTGTAAATGAACGCTTCAACCTAGAAGAACAAAATTTGGTGAGCCAAGTTGGATTTGTATTCTGATCATTCCACCAAGTATCATCAAGATTGGGCGAAAAAATATTTGCTGGTATTTCGGAAACTTTTAGATTCTTCGACGCTTGCCAACCCCTTTCAATGAAAGTGCTTTTCACCAGTCTGTTATTAGGGGTACTTGAAGAGGAAACAAACCATTGAGACAAAACTGAGAACTAGTTTTTTTTTTTGTCAAGTTTCAAAGAGCTAGCACAAACAATTTTGGATTTAGAGTTCCAAATTCATCTATCTATATAGAAGAGAACAGAGTGAAACCTAAAAATAAAAACTGCTACTGTAAACGAACGCTTCAACCAAGAAGAACAAAATTAGGTTATCCAAGTGGGATTTGTGTACTGATCATTACCACCAAGTATCATCCAGATTGGGTGAAAAAATATTTGCTGGTCTTTCGCAACTCGTAAATTCTTGGAAGCTTGGCAACCCCTTTCAATGAAAGTGCTTTTCCACAGTCTGTGCCTAGGGCTACTTGAAGAGTAAACAAACCATAGAGACAAAACTGAGAACTACTTTATTTTGTCAAGTTTCAAAGATCTACTACAAACCATGTTATATTTAGAATTCCAAATTTATCTATCTATATAGGACACAACAGAGTGAAACCTAAGAATAAAAACTGCTACTGTAAATGATCGCTTCAAACAAGAAGAACCAAATTTGGCGAGCCAAGTGGGATTTGTGTACTGATCATTACCACCAAGTATCATCAAGATTGGGTAAAAAAATATTTGCTGGTATTTCGGAAACTCGTAATTTGTTGGAAGCTTGGCAACCACTTTCAATGAAAGTTCTTTTCCACAGTCTCTGCCTAGGGCTACTTGAAGAGGAAACAAACCATAGAGAGATAACTGAGAACTATTTTATTTTGTCAAGTTTCAAAGAGCTACTACAAACCATGTTGGATTTAGAGTTCCAAATTCATCTATCTATATAGAAGAGAAAAGGGTGAAACCTAAAAATAAAAACTGATACTGTAAACCAACGCTTCAATCTACGAGAACAAAATTTGGTGAGCCAAGTGGGATTTGTGTACTGATCATTACCACCAAGTATGATCAAGATTGGGTGAAAAAATATTTGCTGGTATTTTGAAAACTCGTAATTTCTTAAAAGCTTGGCAACCCCTTTCAATGAAAGTGCTTTTCGACAGACTCTGTTTAGGGATACTTGAAGAGGAAACAAACCATAGAGACAAAACTGAGAACTACTTTATTTTGTCAAGTTTCAAAGAGTTGCCACAAACCATGTTGGATTTTGAGTTCCAAGTTCATCTATCTATATAGGAGACAACAGAGTGAAACCTAAAAATAAAAACTGATACTGTAAATGATCGCTTCAACCATGAAGAACCATATTTGGCCAGCCAAGTGAGATTTGTGTACTGATCATTACCACCAAGTATCATCAAGATTGGGTGAAAAAACTTTTGCTGGTATTTCGGAAACTCGAAATTTGTTGGAAGCTTGGCAACACCTTTCAATGAAATTGCTTTTCCACAGTCTCTGCCCAGGGCTACTTGAAGAGGAAACAAACCTTAGAAACAAAACTGAGAACTACTTTATTTTGTCAAGTTTCAAAGAGCTCCTACAATCCATGTTGGATTTAGAGTTCCAAATTCATCTATCTATATAGGAGACAACAGATTGAAACCTAAAATTAAAAACTGCTACTGTAAAAGAATGCTTCAAACTAGAAGAACAAAATTTGGTGATCCACGTGGGATTTGTGTACTCATCATTACCACCAATTATCATCAAGATTGGGTGAAAAAATATTTGCTGGTATTTCGGAAACTCGTAATTTCTTGTAAGCTTGGCAACCCCTCTCAATGAAAGTGCTTTTCCACAGTCTGTGCCTAGGGCTACTTTTAGAGGAAACAAACCATAGAGAGATAACTGAGAACTACTTTATTCTGTGAAGTTTCAAAGAGCTACTATAAACCATGTTGGATTTAGAGTTCCAGATTCATCTATCTATATATGAGACAATAGAGTGAAACCTAAAAATAAAAACTGCTACTGTAAACGAAGGCTTAAACGTAGAAGAACAAAATATGGTGAGTCATGTGGGATTTGTATTCTGATCATTACCACCAAGTATCATCAAGATCGGGCGAAAAAATATTTGCTGGTATTTCGGAAACTGGTAGATTCTTGGACGCTTGCCAACCCCTTTAAATGAAAGTGCTTTTCGCCAGTCTCTTATTAGGGCTACTTGAAGAGGAAACAAACCATAGAGACAAAACTGAGAACTACTTTTTTTTTGTCAAGTTTCAAAGAGCTACCGCAAACAATGTTGGATTTAGAGTTCCAAATTCATCTATCTATATAGGAGAGAACAGAGTGAAACCTAAAAATAAAAACTGCTACTGTAAACGAAAGCTTCAACCAAGAAGAACAAAATTTGGTTAGCCAAGTGGGATTTCTGTACTGATCATTACCACCAAGTATCATCAAGATTGGGTGAAAAAATATTTGCTGGTATTTCGGAAACTCGTAATTTCTTGGAAGCTTGGCAACCCCTTTCAATGAAAGTGCTTTTCCACAGTCTGTGCCTAGGGCTACTTGAAGAGTAAACAAACCATAGAGACAAAACTGAGAATTACTTTATTTTGTCAAGTTTCAAAGATCTACTACAAACCATGTTAAATTTAGAGTTTCAATTTCATCTATCTATATTGGAGACAACAGAGTGAAACCTAAAAGTAAAAACTGCTACTGTAAATGATTGCTTCAACCAAGAAGAACCAAATTTGGCGAGCCAAGTGGGATTTGTGTACTGATCATTACCACCAAGTATCATCAAGATTGGGTGAAAAAATATTTGCTGGTATTTCGGAAACTCGTAATTTGTTGGAAGCTTGGCAACCCCTTTCAATGAAAGTGCTTTTCCAGAGTCACTGCCTGGGGCTACTTGAAGAGGAAACAAACCATAAAAATAAAACTGAGATCTACTTTATTTTGTCAAGTTTCAAAGAGCTACTAATAACCATGTTGAATTTAGAGTTCCAAATTCATCTATCTATATAGGCGAGAACAGAGTGAAACCTAAAAATAAATACTGCTACTGTAAACGAACGCTTCAACCAAGAAGAACAGAATGTGGTTAGCCAAGTGGGATTTGTGTACTGATCATTACCACCAAATTTCATCAAGAATGGGCCAAAAAATATTTGCTGGTATTTCGGAAACTCGTAATTTCTTGGAAGGTTGGTAACCCCTTTCAATGAAAGTGCTTTTCGCCAGTCTCAGATTAGGGCTACTTGAAGAGGAACAAACCATAGAGACAAAACTGGGAACTACTTTATTTTGTCAAGATTCAAAGAGCTACTAAAAACCATTTTGGATTTATTGTTCCAAATTCATCTATCTATATAGGAGAGATCAGAGTGAAACCTAAAAATAAAAACTGCTACTGTAAACGAACGATTCATCCTAGAAGAACAAAATTTGTTGAGCCAAGTGCGATTTGTGTACTCATCATTACCACCAAGTATGATCAAGATTGGGTGAAAAAATATTTGCGGATATTTCGAAAACTTGTAATTTCTTAAAAGCTTGGCAACCCCTTTCAATGAAAGTGCTTTTCGACAGACTCTGCTTAGGTCTACTTGAAGAGGAAACATACCATAGAGACAAAACTGAGAACTACTTTATTTCGTCAAGTTTCAAAGAGTTGCCACAAACCATGTTGGAATTAGAGTTCCAAATTCATCTATCTATATAGGAGAGAACAGAGTGAAACCTAAAAATAAAAACTGCTACTGTAAATGAACGCTTCAACCTAGAAGAACAAAATTTGGTGAGCCAAGTTGGATTTGTATTCTGATCATTCCACCAAGTATCATCAAGATTGGGCGAAAAAATATTTGCTGGTATTTCGGAAACTTTTAGATTCTTCGACGCTTGCCAACCCCTTTCAATGAAAGTGCTTTTCACCAGTCTGTTATTAGGGGTACTTGAAGAGGAAACAAACCATTGAGACAAAACTGAGAACTAGTTTTTTTTTTTGTCAAGTTTCAAAGAGCTAGCACAAACAATTTTGGATTTAGAGTTCCAAATTCATCTATCTATATAGAAGAGAACAGAGTGAAACCTAAAAATAAAAACTGCTACTGTAAACGAACGCTTCAACCAAGAAGAACAAAATTAGGTTATCCAAGTGGGATTTGTGTACTGATCATTACCACCAAGTATCATCCAGATTGGGTGAAAAAATATTTGCTGGTCTTTCGCAACTCGTAAATTCTTGGAAGCTTGGCAACCCCTTTCAATGAAAGTGCTTTTCCACAGTCTGTGCCTAGGGCTACTTGAAGAGTAAACAAACCATAGAGACAAAACTGAGAACTACTTTATTTTGTCAAGTTTCAAAGATCTACTACAAACCATGTTATATTTAGAATTCCAAATTTATCTATCTATATAGGACACAACAGAGTGAAACCTAAGAATAAAAACTGCTACTGTAAATGATCGCTTCAAACAAGAAGAACCAAATTTGGCGAGCCAAGTGGGATTTGTGTACTGATCATTACCACCAAGTATCATCAAGATTGGGTAAAAAAATATTTGCTGGTATTTCGGAAACTCGTAATTTGTTGGAAGCTTGGCAACCACTTTCAATGAAAGTTCTTTTCCACAGTCTCTGCCTAGGGCTACTTGAAGAGGAAACAAACCATAGAGAGATAACTGAGAACTATTTTATTTTGTCAAGTTTCAAAGAGCTACTACAAACCATGTTGGATTTAGAGTTCCAAATTCATCTATCTATATAGAAGAGAAAAGGGTGAAACCTAAAAATAAAAACTGATACTGTAAACCAACGCTTCAATCTACGAGAACAAAATTTGGTGAGCCAAGTGGGATTTGTGTACTGATCATTACCACCAAGTATGATCAAGATTGGGTGAAAAAATATTTGCTGGTATTTTGAAAACTCGTAATTTCTTAAAAGCTTGGCAACCCCTTTCAATGAAAGTGCTTTTCGACAGACTCTGTTTAGGGATACTTGAAGAGGAAACAAACCATAGAGACAAAACTGAGAACTACTTTATTTTGTCAAGTTTCAAAGAGTTGCCACAAACCATGTTGGATTTTGAGTTCCAAGTTCATCTATCTATATAGGAGACAACAGAGTGAAACCTAAAAATAAAAACTGATACTGTAAATGATCGCTTCAACCATGAAGAACCATATTTGGCCAGCCAAGTGAGATTTGTGTACTGATCATTACCACCAAGTATCATCAAGATTGGGTGAAAAAACTTTTGCTGGTATTTCGGAAACTCGAAATTTGTTGGAAGCTTGGCAACACCTTTCAATGAAATTGCTTTTCCACAGTCTCTGCCCAGGGCTACTTGAAGAGGAAACAAACCTTAGAAACAAAACTGAGAACTACTTTATTTTGTCAAGTTTCAAAGAGCTCCTACAATCCATGTTGGATTTAGAGTTCCAAATTCATCTATCTATATAGGAGACAACAGATTGAAACCTAAAATTAAAAACTGCTACTGTAAAAGAATGCTTCAAACTAGAAGAACAAAATTTGGTGATCCACGTGGGATTTGTGTACTCATCATTACCACCAATTATCATCAAGATTGGGTGAAAAAATATTTGCTGGTATTTCGGAAACTCGTAATTTCTTGTAAGCTTGGCAACCCCTCTCAATGAAAGTGCTTTTCCACAGTCTGTGCCTAGGGCTACTTTTAGAGGAAACAAACCATAGAGAGATAACTGAGAACTACTTTATTCTGTGAAGTTTCAAAGAGCTACTATAAACCATGTTGGATTTAGAGTTCCAGATTCATCTATCTATATATGAGACAATAGAGTGAAACCTAAAAATAAAAACTGCTACTGTAAACGAAGGCTTAAACGTAGAAGAACAAAATATGGTGAGTCATGTGGGATTTGTATTCTGATCATTACCACCAAGTATCATCAAGATCGGGCGAAAAAATATTTGCTGGTATTTCGGAAACTGGTAGATTCTTGGACGCTTGCCAACCCCTTTAAATGAAAGTGCTTTTCGCCAGTCTCTTATTAGGGCTACTTGAAGAGGAAACAAACCATAGAGACAAAACTGAGAACTACTTTTTTTTTGTCAAGTTTCAAAGAGCTACCGCAAACAATGTTGGATTTAGAGTTCCAAATTCATCTATCTATATAGGAGAGAACAGAGTGAAACCTAAAAATAAAAACTGCTACTGTAAACGAAAGCTTCAACCAAGAAGAACAAAATTTGGTTAGCCAAGTGGGATTTCTGTACTGATCATTACCACCAAGTATCATCAAGATTGGGTGAAAAAATATTTGCTGGTATTTCGGAAACTCGTAATTTCTTGGAAGCTTGGCAACCCCTTTCAATGAAAGTGCTTTTCCACAGTCTGTGCCTAGGGCTACTTGAAGAGTAAACAAACCATAGAGACAAAACTGAGAATTACTTTATTTTGTCAAGTTTCAAAGATCTACTACAAACCATGTTAAATTTAGAGTTTCAATTTCATCTATCTATATTGGAGACAACAGAGTGAAACCTAAAAGTAAAAACTGCTACTGTAAATGATTGCTTCAACCAAGAAGAACCAAATTTGGCGAGCCAAGTGGGATTTGTGTACTGATCATTACCACCAAGTATCATCAAGATTGGGTGAAAAAATATTTGCTGGTATTTCGGAAACTCGTAATTTGTTGGAAGCTTGGCAACCCCTTTCAATGAAAGTGCTTTTCCAGAGTCACTGCCTGGGGCTACTTGAAGAGGAAACAAACCATAAAAATAAAACTGAGATCTACTTTATTTTGTCAAGTTTCAAAGAGCTACTAATAACCATGTTGAATTTAGAGTTCCAAATTCATCTATCTATATAGGCGAGAACAGAGTGAAACCTAAAAATAAATACTGCTACTGTAAACGAACGCTTCAACCAAGAAGAACAGAATGTGGTTAGCCAAGTGGGATTTGTGTACTGATCATTACCACCAAATTTCATCAAGAATGGGCCAAAAAATATTTGCTGGTATTTCGGAAACTCGTAATTTCTTGGAAGGTTGGTAACCCCTTTCAATGAAAGTGCTTTTCGCCAGTCTCAGATTAGGGCTACTTGAAGAGGAACAAACCATAGAGACAAAACTGGGAACTACTTTATTTTGTCAAGATTCAAAGAGCTACTAAAAACCATTTTGGATTTATTGTTCCAAATTCATCTATCTATATAGGAGAGATCAGAGTGAAACCTAAAAATAAAAACTGCTACTGTAAACGAACGATTCATCCTAGAAGAACAAAATTTGTTGAGCCAAGTGGGATTTGTGTACTCATCATTACCACCAAGTATGATCAAGATTGGGTGAAAAAATATTTGCGGATATTTCGAAAACTCGTAATTTCTTAAAAGCTTGGCAACCCCTTTCAATGAAAGTGCTTTTCGACAGTCTCTGCTTAGGTCTACTTGAAGAGGAAACATACCATAGAGACAAAACTGAGAACTACTTTATTTCGTCAAGTTTCAAAGAGTTGCCACAAACCATGTTGGAATTAGAGTTCCAAATTCATCTATCTATATAGGAGAGAACAGAGTGAAACCTAAAAATAAAAACTGCTACTGTAAATGAACGCTTCAACCTAGAAGAACAAAATTTGGTGAGCCAAGTTGGATTTGTATTCTGATCATTCCACCAAGTATCATCAAGATTGGGCGAAAAAATATTTGCTGGTATTTCGGAAACTTTTAGATTCTTCGACGCTTGCCAACCCCTTTCAATGAAAGTGCTTTTCACCAGTCTGTTATTAGGGGTACTTGAAGAGGAAACAAACCATTGAGACAAAACTGAGAACTAGTTTTTTTTTTGTCAAGTTTCAAAGAGCTAGCACAAACAATTTTGGATTTAGAGTTCCAAATTCATCTATCTATATAGAAGAGAACAGAGTGAAACCTAAAAATAAAAACTGCTACTGTAAGCGAACGCCTCAACCAAGAAGAACAAAATTAGGTTATCCAAGTGGGATTTGTGTACTGATCATTACCACCAAGTATCATCCAGATTGGGTGAAAAAATATTTGCTGGTTTTTCGCAACTCGTAAATTCTTGGAAGCTTGGCAACCCCTTTCAATGAAAGTGCTTTTCCACAGTCTGTGCCTAGGGCTACTTGAAGAGTAAACAAACCATAGAGACAAAACTGAGAACTACTTTATTTTGTCAAGTTTCAAAGATCTACTACAAACCATGTTGGATTTAGAGTTCCAAATTTATCTATCTATATAGGACACAACAGAGTGAAACCTAAGAATAAAAACTGCTACTGTAAATGATCGCTTCAAACAAGAAGAACCAAATTTGGCGAGCCAAGTGGGATTTGTGTACTGATCATTACCACCAAGTATCATCAAGATTGGGTAAAAAAATATTTGCTGGTATTTCGGAAACTCGTAATTTGTTGGAAGCTTGGCAACCACTTTCAATGAACGTTCTTTTCCACAGTCTCTGCCTAGGGCTACTTGAAGA
The DNA here is from genome assembly GCF_048772815.1 of Callospermophilus lateralis. Taxonomy (NCBI): domain Eukaryota; kingdom Metazoa; phylum Chordata; class Mammalia; order Rodentia; family Sciuridae; genus Callospermophilus; species Callospermophilus lateralis. The sequence continues at coordinate 6,948,957 of NW_027514454.1, forward strand.
GGAAACAAACCATAGAGAGATAACTGAGAACTATTTTATTTTGTCAAGTTTCAAAGAGCTAATACAAACCATGTTGGATTTAGAGTTCCAAATTCATCTATCTATATAGAAGAGAAAAGGGTGAAACCTAAAAATAAAAACTGATACTGTAAACCAACGCTTCAATCTACGAGAACAAAATTTGGTGAGCCAAGTGGGATTTGTGTACTCATCATTACCACCAAGTATGATCAAGATTGGGTGAAAAAATATTTGCTGGTATTTTGAAAACTCGTAATTTCTTAAAAGCTTGGCAACCCCTTTCAATGAAAGTGCTTTTCGACAGACTCTGCTTAGGGCTACTTGAAGAGGAAACAAACCATAGAGACAAAACTGAGAACTACTTTATTTGGTCAAGTTTCAAAGAGTTGCCACAAACCATGTTGGATTTTGAGTTCCAAGTTCATCTATCTATATAGGAGACAACAGAGTGAAACCTAAAAATAAAAACTGATACTGTAAATGATCGCTTCAACCATGAAGAACCATATTTGGCCAGCCAAGTGAGATTTGTGTACTGATCATTACCACCAAGTATCATCAAGATTGGGTGAAAAAACTTTTGCTGGTATTTCGGAAACTCGAAATTTGTTGGAAGCTTGGCAACACCTTTCAATGAAATTGCTTTTCCACAGTCTCTGCCCAGGGCTACTTGAAGAAGAAACAAACCTTAGAAACAAAAATGAGAACTACTTTATTTTGTCAAGTTTCAAAGAGCTCCTACAATCCATGTTGGATTTAGAGTTCCAAATTCATCTATCTATATAGAAGAGAAAAGGGTGAAACCTAAAAATAAAAACTGCTACTGTAAACAAATGATTCATCCTAGAAGAACAAAATTTGGTGATCCACGTGGGATTTGTGTACTCATCATTACCACCAAGTATGATCAAGATTGGATGAAAAAATATTTGCGGATATTTCAAAAACTCGTAATTTCTTAAAAGCTTGGCAACCCCTTTCAATGAAAGTGCTTTTCGACAGACTCTGTTTAGGGCTACTTGAAGAGGAAACAAACCATAGAGACAAAACTGAGAACTACTTTATTTTGTCAAGTTTCAAAGAGTTGCCACAAACCATGTTGGATTTAGAGTTCCAAATTCATCTATCTATATGGGAGACAACAGAGTGAAACCTAAAAATAAAAACTGCTACTGTAAACGAACGCTTCAACCTAGAGGAACAAAATTTGGTGAGCCAAGTGGGATTTGTGTACTGATCATTACCACCAAGTATCATCAAGATTGGGTGAAAAAATATTTGCTGGAATTTCAGAAACTCGTAGATTCTTGGAAGCTTGGAACCCCCTTTCATGGAAAGTGCTTTTCGCCCTTCTCCTCTTAGGGCTACTTGGAGAGGAACAAACCATAGAGACAAAACTGGGAACTACTTTATTTTGTCAAGATTCAAAGAGCTACTACAAACCATTTTGGATTTATTGTTCCAAATTCATCTATCTATATAGGAGAGATCAGAGTGAAACCTAAAAATAAAAACTGCTACTGTAAACGAACGATTCATCCTAGAAGAACAAAATTTGTTGAGCCAAGTGGGATTTGTGTACTCATCATTACCACCAAGTATGATCAAGATTGGATGAAAAAATATTTGCGGATATTTCGAAAACTCGTAATTTCTTAAAAGCTTGGCAACCCCTTTCAATGAAAGTGCTTTTCGACAGACTCTGCTTAGGGCTACTTGAAGAGGATACAAACCATAGAGACAAAACTGAGAACTACTTTGTTTCGTCAAGTTTCAAAGAGTTGCCACAAACCATGTTGGATTTAGAGTTCCAAATTCATCTATCTATATAGGAGAGAACAGAGTGAAACCTAAAAATAAAAACTGCTACTGTAAACGAACGCTTCAACCTAGAAGAACAAAATTTTGTGAGCCAAGTGGGATTTGTGTACTGATCATTACCACCATGTATCATCAAGATTGGGTGAAAAAATGTTTGCTGGAATTTCAGAAACTCGTAGATTCTTGGAAGCTTGGCACACCCTTTCATGGAAAGTGCTTTTCGCCATTCTCCTCTTAGGGCTACTTGGAGAGGAAACAAACCATAGAGACAAAACTGAGAACTACTTTATTTTTTCAAGTTTCAAAGAGCTACTACAAATCATGTTGGATGTAGAGTTCCAAATTCATCTATGTATATAGGAGACAACAGATTGAAACCTAAAAATAAAAACTGCTACTGTAAAAGAACGCTTCAAACTAGAAGAACAAAATTTGGTGATCCACGTGGGATTTGTGTACTCATCATTACCACCAATTATCATCAAGATTGGGTGAAAAAATATTTGCTGGTATTTCGGAAACTCGTAATTTCTTGTAAGCTTGGCAACCCCTCTCAATGAAAGTGCTTTTCCACAGTCTGTGCCTAGGGCTACTTTTAGAGGAAACAAACCATAGAGAGATAACTGAGAACTACTTTATTCTGTGAAGTTTCAAAGAGCTACTATAAACCATGTTGGATTTAGAGTTCCAGATTCATCTATCTATATAGGAGACAACAGAGTGAAACCTAAAAATATATACTGCTACTGTAAACGAACCCTTCAACCTAGAAGAACAAAATTTGGTGGCCCAAGTGGGATTTGTATACTGATCAATACCACCACGTATCATCAAGATTGGGCAAAAAAATATTTGCTGGTATTTCAGAAATTCGTAGATTCTTGGACGCTTGCCAACCCCTTTCAATGAAAGTGCTTTTTCACAATCTCTGCTTAGGGCTACTTGTAGAGGAATCAAACCATTGAGACAAAACGGAGAACTACTTTATTTTGTCCAGTTTCAAAGAGCTACTACAAGTATGTTGGATTTAGAGTTCCAAATTTATCTATCTATATGGGAGAGAAGAGAGTGAAACCTAAAAATAAAAACTGCTACCGTAAATAACACTTCAACCTAGAAGAACAAAATTTGGTGAGCCAAGTGGGATTTGTGTACTTATCATTACCACCAAGTATCATCAAGATTGGGTGAAAAAATATTTGCTGGTATTTCGGAAACTTGTAATTTGTTGGAAGCTTGGCAACCCCTTTCAATGAAAGTGCTTTTCACCAGTCTCTGCTTAGGGCTACTTGAAGAGGAAACAAACCATAGAGACAAAACTGAGAACTACTTTATTTTGTCAAGTGTCAAAGGGCTGTATTGTCGTTTCTATGGGACACAATGAAAGCAGTTTTAAGAGGGAAATTCATTTCCTGGAGTTCATTCCTCATAAAAAGAAAAAAACCAACAAATTAACGAACTCACACTACATCTCAAAACCCTAGAAAAGGAAGATCAAAACAACAGCAAACATAGCAGAAGACAAGAAATAATTAAAATCAGAGCGGAAATCAACGAAATTTAAACAAAAAAAACCATCAAAAAAATTGATAAAACTAAAAGTTGGTTCTTTGAAAGAATAAATAAGATCGACAGACCCTTAGCCAAGCTAACAAAGAGAAGAAGAGAGAAAACTCAAATTGCTAACATAGGAGATGAAAAAGGCAATATCACAACAGACACTACAGAAATACAGAAGATAATTAGAAAGTATTTTGAAACTTTATATTCTAATAAAAGAGAAGACAGTGAAGACATCGATAAATTTCTTAAGTCATATGAGTTGTCCAGATTGAGTCAGGAAGACACACACAATCTAAACAGACCAATAACAAAGGAAGAAATAGAAGAAGCCATCAAAAGACTAACAACCAAGAAAAGCCCTGGACCAGATGGCTATACAGCGGAGTTTTACAAAACCTTCAAAGAAGAATTAATACCAATACTTTTCAAGCTATTTCAATAAATAGAAAAAGAAGGAGCTCTTCCAAATTCATTCTATGAGGCCAACATCACCCTGATCCCAAAACCAGACAAAGACACTTCAAAGAAAGAATTCTACAGACCAATATCTCTAATGAACATAGATGCAAATATCCTCAATAAAATCCTAGCATATCGAATACAAAAGCATATCAAAAAAATTGTACACCATGATCAAGTAGGATTCATCCCTGGGATGCAAGTTTGGTTCAATATACGGAAATCAATAAATATTATCCACCACATCAATAGACTGAAAGATAAGAACCATATGATCGTCTCTATAGATGCAGAAAAAGCATTCGACAAAGTACAGCATCCTTTTATGTTCAAAACACTAGAAAAACTGGGGATAACAGGAACTTACCTCAACATTGTAAAAGCTATATATGCTAAGCCTCAGGCTAGCATTATTCTAAATGAAGAAAAACTAAAGGCATTCCCGCTAAAATCTGGAACAAGACAGGGATGCCCTCTCTCACCACTTCTGTTTAATTTAGTCCATGAAATACTAGCCAGAGCAATTAGACAGACAAAAGAAATTAGAGGCATAAAAATAGGAAAAGAAGAACTTTAAATATCACTATTTGCGGACGATATGATCCTATACCTAGAAGACCCAAAAGGGTCTTCAAAGAAACTACTAGAACTAATAAATGAATTCAGCAAAGTGGCAGGATATAAAATCAACACGCATAAATCAAAGGCATTCTTGTACATCAACAACAAAACTTCTGAAATGGAAATGAGGAAAACTACCCCATTCACAATATCCTCAAAAAAAATAAAATACTTGGGGATCAACCTAACAAAAGAGGTGAAAGATTTATACAAAGAAAACTACAGAACCCTAAAGAGAGAGATAGAAGAAGATCTTAGAAGATGGAAATATGTACCTTGTTCATGGACAGGCAGAACTAACATCATCAAAATGGCAATATTACCCAAAGTTCTCTTCAGGTTCAACGCAATGCCAATCAAAATCCCAAGGGCATTTCTTGTAGAAATAGATAAAGCTATCATGAAATTCATATGGAAAAACAAAAGACCCAGAATAGCAAAAGCTATTCTAAGCAGGAAGTGTGAATCAGGCGGTATAGCGATACCAGATTTCAAACTATATTACAGAGCAATAGTAACAAAAACAGCATGGTACTGGTACCAAAACAGGCAGGTGGATCAATGGTACAGAATAGAGGACACAGAGACCAATCCTCAAAATTACAACTTTCTTATATTTGATAAAGGCGCTAAAAGCATGCAATGGAGAAAGGATAGCATCTTCAACAAATGGTGCTGGGAAAACTGGAAATCCATATACAACAAAATGAAGTTGAATCCCTTTCTCTCGCCATGCACAAAAGTTAATTCAAAATGGATCAAGGAGCTAGATATCAAACCAGAGACTGCACCTGATAGAAGAAAAAGTTGCCTCCGATCTACATATTGTGGGGTCGGGCTCCAAATTCCTTAATAGGACGCCCATAGCCCAAGAATTAAATACAAGGATAAACAAATGGGACTTACTGAAACTAAAAAGTTTTTTCTCAGCAAGAGAAACAATAAGAGAGGTAAACAGGGAACCTACATCCTAGGAACAAATTTTTACTCCTCACACTTCAGATAGAGCCCTAATATCCAGAATATACAAAGAACTTAAAAAATTAAACAAGAAGATAACAAACAACCCTATCAACAAATGGGCCAAGGACCTGAACAGACACTTCTCAGAGGAAGACATACAGTCAATCAATAAGTATATGAAAAAATGCTCACCATCTCTAGCAGTCAGAGAAATGCGAATCAAAACCACCCTAAGATACCATCTCACTCCAGTAAGATTGGCAGCCATTATGAAGTCAAGTAACAATAAGTGCTGGCGAGGATGTGGGGAAAAGGGTACACTTGTATTGCTGGTGGGACTGCAAAATGGTGCGGCCAATATGGAAAGCAGTATGGAGATAACTAGGAAAGCTGGGAATGGAAACACCATTTGACCCAGCTATTGCCCTTCTCGGTCTATTCCCTGAGGACCTCAAAAGAGCATACTATAGGGATACTGCCACTTCAATGATCATAGCAGCACAATTCACAATAGCTAGACTTTGGAATCAACCTAGATGCCCTTCAATAGATGAATGCATTAAAAAATTGTGGCATCTATACACAATGGAGTATTACGCAGCACTAAAAAATGACAAAATCATGGATTTTGCAGGGAAATGGATGGCATTAGAGAAGATAATGCTAAGTGAAGCTAGCCAACCCTTTAAAAATGAATGCCAAATGTCTCCTTTGATATAAAGAGAGCAACCAAGATCAGAACAGGAAAGAAGAGCATGAGGAAAAGATTAACATTTAACAGAGACGAGTAGGGTGGGAGAGAGGGAGAGAGAAGGGAAACTGTATGGAAATGGAAGGAGACCCTCGTTGTTACATAAAACTACATATAAGAGTTTGTGAGGGGAAAGGGGAAAAAAAGGGCGAGAATTAAACCAGAGCAGATGGGGTAGAGAGGGAAGAGGAGAGGGAAGGGGAGGGGGGATAGTAGGGAATAGGAAAGGTAGCAGAATACAACAGTCATTAATATGGTGTTATGTAAAAATGTGGATGTGTAACCGATGTGATTCTGCAATTTGTATTTGGGGTAAAAATGGGAGCTGATAACCCACTTGAATCAAATGTATGGAAGATGATATGCCATGAGCTTTGTAATGTTTTGAACAACCAATAAAAAAAATATTAAAAAAAAAGTTTCAAAAAGCTCCTACAAATCATGTTGGATTTATTATTCGAAATTCATCTATCGATATAGGAGAGATCAGAGTGAAACCTAAAAATAAAAACTGCTACTGTAAACGAACGCTTCAACCGAGAAGAACAAAATTTGGTGAGCCAAGTGGGATTTGTATACTGATCATTACCACCAAGTATCATCAAGATTTGGTGAAAAAATATTTGCTGGTATTTCTTAAACTCGTAGATTCTTGGACGCTTACCAACCCCTTTCAATGAAAGTGCTTTTCTCCAGTCTCTGATTAAGGCTACATGAAGAGGAAACAAACCATAGAGACAAAACTGAGAACTACTTTATTTTGTCATGTTTCAAAAAGCTACTAGAAATCATGTTGGATTTAGAGTTCCAAATTCATCTATCTATATAGGAGAGAACAGAGTGAAACCTAAAAATAAAAACTGCTACTGTAAAAGAACGCATCAACCTAGAAGAACAAAATTTGGTGAGCCAAGTGGGATTTGTGTACTGAACATTACCACCAAGTATCATCAAGATTGGGTGAAAAAATATTTTCTGGTATTTCGGAAACACGTAATTTCTTGGAAGGTTGGCAACCCCTTTCAATGAAAGTGTTTTCCACAGTCTGTGCCTAGAGCTACTAGAAGAGGAAACAAACCATAGAGACAAAACAGAGAACTTCTTTATTTTGTCAAGTTTCAAAGAGCTACTACAAACCATGTTGGATTTAGTGTTCCAAATTCATCTATCTATATAGGAGAAAACAGAGTGAAACTTAAAAATAAAAACTGCTACTGTAAACGAACGGTTCAACCTAGAAGAATTTGGTGAGCCAAGTGGGATTTGTGTACTGATCATCAAGATAGTGTGAAAAAATATTTGCTGGTATTTCGGAAACTCGTAATTTCTTGGAAGCTTGGCAACCCTTTCAATGAAACGGCTTTTCCACAGTCTATGCTTTGGGCTGCTTGAAGAGGAAACAAAAAATAGAGACAAAACTGAGAACTACTTTATTTGGTCAAGTTTCAAAGAGCTACTACAAACTATGTTGGAATTAGAGTTCCAAATTTATCTATCTATATAGGAGAGAAGAGAGTGAAACCTAAAAATAAAAACTGCTACTGTAAACGAACGCTTCGACCTATAAGAACAAAATTTGGTGAGCCACGTGGGATTTGTGTACTGATCATTACCACCAAGTATCATCAAGATTTTGAGAAAAAATATTCCCTGGTATTTGGGAAATTCGTAATTTGTTCGAAGCTAGGCAACCCCTTTCAATGAAAGTGCTTTTCCACAGTCTCTACTTAGGGCAACTTGAAGAGGAAACAAACGATAGAGACAAAACTGAGAACTACTTTATTTTGTCCAGTTTCAAAGAGCTACTACAAACCATGTTGGAATTAGAGTTCCAAATTCATCTATCTATATAGGAGAGAACAGAGTGAAACCTAAAAATATAAACTGCTACTGTAAAGGAATGCTTCAACGTAGAAGAATAAAATTTGGTGAGCCAAGTGGGATTTGTATACTGATCAATACCACCAAGTACAATCAAGATTGGGTGAAAAAATATTTGCTGTTATTTCGGAAACTCGTAGATTCTTGGACGCTTGCCAACCCTTTTCAATGAAAGTGCTTTTAGACAGTCTCTGCTTTGGGCTACTTGAAGAGGAAACAAACCATAGAGACAAAACTGAGAACTACTTTATTTTGTCCAGTTTCAAAGAGCTACTACAAACCATGTGGGATTTAGAGTTTCAAATTCATCTATCTATATAGGAGAGAACAGAGTGAAACCTAAAAATAAAAACTGCTACTGTAAATAACGCTTCAACCTAGAATAACAAAAATTGGTGAGCCAAGTGGAATTTGTGTACTCATCATTACCACCAAGTATCATCAAGATTGGGTGAAAAAATATTAGCTGGTATTTCAGAAACTCGTAATTTCTTGGAAGCTTGGCAACCTCTTTCAATGAAAGTGCTTTTCGCCAGTCTCTGTTAGGGCTACTTGAAAAAAAAAACAAACCATAGAGACAAAACTTAGAACTCCTTTAATTTGTCAAGTTTCAAACAGCTACTACAAATCATGTTGGATTTAGAGTTCCACATTCATCTATCTATATAGGAGACAACAGACTGAAATGTAAAAATAAAAACTGCTACTGTAAACGAATGCAGAAACCTAGAAGAACAAAATTTGGTGAGCCAAGAGGGATTTGTGTACTGATCATTACCACCAAATATGATCAAGATTGGATGAAAAAATATTTGCTGCTATTTCGGAAACTCGTAATTTCTTGGAGCTTGGCAACACCTTTCAATGAATGTGCTCTTTGCCAGTCCCTGATTAGGGCTACTAGAAGAGAAAACAAACCATAGAGACAAAACTGAGAACTACATTATTTTTTCAAGTTTCAAAGAGCTATTACAAACCATGTTGGATTTAGAGTTCCAAATTCATCTATCAATCTAATAGAGAACAGAGTGAAACCTAAATTTAAAAACTGCTACTGTAAACGAACGCTTCAACCGAGAAGAACAAAATTTGGTGAGCCAAGTGGGATTTGTATACTGATCATTACCACCAAGTATCATCAAGATTTGGTGAAAAAATATTTGCTGGTATTTCTTAAACTCGTAGATTCTTGGACGCTTGCCAACCCCTTTCAATGAAAGTGCTTTTCTCCAGTCTCTGATTAAGGCTACATGAAGAGGAAACAAACCATAGAGACAAAAGTGAGAACTACTTTATTTTATCAAGTTTCAAAGAGCTACTACAAACCATGTTGGATTTAGACTTCCAAATTCATCCAACTATATAGGAGACAACAGAGTGAAACCTAAAAATAACAACTGCGATTGTAAATGAACGCTTCAACCTAGAAGAACAAAATTTGGTGAGCCATGTGGGATTTGTATACTTATCATTACCACCAAGTATCATCAAGATTGGGCGAAAAAATATTTGCTGGTATTCGGAAATTCGTAAATTCTTGGACGCCTTCCAACCCCTTTCAATGAAAGTGCTTTTAGCCAGTCTCTGATTAGGGCTACTTGAAGAGGAAACAAACCTTAGAGACAAAACTGAGAACTACTTTATTTTGTCAAGTTTCAAAGAGCTACTACAAACCATGTTGGATTTAGAGTTCCAGATCATCTATGTATATAGGAGAGAACAGAGTGAAACCTAAAAATAAAAATTGCTACTGTAAACGAACGCTTCAACCAAAAAGAACCAAATTGGGTGAGTCAAGTGGGATTTGTGTACTGATCATTACCAACAAGTATCATCAAGATTGGGCGAAAAAATATTTGCTGGTATTTCGGAAACTCGTAATTTCTTGGAAGCTTGGCAACCCCTTTCAATGAAAGTGCTTTTCCACAGTTTGTGCCTAGGGCTACTTGAAGAGGAAACAAACCATAGAGACAAAACTGAGAACTACTTTATTTTGTCAAGTTTGAAAGAGTTACTACAAACCATGTTGGATTTCGAGTTCCAGATCATCTATGTATATAGGAGAGAACAAAGTGAAACCTAAAAATAAAAACTGCTACTGTAAACGAACGCTTCAACCAAAAAGAACCAAATTTGGTGAGTCAAGTGGGATTTGTGTACTCATCATTACCACCAAGTATCATCAAGATTGGGTGAAAAAATATTTGCTGGTATTTCGGAAACTCGTAATTTCTTGGAAGTTTGACAACCCCTTTCATAAAATTGCTTTTCGGCAGTCTCTGCTTAGGGCTACTTGAAGAGGAAACAAACCATAAAGACAAAACTGAGAACCACTTTATTTTGTTATGTTTCAAAGAGCTACTATAAACCATGTTGGATTTAGAGTTCCAGATTCATCTATCTATATAGGAGACAACAGAGTGAAACCTAAAAATAAAAACTGCTATTGTAAACGAACGCTTCAACCTACAAGAACAAAATTTGGTGATCCATGTGGGATTTGTATACTGATCATTACCACCAAGAATCATTAAGATTGGGCGAAAAAATATTTGCTGGTGTTTCGGAATCTCGTGAATTCTTGGACGCCATCCAACCCCTTTCAATGAAAATCATTTTCGCCAGTCTCTGATTAGGGCTACGTGAAGAGGAAACAAACCATAGAGACAAAACTGAGAACTACTTTATTTTGTCAAGTTTGAAAGAGCTACTACAAACCATGTTGGATTTAGAGTTCCAAATTCATCTATCTATATAGGAGAGAACAGAGTGAAACCTAAAAATACAAACTGCCACTGTAAACGAACTCTTCAAACTAGAAGAACAAAATTTGGTGAGCCAAGTGGGATTTGTGTACTGATCATTACCACCAAGTATCATCAAGATTGGGTGAACAAATATTTACATGTATTTCCGAAACTCGTAATTTCTTGGAAGCTTGGCAACCCCTTTCATGAAAGTGCTTTTCGCCAGTCTCTGCTTAGGGCTACTAGAAGAAAAAGCAAACCCTAGAGACAAAACTGAGAACTACTTTATTTTGTCAAGTTTCAAAGAGCTACTACAACCCATGTTGGATTTAGAGTTCCAGATTCATCTATCTATATAGGAGACAACAGAGTGAAACCTAAAAATAAAAACTGCTACTGTAAATGAACGCTTCAACCTAGAAGAAGAAAACTTGGTGAGCCATGTGGTATTTGTATACTGATCATTACCACCAAGTATCATTAAGATTGGGCGAAAAAATATTTGCTGGTTTTTCGGAAACTCGTAAATCTTGGACACCTTCCAACCCCTTTAAATGAAAGTGCTTTTCGCCAGTCTCTGATTAGGGCTACTTGAAGAGGAAACAAACCAAAGACACAAAACTGAGAACTACTTTATTTTGTCAAGTTTCAAAGAGATACTACAAACCATGTTGGATTTAGAGTTATAATTCATCTATCTATATAGTAGAGAACAGAGTGAAACCTAAAAATAAAAACTGCCACTGTAAACGAACGCTTCAACCTAGAAGAACAAAATTTGGTGAGCCAAGTGGGAATTGTGTACTGATCATTACCACCAATTATCATCAAGATTGGGTGAAAAAATATTTGCTGGTATTTCGAAAACTCGTAATTTCTTCGAAGCTTCGCAACCCCTTTCAATGAAAGTGCTTTTCGCCAGTCTCTGCTTAGTCCTCTTGAAGATAAAACAAAGCATAGAGACAAAACTGAGAACTACTTTATTTTGTCAAGTTTCAAAGAGCTACTACAAACCATGTTGGATTTAGAGTTCCAGATTCATCTATCTATATAGGAGACAACAGAGTGAAACCTAAAAATATATACTGCTACTGTAAACGAACCCTTCAACCTAGAAGAACAAAATTTGGGGGCCCAAGTGGGATTTGTATACTGATCAATACCACCAAGTATCATCAAGATTGGGCAAAAAAATATTTTCTGGTATTTCAGAAATTCGTAGATTCTTGGACGCTTGCCAACCCCTTTCAATGAAAGTGCTTTTCCACAGTCTCTGCTTAGGGCTAATTGGAGAGGAATCAAACCATTGAGACAAAACTGAGAACTACTTTATTTTGTCAAGTTTCAAAGAGCTACTACAAACCATGTTGGATTTAGTGTTCCAAATTCATCTATCTATATAGGAGAAAACAGAGTGAAACCTAAAAATAAAAACTGCTACTGTGAACGAACGGTTCAACCTAGAAGAATTTGGTGAGCCAAGAGGGATTTGTGTACTGATCATCAAGATAGTGTGAAAAAATATTTGCTGGTATTTCGGAAACTCGTAATTTCTTGGAAGCTTGGCAACCCTTTCAATGAAACGGCTTTTCCACAGTCTATGCTTTGGCCTGCTTGAAGAGGAAACAAACAATAGAGACAAAACTGAGAACTACTTTATTTGGTCAAGTTTCAAAGAGCTACTACAAACCATGTTGGAATTAGAGTTCCAAATTTATCTAGCTATATAAGAGAGAAGAGAGTGAAACCTAAAAATAAAAACTGCTACAGTAAACGAACGCTTCAACCTAGAAGAACAAAATTTGGTGAGCCACGTGGGATTTGTGTACTGATCATTACGACCAAGTATCATCAAGATTTTGAGAAAAAATATTCCCTGGTATTTGGGAAATTCGTAATTTCTTCGAAGCTAGGCAACCCCTTTCAATGAAAGTGCTTTTCCACAGTCTCTACTTAGGGCTACTTGAAGAGGAAACAATCGATAGAGACAACTGAGAACTACTTTATTTTGTCCAGTTTCAAAGAGCTACTACAAACCATGTTGGAATTAGAGTTCCAAATTCATCTATCTATATAGGAGAGAACAGAGTGAAACCTAAAAATAAAAACTGCTACTGTAAACGAACGGTTCACCCTAGATGCACAGAATTTGGTGAGACAAGTGGGATTTGTGTACTGATCATTACCACCAAGTATCATCTAGATTGGGTGAAAAAATACTTGCTGGTATTTTGGAAATTCGTAATTTCTTGGAAGCTTGGCAACGTCTTTCAATGAAAGTGCTTTTCCACAGTCTCTGTTTAGGGCTACTTGAAGAGGAAACAAACATAGAGACAAAACTGAGAGCTACTTTATTTTGTCCACTTTCAAAGAGCTACTACAAACCATGTTGGATTTAGAGTTCCAAATTCATCTATCTATATAGGAGAGAACAGAGTGAAACAAAATGAAAACTGCTACTGTAACCGAACGCTTCAACCTAGAAGAACCATATTTGGTGAGCCAATGGGATTTGTATATTGATCATTACCACCAGTATCATCAAGATTGAGTGAAAAAATATTTGCTGGTATTTCGGAAACTCATAATTTCTTGGAACCTTGGCAAAAACTTTCAATGAAAGTGCTTATCGCCAGTCTCTGCTTAGGGCTACTTGAAGAGGAAACAAACCATAGAGACAAAACTGAGAACTAATTATTTTGTCAAGTTTCAAAGGGCTACTGCAAACCTTGTTGGATTTAGGGTTCCAGATTCATCTATCTATATAGGAGACTACAGAGTGAAACCTCAAAATATAAACTGCTATTGTAAAGGAATGCTTCAACCTAGAAGAATAAAATTTGGTGAGCCAAGTGGGATTTGTATACTGATCAATACCACCAAGTACAATCAAGATTGGGTGAAAAAATATTTGCTGTTATTTTGGAAACTCGTAGATTCTTGGACGCTTGCCAACCCTTTTCAATGAAAGTGCTTTTAGACAGTCTCTGCTTAGGGCTACTTGAAGAGGAAACAAACCATAGAGACAAAATTGAGAACTACTTTATTTTGTCCAGTTTCAAAGAGCTACTACAAACCATGTGGGATTTAGAGTTTCAAATTCATGTATCTATATAGGAGAGAACAGAGTGAAACCTAAAAATAAAAACTGCTACTGTAAATAACGCTTCAACCTAGAATAACAAAAATTGGTGAGCCAAGTGGGATTTGTGTACTCATCATTACCACCAAGTATCATCAAGATTGGGTGAAAAAATATTAGCTGGTATTTCAGAAACTCGTAATTTTTTGGAAGCTTGGCAACCTCTTTCAATGAAAGTGCTTTTCGCCGTTCTCTATTAGGGCTACTTGAAAAAAAAAAAAACATAGAGACAAAACTGAGAACTCCTTTAATTTGTCAAGTTTCAAACAGCTACTACAAATCATGTTGGATTTAGAGTTCCAGATTCATCTATCTATATAGGAGACAACAGACTGAAATGTAAAAATAAAAACTGCTACTGTAAACGAATGCATAAACCTAGAAGAACAAAATTTGGTGAGCCAAGAGGGATTTGTGTACTGATCATTACCACCAAATATGATCAAGATTGGATGAAAAAATATTTGCTGCTATTTCGGAAACTCGTAATTTCTTGGAGCTTGGCAACACCTTTCAATGAATGTGCTCTTTGCCAGTCCCTGATTAGGGCTACTAGAAGAGAAAACAAACCATAGAGACAAAACTGAGAACTACATTATGTTTTCAAGTTTCAAAGAGCTATTACAAACCATGTTGGATTTAGAGTTCCAAATTCATCTATCAATCTAATAGAGAACAGAGTGAAACCTAAATTTAAAAACTGCTACTGTAAACGAACGCTTCAACCTAAAAGAACAAAATTGGGTGAGCCAAATCGGATTTGTGTACTGATCATTACCACCAAGTATCATCAATATTGGGACAAAAAATATTTGCTCGTATTTCGGAAACTCGTAGATTTTTGGACTCTTGCCAACCCCTTTCAATGAAAGTGCTTTTTGCCAGTGTCTGATTAGGGCTACATTAAGAGGAAACAAACCATAAAGACAAAACTGAGAACTACTTTGTTTTGTCAAGTTTCAGAGAGCTACTACAAACCATGTTGGATTTAGAGTTCCAAATTCATCTCTCTATATAGGAGAGAACAGAGTTAAACCTAAAAATAAAAACTTCTACTGTAAACGAACGCTTCAACCTAGAAAAAAAAATTTGGTGAGCCAAGTGCGATTTGTGTACTGATCATTACCACCAAGTATCATCAAGATTGGGTGAAAAAATATTTGCTGGTAATTCGGAAACTCGTAATTTCTTGGAAGCTTTGCAAACCCTTTCAATGAAAGTGCTTTTCCACAGTCTCTGCTTAGGGCTACATGAAGAGGAAACAAATCACAGAGACAAAACTGAGAACTACTTTATTTTTTCAAGTTTCAAAGAGCTACTATAAACTATGTTGGATTTAGAGTTCCAGATTCATCTATCTATATCGGAGACAACAGAGTGAAACAAAAAATAAAAACTGCTAGTGTAAATGAACGCTTCAACCTAGAAGAACAAAATTTGGTGAGCCAAGTGGGATTTTCATACTGATCATTACCAACAAGTATCATCAAGATTGGGCCAAAAATATTTGCTGCTCTTTCGAAACTCATAGATTCTTGGAAGCTTGGCAACCCCTTTCAATGAAAGTGCTTTTCTCCAGTCTCTGATTAGGGCTACTTGAAGAGGAAACAAACCATAGAGACAAAACTGAGAACTACTTTATTTTGTCAAGTTTCAAATAGCTACAACAAACTATGTTGGATGTAGAGTTCCAAATTCATCTATGTATATAGGAGAGAACAGAGTGAAACCTAAAAATAAAAACTGCTACTGTAAACGAACACTTCAACGTAGAAGAACAAAATTTGGTGAGAAAAGTGGGATTTGTGTACTGATCATTACCACCAAGTATCATAAAGATTGGGTGAAAAAATATTTGCTTGTATTTTGAAAACTCGTAATTTTTGGAAGCTTGGCAACCCCTTTCAATGAAAGTGCTTTTCCACAGTCTCTGCTTTGGGATATTTGAAGAGGAAACAAATCATAGAGACAAAACTGAGAACTACTTTTTTTTTTTTTGGACACAATACCTTTATTTATTTATCTTTATGCGGTGCTGAGGGTTGAACTCAGTGCCTCACACATTCTAGAAGAGCACTCTGCTACTGAGCCACAACCCTGGCCCCAACAAAACCCAACTAACCTGTCAGCTCTGGGCTATGCTAATATTATAAGGAAACTCCATTTAATTTAGGGATTACTCTTCTAGTTTTTCTTTTTTTATTTTTTTTATTTTTATTTTTTTTTATTTTTCATACATTTGATTCATGTGAGTTATGCTTTTCCATTTTTACCCCAAATACAAATTGCAGAATCACATCAGTTATACATTCACAATGTTTACATAATGTCATATTAGTGACTGTTGTATTCTGCTATCTCTCCTATCCCCTACTATCCCCCCTCGTCTCCCCTCCCATCTTCCCTCTCTACCTCGTCTGTTGTTGTTCCATTCTCTCCCTCCCCCCCTTTCCCCTCACAACCTCATATATGTGATTTCGTATAACGATGTGGTTTTCCTTCCGTTTCCATGCAATTTCCCTTCCCTCTCCCTTTCCCTCCCTTCATTCGTCGTAATTTAATATTAATCTTTTTCTCATGCTCTTTCCCCCTGTTCAGATCTTAGTTGCTCTCCTTAAATGAAAGAAGACATTTGGCTTTTGTTTTTTAAGGATTGGCTAGCTTCACTTAGCATAATCTGCTCTAATGCCATCCATTTCCCTGCAAATTCCATGATTTTGTCATTTTTTAGTGCTGCATAATACTCCATTGTGTATAGATGCCACATTTTTTTTATCCATTCATCTATTGAAGGGCATCTAGGTTGGTTCCACAATCTAGCTATTATGAATTGTGCTGCTATGATCATTGATGTGGCAGTATCCCTATAGTATGCTCTTTTAAGGTCGTCAGGGAATAGTCCTAGGAGGGCGATAGCTGGGTCGAATGGTGGTTCCATTCCCAGCTTTCCCAGGAGTCTCCATACTGCTTTCCATACTGGCCGCACCAATTTGCAGTCCCACCAGCAATGTATAAGAGTACCCTTTTCCCCACATCCTCGCCAGCACTTATTGTTATTTGACTTCCTAATGGCTGCCAGTCTTACTGGAGTGAGATGGTATCTTAGGGTGGTTTTGATTTGCATTTCTCTGACTGCTAGAGATGGTGAGCATTTTTTCATGTACTTATTGATTGATTGTATGTCCTCTTCTGAGAAGTGTCTGTTCAGGTCCTTGGCCCATTTGTTGATTGGGTTATTTGTTATCTTATTGTTTAATTTTTTGAGTTCTTTGTATATTCTGGAAATTAGGGCTCTATCTGAAGTGTGGGGAGTGAAGATTTGTTCCCAGGATGTAGGTTCCCTATTTACTTCTCTTATTGTTTCTCTTGCTGAGAAAAAAGTTTTTAGTTTAAGTAAGTCCCATTTGTTTATTCTTGTTATTAACTCTTGGACTATGGGCGTCCTATTAAGGAATTTGGAGCCTGACCCCACAATATGTAGATCGGAGCCAACTTTTTCTTCTATCAGGTGCAGAGTCTCTGGTTTGATATCTAGAGTTAACTTTTTTGCATGGCGAGAGAAAGGGATTCAGTTTCATTTTGTTGCATATGGATTTCCAATTTTCCCAGCACCATTTGTTGAAGATGCTATCCTTCCTCCATTGCATGTTTTTAGCCCCTTTATCAAATATAAGAAAGTTGTAATTTTGTGGATTGGTTTCTGTGTCCTCTATTCTGTACCGTTGGTCCACCTGCCTGTTTTGGTACCAGTACCACACTGTTTTTGTTACTATTGCTCTGTAGTACAGTTTGAACTCTGGTATCGCTATACCTCCAGATTCACACTTCCTGCCTAGAATTGTTTTTGCTATTCTGGGTCTTTTGTTATTCCATATGAATTTTATGATTGCTTTATCTATTTCTACAAGAAATGCCGTTGGGATTTTTATTGGCATCGAATTAAACCTGTAGAGAACTTTGGGTAATATCGCCATTTTCATAATGTTAGTTCTGCCTATCCATGAACAGGGTACATTTTTCCATCTTCTAAGATCTTCATCTATCTCTCTCTTTAGGGTTCTATAGTTTTCATTGTATAAATCTTTCACCTCTTTTGTTAGGTTGATTCCCAAGTATTTTATTTTTTTTGAAGCTATTGTGAATGGAATGGTTTTTCTCATTTCCATTTCAGAAGTTTTGTTGCTGATATACAGGAATGCCTTTGATTTATGCGCATTGATTTTGTATCCTGCCACTTTGCTGAATTCATTTATTAACTCTAGCAGTTTCTTTGTAGACCCTTTTGGGTCTGTAAAGTATATTATCATGTCATCCGCAAATAGCGATAATTTAAGTTCTTCTTTTCCTATTTTTATGCCTTTAATTTCTTTTGTCTGTCTGATTGCTCTGGCTAGCATTTCAAGAACTAAATTGAATAGAAGTGGTGAGAGAGGGCATCCCTGTCTAGTTCCAGATTTTAGAGGGAATGCCTTCAGTTTTTCTCCATTTAGAATGATGTTAGCCTGAGGCTTAGCATATATAGCTTTTACAATGTTGAGGTAAGTTCCTGTTATCCCTATTTTTTCTAGTGTTTTGAACATAAAGGGATGCTGTACTTTGTCAAATGCTTTTTCTGCATCTATTGAGATGATCATATGGTTCTTATCCTTAAGTCTATTGATGTGGTGAATAACATTTATTGATTTCCGTATATTGAACCAGCCTTGCATCCCAGGGATGAATCCTACTTGATCATGGTGTACAATTTTTTTGATGTGCTTTTGCATTCGATTCGCCAGGATTTTATTGAGAATTTTTGCATCTAAGTTCATTAGAGATATTGGTCTATAGTTTTCTTTCTTTGAAGTGTCTTTGTCTGGTTTTGGGATCAGGGTTATGTTGGCCTCATAGAATGAATTTGGAAGAGCTCCTTCTTTTTCTATTTCTTGAAATAGCTTGAAAAGTATTGGAATTAATACTTCTTTGAAGGTTTTGTAGAACTCTGCTGTATACCCATCCGGTCCTGGGCTTTTCTTAGTTGGTAGTCTTTTGATGGCCTCTTCAATTTCTTCTTTTGTTATTGGTCTGTTTAAATTGTGAGTGTCTTTCTGACTCAATCTGGGCAGATCATATGACTTAAGAAATTTATCGATATCTTCACTATCTTCTATTTTATTGGAATATAGGGTTTCAAAATATTTTTTAATTATCTTCTGTATTTCTGTAGTGTCTGTTGTGACATTGCCTTTTTAATCCCGTATGTTAGTAATTTGCGTTCTCTCTCTTCTTCTCTTCGTTAGCATGGCTAAGGGTCTGTTGATCTTATTTATTTTTTCAAAGAACCAACTCTTAGTTTTATCAATTTTTTCAATGTTTTTTTTTGTTTCAATTTCGTTGATTTCTGCTCTGATTTTAATTATTTCTTGTCTTCTGCTATATTTGCTGTTGTTTTGTTCTTCCTTTTCTAAGGTTTTAAGATGTAGTGTGAGTTCATTGATTTGTTGTTTTTTTCTTTTTTTGAGGAATGAACTCCAGGAAATGAATTTCCCTCTTAAAACTGCTTTCATTGTGTCCCATAGATTCCGGTATGTTGTGTCTGTATTGTCGTTTATCTCTAGGAATTTTTTGATTTCCTCCTTTATGTCTTCTGTAACCCATTGATCATTCAGTAACATATTGTTCATTTTCCGGGTGATGCAGGATTTTTCCTTCCTTCTTTTATCATTGATTTCCAGTTTCATTCCATTATGGTCAGATATGGTGCATGGTATTATCTCCACACATTTATATTTACTGAGAGTCGCCCTATGGCATAATATATGGTCTATCTTTGAGTAGGATCCATGTGCTGCTGAGAAGAATGTGTATCCACTTGATGATGGTTGATAAATTCTATATATGTCGGTTAAGTCTAGGTTATTGATTGTGTTATTGAGTTTTATAGCTTCTTTGTTCAGCTTTTGTCTAGAGGATCCATCCAATGGCGAGAGTGGTGTGTTGAAGTCCCCCATAATAATTGTGTTGTGGTCTATTTGACTCTTGAACTTGAGGAGAGTTTGTTTTATGAACGTTGAAGCACCATTGTTTGGTGCATACAAATTGATAATTGTTATGTCTTGATGGTGGATGGTTCCTTTTAACAGTATATAGTGTCCTTCTTTATCCCTTTTGATTACCTTAGGTTTGAAGTTGACTTTATTCGATATGAGAATGGCCACTCCTGCCTGCTTCCGAGGGCCATGTGAGTGGTATGATTTTCCCCAACCTTTCACCTTCAGTCTGTGTATGTCTTTTCCTAACATGTGAGTCTCCTGAAGGCAGCATATTGTTGGATTTGTTTTTTTAATCCAGGTTACTAGCCTATGTCTCTTGATTGGTGAATTTAAGCCATTAACATTTAAGGTTACAATTGAAATATGGTTTGTACTTCCAGTCATGTTTATTTATTTATTTATTTTAGATTGGTTAGTTTTCCCTCTTTGGTTATTTTTCTCCCCCTTTACTGAGATACCTCCCACTGTTAATTTTGGGGGCTATTTTTCAATTCCTCTTCTTGTAATATTTTGCTCAACATACTTTGCAGTGCTGGTTTTCTAGCTGCGAATTCTTTTAGCTTTTGTTTATCGTGAAATATTTTAATTTCATTGTCAAATCTGAAGCTTAGTTTTGCTGGATACAGGATTCTTGGTTGGAATCCATTATTTTTCAGTGTTTGAAATACGTTGTTCCAGGATCTTCTTGCTTTCAAAGTCTATGATGAAAAATCAGTCGTTAACCTAATTGGTTTACCCCTAAATGTAATCTGCCTCCTTTCTCTCGTAGCTTTTAGTATTCTCTCCTTGTCCTGTATGTTAACTATCTTCATAATTATGTGTCTTGGAGTTGGTCTATTATGGTTTTGGATGTTTGGGGTCCTGTAAGCTTCCAGGATTTGGCAATCCATTCCATCTTTCATCTCTGGGAAGTTTTCTAGTATTATCTCTCTTAGTATGCTATCCATTCCTTTGTATTGATTCTCGGTGCCTTCTTCTATCCCAATGACTCTCAGATGAGGTCTTTTGATGAGGTCCCATATCTCTTGGATATATTGCTCGTGAGATTTCAGCATCTTTTCTGTCTTGACTATATTCTTTTCAATTTGATAAACTTTGTCTTCATTATCTGATGTTCTGACTTCTACTTGATCCAGTCTGTTTGTAATATTCTCATTAGCGCTTTTAATCTGATTTACGGTTTCTTGCATTTCTATGATTGCAGCTTGATTTTTTTTAACACCTCTATCTCCTGATAAACCTCATTCTTTGCGGATTGAATTTGTGTGGTTAGTTCCTCTTCAAAATATACTTTCAATGCTTGGATTTGCTGTCTCATGTCTTCTCTAATATTCCGTTCCATCTGAATTAGGTATGCCTTGATTTCTTTCCCTGTCCATGTTTCTGTTTCTTCTAGGCCCTCCTGTAAATTTAGGTTGTCCTCTATTGTTTGTAACCTTTTTTTCCTTGTTTTTTCATATTGTTCACGTTGCTTTCCAGCTCTGTTTGACTGCTTAGTAACTGCTTTCTCCTATACATTTGTTTTGGCTTTGTATATCTCTGTTGTCCCTCTTTTGTGGTGGGAGATTATGCCTACAAATGTTGGGCTTTGTTGTACTTTACAGCTGATTCATTCAATTCATATAAGGCTTCTAGGTTCTGTATGCATATAATGTTTTGCTGTTTGTTCTTTGGACTATATGTTTAGGTTGGGTGCTCTGGTGGTACGATGGTTAGTATGTCTTGGCTACTTTAGAAGATTGCTCCACTGAAGGTGGATACTACCAGGCAATTGGATCAGGGTGCTGATAGTAGCTAGGTATTTATGAGTCTTATAGACAGCCTCGAGACATTCACCTATTTGCATTTAGACAATTACACGCAATGGAAGATGTAATGCTTGGGATGAGAGTTAGGGGGTTAGGGGAATGAGGGTGCTGTTTAAAAAAGAAAAAAAGGTTAGAGGTAGAGATAGATTAGAGGAGAATAAAAAGAACAATAAAACTTGAAATGGGGTAGAAAGAGAGAAGGAAAAGGGGAGAAAGGAACAGGGAGAGAAGAAGGAGAGAATAAAATATCGACAACAGCAACAAAACAAAACAAAACAAAACAAAACAAAAAAAAACCACCAAAAAAAAATTACAGTCTTAGAGATCCACCTTCCTCTTTTCCAGTAGGCGGTGCTGTGCCCTCCAAGAGGAGCGTCTGCTCTCTACCAGCCAAGAGCTGTCTCTGTAGGGCGTCTCCTGGGGGTCTCTCAGACTTGTCAGTCCAGAGCCATTTCACTTCTCCAGCTCTTAACCCCCTTCCTCCTGACAGTCTACCAGCCAGGTCCTGTTCCCCAGAAGTGACTCTCCCAAGGTCTAGTTACACTTGCAGCCCCACCCCGTGTCCCTTTTAAGCCCCAGTGCTGTGGTAAACAGGTGGCTAAGACCTTGGGATTTGCCGCTGGTGATATGTGGGGCTGGGGGTCTGGAATCCCCTCTGCTTCCGTACGGACAGGACCCCTGAGAAGTCAATGATGTTTCCTGGCTGCTTGTATCAGTATGGGAAGTCACGCACCTGCTAAAGTGGATTCTGCTGGGAAGGAATTCCAGCAGCCGAATTCCGATGACGTCACCTCTCTGCTATGGCGGGCCCCAGGCTCCTTGCCAGAGTGTCCCAGAAGAGGGGTGGGACTGGTCTGGCCCGGTTCACCTCAGCTTCTGGCTTGTGGAGGTTTGGCTAAAGAGTTCTTCCAGCCAAGCTGTGTCTCGACATCTAGCAGGACCCAGACACTTTGGCTGCGGGCGGGTGGACGGATCTGCAGCTGTGCCATCAGTGCGCGAATTGTGGCTGTTAGTTTTGGAATTCCGCGTCTCTGGCAGGGTCCCGCCCCTCCAGGTCACACAGATGCTTCAAAAAAATTCAGGTAGCTCCTGGGTGATCTCTCTTCAGAGGAATTTTCTAGGAGAATCTCCGTTGGACGAATCCAAGAGTTATCCTTGCGATTTTATGTTCCCATCACTGGGTGTGCCGTGAAAGCGCAGCCTCTCTTCCCGCCGCCATGTTGGATGTCCCGAGAACTACTTTATTTGGTCAAGTTTCAAAGAGCTACTACAAACCACGTTGGATTTAGAGTTCCAAATTTATCTATCTATATAGGTGAGAACAGAGTGAAAAATAAAAACAAAAACTGATACTGTAAACGAACCCTTCAACCTAGAAGAACGAAATTTGGTGAGCTAAGTGGGATTTGTATTCTGATCATTACCACCAAGTATCATCAAGATTGGGTGAAAAAGAATATGCTTGTATTTCAAAAACTCGTCATTTTTTGGAAGCTTGGCAACCCCTTTCAATGAAAGTGCTTTTCCACAGTCTCTGCGTAGAGCTATTTGATGAGGAAACATACCATAGAGACAAAACTGAGAACTTCTTTATTTTGTCCAGTTTGAAAGAGCTATTACAAAAAATGTTGACTTTAGTGTTACAAATTCATCTATCTATATAGGAGAGAGCAGATAGAAACCTAAAAATAAAAACTGCTACTGTAAACGAACGCTTCAACTTAGAAGAACAAAATTTGGAGAGCCAAGTGGGATTTGTGTACTGATCATTACCACCAAGTATCATCAAGATTGAGTTAAAAAATATTTGCTGGTATTTCGGAAACACTTAATTTCTTGGATGCTTGGCAACCCCTTTCAATGAAAGTGCTTTTCCACAGTCTCTGCTTTGGGCAACTTGAAGAGGAAACAAACCATTGAGACAAAACTGAGAACTACTTTATTTTGTCAAGTTTCAAAGAGCTACTAGAAACCGTGTTGGATTTAGAGTTCCAGATTCATCTATCTATATCGGAGACAACAGAGTGAATCTAAAAATAAAAACTGCTACTGTAATTGAGTGCTTCAACCTAGAAGAACAAAATTTGGTGAGCCAAGTGGGATTTGTATACTGTTCATTACCACCAATTATCATCAAGTTTATGTGAAGAAATTTTTGTTGGTATTTCGGAAACTCGTAACTTCTTGGAAGATTTTAAACCCCTTTCAAAGAAATTGCTTTTCCACAGTCTGTGCCTAGGGCTATTGAAGTGGTACAAAACCGTAGAGACAAAACTGAGAACTACTTTATATTGTCAAGTTTCAAAAGAGCTACTACAAACCATGTTGGATTTAGAGTTCCAAATTCATCTTTCTATATAGGAGAGAACAGAGGGAAACCTAAATATAAAAACTGCTACTGTAGACGAACGCTTCAAACTAGAAGAACAAAATTTGGTGAGCCAAGTGGGATTTGCATACTGATCATTACCACCAAGTATCATCAAGATTGCGTGAAAAAATATTTGATTGTATTATGGAAACTCGTAATTTTTGGAAGCTTGGCATTCCCTTTCAATGAAAGTGCTCTTCCACAGTCTCTGCTTTGGTCTACTTGAAGAGGAAACGAACCATAGAGAAAGAAATGATAACTCCTTTATTCGGTTAAGTTTCCAAGAGCTACTATAAATCATGTTGGATTTAGAGTTCCAAATTGATATATCTATATAGGAGAGAACAGAGTGAAACCTAAATATAAAAAATGCTACTGTAAACCAACCCTTCAACCTAGAAGAACAAAATTTGGTGAGCTAAGTGGGATTTGTATTCAGATCATTACCACCAATTATCATCAATATTGGGTGAAAAAGAATTTGCTGGTATTTCGGAAACTCCTAAATTCTTGGAAGCTTGGCAACCCTTTCAATGAAAGTGCTTTTCCCCAGTCTCTGCTTAGGGCTACTTGAAGAGGAAACAAACCACAGAGACAAAACTGAGAACTACTTTATTTTGTCAAGTTTCAAAGAGCTACTACAAACCATGTTGGATTTAGAGTTCCAGATACATCTATCTATATCGGAGACAATAGAGTGAAACTAAAAATAAAAAATGCTACTGTAAATGAGCACTTCAACCTAGAAGAACAAAATTTCGTGAGCCAAGTAGGATTTGTGTACTGATCATTACCACCAAGTATCATCAAGATTGGACTAAAAAATATTTGCTGTTATTTCGGAAACTCGTAGATTCTTGGAAGCTTGGCAACCCCTTTCAATGAAAGTGCTTTTCTCCAGTCTCTGATTAGGGCTATTTGAAGGGGAAACAAACCATAGAGACAAAACTGAGAACTACTTTATTTTGTCAAGTTTCAAAGAACTACTACAAACCATGTTGAATTTAGAGTTACAAATTCATCTATCTATATAGGAGAGAACAGAGTGAAACCTAAAAATTAAAACTGCTACTGTGTAAGAACACTTCAACCTTGAAGATCAAAATTTGGTGAGCCAAGTGGGATTTGCGTTCCGATCATTACCACCAAGTATCATCAAGATTGGGTGAAAAAATATTTGCTTGTATATTGGAAACTCGTAATTTCTTGGAGGCTTGGCAACCCCTTTCAATGAAAGTGCTTTTCCACAGTCTCTGCTTTGGGCTACTTGAAGAGGAAACAAACCATTGAGACAAAACTGAGAACTACTTTATTTTGTCAAGTTTCAAAGAGCTACTAGAAACCGTGTTGGATTTAGAGTTCCAGATTCATCTATCTATATCGGAGACAACAGAGTGAAACTAAAAATAAAAACTGCTACTGTAATTGAGCGCTTCAACCTAGAAGGGCAAAATTTGGTGAGCCAAGTGGGATTTGTATCCTGATCATTACCGCCATGTATCATCAAGATTGGGCCAAAAAATATTTGCTGCTATTTCGAAACTCGTAGATTCTTGGAAGCTTGGCAACCCCTTTAAATGAAAGTGCTTTTCTCCAGTCTCTGATTAGGGCTACCTGAAGAGGAAACAAACCATAGTGACAAAACTGAGAACTACTTTATTTTGTCAAGTTTCAAAGAGCTACTACAAACCATGTTGGATTTAGAGATCCAGATTCATCTATCTATATCGGAGACAACAGAGTGAAACTAAAAATAAAAACTGCTACTGAAAATGAACGCTTCAAACTAGAAGAACAAAATTTGGTGAGCCAAGTGGGATTTGCATACTGATCATTACCACCAAGTATCATCAAGATTGCGTGAAAAAATATTTGATTGTATTGCGGAAACTCGTAATTTTTGGAAGCTTGGCATTCCCTTTCAATGAAAGTGCTCTTCCACAGTCTCTGCTTTGGTCTACTTGAAGAGGAAACGAATCATAGAGAAAAAACTGATAACTCCTTTATTTGGTTAAGTTTCCAAGAGCTACTACAAATCATGGTGGATTTAGAGTTCCAAATTGATATATCTATATAGGAGAGAACAGAGTGAAACCTAAACATAAAAAATGCTACTGTAAACCAACCCATCAAACTAGAAGAACAAAATTTGCTGAGCTAAGTGGGATTTCTATTCTGATCATTACCACCAATTGTCATCAAGATTGGGTGAAAAAGAATTTGCTGGTATTTCGGAAACTCCTAATTTCTTGGAAGCATGGCAACCCCTTTCAATGAAAGTGCTTTTCCACATTCTCTGCTTAGGGCTACTTGAAGAGGATACAAACCATAGAGACAAAATTGAGAACTACTTTATTTTGTCAAGTTTCAAAGAGCTACTACAAACCATGTTGATTATAGTGTTCCAAATTCATCTATCTATATAGGAGAGAACAGATTGAAACCTAAAAATAAAAACTGCTACTGTAAACGAATGCTTCAACCTAGAAGAACAAAATTTGGAGAGCCAAGTGGGAATTGTGTACTGATCGTTACCACCAAGTATCATCAAGTTTGGGTGAAAAAATATTTGCTGGTATTTCGGAAACTCCTAATTTCCTGGAAGCTTGGCAACCCTTTCAATGAAAGTGCTTTTCCCCAGTCTCTGCTTAGGGCTACTTGAAGAGGAAACAAACCACAGAGACAAAACTGAGAACTACTTTATTTTGTCCAGTTTCAAAGAGCTACTACAAACCATGTTGGACTTAGAATTCCAGATACATCTATCTATATCGGAGAAAACAGAGTGAAACTAAAAATAAAAAATGCTACTGTAAATGAGCGCTTCAACCTAGAAGAACAAAATTTCGTGAGCCAAGTAGGATTTGTGTACTGATCATTACCACCAAGTATCATCAAGATTGGACTAAAAAATATTTGTTGCTATTTCGGAAACTCGTAGATTCTTGGAAGCTTGGCAACCCCTTTCAATGAAAGTGCTTTTCTCCAGTCTCTGATTAGGGCTATTTGAAGGGGAAACAAACCATAGAGAAAAAACTGAGAACTACTTTATTTTGTCAAGTTTCAAAGAGGTACTACAAACCATGTTGAATTTAGAGTTACAAATTCATCTATCTATATAGGAGAGAACAGAGTGAAACCTAATAATTAAAACTGATACTGTGTAAGAACACTTCAACCTTGAAGATCAAAATTTGGTGAGCCAAGTGGGATTTGTGTTCCGATCATTAAAACCAAGTATCATCAAGATTGGGTGAAAAAATATTTGCTTGTATTTTGGAAACTCGTAATTTCTTGGAGGCTTGGCAACCCCTTTCAATGAAAGTGCTTTTCCACAGTCTCTGCTTTGGGCTACTTGAAGAGGAAACAAACCAGTGAGACAAAACTGAGAACTACTTTATTTTGTCAAGTTTCAAAGAGCTACTAGAAACCGTGTTGGATTTAGAGTTCCAGATTCATCTATCTATATCTGAGACAACAGAGTGAAACTAAAAATAAAAACTGCTACTGTAATTGAGCGCTTCAACCTAGAAGGACAAAATTTGGTGAGCCAAGTGGGATTTGTATCCTGATCATTACCGCCATGTATCATCAAGATTGGGCCAAAAAATATTTGCTGCTATTTCGAAACTCGTAGATTCTTGGAAGCATGGCAACCCCTTTAAATGAAAGTGCTTTTATCCAGTCTCTGATTAGGGCTACCTGAAGAGGAAGCAAACCATAGTGACAAAACAGAGAACTACTTTATTTTGTCAAGTTTCAAAGAGCTACTACACACCGTGTTGGATTTAGAGTTCCAGATTCATCTATCTATATCGAAGACAACAGAGTGAAACTAAAAATAAAAACTGCTACTGTAAATGAACGCTTCAAACTAGAAGAACAAAATTTGGTGAGCCAAGTGGGATTTTCATACTGATCATTACGTGGGATTTGTGTACTTGTCATTACGACCACTATCATCAAGATTGGGTGAGAAAATATTTGCTGGTATTTTGGAAACTCGTAATTTCTTGGAAGCTTGGCAACTGCTTTCAATGAAAGTGGTTTTCCACAGTCTCTGCTTAGGGGTACTTGAAGAGGAAACAAATCATAGAGACAAAACTGAGAACTACATTATTTTGTCAAGTTTCCAAGAGCTACTACAATCCATGTTGGATTTAGAGTTCCAAATTCATCTATCTATATAGGAGAGAACAGAGTGAAACCTACATATAAAAAACTGCTACTGTAGACGAATGCTTCAACCTAGAAGAACAAAATTTTGTGAGCCAAGTGGGATTTGTGTACTGATCATTACCAACACGTATCATCAAGATTGGGTGAAAAAATTTTTGCTGGTATTTCGGAAACTCGTTATTTCGTAGAAGCTTGGCAACCACTCTAAATGAAAGTGCTTTTCCACAGTCTGTGCCTAGGACTTTTTGAGGAGGAAACAAACCATAGATACAAAACTGAGAACTACTTTATTTTCTCAAGTTTCAAAGAGCTAATACAAACCGTGTTGGATTTAGAGTTCCAAATTTATCTATCTATATAAGAGAGAACAGAGTGAAACCTACATAGAAAAACTGCTGCTGTATATGAACTCTTCATGCTAGAAGAACACAATATGGTGAGCCAAGTGGGATTTGTGTACTGATAATTACCACCACGTAGCATCAAGTTTGGGTGAAAAGATATTTGCTGGTATTTCGGTAACTCCTTATATCTTAGAAGCTTGGCAACCCCTCTCAATGAAAGTGCTTTTCCACAGTCTGTGCCTAGGGCTACTTGAAAAGGAAACAAACCATGAAGACAAAACTGAGAACTCCTTTATTTTGTCAAGTTTCAAAGAGCTACTACAAACCATGTTGGATTTAGAGTTCCAAATTTATCTATCTATATAGGAGAGGACAAAGTGAAACCTAAAAATAAAAACTACTAATATAAACGAACGCTTCAACCTAGAAGAACAAAATTTGGTGAGCCAAGTGGGATTTGTGTACTTGTCATTACCACCACGTATCATCAAGATTGGGTGAAAAAATATTTGCTGGTATTTCGGAAACTCCTAATTTCTTGGAAGCTTCGCACCCCCTTTAAATGAAAGTGCTTTTCCACAGTCTCTGCTTATGGCTACTTGAAGAGGAAACAAACCATAGAGAGAAAACTGAGAACTCTTTTTTTTGGTTAAGTTTCAAAGAGCTACTACAAACCATGTTGGATTTACAGTTCCAAATTCATCTATCTATATAGGGGAGGACAAAGTGATACCTAAAAATAATAACCGCTACTGTAAATGAACGCTTCAACCTAGAAGAACAAAATTTGGTGAGTCAAGTGGGATTTGTGTACCGATCATTACTACCAAGTATCATCAAGTTTGGTTGAAAAAATATTTCCTGGTATTTCGGAAACTCGTAATTTCTTGGAAGCTTGGCAATTCCTTTCAATGAAAGTGCTTTTCCACAGTCTCTGCTTAGGGGTACTTGAAGAGGAAAAAAATCATAGAGACAAAACTGAGAACAACATTTTTGTCAATGTTCAAAGAGCTACTACAAACCATGTTGGATTTAGAGTTCCAAATTCATCTATTTATATAGGAGAGAAAAGAGGGAAACCTAAAAATATAAACAGCTACTGTAGACGAACGCTTCAACCTAGAAGATCACAATTTGGTGAGCCAAGTGGGATTTGTGTACTGATCATTACCACCACGTATCACCAAGATTGGGTAAAAAATATTTGCTGGTATTTCGGAAACTCGTTATTTCACAGAAGCTTGGCAACCCCTCTCAAGGAAAGTACTTTTCCACGGTCTGTGCCTAGGGCTACTTGAAGAGGAAACAAACCATAAAGACAAAACTGAGAACTCCTTTATTTTGTCAAGTTTCAAAGAGGTACTACAAACCATGTTGGATTTAGAGTTCCAAATTCATCTATCTATATAGGAGAGAACAGAGTGAAACCGAAATATAAAAACTGCTACTGTAGGCGAACGCTTCAACCTAGAAGAACAAAATTTGGTGAGCCAAGTGGGATTTGTGTACTGATAATTACCAGCAAGTTTCATCAAGATTGGGTGAACAAATATTTGCTGGTATTTCGGAAACACGTTATTTCTTAAAAGCTTGGCAACCTCTCTGAATGGAAGTGCTTTTCCACAGTCTGTGCCTAGGGCTACTTGAAGAGGAAACAAACCATAGAGACAAAACTGAGAACTCTATTTTTTGTCAAGTTTCAAAGGGCTACTGCCAACGATGTTGGATTTAGAGCTCCAAATTTATCTATCTATATAGGAGAGGACAAAGTGAAACCTAAAAATAAAAACTGCTACTGTAATCGAACGCTTCAACCTCGAAGAACAATATTTGGTGAGCCAAGTGGGATTTGTGTACTAGTCATTACCACCACGTATCATCAATATTGGGTGAAAAAATATTTGCTGGTATTTCGGAAATTCGTAATTTCTTGGAAGCTTGGCAAATCCTTTCAAAGAAAGTGCTTTTCCACAGTCTCTGCTTAGGGTTACTTGAAGAGGAAACAAATCATAGAGACAAAACTGAGAACAACATTTTTGTCAAGTTTCAAAGAGCCACTACAAACCATGTTGGATTTATAGTTCCAAATTCATCTATCTATATAGGAGAGAACAGAGGGAAACCTAAAAATAAAAACTGCTACTGTAAACGAATGCTTCAAAGTAGAGGAACAAAATTTGGTGAGTCAAGTGGGATTTGTGTACCGATCATTACCACCAAGTTTCATCAAGATTGTGTGAAAACATATTTGCTGGTATTTCGGAAACTTGTTATTTCTTAGAAGCTTGGCAACCCCTCTCAATGAAAGTGCTTTTCCACAGTCTGTGCCTAGGGCTACTTGAAGAGGAAACAAACCATAAAGACAAAACTGAGGACAACTTTATTTTGTCAAGTTTCAAAGAGCTAATACAATCCATGTTGGATTTAGAGTTCCAAATTCATCTATGTATATAGGAGAGAACAGAGTGAAACCTAAAAATAAAAACTGCTACTGAAAACGAACGCTTCAACATAGAAGAACGAAATTTGGTGAACCAAGTGGGATTTGTGTACTTGTAATTACCACCATGTATCATCCAGATTGGGTGAAAAAATATTTGCTGGTATTTCGGAAACTCGTAATTTCTTGGGAGCTTGACAACCCCGTTCAATGAAAGTGCTTTTCCACAGTCTCTGCTTCTGGGTACTTAAACAGGAAACAAATGATAGAGACAAAACTGAGAACTACCTTTTTTTGACAAGTTTCAAAGAGCTACTACAAACCATGTTGGATTTAGAGTTCCAAATTCATCCATCTATATAGGAGAGAACAGAGTGAAACCTAAATGTAAAAACTGCTACTGTAGACGAACGCTTCAACCTAGAAGAAAATAATTTGGTGAGCCAAATGGGATTTGTGTACTGAACATTACCACCAAGTATCATCAAGATTGGGTGAAAAAATATTTGCTGGTATTTCGGAAACTCGTTATTTCTTAGAAGCTTGGCAACCCCTCTCAATGAAAGTGCTTTTCTACAGTCTGTGCCTAGGGCTACTTGAAGAGGAAACAAACCGTAGAGACAAAACTGAGAACTACTTTATTTTGTCAAGTTTCAAAGAGTTACAACAAACCACGTTGGATTTAGAGTTCCAAATTCATCTATCCATATATGAGAGAACAGAGGGGAAACCTACATATAAAAACTGGTACTGTAGACGAAGGCTTCTACCAAGAAGAACAAAATTTGGTGAGCCAAGTGGGATTTGTGTACTGATCATTACCACTAAGGATCATCAAGATTGGGTGAAAAAATATTTGCTGGTATTTCGGAAACTCGTAATTTCTTGGAAGCTTGGCAACCCCTTTCAATGAATGTGCTTTTCCACAGTCTCTGCTTAGGGATAATGGAAGAGGTAGCATACCATAAAGGCAAAACTGAGAACTACTTTATTTTGTCTAGTTTCAAAGAGCTACTACAAACCATGTTGGATTTAGAGTTCTAAATTCATCTATCTGTACAGGAGAGAACAGTGGGAAACCAAAATATAAAAACTGCTACTGTGGACGAACGCTTCAAACTAGAAGAACAAAATTTGGTGAGCCAAGTGGGATTTGTGTACTGATCATTACCACCAAGTATCATCAAGTTTGGGTGAAAAAATATTTGCTGGTATTTCAGAAACTCGTTATTTCTTAGAAGCTTGGCAACCCCTCTCAATCAAAGTGCTTTTCCACAGTCCTTGCCTAGGGCTACTTGAAGAGGAAACAAACCATAGAGACAAAAATGAGAACTAATTTTTTTTTGTCAAGTTTCAAAGAGTTACTAAAAACCATGTTGCCGTTAGAGTTCCAAATTCATCTATCTATATAGGAGAGAACATAGGGAAACCTAAATATAAAAACTGCTACTGTAGACGAACACTTCAACCTAGAAGAACACAATTGGTGAGCCAAGTGGGATTTGTGTACTGATCAATACCACCAAGTATCATCAAGATTGGGTGAAAAAATATTTGCTGGTATTTCAGAAACTCGTTATTTCTTAGTAGCTTGTCAACCACTCTCAATGAAAGTGCTTTTCCACAGTCTTTGCCTATGGCTACTTGAAGAGGAAACAAACCATAGAGACAAAACTGAGAACTCCTTTATTTTGTCAAGTTTCAAAGAGCTACTACTAACCATGTTGGATTTAGAGTTCCAAATTCATGTACCTATATAGGAGAGAACAGAGTGAAACCTAAATATAAAAACTGCTACTGTAGACGAACGCTTCAACCTAGAAGAATAATGTTTGGTGAGCCAAGTGGGATTTGTGTACTGATCATTACCACCACGTATCATCAAATTGGATGAAAAAATATTTGCTGGTATTTCGGAAACTCGTTATATATTAGAAGCTTGGCACCCCCTTTCAATGAAAGTGCGTTTCCACAGTCTGTGCCTAGGGCTTATTGAAGAGGAAAAAACCATAGAGACAAAACTGAGAACTACATTTTTTGTCAAGTTTCAAAGAGCTACAACAAACCATGTTGGATTTAGAGTTCCAAATTCATCTATCTATATAGGAGAGAACAGAGTGAAACCGAAATATAAAAACTGCTACTGTAGGCGAACGCTTCAACCTAGAAGAACAAAATTTGGTGAGCCAAGTGGGATTTGTGTACTGATAATTACCAGCAAGTTTCATCAAGATTGGGTGAACAAATATTTGCTGGTATTTCGGAAACACGTTATTTCTTAAAAGCTTGGCAACCTCTCTGAATGGAAGTGCTTTTCCACAGTCTGTGCCTAGGGCTACTTGAAGAGGAAACAAACCATAGAGACAAAACTGAGAACTCTATTTTTTGTCAAGTTTCAAAGGGCTACTGCCAACGATGTTGGATTTAGAGCTCCAAATTTATCTATCTATATAGGAGAGGACAAAGTGAAACCTAAAAATAAAAACTGCTACTGTAATCGAACGCTTCAACCTCGAAGAACAATATTTGGTGAGCCAAGTGGGATTTGTGTACTAGTCATTACCACCACGTATCATCAATATTGGGTGAAAAAATATTTGCTGGTATTTCGGAAATTCGTAATTTCTTGGAAGCTTGGCAAATCCTTTCAAAGAAAGTGCTTTTCCACAGTCTCTGCTTAGGGTTACTTGAAGAGGAAACAAATCATAGAGACAAAACTGAGAACAACATTTTTGTCAAGTTTCAAAGAGCCACTACAAACCATGTTGGATTTATAGTTCCAAATTCATCTATCTATATAGGAGAGAACAGAGGGAAACCTAAAAATAAAAACTGCTACTGTAAACGAATGCTTCAAAGTAGAGGAACAAAATTTGGTGAGTCAAGTGGGATTTGTGTACCGATCATTACCACCAAGTTTCATCAAGATTGTGTGAAAACATATTTGCTGGTATTTCGGAAACTTGTTATTTCTTAGAAGCTTGGCAACCCCTCTCAATGAAAGTGCTTTTCCACAGTCTGTGCCTAGGGCTACTTGAAGAGGAAACAAACCATAAAGACAAAACTGAGGACAACTTTATTTTGTCAAGTTTCAAAGAGCTAATACAATCCATGTTGGATTTAGAGTTCCAAATTCATCTATGTATATAGGAGAGAACAGAGTGAAACCTAAAAATAAAAACTGCTACTGAAAACGAACGCTTCAACATAGAAGAACGAAATTTGGTGAACCAAGTGGGATTTGTGTACTTGTAATTACCACCATGTATCATCCAGATTGGGTGAAAAAATATTTGCTGGTATTTCGGAAACTCGTAATTTCTTGGGAGCTTGACAACCCCGTTCAATGAAAGTGCTTTTCCACAGTCTCTGCTTCTGGGTACTTAAACAGGAAACAAATGATAGAGACAAAACTGAGAACTACCTTTTTTTGACAAGTTTCAAAGAGCTACTACAAACCATGTTGGATTTAGAGTTCCAAATTCATCCATCTATATAGGAGAGAACAGAGTGAAACCTAAATGTAAAAACTGCTACTGTAGACGAACGCTTCAACCTAGAAGAAAATAATTTGGTGAGCCAAATGGGATTTGTGTACTGAACATTACCACCAAGTATCATCAAGATTGGGTGAAAAAATATTTGCTGGTATTTCGGAAACTCGTTATTTCTTAGAAGCTTGGCAACCCCTCTCAATGAAAGTGCTTTTCTACAGTCTGTGCCTAGGGCTACTTGAAGAGGAAACAAACCGTAGAGACAAAACTGAGAACTACTTTATTTTGTCAAGTTTCAAAGAGTTACAACAAACCACGTTGGATTTAGAGTTCCAAATTCATCTATCCATATATGAGAGAACAGAGGGGAAACCTACATATAAAAACTGGTACTGTAGACGAAGGCTTCTACCAAGAAGAACAAAATTTGGTGAGCCAAGTGGGATTTGTGTACTGATCATTACCACTAAGGATCATCAAGATTGGGTGAAAAAATATTTGCTGGTATTTCGGAAACTCGTAATTTCTTGGAAGCTTGGCAACCCCTTTCAATGAATGTGCTTTTCCACAGTCTCTGCTTAGGGATAATGGAAGAGGTAGCATACCATAAAGGCAAAACTGAGAACTACTTTATTTTGTCTAGTTTCAAAGAGCTACTACAAACCATGTTGGATTTAGAGTTCTAAATTCATCTATCTGTACAGGAGAGAACAGTGGGAAACCAAAATATAAAAACTGCTACTGTGGACGAACGCTTCAAACTAGAAGAACAAAATTTGGTGAGCCAAGTGGGATTTGTGTACTGATCATTACCACCAAGTATCATCAAGTTTGGGTGAAAAAATATTTGCTGGTATTTCAGAAACTCGTTATTTCTTAGAAGCTTGGCAACCCCTCTCAATCAAAGTGCTTTTCCACAGTCCTTGCCTAGGGCTACTTGAAGAGGAAACAAACCATAGAGACAAAAATGAGAACTAATTTTTTTTTTGTCAAGTTTCAAAGAGTTACTAAAAACCATGTTGCCGTTAGAGTTCCAAATTCATCTATCTATATAGGAGAGAACATAGGGAAACCTAAATATAAAAACTGCTACTGTAGACGAACACTTCAACCTAGAAGAACACAATTGGTGAGCCAAGTGGGATTTGTGTACTGATCAATACCACCAAGTATCATCAAGATTGGGTGAAAAAATATTTGCTGGTATTTCAGAAACTCGTTATTTCTTAGTAGCTTGTCAACCACTCTCAATGAAAGTGCTTTTCCACAGTCTTTGCCTATGGCTACTTGAAGAGGAAACAAACCATAGAGACAAAACTGAGAACTCCTTTATTTTGTCAAGTTTCAAAGAGCTACTACTAACCATGTTGGATTTAGAGTTCCAAATTCATGTACCTATATAGGAGAGAACAGAGTGAAACCTAAATATAAAAACTGCTACTGTAGACGAACGCTTCAACCTAGAAGAATAATGTTTGGTGAGCCAAGTGGGATTTGTGTACTGATCATTACCACCACGTATCATCAAATTGGATGAAAAAATATTTGCTGGTATTTCGGAAACTCGTTATATATTAGAAGCTTGGCACCCCCTTTCAATGAAAGTGCGTTTCCACAGTCTGTGCCTAGGGCTTATTGAAGAGGAAAAAACCATAGAGACAAAACTGAGAACTACATTTTTTGTCAAGTTTCAAAGAGCTACAACAAACCATGTTGGATTTAGAGTTCCAAATTCATCTATCTATATAGGAGAGAACAGAGTGAAACCTAAAAATAAAAACTCCTACTGTAAACGAACTCCTCAACCTAGGAGGAGAAAATTTGGTGAGAAAATTGGGATTTGTGTACTTGTCATTACCAACAAGTATCATCAAGATTGGGTGAAAAAATATTTGCTGGTATTTCGGAAACTCATAATTTCTTGGAAGCTTGGCAACCCCTTTCATTGAAATTGCTTTTCCACAGTCTCTGCTTAGGGGTACTTTAAGAGGAAACAAAACATAAAGACAAAACTTAGAACTACTTTTTTTGTCAAGTTTTACGGAGCTACTACAAACTGTGTTGGATTTAGAGTCCCAAATTGATCTATCCATATAGGAGAGAACAGAGGAAAACCTAAATATAAAAACTGCGACTGTAGACGAACGCTTCATCCTAGAAGAACACAATTTAGTGAGCCAAGTGGGATTTGTGTACTGATCATTACCACCACGTATCATCAAGATTGGTTGAAAAAATATTTGCTGGTATTTCGGAAAATGGTTATTTCCTAGAAGCTTGGCTAACCCCTCTTAATGATTGTGCTTTTCCACAGTCTGTGCCTAGGGCTACTTGAAGAGGAAACAAACCATAGAGACAAAACTAAGAACTACTTTATTTTGTCAAGTTTCAAAGAGCTACTACAAACCATGATAGATTTAGAGTTCCAAATTCATTTATCTATATAGGAGAGAACAGAGTGAAACCTAAATATAAAAACTGCTATTGTAGATGAACGCTTAAACCTAGAAGAACAAAATTTGGTGAGCCAAGTGGGATTTGTGTACTGATCATTAACACCAAGTATCATCAAGATTGAGTGAAAAAATATTTGGTGGTATTTCGGAAACTCGTTATTTCTTAGAAACTTGGTATCCCCTCTCAATGAAAGTGCTTTTCCACAGTCTGTGCCTAGGGCTACTTGAAGAGGAAACAAACCATAAAGAAAAAAACAGAGAACTCCTTTATTTTGTCAAGTTTCAAAGAGCTACTACAAACCATGTTGTATTTAGAGTTCCAAATTCATCTATCTATATAGGAGAGAACAGAGGGAAACCTAAATATAAAAACTGCTACTGTAGACGAACGCTTCAACCTAGAAGAACAAAATTTGGTGAGCCAAGTGGGATGTGTACTGATCATTACCAACAAGTACATCAAGATTGGGTGAAAAAATATTTGCTGGTATTTCGGAAACTCGTTATTTCTTAGAAGCTTGGCAACCCCACTCAATGAGTGTGCTTTTCCACAGTCTGTGCCTAGGGCTACTTGAAGGGGAAACAAACCAAAGAGACAAAACTGAGAACTACTTTATTTTGTCAAGTTTCAAGGAGTACTACAAACCATGTTGCATTAAATTTCCAAATTCATCTATCTATATAGGAGAGAACAGAGTGAAACCTTAAAATAAAAACTGCTACTGTAAAGGAACGCTTCAACCTAGAAGAACAAAATTTGGTGAACCAAGTGGGATTTGTGTACTTGTCATTACCACCACGTATCATCAAGATTGGGTGAAAAAATATTTGGTGGTTTTTCGGAAACTCGCAATTTCTTGGAAGCTTGGCAACCCCTTTCAATGAAAGTTCTTTTCCAGTCTTTCCTTCAGGCTACTTGAAGAGGAAACATAACATAGAGACAAACTGAGAACTACATTTTTTTGTCAAGTTTCAAAGAGCTACTACAAACTATGTTGGATTTAGACTTCCAAATTCATCTCTCTATATAAGAGAGAACAAACTGAAACCTAAATATAAAAACTGCTACTGTAGACGAACGCTTTAACCTAGAGAAGCACAATTTGGAGAGCCAAGTGGGATTTGTGTACTGATCATTACCACCACGTATTATCAAGATTGGGTGAAAAAATATTTGCTGGTGTTTCGGAAACTGATTATTTCTTAGAAGCTTGGCAACCCCTCTAAATGAAAGTGCTTTTCCACAGTCTGTGCCTAGGGCTAGAAGAGGAAACAAACCATAGAGACAAAACTGAGAACTACTTTATTTTGTAAAGTTTCAAAGAGTTACTACAAACCATGTTGGATTTAGATTCCAAATTCATCTATCTATAGAGGATAGAACAGAAGGAAACCTAAACATACAAACTGCTACTGTAGACGAAAGCTTCAACCTAGAAGAACAAAATTTGGTGAGCCAAGTGGGATTTGTGTACTGATCATTACCATCAAGTATTATCAAGATTGGGTAAAAAAATATTTGCTGGTATTTCGGAAACTCGTTATATCTTAGAAGCTTGGCAACCCCTCCCAATGAAATTGCGTTTCCACAGTCTGTGCCTAGGGCTACTTGAAGAGGAAAAAACCATAGAGACAAAACTGAGAACTCCTTTATTTTGTCAAGTTTCAAAGAGCTACTACAAACGATGTTGGATTTAGAGTTGCAAATTCATCTATCTATATAGTAGAGAAGAAAGTGAAACCTAAATATAAAAACTGCTACTGTAAACGAACGACTCAACCTAGAAGAACAACATTTGGTGAGCCAAGTGGGATTTGTGTACTGATCATTACCACCACGTATCATCAAATTGGATGAAAAAATATTTGCTGGTATTTCGGAAACTCGTTATATATTAGAAGCATGGCAAAGCCTCCCAATGAAAGTGCGTTTCCACAGTCTGTGCCTAGGGATTATTGAAGAGG
Organism: Callospermophilus lateralis; assembly: GCF_048772815.1. Lineage (NCBI taxonomy): Eukaryota > Metazoa > Chordata > Mammalia > Rodentia > Sciuridae > Callospermophilus > Callospermophilus lateralis. The sequence continues at coordinate 6,988,015 of NW_027514454.1, forward strand.
AAAAAACCATAGAGACAAAACTGAGAACTACATTTTTTGTCAAGTTTCAAAGAGCTACTACAAACCATGTTGGATTTAGAGTTCCAAATTCATTTATCTATATAGGAGAGAACAGAGTGAAACCTAAATATAAAAACTGCTATTGTAGACGAACGCTTAAACCTAGAAGAAAAAATTTGGTGAGCCAAGTGGGATTTGTGTACTGATCATTAACACCAAGTATCATCAAGATTGCGTGAAAAAATATTTGGTGGTATTTCGGAAACTCGTTATTTCTTAGAAACTTGGTATCCCCTCTCAATGAAAGTGCTTTTCCACAGTCTGTGCCTAGGGCTACTTGAAGAGGAAACAAACCATAAAGAAAAAAAACAGAGAACTCCTTTATTTTGTCAAGTTTCAAAGAGCTACTACAAACCATGTTGTATTTAGAGTTCCAAATTCATCTATCTATATAGGAGAGAACAGAGGGAAACCTAAATATAAAAACTGCTACTGTAGACGAACGCTTCAACCTAGAAGAACAAAATTTGGTGAGCCAAGTGGGATGTGTACTGATCATTACCAACAAGTACATCAAGATTGGGTGAAAAAATATTTGCTGGTGTTTCGGAAACTCGTTATTTCTTAGAAGCTTGGCAACCCCTCTCAATGAAAGTGCTTTTCCACAGTCTGTGCCTAGGGCTACTTGAAGAGGAAACAAACCAAAGAGACAAAATTGAGAACTACTTTATTTTGTCAAGTTTCAAGGAGTACTACAAACCATGTTGCATTAAAGTTCCAAATTCATCTATCTATAAAGGAGAGAAAAGAGTGAAACCTAAAAATAAAAACTGCTACTGTAAAGGAACGCTTCAACCTAGAAGAACAAAATTTGGTGAACCAAGTGGGATTTGTGTACTTGTCATTACCACCACGTATCATCAAGATTGGGTGAAAAAATATTTGGTGGTTTTTCGGAAACTCGCAATTTCTTGGAAGCTTGGCAACCCCTTTCAATGAAAGTTCTTTTCCAGTCTTTCCTTCAGGCTACTTGAAGAGGAAACATAACATAGAGACAAACTGAGAACTACATTTTTTTGTCAAGTTTCAAAGAGCTACTACAAACTATGTTGGATTTAGACTTCCAAATTCATCTCTCTATATAAGAGAGAACAAACTGAAACCTAAATATAAAAACTGCTACTGTAGACGAACGCTTTAACCTAGAAAAGCACAATTTGGTGAGCCAAGTGGGATTTGTGTACTGATCATTACCACCACGTATTATCAAGATTGGGTGAAAAAATATTTGCTGGTGTTTCGGAAACTGATTATTTCTTAGAAGCTTGGCAACCCCTCTAAATGAAAGTGCTTTTCCACAGTCTGTGCCTAGGGCTAGAAGAGGAAACAAACCATAGAGACAAAACTGAGAACTACTTTATTTTGTAAAGTTTCAAAGAGTTACTACAAACCATGTTGGATTTAGATTCCAAATTCATCTATCTATAGAGGATAGAAGAGAAGGAAACCTAAACATACAAACTGCTACTGTAGACGAAAGCTTCAACCTAGAAGAACAAAATTTGGTGAGCCAAGTGGGATTTGTGTACTGATCATTACCATCAAGTATTATCAAGATTGGGTAAAAAAATATTTGCTGGTATTTCGGAAACTCGTTATATCTTAGAAGCTTGGCAACCCCTCCCAATGAAATTGCGTTTCCACAGTCTGTGCCTAGGGCTACTTGAAGAGGAAAAAACCATAGAGACAAAACTGAGAACTCCTTTATTTTGTCAAGTTTCAAAGAGCTACTACAAACGATGTTGGATTTAGAGTTGCAAATTCATCTATCTATATAGTAGAGAAGAAAGTGAAACCTAAAAATAAAAACTGCTACTGTAAACGAACGACTCACCCTAGAAGAACAACATTTGGTGAGCCAAGTGGGATTTGTGTACTGATCATTACCACCACGTATCATCAAATTGGATGAAAAAATATTTGCTGGTATTTCGGAAACTCGTTATATATTAGAAGCATGGCAAAGCCTCCCAATGAAAGTGCATTTCCACAGTCTGTGCCTAGGGCTTATTGAAGAGGAAAAAACCATAGAGACAAAACTGAGAACTACATTTTTTGTCAAGTTTCAAAGAGCTACTACAAACCATGTTGGATTTAGAGTTCCAAATTCATTTATCTATATAGGAGAGAACAGAGTGAAACCTAAATATAAAAACTGCTATTGTAGACGAACGCTTAAACCTAGAAGAACAAAATTTGGTGAGCCAAGTGGGATTTGTGTACTGATCATTAACACCAAGTATCATCAAGATTGCGTGAAAAAATATTTGGTGGTATTTCGGAAACTCGTTATTTCTTAGAAACTTGGTATCCCCTCTCAATGAAAGTGCTTTTCCACAGTCTGTGCCTAGGGCTACTTGAAGAGGAAACAAACCATAAAGAAAAAAACAGAGTTCCAAATTCATCTATCTATATAGGAGAGAACAGAGGGAAACCTAAATATAAAAACTGCTACTGTAGACGAACGCTTCAACCTAGAAGAACAAAATTTGGTGAGCCAAGTGGGATGTGTACTGATCATTACCAACAAGTACATCAAGATTGGGTGAAAAAATATTTGCTGGTATTTCGGAAACTCGTTATTTCTTAGAAGCTTGGCAACCAATCTCAATGAGTGTGCTTTTCCACAGTCTGTGCCTAGGGCTACTTGAAGAGGAAACAAACCAAAGAGACAAAACTGAGAACTACTTTATTTTGTCAAGTTTCAAGGAGTACTACAAACCATGTTGCATTAAAGTTCCAAATTCTTCTATCTATATAGGAGAGAACAGAGTGAAACCTAAAAATAAAAACTGCTACTGTAAAGGAATGCTTCAACCTAGAAGAACAAAATTTGGTGAACCAAGGGGGATTTGTGTACTTGTCATTACCACCACGTATCATCAAGATTGGGTGAAAAAATATTTGGTGGTTTTTCGGAAACTCGCAATTTCTTGGAAGCTTGGCAACCCCTTTCAATGCAAGTTCTTTTCCAGTCTTTCCTTCAGGCTACTTGAAGAGGAAACATAACATAGAGACAAACTGAGAACTACATTTTTTTGTCAAGTTTCAAAGAGTTACTACAAACTATGTTCGATTTAGACTTCCAAATTCATCTCTCTATATAAGAGAGAACAAACTGAAACCTAAATATAAAAACTGCTACTGTAGACAAACGCTTTAACCTAGAAAAGCACAATTTGGTGAGCCAAGTGGGACTTGTGTACTGATCATTACAACCACGTATTATCAAGATTGGGTGAAAAAATATTTGCTGGTATTTCGGAAACTGATTATTTCTTAGAAGCTTGGCAACCCCTCTAAATGAAAGTGCTTTTCCACAGTCTGTGCCTAGGGCTACTTGAAGAGGAAACAAACCATAGAGACAAAACTGAGAACTACTTTATTTTGTAAAGTTTCAAAGAGTTACTACAAACCATGTTGGATTTAGATTCCAAATTCATCTATCTATATAGGATAGAACAGAAGGAAACCTAAACATACAAACTGCTACTGTAGACGAACGCTTCAAACTAGAAGAAGAAAATTTGGTGAGCCAAGTGGGATTTGTGTACTGATCATTACCATCAAGTATTATCAAGATTGGGTAAAAAAATATTTGCTGGTATTTCGGAAACTCGTTATATCTTAGAAGCTTGGCAACCACTCCCAATGAAATTGCGTTTCCACAGTCTGTGCCTAGGGCTACTTGAAGAGGAAAAAACCATAGAGACAAAACTGAGAACTCCTTTATTTTGTCAAGTTTCAAAGAGCTACTACAAACGATGTTGGATTTAGAGTTGCAAATTCATCTATCTATATAGGAGAGAAGAAAGTGAAACCTAAAAATAAAAACTGCTACTGTAAACGAACGACTCAACCGAGAAGAACAACATTTGGTGAGCCAAGTGGGATTTGTGTACTGATCATTAAAACCACGTATCATCAAATTGGATGAAAAAATATTTGCTGGTATTTCGGAAACTCGTTATATATTAGAAGCATGGCAACCCCTCCCAATGAAAGTGCGTTTCCACAGTCTGTGCCTAGGGCTTATTGAAGAGGAAAAAACCATAGAGACAAAACTGAGAACTACATTTTTTGTCAAGTTTCAAAGAGCTACTACAAACCATGTTGGATTTAGAGTTCCAAATTCATCTATCTGTATAGGAGAGAACAGAGTGAAACGTAAATATAAAAACTGCTACTATAAACGAACGCTTCAACCTAGAAGAACAAAACTTGGTGAACCAAGTGGGATTTGTGTACTTGTCATTACCACCATGTATCATGAAGATTGGGTGAAAAAATATTTGCTTTTATTTCGGAAACTCGCAATTTCTTGGAAGCTTGGCAAACCCTTTCAATGAAAGTGCTTTTCCACAGTTTGTGTCTAGGGCTACTTGCAGAGGAAACAAACCATAGAGACAAAACTGAGAACTACTTTTTTTTGTCAAGTTTCAAAGAGCTACTACAAACCATGTTGGATTTAGAGTTCCAAATTCATCTATCTATATAGGAGAGAACAGAGTGAAATTAAAATAAAAACTGCTACTGTAAACGAACGCCTCAACCTAGAAGACGTAAATTTGGTGAGCCAAGTCGGATTTGTGTACTGATCATTACCACCACGTATCATCAAGATTGGGTGTAAAAATATTTGCTGGTATTTCTGAAACTCGTAATTTCTTGGAAGCTTGGCAACCCCTTTCAATGAAAGTGCTTTTAAACAGTCTCTGCTTAGGGCTACTTGAAGAGGAAACAAACCATAGGGACAAAACTGAGAACTACTTTTTTTTGTCAAGTTTCAAAGAGCTACTACAAACCATGTTGGATTTAGAGTTCCAATTTCATCCATCTATATAGGTGAGAACAGTGGGAAATGAAATAAAAAAACTGCTATTGCAGACGAACGCTTCAACCAGGAAGAACACAATTTAGTGAGCCATGTGGGATTTGTGTACTGATCATTACCACCACGTATCATCAAGATTGGGTAAAAAAAATACTTGCTGGTATTTCGGCAACTCGTTATTTCTTAGAAGTTTGGCAACCCCTCTCAATGATTGTGCTTTTCCACAGTGTGTGCCTAGGGCTACTTTAAGAGGAAACAAACCAAAGAGAAAAAAACTGAGAACTACTTTATTTTGTCAAGTTTCAAAGAGCTACTACAAACCATGTTGGATTTAGAGTTCCAAATTCATCTATCTATATAGGAGAGAACACAGTGAAACCTAAAAATAAAAACTGCTACTGTATACGAACTCTTCAACCTAGAAGAACAAACTGGTGAGCCAAGTGGGATTTGTGTACTTCTCATTAACACCACGAATCATCAAGATTGGGTGAAAAAATGTTTGCTGGTATTTCAGAAACTCGTAATTTCTTGGAAGCTTGGCATCCTCTTTCAATGAAAGTGCTTTTCCACAGTCACTGCTTGCGCAACTTGAAGAGGAAACAAAACAAAGAGACAAACAGAGAGCTACATTTTTTTGTCAAGTTTCAAAGAGCTACTACAAACCATGTTGGATTTAGAGTTCCAAATTCATCTATCTATACAGGAGAGAAAAGAGGGAAACCTAAATCTAAAAACTGCTACTGTAGAAGAACGCTTAAACTAGAAGAACAAACTTTGGTGAGCCAAGTGAGATTTGTGTGCCTGTCATTACCACCAAATATCATTCAGATAGGTTAAAAAATATTTGCTGGTATTTCGGAAACTCGTAATTTCTTGGAAGCTGGGCAGCCCTTTCAATGAAAGTGCTTTTCCACAGTCTCTGCTTATGGCTACTTGAAGAGGAAAGAAACCATAGAGACAAAACTCAGAACTCCTTTATTTTGTCAAATTACAAAGAGCTGCTACAAACCATGTTGGATTTAGAGATCCAAATTCATCTATCCATATAGGAGAGAACAGAATTAAACCTAAATGTAAAAACTGCTACTGTAAACGAACGCTTCAACCTAGAAGAACAAAATTTGGTGAGCCAAGTGGGATTTGTGTACTTGTCATTACCACCAAGTATCATCAAGATTGGGTGAAAAAATATTTGCTGTTATTTCGGAAACTCGTTATTTCTTAGAAGCTTGGCAACCCATCTCAATGAAAGTGCTTTTCCACAGTCTGTGCCTAAGGCTACTTGAGGAGGAAACAAACAATGAAGACAAAACTGAGAACTCCTTTATTTTGTCAAGTTTCAAGGAGCTACTACAAACCATGTTGGATTTAGAGTTGCAAATTCATCTGTCTATATAGGAGAGAAAAGAGGGAAACCAAAATCTAAAAACTGCTACGGTAGACGAACGCTTCAACCTAGAAGAACAAAATTTGGTGAGCCAAGTGGGATTTGTGTACTGATCATTACCATCAAGAATCATCAAGATTGGTTGAAAAAATATTGGCTGGTATTTCGGAAATTCGTTATATCTTAGAAGCTTGGCAACCCCTCCCAAAGAAAGTGCGTTTCCACAGTCTGTGCCTAAGGCTACTTGAAGAGGAAACAAACCATAGAGACAAAACTGAGAACTCCATTATTTTGTCAAGTTTCAAAAAGCTAGAAGAAACCATATTGGATTTATAATTCCAAATTCATGTATCTATATAGGACAGAACAGAGTGAAACCTAAATATAAAAACTGCTAGTGTAGACGAACGCTTCTACCTAGAAGAACAAAATTTGGTGAGCCAAGTGGGACTTGTGTACTGATCATTACCATCAAGAATCATCAAGATTGCGTGAAAAAATATTTGCTGGTATTTCGGAAACTCGTTATGTCTTAGAAGCTTGGCAACTTATCTCAATGCAAGTACTTTTCCACAGTCTGTGCCTAGGGCTACTTGAAGAGGAAACAAACCATAGAGACAAAAGTGAGAACTTTTTTATTTTGTCAAGTTTCAAAGAGCTACTACAAACCATGTTGGATTTAGAGTTCCAAATTCATCTTTCTATATAGGAGAGAACAGAGGGAAACCTAAATATAAAAACTGCTACTGTAGACGAACGCTTCAAACTAGAAGAACAAAATTTGGTGAGCCAAGTGGGATTTGTATACTGATCATTACCACCAAGCATCATCAAGATTGGGTGAAAAAATATTTGCTGGTATTTCGGAAACTCGTTATTTCTTAGAAGCTTGGCAACCCATCTCAATGAAAGTGCTTTTCCACAGTCTGTGCCTAAGGCTACTTGAGGAGGAAACAAACAATAGAGACAAAACTGAGAACTCCTTTATTTTGTCAAGTTTCAAAGAGCTACTACAAACCATGTTGGATTTAGAGTTCCAAATTCATCTCTCTATATAAGAGAGAACAAAGTGAAACCTACATATAAAAACTGCTACTGTAGACGAACGCTTTAACATAGAAAAGCACAATTTGGTGAGCCAAGTGGGATTTGTGTACTGATCATTACCACCAAGTATTATCAAGATTGGGTGAAAAAATATTTGCTGGTATTTCGGAAACTGATTATTTCTTAGAAGCTTGGCAACCCCTCTAAATGAAAGTGCTTTTCCACAGTCTGTGCATAGGGCTACTTGAAGAGGAAACAAACCATAGAGACAAAACTGAGAACTACTTTATTTTGTAAAGTTTCAAAGAGTTACTACAAACCATGTTGGATTTAGATTCCAAATTCATCTATCTATATAGGATAGAACAGAAGGAAACCTAAACATACAAACTGCTACTGTAGACGAACGCTTCAACCTAGAAGAACAGAATTTGGTGAGCCAAGTGGGATTTGTGTACTGATCATTACCATCAAGTATTATCAAGATTGGGTAAAAAAATATTTGCTGGTATTTCGGAAACTCGTTATATCTTAGAAGCTTGGCAACCCCTCCCAATGAAATTGCGTTTCCACAGTCTGTGCCTAGGGCTACTTGAAGAGGAAAAAACCATAGAGACAAAACTGAGAACTCCTTTATTTTGTCAAGTTTCAAGGAGCTACTACAAACGATGTTGGATTTAGAGTTGCAAATTCATCTATCTATATAGGAGAGAAGAAAGTGAAACCTAAAAGTAAAAACTGCTACTGTAAACGAACGACTCAACCGAGAAGAACAACATTTGGTGAGCCAAGTGGGATTTGTGTACTGATCATTAAGACCACGTATCATCAAATTGGATGAAAAAATATTTGCTGGTATTTCGGAAACTCGTTATATATTAGAAGCATGGCAACCCCTCCCAATGAAAGTGCGTTTCCACAGTCTGTGCCTAGGGCTTATTGAAGAGGAAAAAACCATAGAGACAAAACTGAGAACTACATTTTTTGTCAAGTTTCAAAGAGCTACTACAAACCATGTTGGATTTAGAGTTCCAAATTCATCTATCTAAATAGGAGAGAACAGAGTGAAACCTAAAAATAAAAACTGCTACTGTAAACGAACGCCTCAACCTAGGAGGAGAAAATTTGGTGAGAAAATTGTGATTTGTGTACTTGTCATTACCAACAAGTATCATCAAGATTGGGTGAAAAAATATTTGCTGGTATTTCGGAAACTCGTCATTTCTTGGAAGTTTGGCAACCCCGTTCATTGAAAGTGCTTTTCCACAGTCTCTGCTTAGGGCTACTTGAAGAGGAAACAAACCATAAAGACAAAACTGAGAACTACTTTTTTTTGTCAAGTTTTATGGAGCTACTACAAACCGTGTTGTATTTAGAGTCCCAAATTCATCTATCTATATAGGAGAGAAGAGAGGGAAACCTAAATATAAAAACTGCGACTGTAGACGAACGCTTCATCCTAGAAGAACACAATTTAGTGAGCCAAGTGGGATTTGTGTACTGATCATTACCCCCACGTATCATCAAGATTGGTTGAAAAAATATTTGCTGGTATTTCGGAAAATGGTTACTTCCTAGAAGCTTGGCTAACCCCTCTCAATGATTGTGCTTTTCCACAGTCTGTGACTAGGGCTACTTGAAGAGGAAACAATCCATAGAGACAAAACTAAGAACTACTTTATTTTGTCAAGTTTCAAAGAGCTACTACAAACCATGTTAGATTTAGAGTTCCAAATTCATTTATCTATATAGGAGAGAACAGAGTGAAACCTAAATATAAAAACTGCTATTGTAGATGAACGCTTCAACCTAGAAGAACAAAATTTGGTGAGTCAAGTGGGATTTGTGTCCCGATCATTACCACAAAGCATCATCAAGAAAGGGTGAAAAAATATTTGCTGGCATTTCGGAAACTCGTTATTTCTTAGAAGCTTGGCAACTCCTCTCAATGAAAGTGGTTTTCCACAGTCTGTGCCTAGGGCTACTTGAAGAGGAAACAAACCATAGAGATAAAACTGAGAACTCCTTTATTTTGTCAAGTTTCAAAAAGCTACTACAAACCACGTTGGATTTAGAGTTCCAAACTCATCTATCTATATAGGAGAGAACAGAATGAAACCTAAATATAAAAACTGCTACTATAAACGAATGCTTCAACCTAGAAGAACAAAACTTGGTGAACCAAGTGGGATTTGTGTACTTGTCATTACCACCACGTATCATGAAGATTGGGTGAAAAAATATTTGCTGCTATTTCGGAAACTCGTTATTTCTTAGAATCTTGGCAAGCCCTCTCAATGAAAGTGCTTATCCACAATCTGTGCCTAGGGCTACTTGAAGAGGAAACAAACCATAAAGAGTACACTGAGAACTACTTTATTTTGTCAAGTTTCAAAGAGCTACTACAAACCATGTTGGATATAGAGTTCCAAATTCATCTATCTATATAGGAGAGAACAGAGGGAAACCTAAAAATAAAAAACTGCTATTGTAAACGAACGCCTCAACCTAGAAGAAGAAAATTTGGTGAGAAAAGTGGGATTTGTGTACTTGTCATTACCACCACGTATCATCAAGATTGGGTAAAAAAATATTTGCTGGTATTTTGGAAATTCGTAATTTCTAGGAAGCTTGGCAACCCCTTTCAATGAAAGTGCTTTTCCACAGTCTCTGCTTAGGGCTACTTGAAGAGGAAACAAACCATAGAGACAAAACTGAGAACTCCTTTATTTTGTCAAGTTTCAAAGAGCTACTACAAACCATGTTGGATTTAGAGTTCCAAATTCATCTATCTATATAGGAGAGAACAGAGGGAAACCTAAAAATAAAAACTGCTACTGTAAACGAACGCTTCAACCTAGAAGAACAAAATGGTGAGCCAATTGGGATTTGTGTATTGTCATTACCACCACGTATCATCAAGATTGGGTGAAAAAACATTTGCTGGTATTTCGGAAACTCGTAATTTCTTGGAAGCTTGGCAACCCCTTTCAATGAAAGTGTTTTTCCACAGTCTCTGCTTCGGGCTACTTGAAGAGGAAACAAAACATAGAGACAAATTGAGAACTACATTTTTGTCAAGTTTCAAAGAGCTACTACAAACCATGTTGGATTTAGAGTTCCAAATTCATCTATCTATATAGGAGAGAACAGAGTGAAATAAAAATAAAAACTGCTACTGTAAACGAACGCCTCAACCTAGAAGACGTAAATTTGGTGAGCCAAGTCGGATTTGTGTACTGATCATTACCACCACGTATCATCAAGATTGGGTGTAAAAATATTTGCTGGTATTTCCGAAACTCGTAATTTCTTGGAAGCTTGGCAACCCCTTTCAATGAGAGTGCTTTTAAACAGTCTCTGCTTAGGGCTACTTGAAGAGGAAACAAACCATAGGGACAAAACTGAGAACTACTTTTTTTTGTCAAGTTTCAAAGAGCTACTACAAACCATGTTGGATTTAGAGTTCCAATTTCATCTATCTATATAGGTGAGAACAGTGGGAAACGAAATAAAAAAAACTGCTACTGCAGACGAACGCTTCAACCAGGAAGAACACAATTTAGTGAGCCATGTGGGATTTGTGTACTGATCATTACCACCACGTATCATCAAGATTGGGTAAAAAAAATACTTGCTGGTATTTCCGCAACTCGTTATTTCTTAGAAGTTTGGCAACCCCTCTCAATGGTTGTGCTTTTCCACAGTGTGTGCCTAGGGCTTCTTTAAGAGGAAACAAACCAAAGAGAAAAAAACTGAGAACTACTTCATTTTGTCAAGTTTCAAAGAGCTACTACAAACCATGTTGGATTTAGAGTTCCAAATTCATCTATCTATATAGGAGAGAACACAGTGAAACCTAAAAATAAAAACTGCTACTGTAAACGAACTCTTCAACCTAGAAGAACAAACTGGTGAGCCAAGTGGGATTTGTGTACTTCTCATTAACACCACGTATCATCAAGATTGGGTGAAAAAATGTTTGCTGGTGTTTCAGAAACTCGTAATTTCTTGGAAGCTTGGCAACCCCTTTCAATGAAAGTGCTTTTCCACAGTCTCTGCTTGCGCAACTTGAAGAGGAAACAAAACATAGAGACAAACAGAGAGCTACATTTTTTTGTCAAGTTTCAAAGAGCTACTACAAACCATGTTGGATTTAGAGTTCCAAATTCATCTATCTATACAGGAGAGAAAAGAGGGAAACCTAAATCTAAAAACTGCTACTGTAGAAGAACGCTTAAACTAGAAGAACAAACTTTGGTGAGCCAAGTGAGATTTGTGTGCCTGTCATTACCACCACATATCATCCAGATAGGTTAAAAAATATTTGCTGGTATTTCGGAAACTCGTAATTTCTTGGAAGCTGGGCAGCCCTTTCAATGAAAGTGCTTTTCCACAGTCTCTGCTTATGGCTACTTGAAGAGGAAAGAAACCATAGAGACAAAACTCAGAACTCCTTTATTTTGTCAAGTTTCAAAGAGCTGCTACAAACCATGTTGGATTTAGAGATCCAAATTCATCTATCTATATAGGAGAGAACAGAATTAAACCTAAATGTAAAAACTGCTACTGTAAACGAACGCTTCAACCTAGAAGAACAAAATTTGGTGAGCCAAGTGGGATTTGTGTACTTGTCATTACCACCAAGTATCATCAAGATTGGGTGAAAAAATATTTGCTATTATTTCGGAAACTCGTTATTTCTTAGAAGCTTGGCAACCCATCTCAATGAAAGTGCTTTTCCACAGTCTGTGCCTAAGGCTACTTGAGGAGGAAACAAACAATAGAGACAAAACTGAGAACTCCTTTATTTTGTCAAGTTTCAAGGAGCTACTACAAACCATGTTGGATTTAGAGTTCCAAATTCATCTGTCTATATAGGAGAGAAAAGAGGGAAACCTAAATCTAAAAACTGCTACGGTAGACGAACGCTTCAACCTAGAAGAACAAAATTTGGTGAGCCAAGTGGGATTTGTGTACTGATCATTACCATCAAGAATCATCAAGATTGGTTGAAAAAATATTTGCTGGTATTTCGGAAATTCGTTATATCTTAGAAGCTTGGCAACCCCTCCCAAAGAAAGTGCGTTTCCACAGTCTGTGCCTAAGGCTACTTGAAGAGGAAACAAACCATAGAGACAAAACTGAGAACTCCATTATTTTGTCAAGTTTCAAAAAGCTAGAAGAAACCATATTGGATTTATAATTCCAAATTCATGTATCTATATAGGACAGAACAGAGTGAAACCTAAATATAAAAACTGCTAGTGTAGACGAACGCTTCTACCTAGAAGAACAAAATTTGGTGAGCCAAGTGGGACTTGTGTACTGATCATTACCATCAAGAATCATCAAGATTGGGTGAAAAAATATTTGCTGGTATTTCGGAAACTCGTTATGTCTTAGAAGCTTGGCAACTCCTCTCAATGCAAGTACTTTTCCACAGTCTGTGCCTAGGGCTACTTGAAGAGGAAACAAACCATAGAGACAAAAGTGAGAACTTTTTTATTTTGTCAAGTTTCAAAGAGCTACTACAAACCATGTTGGATTTAGAGTTCCAATTTCATCTTTCTATATAGGAGAGAACAGAGGGAAACCTAAATATAAAAACTGCTACTGTAGACGAACGCTTCAAACTAGAAGAACAAAATTTGGTGAGCCAAGTGGGATTTGTATACTGATCATTACCACCAAGCATCATCAAGATTGGGTGAAAAAATATTTGCTGGTATTTCGGAAACTCGTTATTTCTTAGAAGCTTGGCAACCCATCTCAATGAAAGTGCTTTTCCACAGTCTGTGCCTAAGGCTACTTGAGGAGGAAACAAACAATAGAGACAAAACTGAGAACTCCTTTATTTTGTCAAGTTTCAAAGAGCTACTACAAACCATGTTGGATTTAGAGTTCCAAATTCATCTCTCTCTATAAGAGAGAACAAAGTGAAACCTACATATAAAAACTGCTACTGTAGACGAACGCTTTAACATAGAAAAGCACAATTTGGTGAGCCAAGTGGGATTTGTTTTTTTTTTTTTTTTTTTTTTTTTATTTTAAAAATTCATATTTATTTCTTTTTTTTTTTCATCTTCCATACATTTGATTTAAATGAGTTATGCATTTCCATTTTTACCCCAAATACAGATTGCAGAATCACATCAGTTACACATTCACAATGTTTACATAATACCATATTAGTGACTGTTGTATTCTGCTAACTTTCCTATCCCCTACTATCCCCCCTCCCCTCCCCTCTCATCTTCCCTCTCTATCTCATCTGTTGTTGTTCCATTCTCTCCCTTCCCCCCCTTTCCCCTCACAATCTTGTATATGTGATTTCGTATAAAAATGAGGGTGTCCTTCCGTTTCCATGCACTTTCCCTTCTCTCTCCCTTTCCCTCCTATCACTCGTCTCAATTTAATGTTAATATTTTCCTCATGCTCTTTTTCTCTGTTCAGTTCTTAGTTGCTCTCCTTAAATCAAAGAAGACATTTGGCATTTGTTTTTTAAGGATTGGCTAGCTTCACTTAGTATAATCTGCTCTAATGCCATCCACTTCCCTGAAAATTCAATGATTTTGTCATTTTTTATTGCTGCATAATACTCCATTGTGTATAGATGCCACATTTTTTTTATCCATTCATCTATTGAAGGGCATCTGGGTTGGTTCCACAGTCTGGCTATTGTGAATTGTGCTGCTATGAACATGGATGTGGCAGTATCCCTATAGCATGCTCTTTTAAGGTCCTCAGGGAATAGTCCGAGGAGGGCGATAGCTGGGTCAAATGGTGGTTCCATTCCCAGCTTTCCCAGGAATCTCCATACTGCTTTCCATATTGGCTGCACCCTTTTGCAGTCCCACCAGCAATGTACAAGTGTACCCTTTTCCCCACATCCTCGCCAGCACTTATTGTTGTTTGACTTCCTAATGGCTGCCAATCTTACTGGAGTGAGATGGTATCTTAGGGTGGTTTTGATTTGCATTTCTCTGACTGCTAGAGAAGGTGAGCATTTTTTCATGTACTTATTAATTGACTGTATGTCTTCTTCTGAGAAGTGTCTGTTCAGGTCCTTGGCCCATTTGTTGATTGGGTTATTTGTTATCTTATTGTTTAATTTTTTGAGTTCTTTGTATATTCTGGAAATTAGGGCTCTATCTGAAGTGTGAGGAGTAAAGATTTGTTCCCAGGATGTAGGCTCCCTATTTACTTCTTTTATTGTTTCTCTTGCTGAGAAAAAACTTTTTAGTTTAAGTAAGTCCCATTTGTTTATTCTTGTTATTAACTCTTGGGCTATGGGCGTCCTATTAAGGAATTTGGATCCTGATCCCACAAAATGTAGATCGGAGCCAACTTTTTTTTCTATCAGGTGCAGGGTCTCTGCTTTGATATCAAGCTCCTTGATCCATTTTGAGTTAACTTTTGTGCATGGCGAGAGAAAGGGATTCAGTTTCATTTTGTTGCATATGGATTTCCAATTTTCCCAGCACCATTTGTTGAAGATGCTATCCTTCCTCCATTGCATGTTTTTAGCCCCTTTATCAAATATAAGAAATTTGTAATTTTGTGGATTGGTTTCTGTGTCCTCTATTCTGTACCATTGATCCACCTGCCTGTTTTGGTACCAGTACCATGCTGTTTTTGTTACTATTGCTTTGTAGTACAGTTTGAACTCTGGTATCGCTATACCTCCAGATTCGCACTTCCTGCTTAGTATTGTTTTTGCTATTCTGGGTCTTTTGTTATTCCATATGAATTTCATGATTGCTTTATCTATTTCTACAAGAAATGCCATTGGGATTTTGATTGGCATCGCATTAAACCTGTAGAGAAGTTTGGGTAATATCGCCATTTTGATAATGTTAGTTCTGCCTATCCATGAACAGGGTACATTTTTCCATCTTCTAAGATCTTCTTCTATCTCTCTCTTTAGGGTTCTGTAGTTTTCATTGTATAAATCTTTCACCTCTTTTGTTAGGTTTATTCCCAAGTATCTTATTTTCTTTGGGGATATTGTGAATGGGGTGGTTTTCCTCATTTAAATTTCAGAAGTTTTGTTGCTGATATACAGGAATGCCTTTGATTTATGCGTATTGATTTTATATCCTGCCACTTTGCTGAATTCATTTATTAACTCTAGCAGTTTCTTTGTAGACCCTTTTGGGTCTGTTAAGTATATTATCATGTCATCCGCAAATAGCGATAATTTAAGTTCTTCTTTTCCTATTTTTATGCCTTTAATTTCTTTTGTCTGTCTAATTGCTCTGGCTAGTATTTCAAGAACTAAGTTGAATAGAAGTGGTGAAAGAGGGCATCCCTGTCTAGTTCCAGATTTTAGAGGGAATGCCTTCAGTTTTTCTCCATTTAGAATGATGTTAGCCTGAGGCTTAGCATAGATAGCTTTTACAATGTTGAGGTAAGTTCCTGTTATCCCTAGTTTTTCTAGTGTTTTGAACATAAAGGGATGCTGTACTTTGTCAAATGCTTTTTCTGCATCTATTGAGATGATCATATGGTTCTTATCTTTAAGTCTATTGATGTGGTGAATAACATTTATTGATTTCCGTATATTGAACCAGCCTTGCATCCCAGGGATGAATCCTACTTGATCATGGTGCACAATTTTTTTGATATGCTTTTGCATTCGATTCGCCAGGATTTTATTGAGAATTTTTGCATCTAAGTTCATTAGAGATATTGGTCTATAGTTTTCTTTCTTTGAAGTGTCTTTGTCTGGTTTTGGGATCAGGGTTATGTTGGCCTCGTAGAATGAATTTGGAAGAGCTCCTTCTTTTTCTATTTCTTGAAATAGCTTGAAAAGTATTGGTATTAATTCTTCTTTGAAGGTTTTGTAAAATTCTGCTGTATACCCATCCGGTCCTGGGCTTTTCTTAGTTGGTAGTCTTTTGATGGCCTCTTCAATTTCTTCTTTTGTTATTGGTCTGTTTAAATCGTGTGTGTCTTCCTGACTCAATCTGGGCAGATCATATGACTTAAGAAATTTATCGATATCTTCACTATCTTCTATTTTATTGGAATATAGAGTTTCAAAATACTTTTTAATTATCTTCTGTATTTCTGTAGTGTCTGTTGTGATATTGCCTTTTTCATCCCGTATGTTAGTAATTTGCGTTCTCTCTCTTCTTCTCTTCGTTAGCGTGGCTAAGGGTCTGTCGATCTTATTTATTTTTTCAAAGAACCAACTTTTAGTTTTATCAATTTTTTCAATGGTTTTTTTGTTTCAATTTCGTTGATTTCCACTCTGATTTTAATTATTTCTTGTCTTCTGCTATATTTGCTGTTGTTTTGCTCTTCCTTTTCTAAGGTTTTAAGATGTAGTGTGAGTTCATTTATTTGTTGGTTGTTTCTTTTTTTGAGGAATGAACTCCAGGAAATGAATTTCCCTCTTAAAACTGCTTTCATTGTGTCCCATAGATTCCGGTATGTTGTGTCTGTATTGTCGTTTATCTCTAGGAATTTTTTGATTTCCTCCTTTATATCTTCTGTAACCCATTGATCATTCAGTACCATATTGTTCATTTTCCAGGTGATGCAGGATTTTTCCTTCCTTCTTTTATCATTAATTTCCAGCTTCATTCCATTATGGTCAGATATGGTGCATGGTATTATCTCCACACCTTTATATTTACTGAGAGTCGCCCTATGGCATAATATATGGTCTATCTTTGAGTAGGATCCATGTGCTGCTGAGAAGAATGTGTATCCACTTGATGATGGTTGATATATTCTATATATGTCTGTTAAGTCTAGGTTATTGATTACGTTATTAAGTTTTATAGTTTCTTTGTTCAGCTTTTGTCTAGAGGATCTGTCCAATGGCGAGAGTGGTGTGTTGAAGTCCCCCATAATTACTGTGTTGTGGTCTATTTGACTCTTGAACTTGAGGAGAGTTTGTTTTATGAATGTTGCAGCACCATTGTTTGGTGCATATAAATTGATAATTGTTATGTCTTGTTGGTGGATGGTTCCTTTTAACAGTATATAGTGTCCTTCTTTATCCCTTTTGATTACCTTAGGTTTGAAGTTGACTTTATTCGATATGAGAATGGCCACTCCTGCTTGTTTCCGATGGCCATATGAGTGGTATGATTTTTCCCAACCTTTCACCTTCAGTCTGTGAATGTCTTTTTCTATCATATGCGTCTCCTGAAGGCAGCATATTGTTGGATTTGTTTTTTTAATCCAGGTTACTAGCCTATGTCTCTTGATTGGTGAATTTAAGCCATTAACATTTAAGGTTACAATTGAAATATGGTTTGTACTTCCAGTCATGTTTATTTATTTATTTATTTTAGATTGGTTAGTTTTCCCTCTTTGGTTATTTTTCTTCCCCTTTACTGAGATACCTCCCACTGTTAGTTTTGGGCGCTATTTTTCAGTTCCTCTTCTTGTAATATTTTGGTCAAAATGTTTTGCAGTGCTGGTTTTCTGGCTGCAAATTCTTTTAGCTTTTGTTTATCGTGAAATATTTTAATTTCATTGTCAAATCTGAAGCTTAGTTTTGCTGGATACAGTATTCTTGGTTGGAATCCATTATTTTTCAGTGTTTGAAATACGTTGTTCCAGGATCTTCTCGCTTTCAAAGTCTGTGATGAAAAATCAGTCGTTAACCTAATTAGTTTACCCCTAAATGTAATCTGCTTCTTTTCTCTCGTAGCTTTTAGTATTCTCTCCTTGTCCTGTATGTTAGCTATCTTCATGATTATGTGTCTTGGGGTTGGTCTATTATGGTTTTGGATGTTTGGGGTCCTGTAAGCTTCCAGGATTTGGCAATCCATTCCATCTTTCATCTCTGGGAAGTTTTCTAGTATTATCTCCTTTAGTAAGCCATCCATTCCTTTGGACTGATTCTCTGTGCCTTCTTCTATCCCAATGACTCTCAAATTTGGTTTTTTGATAAGATCCCATATCTCTTGGATAGATTGCTCGTGAGATTTCAGCATCTTTTCTGTGTTAACTATATTCTTTTCAAGTTGATAAACTTTGTCTTCATTATCTGATGTTCTGACTTCTACTTGATCTAGTCTGTTTGTAATATTCTCATTAGCGCTTTTAATCTGATTTACGGATTCTTGCATTTCTATGATTACAACTTGATTTTTTTTTAACACCTCTATCTCCTGATAAAGCTCATTCTTTACTGATTGAATTTGTGTGGTTAGTTCCTCTTCAAAATATACTTTCAATGCTTGGATTTGCTGTCTCATGTCTTCTCTAATATTCCGTTCCATCTGAATTAGGTATGCCCTGATTTCTTTCCCTGTCCAAGTTTCTGTTTCTGCTATGTCCTCTTGTACATTTAGATTGTCCTGCATTGTTTGTAACCCTTTTTTCCCTTGTTTTTTCATATTGTTCACGTTGCTATCCAGCTCTGTTTGACTGCTTTGTAACTGCTTTCTCCTATACATTTGTTTTGGCTTTGTATTTCTCTGTTGTCTCTCTTTTGTGTTGGGAGATTATGCCTAGAAATGTTGGGCTTTGTTGTGCTTTAAAGCAGATTCATTCAATTCATATAAGGCTTCTAGGTTCTGTATGCATATAATGTTTTGCTGTTTGTTCTTAGGTCTATACGTTTAGGTTAGGTGCTCTGGTGGTACGATGGTTAGTATGTCTTGGCTACTTTAGAAGATTGCTCCACTGAAGGTGGATACTACCAGGCAATTGGATCAGGGTGTTGTTAGTAGCTAGGTATTTGGGAGTCTTATAGACAGCCTCGAGATATTCACCTATTTGCATTTAGACCATTACACGCAATGGAAGATGTAATGCTTGGGATGAGAGTTGGGGGGTAAGGGGATGAAGGTGCTGTTAAAAAGATAAAAGGATGGAGGGAGAGATAGATTAGAGGGGAATGAAAAGAACAATAAAACTTGAAATGGGATAGAAAGAGAGAAAGAGTAGGGGGGAAAGGATCAGGGAGAGAATAAGGTGAGAGAAAAAAAAATATATCGGCAGCATCAACCACCACAACAACAACAACAAAAAAAAATTAAAAAAATAAAAATAAAAATAAAAAGTAAAAAATAAAAAATAAATTAAAGTCTTGGAGATCCTCCTTCTTCTCTTCCAGTAGGTGGAGCTGTGCCCTCCAAGCGGAGCGTCTGCTCTGTACCTGCCGAGAGCTATCTCTGTAGGGCGTCTCCTGGGAGTCTCTCAGACTTGTCAGTCCAGAGCCATTTCAATTCTCCAGCTCTTAACCCCCTTCCTCCTGTCAGCCTACCAGCCAGGTCCTGTTCCCCAGAAGTGATTCTCCAGAGGTCTAGTTACACTTGCAGCCCCACCGTGTGTCCCTTTTAAGCCCCAGTGCTGTGGTAAACTGGCGGCTAAGACCCTGGCGGTCACCGCTGGTGATATGGGGGCCTTGGGGTCTGGGATCCCCTCTGCTTCCCTACGGACACGACCCCTGAGAAGTCAATGATGTTTCCTGGCTGCCTGTATCAGTATGGGAAGTCACGCACCTGCTAAAGTGGATTCTGCTGGGAAGGAATTCCGCCGGCCGAACTCCGATGACGTCACCTCTCTGCTATGGCGGGCCCCAGGCTCCTTGCCGGAGTGTCCGAGGGGAGGGGTGGAACTGGTCCAGCCCGGTTCGCCTCAGCTCCTGCATCGTGGGGGCTTGGCTAAAGACTTCTTCCTGCCAAGCTGTGTCTCGGCATCTAGCGGGACGCAGTCACTTTTGCTGCGGGCGGGTGGACAGATCTGCAGCTGTGCCCGCGGTGCACGGACTGTGGAAGGTGAATCTGGTACTCCGCGTCTAGCGGCAGGGTCCCGCTCGTCCGGGTCACATAGACGTTTTTTTTAAAAAATCCTAGTAGCTCCCGGGCGGTCTCTCTTCAATGGAATTTTGCTAGGAGAATCTCGGTTGGAAGGATCCAAGAGTTATCCTTGCAACTTTATGCCCCATCACTGGGAGTACAGTGAAAGTGCAGCCTCTCTGCCCGCCGCCAATGTTGGATCCCCCCGCCAAGTGGGATTTGTGTACTGATCATTACCACCACGTATTATCAAGATTGGGTGAAAAAATATTTGCTGGTATTTCGGAAACTGATTATTTCTTAGAAGCTTGGCAACCTCTCTAAATGAAAGTGCTTTTCCACAGTCTGTGCCTAGGGCTACTTGAAGAGGAAACAAACCATAGAGACAAAACTGAGAACTACATTATTTTGTAAAGTTTCAAAGAGTT
Source organism: Callospermophilus lateralis (assembly GCF_048772815.1). Taxonomy (NCBI): domain Eukaryota; kingdom Metazoa; phylum Chordata; class Mammalia; order Rodentia; family Sciuridae; genus Callospermophilus; species Callospermophilus lateralis. The sequence goes on from NW_027514454.1 coordinate 7,008,547, forward strand.
ACTACAAACCATGTTGGATTTACATTCCAAATTCATCTATCTATATAGGATAGAACAGAAGGAAACCTAAACATACAAACTGCTACTGTAGACGAACGCTTCAACCTAGAAGAACAAAATTTGGTGAGCCAAGTGGGATTTGTGTACTGATCATTACCATCAAGTATTATCAAGATTGGTTAAAAAAATATTTGCTGGTATTTCGGAAACTCGTTATATCTTAGAAGCTTGGCAACCCCTCCCAATGAAATTGCGTTTCCACAGTCTGTGCCTAGGGCTACTTGAAGAGGAAAAAACCATAGAGACAAAACTGAGAACTCCTTTATTTTGTCAAGTTTCAAAGAGCTACTACAAACGATGTTGGATTTAGAGTTGCAAATTCATCTATCTATATAGGAGAGAAGAAAGTGAAACCTAAAAATAAAAACTGCTACTGTAAACGAACGACTCAACCTAGAAGAAAAACATTTGGTGAGCCAAGTGGGATTTGTGTACTGACCATTACCACCACGTATCATCAAATTGGATGAAAAAATATTTGCTGGTATTTCGGAAACTCGTTATGTATTAGAAGCATGGCAACCCCTCCCAATGAAAGTGCGTTTCCACAGTCTGTGCCTAGGGCTTATTGAAGAGGAAAAAACCATAGAGACAAAACTGAGAACTACATTTTTTGTCAAGTTTCAAAGAGCTACTACAAACCATGTTGGATTTAGAGTTCCAAATTCATCTATCTAAATAGGAGAGAACAGAGTGAAACCTAAAAATAAAAACTGCTACTGTAAACGAACGCCGCAACCTAGGAGGAGAAAATTTGGTGAGAAAATTGTGATTTGTGTACTTGTCATTACCAACAAGTATCATCAAGATTGGGTGAAAAAATATTTGCTGGTATTTCGGAAACTCGTCATTTCTTGGAAGCTTGGCAACCCCTTTCATTGAAAGTGCTTTTTCACAGTCTCTGCTTAGGGCTACTTGAAGAGGAAACAAACCATAAAGACAAAACTGAGAACTACTTTTTTTTGTCAAGTTTTACGGAGCTACTACAAACCGTGTTGGATTTAGAGTCCCAAATTCATCTATCTATATAGGAGAGAACAGAGGGAAACCTAAATATAAAAACTGCGACTGTAGACGAACGCTTCATCCTAGAAGAACACAATTTAGTCAGCCAAGTGGGATTTGTGTACTGATCATTACCACCACGTATCATCAAGATTGGTTGAAAAAATATTTGCTGGTATTTCGGAAAATGGTTATTTCCTAGAAGCTTGGCTAACCCCTCTCAATGATTGTGCTTTTCCACAGTCTGTGCCTAGGGCTACTTGAAGAGGAAACAAACCATAGAGACAAAACTAGGAACTACTTTATTTTGTCAAGTTTCAAAGAGCTACTACAAAACATGTTAGATTTAGAGTTCCAAATTCATTTATCTATATAGGAGAGAACAGAGTGAAACCTAAATATAAAAACTGCTATTGTAGATGAACGCTTCAACCTACAAGAACAAAATTTGGTGAGTCAAGTGGGACTTGTGTCCCGATCATTACCACAAAGCATCATCAAGAAAGGGTGAAAAAATATTTGCTGGCATTTCGGAAACTCGTTATTTCTTAGAAGCTTGGCAACTCCTCTCAATGAAAGTGGTTTTCCACAGTCTGTGCCTAGGGCTACTTGAAGAGGAAACAAACCATAGAGATAAAACTGAGAACTCCTTTATTTTGTCAAGTTTCAAAAAGCTACTACAAACCACGTTGGATTTAGAGTTCCAAACTCATCTATCTATATAGGAGAGAACAGAATGAAACCTAAATATAAAAACTGCTACTATAAACGAATGCTTCAACCTAGAAGAACAAAACTTGGTGAACCAAGTGGGATTTGTGTACTTGTCATTACCACCACGTATCATGAAGATTGGGTGAAAAAATATTTGCTGCTATTTCGGAAACTCGTTATTTCTTAGAATCTTGGCAAGCCCTCTCAATGAAAGTGCTTTTCCACAATCTGTGCCAAGGGCTACTTGAAGAGGAAACAAACCATAAAGAGTAAACTGAGAACTACTTTATTTTGTCAAGTTTCAAAGAGCTACTACAAACCATGTTGGATTTAGAGTTCCAAATTCATCTATCTATATAGGAGAGAACAGAGGGAAACCTAAAAATAAAAAACTGCTATTGTAAACGAACGCCTCAACCTAGAAGAAGACAATTTGGTGAGAAAAGTGGGATTTGTGTACTTGTCATTACCACCACGTGTCATCAAGATTGGGTAAAAAAATATTTGCTGGTATTTTGGAAATTCGTAATTTCTTGGAAGCTTGGCAACCCCTTTCAATGAAAGTGCTTTTCCACAGTCTCTGCTTAGGGCTACTTGAAGAGGAATCAAACCATAGAGACAAAACTGAGAACTCCTTTATTTTGTCAAGTTTCAAAGAGCTACCACAAACCATGTTGGATTTAGAGTTAAAAATTCATCTATCTATATAGGAGAGAACAGAGGGAAACCTAAAAATAAAAACTGCTACTGTAAACGAACGCTTCAACCTAGAAGAACAAAATGGTGAGCCAAGTGGGATTTGTGTATTGTCATTACCACCACGTATCATCAAGATTGGGTGAAAAAACATTTGCTGGTATTTCGGAAACTCGTAATTTCTCGGAAGCTTGGCAACCCCTTTCAATGAAAGTGTTTTTCCACAGTCTCTGCTTCGGGCTACTTGAAGAGGAAACAAAACATAGAGACAAATTGAGAACTACATTTTTGTCAAGTTTCAAAGAGCTACTACAAACCATGTTGGATTTAGAGTTCCAAATTCATCTATCTATATAGGAGAGAACAGAGGGAAACCTAAAAATAAAAACTGCTACTGTAAACGAACGATTCAACCTAGAAGAACAAAATTTGGTGAGCCAAGTGGAATTTCTGTACCGATCATTACCACCACGTATCATCAAGATTGGGTGAAAAAATATTTGCTGGTATTTCGGAAACTCGCAATTTCTTGGAATCTTGGCAACCCCTTTCAATGAAAGTGCTTTTCCACAGTTTGTGTATAGGGCTACTTGCAGAGAAAACAAACCATAGAGACAAAACTGAGAACTACTTTTTTTTTTGTCAAGTTTCAAAGAGCTACTACAAACCATGTTGGATTTAGAGTTCCAAATTCATCTATCTATATAGGAGAGAACAGAGTGAAATAAAAATAAAAACTGCTACTGTAAACGAACGCCTCAACCTAGAAGACGTAAATTTCGTGAGCCAAGTCGGATTTGTGTATTGATCATTACCACCACGTATCATCAAGATTGGGTGTAAAAGTATTTGCTGGTATTTCGGAAACTCGTAATTTCTTGGAAGCTTGGCAACCCCTTTCAATGAAAGTGCTTTTAAACAGTCTCTGCTTAGGGCTACTTGAAGAGGATACAAACCATAGGGACAAAACTGAGAACTACTGTTTTTTGTCAAGTTTCAAAAAGCTACTACAAACCATGTTGGATTTAGAGTTCCAATTTCATCTATCTATATAGGTGAGAACAGTGAGAAACGAAATAAAAAAAAACTGCTACTGCAGACGAACGCTTCAACCAGGAAGAACACAATTTAGTGAGCCATGTGGGATTTGTGTACTGATCATTACCACCACGTATTATCAAGATTGGGTAAAAAAAATACTTGCTGGTATTTCGGCAACTCGTTATTTCTTAGAAGTTTGGCAACCCCTCTCAATGATTGTGCTTTTCCACAGTGTGTGCCTAGGGCTACTTTAAGAGGAAACAAACCAAAGAGAAAAAAACTGAGAACTACTTTATTTTGTCAAGTTTCAAAGAGCTACTACAAACCATGTTGGATTTAGAGTTCCAAATTCATCTATCTATACAGGAGAGAAAAGAGGGAAACCTAAATCTAAAAACTGCTACTGTAGAAGAACGCTTAAACTAGAAGAACAAACTTTGGTGAGCCAAGTGAGATTTGTGTGCCTGTCATTACCACCACATATCATCCAGATAGGTTAAAAAATATTTGCTGGTATTTCGGAAACTCGTAATTTCTTGGAAGCTGGGCAGCCCTTTCAATGAAAGTGCTTTTCCACAGTCTCTGCTTATGGCTACTTGAAGAGGAAAGAAACCATAGAGACAAAACTCAGAACTCCTTTATTTTGTCAAGTTTCAAAGTGCTGCTACAAACCATGTTGGATTTAGAGATCCAAATTCATCTATCTATATAGGAGAGAACAGAATTAAACCTAAATGTAAAAACTGCTACTGTAAACGAACGCTTCAACCTAGAAGAACAAAATTTGGTGAGCCAAGTGGGATTTGTGTACTTGTCATTACCACCAAGTATCATCAAGATTGGGTGAAAAAATATTTGCTGTTATTTTGGAAACTCGTTATTTCTTAGAAGCTTGGCAACCCATCTCAATGAAAGTGCTTTTCCACAGTCTGTGCCTAAGGCTAATTGAGGAGGAAACAAACAATAGAGACAAAACTGAGAACTCCTTTATTTTGTCAAGTTTCAAGGAGCTACTACAAACCATGTTGGATTTAGAGTTCCAAATTCATCTGTCTATGTAGGAGAGAAAAGAGGGAAACCTAAATCTAAAAACTGCTACGGAAGACGAACGCTTCAACCTAGAAGAACAAAATTTGGTGAGCCAAGTGGGATTTGTGTACTGATCATTACCATCAAGAATCATCAAGATTGGTTGAAAAAATATTGGCTGGTATTTCGGAAATTCGTTATATCTTAGAAGCTTGGCAACCCCTCCCAAAGAAAGTGCGTTTCCACAGTCTGTGCCTAAGGCTACTTGAAGAGGAAACAAACCATAGAGACAAAACTGAGAACTCCATTATTTTGTCAAGTTTCAAAAAGCTAGAAGAAACCATATTGGATTTATAATTCCAAATTCATGTATCTATATAGGACAGAACAGAGTGAAAAATAAATATAAAAACTGCTAGTGTAGACGAACGCTTCTACCTAGAAGAACAAAATTTGGTGAGCCAAGTGGGACTTGTGTACTGATCATTACCATCAAGAATCATCAAGATTGGGTGAAAAAAATTTGCTGGTATTTCGGAAACTCGTTATGTCTTAGAAGCTTGGCAACTCCTCTCAATGCAAGTACTTTTCCACAGTCTGTGCCTAGGCCTACTTGAAGAGGAAACAAACCATAGAGACAAAAGTGAGAACTTTTTTATTTTGTCAAGTTTCAAAGAGCTACTACAAACCATGTTGGATTTAGAGTTCCAAATTCATCTTTCTATATAGGAGAGAACAGAGGGAAACCTAAATATAAAAACTGCTACTGTAGACGAACGCTTCAAACTAGAAGAACAAAATTTGGTGAGCCAAGTGGGATTTGTATACTGATCATTACCACCAAGCATCATCAAGATTGGGTGAAAAAATATTTGCTGGTATTTCGGAAACTCGTTATTTCTTAGAAGCTTGGCAACCCATCTCAATGAAAGTGCTTTTCCACAGTCTGTGCTTAAGGCTACTTGAGGAGGAAACAAACAATAGAGACAAAACTGAGAACTCCTTTATTTTGTCAAGTTTCAAAGAGCTACTACAAAACATGTTGGATTTAGAGTTCCAAATTCATCTCTCTATATAAGAGAGAACAAAGTGAAACCTACATATAAAAACTGCTACAGTAGACGAAGGCTTTAACATAGAAAAGCACAATTTGGTGAGCCAAGTGGGATTTGAGCACTGATCATTACCACCACGTATTATCAAGATTGGGTGAAAAAATATTTGCTGGTATTTCGGAAACTGATTATTTCTTAGAAGCTTGGCAACCCCTCTAAATGAAAGTGCTTTTCCACAGTCTGTGCCTAGGGCTACTTGAAGAGGAAACAAACCATAGAGACAAAACTGAGAACTACTTTATTTTGTAAAGTTTCAAAGAGTTACTACAAACCATGTTGGATTTAGATTCCAAATTCATCTATCTATATAGGATAGAACAGAGTGAAACCTAAATATAAAAACTGGTACTGTAGACGAACGCTTCAACCTAGAAGAACAAATTTGGTGAGCCAAGTGGGATTTGTGTACTGATCATTACCATCAAGTATTATCAAGATTGGTTAAAAAAATATTTGCTGGTATTTCGGAAACTCGTTATATCTTAGAAGCTTGGCAACCCCTCCCAATGAAATTGCGTTTCCACAGTCTGTGCCTAGGGCTACTTGAAGAGGAAAAAACCATAGAGACAAAACTGAGAACTCCTTTATTTTGTCAAGTTTCAAAGAGCTACTACAAACGATGTTGGATTTAGAGTTGCAAATTCATCTATCTATATAGGAGAGAAGAAAGTGAAACCTAAAAATAAAAACTGCTACTGTAATCGAACGACTCAACCTAGAAGAACAACATTTGGTGAGCCAAGTGGGATTTGTGTACTGATCATTACCACCACGTATCATCAAATTGGATGAAAAAATATTTGCTGGTATTTCGGAAACTCGTTATATATTAGAAGCATGGCAACCCCTCCCAATGAATGTGCGTTTCCACAGTCTGTGCCTAGGGCTTATTGAAGAGGAAAAAACCATAGAGACAAAACTGAGAACTACATTTTTTGTCAAGTTTCAAAGAGCTACTACAAACCATGTTGGATTTAGAGTTCCAAATTCATCTATCTAAATAGGAGAGAACAGAGTGAAACCTAAAAATAAAAACTGCTACTGTAAACGAACGCCCTCAACCTAGGAGGAGAAAATTTGGTGAGAAAATTGTGATTTGAGTACTTGTCATTACCAACAAGTATCATCAAGATTGGGTGAAAAAATATTTGCTGTATTTCGGAAACTCGTCATTTCTTGGAAGCTTGGCAACCCCTTTCATTGAAAGTGCTTTTCCACAGTCTCTGCTTAGGGCTACTTGAAGAGGAAACAAACCATAAAGACAAAACTGAGAACTACATTTTTTTGTCAAGTTTTACTGAGCTACTACAAACCGTGTTGGATTTAGAGTCCCAAATTCATCTATCTATATAGGAGAGAACAGAGGGAAACCTAAATATAAAAACTGCGACTGTAGGCGAACGCTTCATCCTAGAATAAACACAATTTAGTGAGCCAAGTGGGATTTGTGTACTGATCATTACCACCACGTATCATCAAGATTGGTTGAAAAAATATTTGCTGGTATTTCGGGAAAATGGTTATTTCCTAGAAGCTTGGCTAACCCCTCTCAATGATTGTGCTTTTCCACAGTCTGTGCCTAGGGCTACTTGAAGAGGAAACAAACCATAGAGACAAAACTAAGAACTACTTTATTTTGTCAAGTTTCAAAGAGCTACTACAAACCATGTTAGATTTAGAGTTCCAAATTCATTTATCTATATAGGAGAGAACAGAGTGAAACCTAAATATAAAAACTGCTATTGTAGATGAACGCTTCAACCTAGAAGAACAAAATTTGGTGAGTCAAGTGGGATTTGTGTCCCGATCATTACCACAAAGCATCATCAAGAAAGGGTGAAAAAATATTTGCTGGCATTTCGGAAAATCGTTATTTCTTAGAAGCTTGGCAACTCCTCTCAATGAAAGTGCTTTTCCACAGTCTGTGCCTAGGGCTACTTGAAGAGGAAACAAACCATAGAGATAAAACTGAGAACTCCTTTATTTTGTCAAGTTTCAAAAAGCTACTACAAACCACGTTGGATTTAGAGTTCCAAACTCATCTATCTATATAGGAGAGAACAGAATGAAACCTAAATATAAAAACTGCTACTATAAACGAACGCTTCAACCTAGAAGAACAAAACTTGGTGAACCAAGTGGGATTTGTGTACTTGTCATTACCACCACGTATCATGAAGATTGGGTGAAAAAATATTTGCTGCTATTTCGGAAACTCGTTATTTCTTAGAATCTTGGCAAGCCCTCTCAATGAAAGTGCTTTTCCACAATCTGTGCCTAGGGCTACTTGAAGAGGAAACAAACCATAAAGAGTAAACTGAGAACTTCTTTATTTTGTCAAGTTTCAAAGAGCTACTACAAACCATGTTGGATTTAGAGTTCCAAATTCATCTATCTATATAGGAGAGAACAGAGGGAAACCTAAAAATAAAAAACTGCTATTGTAAACGAACGCCTCAACCTAGAAGAAGAAAATTTGGTGAGAAAAGTGGGATTTGTGTACTTGTCATTACCACCACGTATCATCAAGATTGGGTAAAAAAATATTTGCTGGTATTTTGGAAATTCGTAATTTCTTGGAAGCTTGGCAACCCCTTTCAATGAAAGTGCTTTTCCACAGTCTCTGCTTAGGGCTACTTGAAGAGGAAACAAACCATAGAGACAAAACTGAGAACTCCTTTATTTTGTCAAGTTTCAAAGAGCTACTACAAACCATGTTGGATTTAGAGTTCCAAATTCATCTATCTATATAGGAGAGAACAGAGGGAAACCTAAAAATAAAAACTGCTACTGTAAACGAACGCTTCAACCTAGAAGAATAAAACTTGGTGAACCAAGTGGGATTTGTGTACTTGTCATAACCACCACGTATCATGAAGATTGGGTGAAAAAATATTTGCTGCTATTTCGGAAACTCGTTATTTCTTAGAATCTTGGCAAGCCCTCTCAATGAAAGTGCTTTTCCACAATCTGTGCCTAGGGCTACTTGAAGAGGAAACAAACCATAAGAGTAAACTGAGAACTACTTTATTTTGTCAATTTCAAAGAGCTACTACAAACCATGTTGGATTTAGAGTTCCAAATTCAACTATCTATATAGGAGAGAACAGAGGGAAACCTAAAAATAAAAAAAACTGCTATTGTAAACGAACGCCTCAACCTAGAAGAAGAAAATTTGGTGAGAAAAGTGGGATTTGTGTACTTGTCATTACCACCACGTATCATCAAGATTGGGTAAAAAAATATTTGCTGGTATTTTGGAAATTCGTAATTTCTTGGAAGCTTGGCAACCCCTTTCAATGAAAGTGCTTTTCCACAGTTTGTGTCTAGGGCTACTTGCAGAGGAAACAAAACATAGAGACAAAACTGAACACTACTTTTTTTTTTGTCAAGTTTCAAAGAGCTACTACAAACCATGTTGGATTTAGAGTTCCAAATTCATCTATCTATATAGGAGAGAACAGAGTGAAATAAAAATAAAAACTGCTACTGTAAACGAACGCCTCAACCTAGAAGACGTAAATTTGGTGAGCCAAGTCGGATTTGTGTACTGATCATTACCACCACGTATCATCAAGATTGGGTGTAAAAATATTTGCTGGTATTTCGGAAACTCGTAATTTCTTGGAAGCTTGGCAACCCCTTTCAATGAAAGTGCTTTTAAACAGTCTCTGCTTAGGGCTACTTGAAGAGGAAACAAACCATAGGGACAAAACTGAGAACTACTTTTTTTTGTCAAGTTTCAAAGAGCTACTACAAACCATGTTGGATTTAGAGTTCCAATTTCATCTATCTATATAGGTGAGAACAGTGGGAAACGAAATAAAAAAAACTGCTACTGCAGACGAACGCTTCAACCAGGAAGAACACAATTTAGTGAGACATGTGGGATTTGTGTACTGATCTTTACCACCACGTATCATCAAGATTGGGTAAAAAAAATACTTGCTGGTATTTCGGCAACTCGTTATTTCTTAGAAGTTTGGCAACCCCTCTCAATGATTGTGCTTTTCCACAGTGTGTGCCTAGGGCTACTTTAAGAGGAAACAAACCAAAGACAAAAAAAATGAGAACTCCTTTATTTTTTCAAGTTTCAAAGAGCTACTACAAACCATGTTGGATTTAGAGTTCCAAATTCATCTATCTATATAGGAGAGAACACAGTGAAACCTAAAAATAAAAACTGCTACTGTAAACGAACTCTTCAACCTAGAAGAACAAACTGGTGAGCCAAGTGGGATTTGTGTACTTCTCATTAACACCACGTATCATCAAGATTGGGTGAAAAAATGTTTGCTGGTATTTCAGAAACTCGTAATTTCTTGGAAGCTTGGCAACCCCTTTCAATGAAAGTGCTTTTCCACAGTCTCTGCTTGCGCAACTTGAAGAGGAAACAAACCATAGAGACAAACAGAGAGCTACATTTTTTTGTCAAGTTTCAAAGAGCTACTACAAACCATGTTGGATTAAGAGTTCCAATTTCATCTTTCTATATAGGAGAGAACAGAGGGAAACCTAAATATAAAAACTGCTACTGTAGACGAACGCTTCAAACTAGAAGAACAAAATTTGGTGAGCCAAGTGGGATTTGTATACTGATCATTACCACCAAGCATCATCAAGATTGGTTGAAAAAATATTTGCTGGTATTTCGGAAACTCGTTATTTCTTAGAAGCTTGGCAACCCATCTCAATGAAAGTGCTTTTCCACAGTCTGTGCCTAAGGCTACTTGAGGAGGAAACAAACAATAGAGACAAAACTGAGAACTCCTTTATTTTGTCAAGTTTCAAAGAGCTACTACAAACCATGTTGGATTTAGAGTTCCAAATTCATCTCTCTATATAAGAGAGAACAAAGTGAAACCTATATATAAAAACTGCTACTGTAGACGAACGCTTTAACATAGAAAAGCACAATTTGGTGAGCCAAGTGGGATTTGTGTACTGATCATTACCACCACGTATTATCAAGATTGGGTGAAAAAATATTTGCTGGTATTTCGGAAACTGATTATTTCTTAGAAGCTTGGCAACCTCTCTAAATGAAAGTGCTTTTCCACAGTCTGTGCCTAGGGCTACTTGAATAGGAAACAAACCATAGAGACAAAACTGAGAACTACTTTATTTTGTAAAGTTTCAAAGAGTTACTACAAACCATGTTGGATTTAGATTCCAAATTCATCTATCTATATAGGATAGAACAGAAGGAAACCTAAACATACAAACTGCTACTGTAGACGAACGCTTCAACCTAGAAGAACAAAATTTGGTGAGCCAAGTGGGATTTGTGTACTGATCATTACCATCAAGTATTATCAAGATTGGTTAAAAAATATTTGCTGGTATTTCGGAAACTCGTTATATCTTAGAAGCTTGGCAACCCCTCCCAATGAAATTGCGTTTCACAGTCTGTGCCTAGGGCTACTTGAAGAGGAAAAAACCATAGAGACAAAACTGAGAACTCCTTTATTTTGTCAAGTTTCAAAGAGCTACTACAAACGATGTTGGATTTAGAGTTGCAAATTCATCTATCTATATAGGAGAGAAGAAAGTGAAACCTAAAAATAAAAACTGCTACTGTAAACGAACGACTCAACCTAGAAGAAAAACATTTGGTGAGCCAAGTGGGATTTGTGTACTGATCATTACCACCACGTATCATCAAATTGGATGAAAAAATATTTGCTGGTATTTCGGAAACTCGTTATATATTAGAAGCATGGCAACCCCTCCCAATGAAAGTGCGTTTCCACAGTCTGTGCCTAGGGCTTATTGAAGAGGAAAAAACCATAGAGACAAACTGAGAACTACATTTTTTGTCAAGTTTCAAAGAGCTACTACAAACCATGTTGGATTTAGAGTTCCAAATTCATCTATCTAAATAGGAGAGAACAGAGTGAAACCTAAAAATAAAAACTGCTACTGTAAACGAACGCCTCAACCTAGGAGGAGAAAATTTGGTGAGAAAATTGTGATTTCTGTACTTGTCATTACCAACAAGTATCATCAAGATTGGGTGAAAAAATATTTGCTGGTATTTCGGAAACTCGTCATTTCTTGGAAGCTTGGCAACCCCTTTCATTGAAAGTGCTTTTTCACAGTCTCTGCTTAGGGCTACTTGAAGAGGAAACAAACCATAAAGACAAAACTGAGAACTACTTTTTTTTGTAAAGTTTTACGGAGCTACTACAAACCGTGTTGGATTTAGAGTCCCAAATTCATCTATCTATATAGGAGAGAACAGAGGGAAACCTAAATATAAAAACTGCGACTGTAGACGAACGCTTCATCCTAGAAGATCACAATTTAGTGAGCCAAGTGGGATTTGTGTACTGATCATTACCACCCCGTATCATCAAGATTGGTTGAAAAAATATTTGCTGGTATTTCGGAAAATGGTTATTTCCTAGAAGCTTGGCTAACCCCTCTCAATGATTGTGCTTTTCCACAGTCTGTGCCTAGGGCTACTTGAAGAGGAAACAAACCATAGAGACAAATCTAAGAACTACTTTATTTTGTCAAGTTTCAAAGAGCTACTACAAACCATGTTAGATTTAGAGTTCCAAATTCATTTATCTATATAGGAGAGAACAGAGTGAAACCTAAATATAAAAACTGCTATTGTAGATGAACGCTTCAACCTAGAAGAACAAAATTTGGTGAGTCAAGTGGGACTTGTGTCCCGATCATTACCACAAAGCATCATCAAGAAAGGGTGAAAAAATATTTGCTGGCATTTCGGAAACTCGTTATTTCTTAGAAGCTTGGCAACTCCTCTCAATGAAAGTGGTTTTCCACAGTCTGTGCCTAGGGCTACTTGAAGAGGAAACAAACCATAGAGATAAAACTGAGAACTCCTTTATTTTGTCAAGTTTCAAAAAGCTACTACAAACCACGTTGGATTTAGAGTTCCAAACTCATCTATCTATATAGGAGAGAACAGAATGAAACCTAAATATAAAAACTGCTACTATAAACGAACGCTTCAACCTAGAAGAACAAAACTTGGTGAACCAAGTGGGATTTGTGTACTTGTCATTACCACCACGTATCATGAAGATTGGGTGAAAAAATATTTGCTGCTATTTCGGAAACTCGTTATTTCTTAGAATCTTGGCAAGCCCTCTCAATGAAAGTGCTTTTCCACAATCTGTGCCAAGGGCTACTTGAAGAGGAAACAAACCATAAAGAGTAAACTGAGAACTACTTTATTTTGTCAAGTTTCAAAGAGCTACTACAAACCATGTTGGATTTAGAGTTCCATTTCATCTATCTATATAGGAGAGAACAGAGGGAAACCTAAAAATAAAAAACTGCTATTGTAAACGAACGCCTCAACCTAGAAGAAGAAAATTTGGTGAGAAAAGTGGGATTTGTGTACTTGTCATTACCACCACGTATCATCAAGATTGGGTAAAAAAATATTTGCTGGTATTTTGGAAATTCGTAATTTCTTGGAAGCTTGGCAACCCCTTTCAATGAAAGTGCTTTTCCACAGTCTCTGCATAGGGCTACTTGAAGAGGAATCAAACCATAGAGACAAAACTGAGAACTCCTTTATTTTGTCAAGTTTCAAAGAGCTACCACAAACCATGTTGGATTTAGAGTTCCAAATTCATCTATCTACATAGGAGAGAACAGAGGGAAACCTAAAAATAAAAACTGCTACTGTAAACGAACGCTTCAACTAGAAGAACAAAATGGTGAGCCAAGTGGGATTTGTGTATTGTCATTACCACCACGTATCATCAAGATTGGGTGAAAAAACATTTGCTGGTATTTCGGAAACTCGTAATTTCTTGGAAGCTTGGCAACCCCTTTCAATGAAAGTGTTTTTCCACAGTCTCTGCTTCGGGCTACTTGAAGAGGAAACAAAACATAGAGACAAATTCAGAACTACATTTTTGTCAAGTTTCAAAGAGCTACTACAAACCATGTTGGATTTAGAGTTCCAAATTCATCTATCTATATAGGAGAGAACAGAGGGAAACCTAAAAATAAAAACTGCTACTGTAAACGAACGATTCAATCTAGAAGAACAAAATTTGGTGAGCCAAGTGGAATTTCTGTACCGATCATTACCACCTCGTATCATCAAGATTGGGTGAAAAAATATTTGTTGGTATTTCGGAAACTCACAATTTCTTGGAAGCTTGGCTACCCCTTTCAATGAAAGTGCTTTTCCACAGTTTGTGTCTAGGGCTACTTGCAGAGGAAACAAACCATAGAGACAAAACTGAGAAATACTTTTTTTTTGTCAAGTTTCAAAGAGCTACTACAAACCATGTTGGATTTAGAGTTCCAAATTCATCTATCTATATAGGAGAGAACAGAGTGAAATAAAAATAAAAACTGCTACTGTAAACGAATGCCTCAACCTAGAAGACGTAAATTTGGTGAGCCAAGTCGGATTTGTGTACTGATCATTACCACCACGTATCATCAAGATTGGGTGTAAAAATATTTGCTGGTATTTCAGAAACTCGTAATTTCTTGGAAGCTTGGCAACCCCTTTCAATGAAAGTGCTTTTAAACAGTCTCTGCTTAGGGCTACTTGAAGAGGAAACAAACCATAGGGACAAAACTGAGAACTACTTTTTTTTGTCAAGTTTCAAAGAGCTACTACAAACCATGTTGGATTTAGAGTTCCAATTTCATCTATCTATATAGGTGAGAACAGTGGGAAACGAAATAAAAAAACTGCTACTGCAGACGAACGCTTCAACCAGGAAGAACACAATTTAGTGAGCCATGTGGGATTTGTGTACTGATCATTACCACCACGTATCATCAAGATTGGGTAAAAAAAATACTTGCTGGTATTTCGGCAACTCGTTATTTCTTAGAAGTTTGGCAACCCCTCTCAATGATTGTGCTTTTCCACAGTGTGTGCCTAGGGCTACTTTAAGAGGAAACAAACCAAAGAGAAAAAAACTGAGAAGTCCTTTATTTTGTCAAGTTTCAAAGAGCTACTACAAACCATGTTGGATTTAGAGTTCCAAATTCATCTATCTATATTAGAGAACACAGTGAAACCTAAAAATAAAAACTGCTACTGTAAACGAACTCTTCAACCTAGAAGAACAAACTGGTGAGCCAAGTGGGATTTGTGTACTTCTCATTAACACCACGTATCATCAAGATTGGGTGAAAAAATGTTTGCTGGTATTTCAGAAACTCGTAATTTCTTGGAAGCTTGGCAACCCCTTTCAATGAAAGTGCTTTTCCACAGTCTCTGCTTGCGCCACTTGAAGAGGAAACAAAACATAGAGACAAACAGAGAGCTACATTTTTTTGTCAAGTTTCAAAGAGCTACTACAAACCATGTTGGATTTAGAGTTCCAAATTCATCTATCTATACAGGAGAGAAAAGAGGGAAACCTAAATCTAAAAACTGCTACTGTAGAAGAACGCTTAAACTAGAAGAACAAACTTTGGTGAGCCAAGTGAGATTTGTGTGCCTGTCATTACCACCACATATCATCCAGATAGGTTAAAAAATATTTGCTGGTATTTCGGAAACTCGTAATTTCTTGGAAGCTGGGCAGCCCTTTCAATGAAAGTGCTTTTCCACAGTCTCTGCTTATGGCTACTTGAAGAGGAAAGAAACCATAGAGACAAAACTGAGAACTCCTTTATTTTGTCAAGTGTCAAAGAGCTACTACAAACCATGTTGGATTTAGAGTTCCAAATTCATCTATCTATATAGGAGAGAACAGAATTAAACCTAAATGTAAAAACTGCTACTGTAGTCGAACGCTTTAACATAGAAAAGCACAATTTGGTGAGCCAAGTGGGATTTGTGTACTGATCATTACCACCACGTATTATCAAGATTGGGTGAAAAAATATTTGCTGGTATTTCGGAAACTGATTATTTCTTAGAAGCTTGGCAACCCCTCTAAATGAAAGTGCTTTTCCACAGTCTGTGCCTAGGGCTACTTGAAGAGGAAACAAACCATAGAGACAAAACTGAGAACTACTTTATTTTGTAAAGTTTCAAAGAGT